>NC_052644.1:8420868-9062188 GCF_016161935.1 Mauremys reevesii | reverse complement strand
TATGTTGGGAAGTTTCTGTACTGAACACCTTTTATTATTATAATTAGTTTTTATATAAGAGCAATGCATGTACTGGGTCACTTTCCAATGGTCCATATTGTCCAGGATCCTGCCTTCCGACAGTGGTCAAGGCCAGGTGCTTCAGAAGAATGAACAGAACAAGTAACTATCAATTGATCCATCCCCTGTTGCCCATTCCCAGCGCTTCTGGCAAACAGGCTAGGGACACTAAGAGCATGGCGTTGCATCCCTCCCCATCTGGCTAATAGCCACTGATGGACCTATTCTGAGGAATTTATCTAGATTTTTTTGAAATCCTGTTATACTTTTGAGTCTTCACAGCATCCCCTGGTAAAAGTTCACATACAGGTTGACTTTATGTTGTGTGAAGAAAGTACTTCCTTTTGTTTTTAAACCTGTTGCCTATTAATTTCATTGGGTGACTGCTAGTTCTTGTGTTATTTGAGAAGATTAAATAAAACTCCTTATTCACTTTCTTCACACCAGTCAAGATTTTATAGACCTCCTAACATATCCCGCTTAGTTGTCTCTTTTTCTAATCTGAAAATTCCCAGCCATTTAATCTCTCCTCCTGTTTCATACCTCTAATCATGTTAGTTGCCAGTCTTTATACCTTTTCCAATTTCAATAGATCTTTTTGGGGATGGAGTGACCAGATCTGCACACAGCATTCAAGATGTGCACGTACCATGGATTTATATAGAGGCAATATGATATTTTCTTTCTTATCTATCCCTTTCTTAATGATTCTAACATTCTGTTTGGTTTTTGACTGCCGCTGCACGATTTGAGTGGATATTTTTGGAGGACCATCACAATGACTCCAACATCTCTTTCTTGAGTGTTAACAGCTAATTTAGACCCACGATTTGGGATGTATAGTTGTGATTATGTTTTCCAATGTGCATTACTTTGCATTATATTTTCCTTATATTGAATTTCATCTGCTATTTTGTTGCCTAGTCAACCAGTTTGTAGAAATCCTTTGTAGCTCTTCACAGTCTGCTTTGGACTTAACTATCTTGAATAATTTTATATCATCTGCAAATTTTGCCAGCTCACTGTTTACCCATTTTCCAGATAACTTATGAATATGTTGAACAGTAATGGTCCCAGTACTGGCGACCCCTCCAGGATAGCACTATTTATCTCTCTCCATTCTGAAAACTGATGATAATTTATTCCTAACCTTTTGTTCCCATCTTTTAACCAGTTACTGATCCATGAAAGGACTTCCCTCTTATCCCATGATGGCTTAATTTTTTAAAGTCAATTTAAATTAATTTTTTTTTAATAAATTACATTTGTTTTAGAAATCTGGAACTGTTATGTGTTTTGGTGTACTTTGCATTATCCTTATATTAAATTTGCATTATTCTAACAAAACATTTAATTTATTGATATCTCTTTTATATGTTGCAGGTAAGAGTGCAAATGAAAAGACAAAAAACAATGCAACAATTTTTCCCCTCAAAGGCCTCAAAAGCCAACCAAAGTGAAGAACACTTCAAGAGCAGAAGAATATATCAACGTGTCATCTGAAGGTTCTGTTGAGATGAGTTTCTGTCTGCATCCTGTAAAACTTGCCCATACCGGTATTGCCTGGCCTCTTCTTTTATCATTCAGTGTTGAGCATTCTAAAACAATATGCATTTCCTCACCTTTTAGAGGCAAAGCCAGACTTTAAGGCAACTGCTCCCCTACTTGGTTGTGCCAATCAAACGAACACAAACAGGTTTTGGGCCCGTCCTCTATGACACTTCTATGATGTCATAGTTGGTGCTGAGCCTGCCTGCCATGTGCAGGCAGGGAGAGAGAATGAAAAACAGATCCTGTGTATCCTGTGTACACCGTGGCCGAGCCTGATCACCTCGAAGCCTCTCTCTCAGCTCACATGTTTCAAACAGAGTTTCTACGTTACATGATCGTTATGCACTGGTATGTATTTGTAAGTATCGGTTATTACTAAATGCTGCATCTCTGTTTATAAATATTGTTAGTAGATATTTTAGTTATTGTGTGTTTTAAGTTTCATTAACTCTATTAGCTAATCATCGCTGCTCCCTTACCCTTGTAATTATCCCCAATAAAACTTTAAATTGATTAACTTTAGTTGTGTGTGTGTCTGCAGTTTGCATTGTGACCCATATTCTCCTTGCATCCCTTACCAATATAGTCTATTGCCACGTGCAGCCTGGTAAATAACAGGCCTGCATTTTCTTTCGCCCCTGCGTGTCGTGGCAATCCACAGGTTCAAGTGGTATATTTACATCCGGTCAGCCTGAAGCACAAATACAGCTGCCTACTGAAGAACTGTGTGGGGAAATGCAGTCAGCACTGACACCATGGGAAGAGCAACACTTACTGTGATGCCGAATCGGCTCCTGCAGTACAGGCCCTTAACACCATGCTGGTGCACCGGGGTCAGCTGACTCAGACAGGAGAGCTGGGTCTGTGCTGAAAGCTTCCCAGCCCAATCCCTGCACCACCACAGTCACGTGATGGATGCAACTTACCTGAGCACACAACACCAGCAACTTCTCCATGGGTACAGTTACTGTGTCCCCAAGGACGAGCCCTGCATTGGGAAAGGGCAGCTTCTGTCCCTGTGCAGCTGACATTACCCAGCCAAATACGATCAGATCCTCGCCCAAACTGAGCCTGACCTGGGGCTGATAATGCCGTCCACAGCCCAGCTGCCTGCACACAACTCCAGCATCCTGTAAGTCCCAGCTATCATCACACACGGTTCCCCACTGCAGGTTGTGAAACACCTCGACTCTACCAGTGCAGTGACTTGAACCGTTCACTGGTTAGACTCAGCCACTTCTGACATGTTGGAGCCTGTAAAAACACAAGGAATAAACACTTAGGGAGGTTCCTGTGCATCTGATCTCGTGTCACTGGGGGCGTAGCGTCTCCTGCCAACAGATCTGACCGTTCTCTGCACACAGCAACTGCCTGTCAAGGGCTCCCCACCACTGACCAGGCTAATCACTTGGGCAATGTTGAAGTTTGTCCACTCCCCTCCCAGCCAGCTGTCACCTAATTAGGCAGACTGGAGGGCAGTCTGGCCTACTTCTCTCACTAGAGCACTTAAAAGATCACCCGGCACTGCTGGCAGGAATCTCCTGGGGAGCAGATTTACACCCTCACTCCTGGCACTGGTATTCGCTCCAGTGCGATACTGTGCAGGGCTGCGGGGCAGATGCTGGCACAAGCATCTCGGTGATTGGGAGCTGAACACAGTCACCCATCTCATTAGTGGTTGCCTTAGCATGACATCAGCATCAATTTACATGTGTAGGCACCATAGCTCCTGAAAACCTCACCCAGAGTCCATCCCCGTAGATCTGCCTGGGCGCGGGACGCCTGGCAGGAACCTGCTGCACACCAGGCTAACAATGGTTCCGACCAGTGCAGAGGCAATGCACACTTCCTACAAGCAGATCGGCCCCCTCCTGAAGCAAACACTTGCCCCTGAAGTTCCTGCTGACTTGCCACATCTGACTTGGCAATATTGTTTTGTGGCAGCCATTGCTGCACTTGTGTCTAGTGCTGCCAGCCCAGTACCAATCTCAGATGAATGATGACATAGCTGGGCTGACAGTTGTTTCCTCACAGAGGGCAGAAACTCTGAGATAGAGACTGCCGTGCTGATGGATTTTCAGAAGCCTAACTTGTATCTGCCTATTTGCAACCTGGGATGTAGATCCTAGGCTGAGCTTAATGGGCTGACTGGCCTGGTCAGAGGGACTGCTGCAATGCAGAGATTTGCCTTAGGCCAATCCTCTCAGTGTGCCTGTGGGGCAGTAATACAGACAGTCACATGTTGTGGAGGAGAAAAGTATCATTAGCAGTCTGGACCTCAAGGATGCACAGTCAGGTGGCTGAACAAGCTTGAGGTAAGCATGGTGGGAATGAGCTCTCTCCTGACAGATAGTGATGAGCTGGAGAGAGGAAAAGGCTTCAGGACCAGACTGTGTTTACATGAACACACCCATGCTGCCTAAATATCCAGCAGACGGAGCTGTGTTGGCTGGTGCTGGGTTCTGAATCACTGTATTACTTAAGCGCAGGGTAGTGAAATGTTGTTGTCCTGATTGTCTCAGTAAAGGGCAGCAGAACTGGCTTTAACCTGTTCTGACAGAGGGGCTCACCCACAACTGAACTGAATTCCTTTTGGGCACTATCTTGATGTTTGACCGGCAAAGGCAACCTTGAGAGGCCATCTGCATTGCCGTGCAGAGTGGATTTCCGATATTTGATTTCATATGTGTGTGCTAAAGTAACAATGCCCAATGTTGCATACAACTAGCAGCTAATGGGGAATGCCTGTGTAGGGTCCAAAAATCGGCGTCAGAGGTCGATGGTCTGTGAGAAGAGTAAACTTTCGCCCAAACAGGAACTGATGAAACTTCGAATTCAAAAACAATTCCTAATGCCTCACGTTCGATTTGGGCGTAGTTAGTTTCTGCTTTGCTTAGAGTCGTGAAGCAAAAGCAATAGGTTTCTCTTCTCCCGAAGGCATAATGTGCGACGACTGCTCCCACTCCATAAGGGAGGCATCGCAGACCAATTGTAGAGGTAAGGATGGATCAAAGTGCGTTAGAACTTCAGAATTTAGCAATGCATCCTTAGCTTTGTTAAATGCAACATCACAGGCTTCAGTCCACTTCCAGGCCTTGTTCTGCCCAAGGAGCTCATGAAGTGGTTTTTAGCAGTGTGGCTAACTGTGAGATGAACTTTCCATAGTAGTTCAGTAGTCCTAGAAACAGCGCAGCTGGCTTACATTTCGAGGTGGGGAGCCTCCACAATAGCTTTAACTTTTGCAGGGACTTATGAAGACCTGCAGAGTCAATGATGTGTCCCAAATATTCAACAGAGGCTTGAAGAATTCACACTTGTCTTTGTGAACTCGTAGGCCATACTCTTCCAGTCTTTGTAGGGTAGCCTCTAAATTCTTTAAGTGATCCTCTTCATTTCTTCCAGTGACCAGGATATCATCCAGATAGCACTGAACGCCTGACAAGCCACACAAGATCTGGTCCATAGCCCTCTGGAACAGGGCGGGAGCAGATGTTATTCCGAAGGGTAGGCGGCAGTATCGATAAAGCCCCTTATGAGTCACAGTAGTCAACAGCTCTTGGGACTTTTCATCGACGTGCATCTGTAAATATGCTTGACTCGGATCAATCTTACTGAACTTTTGTCCCCCCAGCCAGGCCTGCGAAGAGGTCATCGATGCGGGGAAGCGGGTATTGCTCTGCACACAACACTGGGTTGACAGTGACTTTAAAATCACCGCAAATCCGGAGAGAGCCATCTTTCTTCACTATTGGAACGATAGGAGTGGCCCATGAGCTATGGGTAACTGATATTAGGACTCCATTGGTGACCAGGCGCTCCAGGTCTGCTTCAACTTTTGGCCTGATGGCATATGGCACAGTTCGGGCTTTTGGATATTTTGGTGGACTGTCAGGTTTAATGTTCAATGTCACAGTGATTTCCTTCATACTTCCCAAATCATCTCCAAAAACAGCAGCATGTTTCCTTAGTATAGGGTTAGACTGGTTTCTTCTTTAGTCATCGGTGCACTTCTGCCCAGTTCAGTTGAATCTTCCCAAGCCAAGACCTACCCATTAAGGCTGGGTAGTTACCTCTCACCACAAACAGTGGCAATTTAGCCACCTGTCCATTGAGCTCCACCTTAACATCAATAGTGCCCAGCATGGGCACAGCTTCTCCCGTATACGTCTTCAGAACAGTTTTGTTGCCTTAAGTGGAAAATGCTGTAGCTTTTCTTTATACACAGTCTTGGAGATCAGTGAGATGGCTGCACGGTGTCAGTTCCATGCGTATCGTTTGCCATCCAATAACGGGTTACAGTATTCATGTGAGCCCGCTGCCAAAGACAAAACATGCAGTGGCACTTTCTCTTGCGCTGAGGTGTCACCTTGATCATCCTGGGTCTGCTCTAGGGTATGCAAGGTTCCTCTTTTTGTCGGCCAGACCACAGGCTTCCTTTTCTTTTGTTTACAGGCATACTCAATGTGTCCCTTTTTGCCACAGTGTCGACACACCAGGTCCTTACACCAGCATTCTGATGCCTGGTGACCCGGCCACAGCGGTAACATTCTTGACTCTGCACCGTTTTGTGGGTCGGTTCTTGTGACACTTTTTGCACCCTGGGGATGCACCCGATGTATTGCGCCTCCCTTGTAGCCAGTTCCATGGAGACAGCAATATCAACAGCCTTCTGTAAGGTAAGCTGAGCCTCTGTCAGTAGGCGCTTCCATATAGCTTCACTGTACAGGCCACACACTAACCTGTCACGCAGGGCATCATTTAACATCTCTTGAAATTCACAGTGTTCTGCTAGCTCTTTTAAAATGGCTACAAATTGTACAACTGTTTCATCTTCCTTTTGGTCTCTTTTGTGGAACCTATATCTTTCAGCAATTACCAGTGGTTTTGGGGAGAAATGGGACCCTAGGATTTCCACAATGTCACTGTAAGATTTAGTCTCAGGCTTAACAGGGTGTAGTAAGCTGCGTAGCAGGAGTAGGTTTTAGCCCTACAATACTTAGAATATTGGCACCTTCTTCGCTTCTGTAATGTCATTTGCAATACCAAAAAGCTCAAAACGCTCAGTATACACATGCCACTGCTCTATAGTCTCATCAAAAGGTACTCCTGGTCAGAGTAGCCATGATTTTTAGTTTCACTTTCACAGTCAGTGCAAACAAGCAGTATTTTTATTTGTTTGTTTTGTACCTTGACTTCTACTTCCTTCTGTTACTGGAGCAGCACCAGGATTCCACCCTCGTCGCCACTTGTTATATCCTTGGGGGCAGCCGGTTTAGGAAGAAATCACTTGAGGTCAGAGAGCTGACAGCTAACAAAACCACCATTTTATTTACAGACTCAGAGAACTCACCCAGCCGGCTGAAGCTGGCTGAGCTATCCCCTAATAATCTAACTCAGTTACCATAGGAACCAAAAACCATGACAACCAAATACACAACAAACACCCTGCCACTCAATCGTCCATGGCGGCCCACAGCCCAGCTGCCTGCACACCATGGCCATATCGCTCAGGTCCCAGCCGTCGTCACACATGGTGCCCCAGTGCCCAGCCAGATGCACCTCCACCCGCCCGGCGCAGCGGTAGGGCCACCTACCAGCCTCACCTCTGGCAAAGCAAACGCAGCTGCTGGGACGCCTGCTCCGGGGCTGTGCGGGGAGACCCCAGGGGCTGCAGGGACTGAAGGCCCAGCTCAGCGCGAGGCATTGCCAGTGAGTGCAGAACAGGGCAGAATGGGCTTTCCTGCGACACTAACCCTGGGCCCTTCTCCCGCACCTCCCTCCCGCCACATGCTGCACAGACAGGTCACTGAGCCCAGGAAATGGCGCAGCATCAGTGCCCCTGCTTTACAGAGGGGAAACTGAGGCACAAAGACAGGACACACAGTGAGCCTTGTGCAGAGCAGGGAGTAGACTGTCTCCCCACACCCCTGCTCTAACCACTAGACCCCACTGTTACCCCAAATTGGGCCAGCTAGTAAGCTTTGAGAGGACTAATGACCCACCAGAGTTTGGCAAAAAGCAGCACATTTATTATACTGTTAGCTAAGCTCAAAAGAAGGTTGGGGGCGGGGGAGGTTCACACTCACATACACCTTGTCTACCTGGGAGCTCTTAGCATCTTCCAGCTGTTTAATCAGCCCATTGATCCCACAAGCATTCCAGCACGGAGGGGGAGGGGGAAAAGCCACTTCACAGGTATTCAGAGAGGAGAGAGAGACAAAGGAGGGGAAGTGTAACAGACCTTTTCAGCATACAGGTTAGACAGAGCATAGAGATCACTGCTGCTCTAACAACACCCACCTCCCAGAGCTAGGGATGGGGGAGTCAGGAACAGGGCCCTATAAGGTCAGCCGCACCCCAGGCTGGGGCTAGGGAAGTCCCTGTAGCAGACCAGGCACTCACCCCCATGGAGCCTCCTGCAGGTCATCTGGGAATTAGCTCAATTCCAGCCCTCAGAGCACCTCCTGCCAGCTGGTGTCTCTCCTGCCTCAGACCCCATTGCCCCTTTCCTTTGGGGTTCTGCCCACCACAGTACCCCCCACACTCTGGGTCCCCCCTCTCAGGGGAACCCCCAACCCTCTAAGCCCACCTCACCTCAGGGGCTACTGCCAGTTATCAACTAGCCCCCTTTCTCTGGGGCAGACTGCAGTCTGTAATGGCCACTCATCATTGGCAAGGAGGACGGACCAGCTGCCTCTGCCTATCCCCAGGCTGCACCTCTGCAGCCCCAGTACCTTCATAGGCCTTTACCAAGGCCTCAGCCTGGAGAGTAGCCAGGCTAGAGCTCTCCAGCACCACTCTGCTTTAGGTACCCTGTATTCTCAGGCAGCTAGGTCCTTCTCACTCCAGGGCTGGAGTGGGACTTTTTTCCTTCCAGCCCTGCAGCTCTTTTATAGGGCATAGCCTGGCCCTGATTGGCTGCCTCCCAGCCTATTCCTATTGGTTCTCAGACACAGCCCTCTCCAAGGGCTGGCTTTTAACCCTCTCAGGGCCAGAGTGGGGTGATGTCCCCTCTACAGTCTCCTTCACACCCAAAGTGGCAGTTCAGCCTAGGAAGAGAAAGCGAAACCAGCTGTGGAGACTGCAGCAGAGTCAGGGGTGGGAGCTGCCTCTGAGGCCATCCTGTATCCCTGCACATTGTAACCACGAGACCCCCCTCCCAGATTGAGGCTAGAACCCAGGAGTCCTGGCTTCTGCCCCTCCTCCCCCGTGGAGATCACTAGCAGTCACAATAACTCTTTTCCTCACTTGTTGGCTGGTTTCACTACTTCTGCACTGTGCCTTGCTACTAGCATGACCATATTTTTCCTAAATGGAAATGGGACACCCCACAGGGCCTGCCCGAGCCCTTCCTGCCTCCTGCCTGTGCCAGCCTAAGGTTCCCCTCTGCCCACCCTGTGCTGGGCCTGAGCCCCTCTTCTGCCTGTCCTTGCAGGGGCGGCCTAAGGCCCCCCTCTCACTTCCCCACAGGGGGCCAGCCTGCTCCTCATTCCTGAGCAATGCCCCATGTTTCTACTGGTGATCTGGAGCAAAGGGGATGGAAACAGCTGTCATGGAGCCCCAGGATCAGCTTTGGAACCGGCCCTTGGAGGAACCCTTCATGTGCCAGCCCCAGAGGGGTCCCCCTCGTCCTTCAGCCTCACCACCGCTGAGACTGAGTCTCTGTGCTGCAGCCTCCTTCTCCTCCCCGCGAGCTCTGCCCAGTATGTCCAGCTGAGGGACACCTGGGAGAGCCTTGGCGCCCTGCAGGGATTCCTGCTCCTCAGCCGGGATTGACAGTGACTCCCGGTGGCGTTTTCAGAGCAGCTGGGTTTGTTAGGCTCTGGCACGCAGCACAGGGAGTCCTTGGGGCAGCGCAGAGAGAGGAAGGGTCCAGAGGAGCCCGTTCTGGTCAGCCCCAAGCCCAGCCGAGCTGGAGCGAACCCCATGTTCGGGCTCTGTCTCACTCTGTCCGACTGCCTTGTTCAGTTCCCAAGTGTGAGAGCTCTTCCTCCAGAAGCCAACACGTATCCCCCCATTCCCCATCCTTTGTTCTCCCGCTGGGGTCTGTGCCCAGCTTTCCTGCTGAGACCATCAATGCAGGAGTCATTGGCACTGCCACATTGTCTCTTTGGCCCCCTGGCTGAACGGGGATTCTAGTCATTCCTCCCAGATTGGGAGTTTCACACACACACACACACACACACACACACACACACACACACACACACACACACACCGTGTCCTTAGACCTTCACATACACACTCTGGGCAACCGTGCAAAATATAGGAGAAACTGAGGCACTGACCCAGTTTGTAAAAATATTATAGAAAATTCCCACTTCATCGCAGCAGCTCCTGCCAGTCAGGCCCGGATGGGGGGACAGTGGGATGGACCCTGCTCCTGCAGGTTGGGTCATGGGGGGGGGGTCATTATGGCACATGGGCAAGTCACATGTCCATGCATGATTTTGTTTAGTCTTAGCAGAAGCCATTACCTGTACTCCAGATATAACGTTCACAGGAAAGTCCATTTGGTGTAGATAGGCATCTTCCATTGTGAGTCAAGTGTTCCTTGATGGGCCATTAAACTTAAATAGTCCCTTCACAATGTCCTCGCTAAACACCTTGTGAGTGCTACCACAGGAGCAAACATTTGAAATACAGGCACATAGTCAAAATTCATAACTTCAGATACAAAAATGATACATGCATACAAACAGCATATTCAGCAAATCATAACTTTTCTATTGACAATTTACTTGACATCCCTTGTATGAGAACTGTTGCAGTTATATAACAATGGTAGCAAAAATGATCTACACGGTCACATTTGAATCAGATAATGTCATACCTGGGGTGCTACTTGGAACTGGGGTACCACAGAACCCACCTGTCCCACCAGCCTGGGCTCCCTTTACGCTGTATTGCCGAGGCGAGCCAGCCAAGCCATGAGGCTTCAGACTGCACTTAACCAGCACACACATAGGTAGGGACACGCCCAGCTGCAGTTTCACACAGAGGCTGAGATCAGCTCAGCTAAGGAATTGCCCACCCCTCAAGTGCACACCCCCTCTGGCGTGTAACCCCAAAATTATATCGCCTTGCGCTGCACAGAGAACTATACACTGTAAGCTTATTGAAATTCGCTCCTTCCCTCAGTGTGGAGGAAGATATGCACAGCTTTTTGCCCCCAACCCCCAGTTATGAATTCCACAGACTGGTTTTAGAGAAAACAAAAACAAGTTTATTAACTACACAAGACAGATTTTAAGTGCTTATAAGAGCAGGGGCGGCTCTAGGATTTCCGCCGCCCCAAGCAGGACGGGACGCCGCGGGGGGGTGCTCTGGCGGTCTGCGGATGCTCCACCGGAGCCGCGTGACCAGCGGACTCTCCGCAGGCATGTCTGCGGGAGGTCCACCGGAGCCGCGTGACCAGCAGACCCTCTGCAGGCACGCCTGCGGGAGGTCCACGGGCCGCCTGCCACCCTCCAGCGGGGACGCTGCCCCAAGTGCACGCTTGGCGCTGGGGTCTGGAGCCGGCCCTGTATAAGATAGCAAACAGATCAAAGCAAATTTATTTAATAAACAAAAAAACATAAACTGAGCTTAACACACTAGATAGGTAGGATATTAATTAGCAAATTCTTACCCTGAGAGATAAACAGGCTGGCAGATTCTTAAGGAAGAAGTTGCCTTGGCTTTCCCAGATTTTCATACACAAGCTAAAAATCCTTCTCACAAGGTTCTTCAACTTCCCATCACTTACCACATGGTTCCTCAACCATGGGATGCTGTTCAGGAAGAAGGATTGCTATGAAGAGATGGGATCTACCTAACGAAGAAGCGCAGGTGCCTCAAAACTCCTGGCAAGTGCTGCGGGGTGAGGAACATGTGTGGGGCCAGCCAGGATGTCCCTGTTGCCTGAACACCAGAGAGTGGCAGGGCCACCATCTTGGCCTTGGCAGTGTCGGGGCCACCACGCAGCTGTGTCACCGGCCACACCATAAGCATGAGCGGTAGAACAGATCTGCGAGGACACTGGAAGGCCTGGAAGCCACACGCACTTATGGGCTAAAGAATAGCCAGTCAGAGGCTCTTCTTTAGACATGTCACAAATTGCATTTTCCTGAACCAATCAGGATGTGCCAAGAGGTGCGGTCATTGATAAAACATTCCCCTCTTCTGCTGAGCCAGTCTTTAATGAATGAAACAACAAGCACTAAAGTTTTGCCTAAATGAAACCTGCTCTAAAAACGTATTACTTGTAAACTGTAAGGAAAGGTTTAGATTTACACACTATATACAAAACACAAACAGTCTCACTTAAAGAAAAACTAGCGTATACAGTTGATAACACATTTTACCAGAGATAAAAATTCTAGTTCTCCTCCACACCATTTCTCTTGCCTAACTTTTTTTACAATCGAAATGATATTAAACCAAGTAAAGTTTTAACAAATAAAGTTTTAAAACATCAGTGAAAAGGTGCATGTGTGTAGATTTCTTTATTTCCCAAATGCATGTAAATTTAGCAGACATCATTATTTCTTTTGACTTTTATACCAAGAATTAAATTACTGCTTTTACATAAAACCTTTAGCATTTGTCTTTAAAAGGGTACAAAGCCCCTCATGAAAGTTATGACTAACCTTTATACCAATTCCCCTTATTCCATTAACTTAAAGTAATGTATTTTTATAGCCTTTGATCTTTATTGGTAAATTAGACCATATTGACTTTAGCTATAAGGAGACTTTTAATTTAAAACACAAACGTACAGGATATACTTTGTAACGTATGAAGATTTTTATAATGTCCGCCCCAACATTCACAATAAAAAAGTTTAAAGAGAAGCAATAATTCTGTTACTGCATGAAGGAGGGAGGTACAGATTGGCCTCTCTCCCCCATCAGCAAAAGAATAATTTATCTTAAGACTTTCTGAACATTTAAAGCGTAGGGGGAAATGTCCCTATAGATGACCCATATTTACTGCGTGTTTCAATAAAAAGTAAAGTTAAAAAGACAGAAGCCTGGTGTTAGCATGGATGAATGAGTAACTAGTAAGGGGAGAGAGGTGCATGTGGCATATTTGAAGCAGCATGTTTCCCCGCTGTCATTTACAGAGCAGTTTTACAAACAAAACATAACATTTTAAAAAGAGAATCTGTAACGATGCTGCCTCTGGTGGGACACACCTGAGAGTGTCAATTCAGGACAAATTGCTTAGAGCAGGGCAGTTACAGGCCAAGGCTGGGGGTCCTTTACTATTAAGGCACCAAACCAGCCAAACAGAGAGGATTTGGTCTCGCCCCACTGGCTAACCATAAGTCACACAAGCAATTCCCTTAGATGCTCCAGTTTCCCAGTATCACCACCAGTGCCCCACTCGTTATGGGGAGAAATTGTTATGAAAACCAATACCCCAGTGAAAGAAAAAAGATTTTCCCAATCTCAAAGGACCAACCGACAGACCAAGGTCAATATATGTCAGATCGTACCCACAAATCACACTGTTGCCAATTCTTTAGAATCTAAAATCTAAAGGTTTATTTATAAAAAGAATGAAATATAGATGAGGTTAAAATTGGTTAAATGGAATCAATTACATACAGTAATGGCAAAGTTCTTGGTTCAGGCTTGTAGCAGTGATGGAATAAACTGCAGGTTCAAATCAAGTCTCTGGAATACATCCACAGCTGGGATAGGTCATCCAGTCCTTTGTTCAGAGGTTCAGTTTGTAGCAAGGTTCCTCCAGAAGTAAGAAGCAGGATTGAAGACAAAATGGAGGGTTTCTAGAGCCTTTTATAGCCTCTGTCCTGTGGAAGGACACCCCTTTGTTCTTACTGTGGAAAATCACAGCAGCAAGATGGAGTTTGGAGTCACATGGGCAAGTCACATGTCCATGCATGACTCAATTCTTTACAGTCGGCAACCACTGCTCACATGCTACCTTGAAGGTTCCCAGGAAGACCTCTTATGAGGACTGGAGTCTCCCAAGGTCCAGTGTCAGTTAAGTGTTTTGTGATTGGGCACATAATTTGCAAATTCCTTTCTCAAGAAGGAACAAATGCTTCACAAACACATGAGATACAATTACGTAGCCAGTGTTCATAACTTCAACTATAAAAATGGTACACACATACAGACAGCATAATCATAACCAGGAAATCATAACCCCTTCATAGACACCTCACTCGACAACCTTTGTACAATATTTGCCACAAATATATAACAGTGGTTGCAACAATGATCTATACGGTCACAGTTTATGTCAATAATGTCACAAATTCATACTTTTGTAACTGCATGAAGGAGGGAGGTAAAAATTGGCCCCTTTTACCCTTGTTATCTGAATAAACATGTCCCAAACATCCACTCTCCTCTTTACAAAAAACTTGACTTCTGCAACAAAAGAATTTTTAACCACAGTATTAAAATTAAGTAAAATCAGAATTGAACTAAAGTGATTAAAAACTAGATTATCATCAATTTTTAAAATAATGTAAGCATGTTTTTACAGCCTAAAGAAATGCCAAGAGCAGGAAATAGATAAGTGCATTTCATTTCCACAACTAAATAATTAGCATCCCTGCGACACAACTTAAATAAAGATTTTAGTAATTTTTTTGTCTAAATGACTTGCATAATAAGAAAAAAACCTGTAAAAATAGTTTTCAGGAATGTAAATTACGAAGAAGTAAGTTCCTATGGAATAACAACATTATACAAAACCCTCATGTAAAGAAGGGGTTTACAATTTTAAAAAGCAGCAAAAGGCCCGTCATAGCTTTCTAAATGTTTAAAGAAACGCTAAAGAATAACGTTAGTTTGCTTTTTAAAGTTTTGCCTAAATGAATTGACCAGAATATAAAACAAAACAAGGGAACAAAAACTGCTCTAAGGACTTATCATTTGTAAATTGTAAAGAAAGATTTAAAATGGAGGGTACATGATAAAACCCACAACTGACAGATTTTACAATAAAAAACAATTCTTAAAGACAAAAGCTGCAGCTTTGTGACTACTTGAGTTCAGAGGAAAGACGTGAACCTCTGACTGGGTTATCTGAAACAACAGCCCCAGCCCCCCCACCACTGTCCCTTTCCTGCTTTAATTTTTTAGTTTATCCTTTCATGCGCCTTTGCTAAACAGACAGCTTTTCATCCTATCAAATAAAGTTTAAAAACCAAACTTTTAAAATTTTAACATGTAAAACAAGACGGGGGATAAGATAGCTGGCCTGGATTTCAGGAATATTGATAACCAAGAAAGCTTTTTCAATGACAGTTTTATGCGTCATCATTCCTTATTAGCGTCATGCGCAAGCGTTTGTCATACAGCAACACTTCCCCTGCTATGGGGCATCCTTTCCCCCTTTCAGTGGACTACACCAGATTAATACAGACATCGAGGGATTACACGCTTGGAGATATTATGTAGCAGCAAAGCAACAATTACTTACTTTTTTGCTGTTTCTGACTTTTGTTCATCATCACAGTCAAGGGGCCCTAAAGGATTTTTGTCTGTTTTATTTAACACTTTACATTTTACTTATACAATGGCCCAGCCACCCTCCGACCTATATTCCTAACCACAAGCACACGGGGCCCCTTGCTAGAGGAACAGGCTGTCCACAGGCCTTTTGTAGTTGACACACTGTGACTGAACGAGCATAAAATATCAAAATAATACAAAACTAAGGGTGTGGCCGACTGCCCTCCTGATCACCCCCTTCCCCAGACTCTGGAGCACAGACAGAAGTTTCTCCTTACCAAGCGATAGGGTGACCGTACGTCCGGGTTTTCCTGGATATTTCCTCTTTTTTGATCCTCTGCCCTCTGTCCTAGCGGATTTCTCAAATAAGAGGCGATATCCGGAATATTTGTGAGTCAAGGTCGCAACTCAGAGGGATCTCTGATTGGTCCCTTCCCTGCAGCCACAGCAGCCGGATCCCACCATGGATGGCAGAATGCGGGGGACACTTTTGACTGGCCGTAAGGATGAGTGATGGAGAGAGGGGCAGGGGCAGTGCGAGGAGAGGGCTCAAGGGAAGGGTGGCACACGGGCTGGGGCTTGGGGAGAAGGGGCGGTGCGAGGAGGAGTCAGGGAAGGGGCAGTGCAAGGGCAGGGACTCAGGGAAGGGGCTATGTGAGGAGGGCTCCGAGAGAAGGGGTGGTGCGAGGATGGAGTTCAAGGGAAGGGGCTGTGTGATGGCAGGGGCTCTGGGACAAGGGGCTGTGTGAGGGCGGGGGGCACTGAAAGAAGGGGTGGTGATAGGGCAGAGGACTGGGGGAAGGGGCGGTTCGAGGGACGGGGCTCTGGGAGAAGGGGCCATGTGAGGATGGAGTTCAAGGGAAGGGGCTGCATGAGGGCAGAAACGGTGGGCATGGGGGTGGGGCCACTGTTCAGTCGGTGGCCCTCCCACTCTTAGGAAGCATTGTGGTGACCCCCACCCACAGAGTCTTGGGGAAGGAGAAGCCTGCAGGAGGCGCTAACAGTTGGTGCTGTGTCCTGGGTCTGCACCAGCCACCCTGCCACCATGACAGAGCGTTTCACTGCCCCCAACTCGAGAGTGAGGCTGCATTACCCCCTCAACATTCCCCAGGTACCCTCCCAGTACACACACCCCTCAGTACCCCCAAACATCCCCCCAGCACCTCCCAGGTACTCCCTCCTCTTCCCCCCAGATCCCCCCTTTCCCCCACAATAGTGTCCTCCGTGGGGGAACCTGAACTATGGTCACCCTACCTAGGCAGAGGCCAATAGACTTTTGACGCATCTGCTAAGAAAGTGTCTCACAAGTGTTGGCCCCTTGTGGAAAGATGGGCGTACCTAATGCTCGCTCACGGATATCTGCTTTATAGCCACCGAGAGCCCTGGATCATTTTGTGGGTTGCGGCTCGGATGCAGATACAAATTTTGTATCCATGCAGGGCTCTGCTAATTTCACCCCCAGTGAAGGAAGAGGATGACTTGCTGATAGTGCTACATTATCATTAGACACACAATTCAGTCGAGCTATAGACGTTAAGGCCAGAAGGACCATCATGATGATTTAGGCTGACCTGCACATTGCAGTGAAATGCACAACAGGGCTGGTGCCTGGATGCAGCTGCTGTCTCGAGTCTAGCTGTGTAATATCAATGCCGGGTGTTTATGCAGCACAAGGACAGGGTGGCGGTGGGAAGGTTAGAGGAGCTCTCTGGATCTGTAACCTGGCCCATTCCTTTCCAATAAGCAAGGCACCATCATGCAGCTGCATTTAGTTCTGCACCTTATCTACATACTAGAAACAGTAACGATCATTTACTGGGGGCCTGGGCTGGCTGCTGCACTGAGAGATGGGCCTGGTGCCCCAAGCTCAGAGTGCATTGGGCACAGACAAACTGGGCCTAGCACCCTGAGCTCAGGGGGCATCGGGCACAGACAGACAGGGCCTGGAGCAGCAGGCACAGACAGACAGACAGGGCCTGGAGCAGCAGGCACAGACAGACAGGGCCTGGCACATTGGGCGCAGACAGACACCCATAGTCAGTCTCTCCCCATAGCTCGTCTGCATGTGGGGGTGGTTGCTTTGTGGGGAAGGAGCCGGCTGTCCCTGTGCACCTGACAATGGTTCTGCAGGGCGCACCACATGCTGTCTGCATGGCTGGGCACAGGCTGCTCAGGGATGGGCGTGGGCCCTGCACCAGGGAAAGCTTTGGGGCGGGGGGGGGCAGGGGGGATGGAGCAGAGGAGGCTTCCAAGGCAGTTGGGGATGGTAATGGGGGAGCTCTGTGCAGGATCCCACTGGCCCGTCTCACTGCAGGCTGAGCCCAGCCCAGCCCGGTGGCACGCGGCTCTCACAGCACCGCGTCTTCCCTCACAAGCCAGGTCATCTCGCTGTCGGGCTCCTCGGAGGGCTTTGGATTCGCCGCTCCCTGGGACCAGGGTGGGGTCCCTGGAGCCCTCACCTCCTCCAGTTGCACATGGCCTGCAAGCAAGAGGACAGGGTGAAGTGCTCAGTCTAGGGTTGCCAACTTTCTAATTGCACAAAACCTGAACACTCTTTCCCCATCCCTGCCCTCAGGTCCCACCCCTGCCCCTCCTCTGAGGCTCCACCCCCCCGCCCTCCATCGCTTGCGCGCCCCCCCCCTCACTCCCTGTCCCGGGGGTCGGGCTGGGGGCTGGGCGGCGGGGGGGGGTGCAGGCTCTGGGGTGGGGCCAGAAGTGAGGGGGTCAGGGTGCGGAGGGCTCCAGGCGGCGGCAGGGTGTGGGAGTGGGTGAGGGCTCTGGCTGGGGGTGGGGGCTCTGGGGTTTGAAGTTCAAGAGGGGGCTCCAGACTGGGGCCAAGGGATTTGGAGTGCAGGACGGGGCTCAGGGCTGGGGCAGGGGGTTGAGGTGGTGGTTGCGGGGTCTGGGAGGGAGGGTACAGGAGAGGGTTCCGACCTGGGGCAGGGGGTTGGGGTGAGGGCGCAGTGTCTGGGAGGGAGGGTACAGGAGGGGTTTTTGACTTGGGGCAGGGGGTTGAGGTGCGGGGTCTGGGAGGGAGTTAAGGTGCAGGAGGGGTTGCGTCTGGGACAAGGAGTTGGGGTGTGGGTGCAGGCTCTGGGAGGCAGGGTGCAGGAGGGGTTTTTGACCTGGGGTGTGGGCTCCGGACAGGCAGTTCCCAGCTGGCAGCGCTGTGGGCTTAAGGCAGGCTCCCTGCCTGTCCTGGCTCCACGCTGCTCCTGGAAGCAGCCGGCATGTCAGCCCTGAGGCAGAAGCGCAGCCACCAGGGGCTCTGCACAGTGTGTGCTGCCTGCGCCAGCAGGCACTGCCCCCACATCTCCCAGAGACCTTGGTTCCTGGCCAATGAGAGCTGCGGAGCCGGTGCTGAGGGCAGGGACAGCATGAAGAGCTTCCCTGATTACCCCTGCACCTAGAGGTCGTAGGGACATGGCGGCCACTTCCGGGGAGCTGCACAGATCCAAGGCAGGGAAGGAGCCTGCCTTAGCCCTGCTGCATCACCAATCGGATTTTTAATGGCCCAGTCAGCAGTGCTGACTGGAGCCAACAGGGTCCTTTTTCGACCAGGCGTTCCAGTCAAAAACGTCGCCTGGCAACCCTAAGCCCAGCCCCTGCCCACCCAGCATTCCAGGGTTCCTTGTGAATGGGACCCCAATGCCAGGGCAGGGGTGTAGGGACAGGGCACCCGCAGGCCGGGACAGTGGGCCTGTGCATGGCAGTTAGACCAGAGACCCCAGTAGCTGTGAGAGCAGCAGGTTCCCATGCAGGGAGGCAGCCCAGGACATGGACAGGGCACTGGGCTGCAGCTGGAGCTGGATTCTTGGGTCAGGATGGCAGGGCAGCCCTTGTCCCAGCCCCCCACTTCCCCTCCCCTGCGGGGTCAGGGCTCTTACCCAGAGGGTTCCCAGCAGCTCTGTTCGATGCATCCTCCAGCAGAGCAGGGCCCCACAGATCAGCACCACGAGGGCACCCAGGCCAAGGAGCACAGAGGAAAGTAGCCCAGGGCCTGGGGAGAGAGCCAGGCAATGAGCTGTGCCCAATCTCTGCCCCACAGCCCCTGAGACCGACTCCATCTCCACCCACAGCCCCCTGCCAAGGCCGACTCCCTTCCCTGCCCCATAGCCCCCCTGGGTGACCAGACATCCCGTTTTGCCCAGGACAGTCCCTTTCTTAAGACCTGTCCCAGCCGTCCCGATCTTTTTGGCAAACGTGGGCATTTGTCACAAAGTGGGGTGCAGAGGAACGTTGCGGGGGGGGCTGGTGGCGATGCCAGCGCCGTGCTGGGGGAGAGGCAGGGGTCGGGTGGGGGGCAGGCATGAGTTGGGTGAGGCGGCGCCAGCCCCAGCCTGGCATGAGGGCTGGCAGGACTCGGGTGAGTGGCTTGGACCAGCCCTGCACAGCGCGGGAGGAGGGCTTGGGTTAGCCCCATGTGATGTTCTGTTTTCCCTCTGGAAAATATGGTCACCCTACCCCACAGGTCTCCCCACAGCCAGAGGCAGGTTAATGTTTCCTGGCACCCTGGGCCAGAGGAAGTGGGGCCTCCCTACCTCTTCAGCCTGCAACCCTGCCCAGGGCCCCATCCTGTTCTGCCCCTTCCCCTGCAGCCCTGCCCTGTTCCACCCACAGTCCTGACCCAGTCCACCCCACTGCGGCCCCACAATCCATTTCACCGTCCATTTGCTCCTCTCTGCCTCCCGCGCACTGCAGCCCCAAGGCCGGAAGCTCTGTCCCCTGCCACAGTCCCGGGGCTGCAGTGGGAAACGAGCATCCTCCAGTCCCGGATCCATAGCGGTTGCCAACTTCCTACTCCCACAAAACTGAACATCCCTGCCCCGCCCCTGCCCCGCCCATCCTCTGGGGCCCTGCCCATGCCCCGCCCCTTCTCTGGGGACCCACCCTGCTCACTCCATCCTCCCTCCCTCCATTGCTCGCTCTTCCTCCCTCCCTCCCTCACTCATTTTCACCGGGCTTGCTCAGGGGCTCGGGGTTGGGGAGTGCAGCTCTTGCTGGGGGTGCAGACTCTGATGTGGCCAGGGATGAGGGATATAGGGTGCAGGTAGGGGCTCTGGGCTGAGGCAAGGTGTTGGGGTGTGGGAAGGGGTGCAGGCTCCAGCTGGGGGTGCGGGCTCTGGGGGGGTGCTACGGATGAGGTTTGGGTGCAGGAGGAGGCTCTGTGCTTGTGCTCAGGGGTTCAGAGGGTAGGAGAGGGCTCTGGGCAGGGACAGGGGGTTGGGGTACGGGGGATGTGAGGGCTCCGGCTGGGGTTGCAGGTTCTGGGGTGAGGCTGGGGATGAGGGGTTGGGGGTGTAGGAGGGTTCTCCAGGCTGGGACCGAGAGGTTTGGACGGTGGGAGGGAGATCAGGGCTGGGGCAGGGAGTTGGGACATGGTGAGGGAGATGAGGGCTGCGACTAGGGGTGTGGGCTCTGCGGTGGAGCTGGGGATGAGGGGTTTGGGGTGTAGAAGGGTGCTCTAGGCTGGATTGAGCAGTTTGGAGGCCAGGAAGGGGACCAGTGCTGGGGCTGGGGCTGGGGCAGGGGGTTGGGGCCTGTGAGGGGTCAGGAGCAGGCTCCAGGTGGCACTTTCCTCAAGCTGCTCTCAGAAGCAGCGGCATGTCCCCATTCAGCTGCTACGGAGGTGTGGCCAGGAGGCTCTGCATGCTGCCCGGTCCACAGGCACCAGCCCTGCAGCTCCCATCGCCCTTGGTTCCTGGACAATGGGGGCTGCAGAGGCAGTGCTTGGGGCAGGGGTAGCGTGTGGAGACCCCCGGCTGCCCCACGTGCAGGAGCTGGAGAGGGGACATGTCAGCTGCTTCCTGGGAGCTGCACGAGCCTGCCAGCCCTGCTGCACAGCGACGCCAACCGGACAGTCAATGGCCCGGTTAGCAGTGCTGACTGTAGCCCCCAGGATCCCTTTTCGACCAGATGTTCTGGTCAAAAACTGAACACCTGGTCACCCAAGCTGGGGCTTCCCCCGTCCCACCCACCTGCCATGGTGGATTCTGCCGGGGATTGAACTCAGGGCACAGGGGCTTCCCCCGCCCCTCTCACCTGGTGCTTCTGCTAGGCTTCTGGGCTTCTGTTGCCCCGCGGTGGATTTCTGCTGGGGTGGGGCACCCATTTTTCTGGGGCCCCCAATTGGCTGGGGCCCCTGGGCACGGGCCCCAGAAGGTCCATTGGATAATCCACCACTTCCCATGGCTGACTCCCTCCCCTGCCCCACCGCCCCTATGGGGCCTACTCTGACCCCCACTCCACAGCCCCACCCTGAGGCCACCTCCCTGCCCCATCCCACAGTCCCACGCAGAGCTGACTCCAGACCCCACAGGCTCTCTGCCCCCTAGATCTGTGCTCTGGCTTTGCCTGCAGGGGTAACAGCCTCCAGCATCAGAGCCATGGCTGGCAGGAGAGGGAGCCCCGTGGTGGAGGAGGCTGCTCAGAGATCCAGGAGTGGTGCTCCAGGCTGAGCAAGGCTGTGGGAACTGCTGGGACAATCAGGATGTCACTCCCACCCATCCTGAATGCAGGAACATGGGCATGGCTACGGCGCTGGTCACTCACCTGCCTGCCCGGCACACACCACACTGGCCTCGGAGCCACGGCCACACAGCCCGGGACCCAGCCGGCTCAGTTGGCACTCGCTGATGAGAGACTCCTGGCCCGAGCAGCTCACACCCTCCAGCCAGACGTCGCTGGCCACGTGGCCGAACTGAGCAACCCCCGGGGCTGACAGCGCCGTGCCGCAGCCCAGCTGCTTGCACACCACCCCCGCCTCTGGCAGGCCCCAGCCGGCGTCACACACGGCACCCCAGGTGTTGTTAATCAGCACCTCCACTCGCCCGGAGCAGGGCTTGGGCCACTCGTCAGCCGCAGTCTCAGCTGGCCTGATCTGAAACACAAAGCACAGGGCGTGAGAGGCTGTTCCCTGCTGCCAGGCGCCCGGATACACAGCACCGCACATGGGGATGGGGGGTTCTGCACAGAGCAGAGAGGAGCCTTTTCTATATCACCCCACCCCTGTGTGTGCACACTCACTCACAAACACACACACACACTGCACCCCCCTACACGCAATGCCACAAAAGCAGACACACATACACACAAAATCCCATGCACAACCCCATACGTCCCTGTGCACACCACACATTGCCTGAAACACACACACTGCCGCATGCACATGCACTGCCACATGTATGCAAATATTCATAGACTGTCCCATGTGCACCCCTTCACACATACACCTGCACAAACACTGCCTGTCATAAATATAAAGGAAAGAGTAGCATAAAATTCCTCCTGGGCAGCTATACTGAATCACTCCACCTGTAAGGGGTTAAGAAGCTCAAATAACCTTGTTTGCACCTGACCAGAAGGACCAATAAGTAAAGAAGATACTTTCAAATGGGGTGGGGGGTTGTTTGTGCTCTCTTTGTTTGTTCCCTCTCCAGATGGAGAGAGAGACCAGGCAGGTACAACATCTCCTGAAAACCTACCGGAAACAAATAATCTAAGATTACAAAAAATGTAAGTAAGGCAAGGAAGTGCGTTAGGTTATCTTTTGTTTTAGCTTGTGACTATTCCCTCTGCTCAGAGATAGTTTTATTTCTGTTTTTGTAACTGTGAAGCTGAGTCCAGTGGGAGTCCTCTGTGTTTTAAATCCTTTTATTACCCTGTAAAGTTACCTTCCATTCTGATTTTGTAGGTGTGATTCTTTTACTTCTTTCTTTAAAATAAAGTTCTTCTTTTAAGAACCTGATTGATTTTAGTGTTCTAAAGATAAAGGGCCTGGTCTGTACTTACATGGTATATTATTCTCAAGCCTCCCCAGGAAAGGGAGTGAAAGGGCTTGGGGGGATATTTTGGGGGAATAGGGATTCCAGGTGACCCATCTCCGAATTTTTGGTTAAATCACTTGGTGGTGGCAGCAATACTGTCCAAGGACAAGGAAAGGAATTTGTGCCTTGGGGAAGTTTTTAACCTAAGATACTAGAATATAATCTTAGGGGGTCTTTCACGTGGCTTCCCAGAATTCAGAGTGGGGAGGGAATCCTGACACTGCCAGAAACAGGTACAGAGACAATCACACACAAACCCCGAAATACACACACACCCCAACACACCTAGGCTGACTCCCAGGGGTTAGCACCCTCTGCAGAGCCCCCACTTCCAGCAGCACAGGCTCCTGCCACCCTGTTTGTTACCTGAGCACACAACACTGGCATCTTCTCCGGGGTTACAGCCATGCTCTCCCCAGGGCTTAGCCCTGCATTCGGTGAGGGCAGCTTCTGCCCCTGTGCACTGAACCTCATCCAGCCACACACGGTCAGATCCTTGTCCAAACCGAGCCCCACGTGGTGCTGATAGCGCCGTCCCACAGCCCAGCTGCCTGCACACGACTTCAGCCTCAGACAAGTCCCAGCTGCCATCACACACGGTTCCCCACTGCTGGTTGTGAAACACCTCGACTCTCCCAGCGCAGCGATTAGGGCCATTCACCACTCGAAGCGGAGCCACTTCTGAGATGCTTGAGCCTGCAAACACCCAAGGGAATAAACACTCAGGCAGGTTCCTGTGCATCTGATCTCTAGTGACACAGGAAACGTAACACCTTGAGACACAGGACTGGCTGGAGGGCAGACTCTGGAAACTGAAAGCAAGGAAACTGCCAGCTGTTGCTTGTTTCTACTGTGTTCAGGAAACAGGACTTTGTAAATAAACCAGATCGCACCAAAGAAATGCTTGACTTGTGTAATCAATTCCTCCTCTTCCCAGAAACACCCCTCTAGGCCCCACTATGGCTAATGCAACAATCAGGCAACACTCTTCATTTAGGAAGAGCAGAGTGGGCACACAGCGGGGGGGGGAGCCTGACTTGCTTTACAGTTAGTGAGCACTCAGCAGTGTCGGACACGAAAGCGTAGAGAACACTGTTCCCATTGAGCCATGGCAAGAGGGCAGGGTTGCCAACTTTCTAATCTCACAAGACCGAATTGCCCGGAAACAATTCCTAGAGCAGATGGTTTAGAAAAACATCCAATCTTGAGTCAAAAATCGCCAGCGATGGAGAATCCATCACGATGCTTGGAAAATTGTTCCAATGCTTAATTACTCTCACCGTTACAAATGTACATCTTATTTCCAGTCTGAATTTGTACAGCTGAAACTTTCAGCCATTGGATCATACTATACCCTTCTCAGCTGGACAGTTTATTCCCTATATAGGTACTTATAGCCTGTGATCAAGTCACCCGTGATGGGGTGAGGGAACCCCATCCAGTGTGGGGTGAGTGCACCCCATACTCTGAGCCGCCCTCTGCCTCAGGGCAGTGAGGCCAAATGGCTAGAGTCAATATAATTGCCTTTGCCTCCAGGACTGTACAGCCTAGTGGTCAGAGTCAATTCGGCTGCCCTCATTCTCAGGAGTAGAAAACCTAATGGTAAGGGTTGATACGGATGCCCTCTCCCTCAGGGCTGTGTGGCCCAATGGCCAGAGTCAGCAGAGTTGCTCTTATCCGGGGGTGGGGGGGTGTTAGGATTTGCAGCCAGAGCCAATGGGCCGCCACCTGAGGGGAAGGGGTGGCTGGAGTAGGGGGACCTGTGCCCACCATGCTCCACTGGGTCCCAGACCAGGGCCCTAACAGTGGAGGAGCACTCCGCCACTGAGTCAGCAGGGCTCCAAGCGAAACACACCAACTTCCCACAGGAATATAGCTAGTCCACCCCAGGCCACTTCCCACCAGGCCTCCCAGTGACTTGATGTTCAGCAGCAAGACCTGGCCAGGGCCCCTGCACAGGTAGAGGTCAGAGATACACTGCAGTCTTAGGGCAGGTGACACTATCAACTTGCTGCCATAACGCTTCTGATGAAGAAGCTCTAAGCCAGCGGGTTTCAAACTTTTTTCATTTGTGGACCTTGAGATATTTCGAATGGAGGTGGGGAGCCATGTCCACGGGAGACGCTCTCCTGCCAGCATAGGTCTTTCTACATACGGAGTTGAGGTCGGTATAACTACGTCACTCAGGGGTGCGGATTTTTCACAGCCCTGAGCAACGTAGTTATACCGAAGTAATTGTGTAGCGTAACCCTGGCCGTATCTCAGTGCCTGAGGACAGCATTCCAGCAGGTGGAGGAAAAGATGAGCCGGAAGGGAGTGTGCCAGACATGAGACGCCAGGAGAAAGGAGAATGGAATGCCCGCGCAGGAAGGACAGAAGCTGCAGCAGCGGCTACACAACTGGAAAAAGCATCCTGGAAAAGAATCCCAAACTTACTCCTTTTTGGAGGGGACTTTACATGGTTATTAAAAGCTGAACAACTTATCCTTGCTGATACCAAAAGCAAGTGCATGCAGCTTACCTCAGCACATTGCCATCTTCTACAGACAGCCTGTCCACAACAGATAGGCCTCACCAACAGGGCATGAACCCTGAACTCACTGATAATCTAGATCCAACTATGACTGATGTCTCCATGAGTGAATATAGGACTCGAGCATGCAGAGTGACAAGGAAACCTGTCTGGATGGCAGAGTACTTGGGTTCCTAGGAAGTTATTGTTTTAAATTCTCATTTAACTGGCATGGGGGAGGTGAAAGCTCTAGTGATCAGTGCAGACAGCACCAATACAAACAGATGCAGCTGATGCTGAATCTTTATCTTAGTCTTAAGCTACAGAGAATGATTCAGAGAAGGAGCAAAGAAGCCCAGACACAGCCAGAGAATCGCTGATCATGTGACCTTCGGAAAAATGCTAAGCGCTTTGGGGTCAGGATGGGCTGAAAGAGAGTTTGAACTGTGAGCAACGAAACACTCTCCTTTTGTTTGATTTCTGCTGTGTTCAGCCAGACGGGACTTTGGACATGCTTTGTAAATAACCAGGACTGTGTTGCCGAAATCCAGCAATGTCCATAACTGTCTCCCTCCTATTTGATATTCCCCCATGTATACATCGCAGGATCACGTTTGCCCACTTAGCTACAGAATCTTCAATCTCTCCATTGAACAGAAGCAATCCACTTGACCCTGAAAATTAGCTAACGGCTCAGATCAAAAAGGAGTGACTACGGTAAAAAGTAGTATTTGTAATGTATCAGGAACAAACAGAAATCCTAGGAATGGCCTAAAATTGTCAGTAAGGATGCAAAAAAGGCAGACATGGGAGATGAATATTTCTGTTTTGCCTTTGGGAAGAAGCAGGATTACAGATTAGGTGGATAAATATAACAGTATTTATGTACTATACATAAGCACAACCTGAATGAGGCAAAGGACACTTGCCCAACATACTCTGGGGTGGGTATTTGCTTGTGGACATATGCTTGCGAATGGTGGTTGTAGTGTTTTCCCAAATTAACGCAGGATCCTTTTGCCTTTTTATTAGATATTTCCTTTGCTATAGGCAGAGTCAATGCTTGCAAGTTGGCAAATATTGCCTTTGCAAGGTGCCCGGGGTGGTGTTTAATTTTCCCCAATCTGTGGGGGCTCGAGCCGGTTCTGTTTTGTATTGTGTTTCTTCTGTTTTGTATGGACCCTGACCCTTGCTGCCGGCTCCACCTGCCAGAAGATTGCACATACTTAGACTCTGTAAGGAGATTGAAATTCTGATAAGAAACATTAACACTGCATAGAACCAACATAGCCCAGATCCAATGGATTAAAAAGTGGCCAACAGACAGCAAAAATAATTGTAAATAATTTCTATAAACCCATGTTCAATTACATTATCCTCCTTTAATTCTTTATTGATCGACTCCCATATCAGTCGCTCCATTGTCTTGCCTGGGATTAATGTCAGGCCAGGGGCGGCTCTAGGAATTTTGCCACCCCAAGCACGGCAGGCAGGCTCCTTTGGCGGCTTGCCTGCGGAGGGTCCGCTGGTCCCGCGGCCGGGGACCTCCACAGGCGTGCCTGTAGGAGGTCCCCGAGCCGCGGACCAGCGACCTCCGCAGGCAAACCGCCGAAGGCAGCCTGCCTGCTGCCCTCGCGGCGCCGGCAGAGCGCCCCCTGCAGCTTGCTGCCCCAAGCACGCGCTTGGCGTGCTGGGGCCTGGAGCTGCCCCTGTGTCAGGCTGACAGGCTTGTAATTAGCTGTAATTACCCGAGTTATCCCTTTTACCCTTTTTAAAAATTGGCACAACATGAGCTTTCTTCCAGGCTGCTAGGACTTTCCTAGCGCTCCAAGAGTTATTGAAAATCAACATTAATGGTCCAGCATGCTCCTTACATGGCTGCTTTAAAATCCTTGGATACAAGTTATCTGGACCTGCTGATTTTAAAGGATCTAACTTCCGTAGCTTTTGTTTAACATCCTCCTGATACACTAGAGGAATGAACAGAGTGTTACCATCACCATAGGGTGAGACTATATGATCTGTTTTTCCCAAATACAAAACAAAAATATTTATTAAACACTTCTGCTCTTCCTACATTGTTATTGATATTTCTACCATTTCCATCCAAGCATGGACCGATATCATTGTCAGGATACTTTTGGATCTTAATATAATTTAAAAACTCCTTCTTGTTGCCATTAACTTTGCTGGCCATAGAGTTCTTATTGTGTCCCTTTGCTTCCCTTATCAATTTTCTAAAAACTAGAACAATCAAGCACAGATTAAGGCCTCTCACCACAGCACACATACCCCTCTCTGCAGTAGAGACCCCTAGCACAGTGATGGGGCGCTGGGGTCAGCACTAACTTAGGTATTTCTACATTTCCGCGGATCGGCGGGTAGCGATCGGTTTATTGGGGATCGATCTATCACGTCTCATCTAGACGCGATAGATCGATCCCCGAACGTGCTCCCGTCGACTCCGGAACTCCACCAGGGCAAGCAGCGGTAGCGAAGTTGACAGGGGGAGCCACGGCCGTCGATCCCGCGCCGTGAGGACGGGAGGTCAGTCGAAATAAGATACATCGACTTCAGCTACGCTATTCCTGTAGCTGAAGTTGCGTATCTTACATCGACCTCGCCGACCAGGCCTTAGACAGGAAAGCATGCTCTGTGGAGCTTATCGACAGGATCTCTGCAGCATCAACAGTGTAATGGAGGTTGGAGTTACCTGAGCACACAACACCGGCATCTTCCGCATAATTGTTGTTATGGTCTCCCCAAGGCCTAGCCCTGCATTTGGAGACAGCAGCTTCTGCCCCTCTACAGTTAATATCAGCCAGCCAGGGATTGTCAGATCCTCGTCCAAACCAAGCCCCATGTGGCGCTGATAATGCTGTCCCACAGCCAAGCACACAACTCCAGCATCATGTAAGACCCAGTTGCCATCACACCCAGTTCCCCACTACTGGTTATGAAACACCTCAACTCTCCCAACGCAGCGATTGTGGCCATTCACTTGCTGGAGCAAAGACACTTCTGAGATGCCTGAGCCTTCAAACACCCAAGGGAATAAACACTCAGGGAGGTTCCTGTGCCTCTGGTTGCTAGAGATGCTGGGGAACATAGCGCCTTCCACTGAGGGGTCTGAATGGGTTCCGCACACAGCAACTGCACAGCACTGGATCAGACAGAAGAGCTGGATCTGTGCTGAAAGATTCCCAGCCCGATCCCTGCACCAGCCACAGTGACATCATGGAGAGTTACCTGAGCACACAACACTGGCATCTTCTCCGTGGTTACAGTTATTGTCTCCCCAAGGCCGAGCCCTGCACTCAGTGAGGTCAGCTTCTGTCCCTGTGCAGTGAACATCATCCAGCCAGATTCGGTCTGACCCTTGCCCAAATCGAGCTCCACCTGGGGCTGATAACGCCGTCCCACAGCCCAGCTGCCTGCACACGACTCTGGCATCCTGTAAGTCCCAGCTGTCATCACACACGGTTCCCCAGAGCTGGTTGTGAAGCACCTCGACCATCCCAGCACAGCGACTCGGGCCATTCACCAGTCGGAGCGGAGTCAACTCTGGAATGTCTGAGTCTGCAAATGCCCCAAGGGAATAAACACTTAGGGAGATTCCTGTGCATCTGATCACTAGTGACCATGGGGAATGTAGCGGCTCCCATTGAGAGGTCTGAACAGCCTCTGCAACTGCCTGTTTACTCCCCACAACTGACATGCAGCCACCTCTAGAGTGGAACAGGGCAGCTGAGAAACCAGGCACAGAAACTCATGAGTGTAGGAGAGGAAATGAGGAAGAACCCTGTCTCCAGTCACAGCAGTGGGGGATCTTACAGGTTCAGGGGTAATTAGCTGAGTTGGAAATCACCTGGAGTGACGGGGGTAGGAGCCCCACACTTCATAAAGGGATCCCAGGTTTCTACTGCCCTTGAGCAGCTGCAGGCTCCATTTGACCCTAAATCCCACAAATGGGATCTACAGTTACCCTCCGCCCCATTGTGCTGTAGTGGGGCAGGAGGATCAGAGCAATCAGTGACGGGGAGGGTCTCTCACTGAGGCGCACGTACTGCTCCCTGCGGCGCAGGCCCTAAGTGGTGTCGTGGGGCACTGAGGCCTGCACTGACTGCGAGAGGAGAGCGCCCCCTACTGAACCCTCAGCCTGCTCCTTGTAGCACAGGCCTGTAGAACTGTGGTGGGGAAATGGGGTCAGCTCAGAGAGGAGAGCTGGGTCTCTGCTGAAAGCTTCCCAGCCCGATCCCTGCACCACCCACAGTGACATGATGGATGCAAGTTACCTGAGCACTTGACACCGGCATCTTCTCCATGGTGACAGTTATTCTCTCCCCAAGGCCGAGCCCTGCATTCGGAGAGGGCAGCTTCTGTCCCTGTGCAGTGAACATCATCCAGCCAGATTCGGTCTGACCCTCGCCCAAATCGAGCTCCGCCTGGGGCTGATAACGCCGTCCCACAGCCCAGCTGCCTGCACACGACTCTGGCCTCAGTTATGTCCCAGTTGTCATCACACACGGTTCCCCAGAGCTGGTTGTGAAGCACCTCGACCCTCCCAGCGCAGCGACTCAGGCCATTCACCAGTCGGAGCTGAGCCACTTCTGAGATCCCAGAATCTGCAAAGCCCAAAGGGAATAAACACTCAGGGAGGTTCCTGTGCATCTGATCACTAGTGATGCTGGGGGATGTAGCACCTCCCAATGACAGGTCTGAATAACCTCTGCAACTGCCCGTTAGGGGTTCACTCCCCACTAGGGCTGTCAATTAATCACAGTTAACTCAGTCTGGAGTCTGGTGGCACCTTAAAGACTAACAGATTTATTTGGTCATAATTTTGTTATGCCCAAATAAATCTGTTAGTCTTTAAGGTGCCACCGGATTCCTTGTTGTTTTTGAGGATACAGACTAACACAGCTACCCCATGATACTTGATCCATCTGGGTGCAGGGTCATATGCCCCCCATCCCCACCCCCGAGCTGCTGCTTGGCTTATAGCTAGCATGTTCATTCCCGCCCCCTGCCCACTGTCGGCAGTTACGGGTGGTGTCTGGTGCTGGGCCTGTGTTTCTCCAGCAGTGAGGAGGTAAGTGAGCGTCAACACCAGAAACAGAAAGGCTAGAGGAGGTTCGAGGAAATGACATTCTCAGAATGTGCGGAATACCTGAAACATTTTATTTCAAACTAGGGCTGTTGATTAATCGCAGTTAACTCACGCGATCAACACAAAAAAGTTAATCACAATTTAAAAATTAATCGCAGTTTTAATCTGTAGTGGGGCGCCTGCCCCACTCCATGAGGAAAAGGGCTGGGACAGGCCAGAGAGGCTGCACAAACCAGCAGCCAATCAGTGAAGACCTGTGGAGAGCCAATCAGGGCCAAGGAAGAGGCAGCCAATCAGGGTCGTGCTGGGTCCTATATAAAGGCTGCCTAGCAAAGGAGAAGGCAGTCTCTCCCTGACTAGCAAGGGAGAAGGACTGGTGCCTGAGGAAAGGAGATAGCACCTTAGAAGAGCAGTGCTGGGGAGGCTCCAGGAAGCAGAGGAGAGCTCTGACCTGGTTACCTGTCAGGCTGCAGCCCCTACTAAAAAGGGTTGACAAGGTGCACAGGGCCAAAGGGGAAGTGGCCAAGGGAAGATAGGTGGACAAGAGGGGAGAGAACGAGGGCAGAGAGAGGCTGCCACTAGAGGGTCCCTGGTCGGGACCCAGAATAGCGGGACGGCTGGGTCCCCACCTTGCACTTCACCTGGCCACAGAGGACTGTGGAGACAGACTGCAACTTGCCCCTGAGGTGAGAGGCTAGACTTTGGGGTTGTGGTTGGCCACTGAAGCAGGTGCAAGCCGAAGGCTGTTGTTAACCCCCACACACACACTTCCCTGGAAGGGGGTGAGAGTGGAGTAGTGGGCAGTGGCAGAGGGCAGTGTCCTAGAGCGGACACCATTGAGTGGGGAGCAATGCGGTTCCCAAACCAGCAGAGCAGACAACGGGTGAGACACCACACACAGAGTGTGCTCGGTAGCTGACAAGAGCTAATCCCTGGAGCAACCAGCAGGAGGTGCCAACGGTGGTGAGTCCTGACCCCGTCACATAATCGCACTGTTAAACAATAGAATTCCAATTTAAACTTATTAAATATTTTGGATGTATTTCTACGTTTTCAAGCATATTGATTTAAATTACAACACAGAAAACAAAGTGTACAGTGCTCACTTTTTGTTATCATTTTGGTTTACAAATATTTGCACTGTACACATGATAAAAGAAATTGTATTTTTCAATTCACCTCATAAAAGTACTGTAGTGCAATCTCTTTCTTGTGTAAGTGCAAAATACAAAGGTAGATTTCTTTTTTGTTGCATAACCGCACTTAACAATGTAGAGCCTACATGTCCACTCACTCCTACTTCTTGTTCAGCCAATCGCTAAGACAAACAAGTTTGTTTACATAAATGGGATTTAATGCTGCCTGCTTCTTATTTACAATGTCCCCAGAAAGATAGAACAGGCGTTCGTATGCCACTTTTGCAGCTGGTACTGGAAGTTATTTACGTGCTGGATATGCTAACCATTCATATGCCCCACATGCTTCGGCCACCATGGTGATAACGTGTTAATTTAATTTGTGACTGAAATCCTTGGGGGAGAATTGTGTATCTCTTGCTATGTATTGTATATTGTAATTGAATTCAATATATTTGAAAATGGAGAAAACATTCCCCCCAAATTAAAATAAATGCTAGTCTATTATTGTGCAAAGCGCGATTTATTGCATGATTAATCACGATAAATTTTTTTGTCACTTAACAGCCCTACTCCCACTACTGCCATGCAGCCACTTCTGGGGTGGAACAGGGCAGCTGAGAGATCAGGCACAGAAACTCATGGGCTGTGTAGGAGAAGTGAGGAAGAACCCTGTCTCCAGTCACAGCAGTGGAGGATATTACAGGTTCAGAGGTAATTAGCTGAGGTTGAAATCACCCGGAGTGATGGGGATAGGAACCGCACACTTCATAAAGGGATCCCTGAGTGGTTGCAGATTTCATTCAACTCCAAATCCCAGAAATGGGGTCTACGGTTACCCAGCGCCCCGTTGTGCTGTAGCGGGGCAGGGGGATCACAGCGATCAGCGACGGGGAGGGTCTCTCACTGAGGCGCACGTACTGCTCCCTGCAGCGCATGCCCTAAGTGCTGTGCTGGGGCACTGGGCTCAGCACTGACTGTGAGGGGAGAGCGCCCCGTACTGAGTCCCCATCCTGCTCCCTGCAGCACAGGCCTGTAGAACTGTGTGGGGAAAATGGGGTCAGCACTGACACTATGGGAAGAGTGAGACTTATTGTGACCCCGAACCGGCTCCCTGCAATACAGGCTCTTAGCACCATGCTGGGCCACTGGGGTCAGCGCTGACTCAGACAGGAGAGCTGGGTCTGTGCTGAAAGCTTCCCAGCCTGATCCCTGCACCACCCACAGTGACGTGATGGATGCAAGTTACCTGAGCACTCGACACCAGCATCTTCTCCATGGGTACAGTTATTGTTTCCCCAAGGCCGAGCCCTGCAATCGGAGAGGGCAACTTCTGTCCCTGTGCAGTTGACATTATTCAGCCAAATATGGTCAGATCCTTGCCCAAAGTGAGCCCTGGTGGGGGCTGATAGCGCCGTCCCACAGCCCAGCTGCCTGCACACGACTCTAGCATCCTTTAAGTCCCAGCTGTCATCACACACAGTTCCCCACTGATGGTTGTGAAACACCTCGACTCTCCCAGCGCAGCGACCTGAACCGTTCACGAGTCGCAGTGGAGTCCTTTCTAAGAAGCCGGACCCTGCAAACACCCAAGAGAATATACACTCAGGGAGGTTCCTGGACCTTTGATCTCTTCTGTCACTGGGGAATGTAGCGCCTCCCGCTGATAGGTCTGACCAGTCTCTACACACAGCCACTGCCTGTCAAGGGCTCCCCACCACTGACCAGGCCAATCACTTGGGCAACGCTGAAGTTTGTCCACTCCCCTCCCAGCCAGCTCTCACCTAGTTAGGCAGACTGGATGGCAGTCTGACCTACTGCTCCAACTAGATCACCCCCCCCTCTGCTGGTGTAACATCTTGGTATCAGATGTACACCCTCACTCCTGGCGCTGTTATTCACTCTAGTGCGACACTGTGCAGTGCTGCGGGGCAGACACTGGTATTAGCATCTCGGTGATTGGGAGCTGAATACAGACACCCATGTCATTAGTGGTTGTCTTAGCCTGACATCAGCATCGAATTGACATGTGTTGTCTGCATAGCTCTCTGAAATCGCCACCCAGAGTCCATCCCCCTTAGAACTGCCCGGAGCGCAGGGACGCCTGGCAGGAACCTGCTGTGCACCAGGCTGACAATGGTTCCGACCAGGGCAGAGGCAATGCACACTTCCTACAAGCAGGTCGGCCCCCTCCTGAAGCAAACACCTGCCCCTGCGGTTCCTGCTGACTTGCCACGACTGACTTGGCAACATCGTTTTGTGGCAGCCATTGCTGCACTCGTGTCTAGTGCTGCCAGCCCAGTACCAGTCTCAGATGAATGATGGCAGAGCTGGGCTGACAGCTGTGTCCTCACACAGGGGCAGCAACTCCCAGCTAGAGACACTGCCATGCTGATGGATTTTCAGATGCCCTAACTTGTATCTGCCCATTTACAACCTGGGACGCAGATCCTGGGCTAGGCTTAATGGGCCCCTGACTGGACTGGCCAGAGGCACTGCTGCAATGCAGAAACGTGGCTTAGCCTGATCTTCTCAGTGTGCCTGTGGGGCAGCAATACAGACAGTCACACGTGGTGGAGGAGAGTCACTTCCCAGCGTACCCTGGGATAGGTGTTTTGCTCATGGTTTTACCTGTTTCCGGTTGAAAGGGTTAAAAGGCAGCCCTTGGGGAGGGCTGGGGCTGAGAGCCAATAAGTATAGGCTGATTGGGAAGGCAGCCACAGCGGCCACGTGCAATGAGGTGACAGCTGGCCCTATAAAAGGGCTGTGAGCCAGCAGCTGGGGCAGTCCCTCTCCAGCTTTGGAGAGAGAAGGACTGATGGCTCAGGGAACAGAACAGAATAGAACAGAGCTGGGGAGCTCCAGCCTGGCAAATCCCCAGGCTGTGGGCCTGTTTAAAGGCCAGAACAGGTACTGGGGTTGCAGAGGCTGCAGCCCGGAGTTAAGCAGAGGCAGCTGGTCTAACCCTCTTGCCAATGGTGAGTGACGTTTTACAGACTGTGGTTTTCCCCAGTGAGTGGAGGCTAGCTGATGACTGGCAGTAGCCACTGAGGTAACGTGGGTGTAAAGGGTGGGGGTTCCCCCGGGAGGGGAGGCCCAGTGTGTGGGGGTACTGCAGTGGGCAGAACCCCAGGGTATGGGGGATCGGGAGAGACACAGGAGCCTGAGGCAAGCGAGACATCGACCAACAGAGGGTGCTCCGAAGGCCGAAGAGCTAATTCCCAAGATGACCAGCAGGAGGCACCGTGCCGGGGTCTACCTTCATTACAGCCCCCTACTGACAGCCCCTATTTGCAGCACAGGCCCCCTAGCACCGCACTAGGGCACTGGGGCCAGCACTTACATCAAGGGGAGCGCGTGAGCGTCCTGCTTAGCCCCCACACTGCTCCCTGCAGCACAGGCCCATAGAACCGCACAGGGAATTAGGGTCAGCACAGACTGAGAGAGAGCGCTCCTACTGGAGCCAACATGCAGGGAGGTAGATGAAAGTTACCTAAGCACACAACACTGGCATCTTCTCCATGGTTACAGTTATTGTCTCCCCAAGGCCGAGCCCTGCAATCAGAGAGGGCAGCTTCTGTCCCTGCGCAGTGAACGTCATCCAGCCAGATTCGGTCTGGCCCTTGCCCAAATCGAGCCCCTCCTGGGGCTGATAACGCCGTCCCACAGCCCAGCTGCCTGCACACAACTCCAGCATCCTGTAACTCCCAGCCGTCATCACACACGGTTCCCCACTGCTGGTTGTGAAGGACCTCGACTCTCCCAGCGCAGCGACTTGGGCCGTTCACCAGTCGGAGCTGAGCCACTTCGGAGATGCCAGAGTCTGGAAACACCCAAATGGAATAAACACTTAGGGAGGTTCCTGTGCATCGGATCACTAGTGATTCTGGGGAACATAGCACCTCTCACTGACGGGTCTTATCAGCCTCTGCAACAGCCTGTTAGGGGTTCACTCCCTGTCAATCTATCGCGGTTAACTCACACAATTAATTCAAAACATTAATTGTGATAAAAAAATTAATCACCATTAAACGCAGTTTTAATCACACTGTTAAAAAATAGAATACCAATTGAAATACTGGTATATTAAATGTTTTGGATGTTTTCTATGTTTCCAAATATAGTGATTTCAATTACAACACAGAATACAATGTGTACAGTTCTCCCTTTATATTATTACAGTCAAGGTTGTTTTATCCGGCATTAAATGCCAGTTAACTAAGAGGGAGGGAGTTTGGGTGCGGGAGAGAGTGCGGAGCTGGGGGTTGGGGCGCGGGAAAGGGTGTGTATCATGGGCTTTGGGAGAAAGTTTGGGTGCAGGACAGAGCTTGGGGCAGGCAGTTGGGGCGTGGGATGGAGTGCGGGGTGCTGGATCCGGGAGCCACTCCCCTCGGGCGGCTACCCGGAAGCAGCAACTTGTCCCAGCTGTTCCCAGGTGGAGGTGCAGGAGGGGGCTTGGCATACTCCCTCCACCCGCAGGCACTGCCCTCGCAGCTCCCATTGGCCATGGTTCCCAGCCAATGGGAGCTGTGCAGCTGGCACTGGGTGGGGGCAGCACGCAGAGCCACCTGACGCACCTCTGCTTAGGAGTAGCTGGAGCCTGGGACAGGTCACCACTTGTGTTGAGCCATCCGAGGTGAGTGGCCCGTGGATCCAACACCCTGCACCCTCCCGTGTACTAAGCCCCTCCTACACTCAAAGTCCCTCCCAGAGCCCTTGCTCTGCACCCTCCTGCGCCCCAACCTCCTGCCGGCCCGTGCCAACCAGACTATGAACTGGCATTTCAATGAAGATCAGAAATGCTGATTTATAGAGCTTTCCAGTTGGTGTAGTGTCCGATAAAACAGCTTTTACTTATTTTGGATTACAAATATTAGCATTGTAAAATGGTAAAAGAAATAGTATTTTTCAGTTCACCTCATACATGTACTGTTGTGCAATCTCTTTATGGTGAAAGTGAAACTTACAAATGTAGATTATATTATTTTTTGTTACATAACTGCACACTTTCTTCTTGTTCAGCCAATCGCTCAGACAAATAAGTTTGTTTACATGTACGGGAGATAATGCTGCCTGCTTCTTATTTGCAATGTCACCCGAAAGTGAGAAGACGCATTCACTTGGCACTTTTTCAGGTGGCATTGCAGGGTATTTACGTGCCACACATGCTAAATATTCATATGCCCTGTAGTGGGGCAGCTGCCCCACTCCCTGAGAATTTAGGCTGCAGCAGGCCAGTGCGCCTGCGCAGGCGGGAAGCCAATCAGAGAAGGACTTATTGGGAGACAATCAGGGCCCAGATTGGAGGCAGCCAATCAGGGCCAGGCTCAGCCCTATAAAAATGCTGCTCAGGGAGTGGAGCGGCAGTCCGTCCCAGGCCTTCTGAGAGGGGAAGGTCTGTCTCCAGAACTGAGAGACTAGCACCAAGGACAGCACAGTGCTGGGCAGGCCCCAGGGAGCAGAAGGGAACTCCAGCCCGGTTTCTGCCAGGCTGCAGGCCCTGAGGGGAAGGGCCTAGCTGGTGCGAGGAGCAGAACGGGAAGCGGCCCAGGGACCTGGACAGATGGAGGGCAAGAAGGAGGGCAGGATGGCTGCCACTGGAGGGTCCCTGGGTTGGGACCCGGAGTAGTGGGCGGGCCTGGGTCCCCCCTTCCCCCTTGCCTTACACCCGGCTGACGGGAGTGGCCACCTAGGGCTGCACCAACACCCTGCCAAGAGGGGTGTGACTTTGGGGGTGCAATTGCCCACATTGGCCGGAGTGTAGAGAGACAGCTGATTGACTCCCCGCCCCCAGGGGAGGATGAACTAAAGGGCACTGCCGGAGGGCAGTGGCTCGAAGAGGATGCCACAAAGCTGGGAGCAACACGGGTCCACACAAGCAAACGGTGGGTGAGACGACACACGGGACAGCACCGGGAGGGAGCGCTCTACTGGACTGAGTTAATTCCCGGAGTCACCAGTGGGAGGCGCTGTGGTGGTGAGTCCCAACACCGTTACAGGCCCCTTTGTGCTTCAGCCACCATTCCAGACAACATGCTTCCATGCTGATGAAGCATGTTGATGAAGCACTGGAATGGGTTACCTAGGGAGGTGGTGGAATCTCCATCCTTAAAGGTTTTTAAGGCCTGGCTTGACAAAGCCTTGACTGGGATGATTTGGTTGGTGTTGGTCCTGCTTTGAGCAGGGGATTGGACTAGATGACCTGCTGAGGTCTCTTCCACACCTAATATTCTATGATTCTATGATGCTCATTTAAAAAAGTAATGTGTTAATTTAATTTGTAACTGAAATCCTTGTGAGGCAAATTGTGTATCTCCTGCTATGTATTTTACCTGCCTTCTGCCATATCTTTCATGTTACAGTAGTCTCGGATGATGACCCAACACATGTTGTTCGTTTTAAGAACACTTTCACTGCAGTTTCAAAAACACAAAGAAAGTACCAATGAGAAATCTCTAAAGCTAGCTACAGCACTCGACGCAAGGTTTAAGAATCTGAAGTGCCTTTTAAAATCTGAGAGGGACGAGGTGTGTAGCAGGCTTTCAGAAGTCTTAAAAGAGCAACACTCCAATGCGCAAACTACAGCACCTGAACCACCAAAAAAGAAAATCAACCTTCTGATGGAGGCATCTGACTCAGATGATGAAAACAAACAATTGTTAGTTTGCACTTCTGTAGATTGTTATCGAGCAGAACCCATCATCAGCATAGACACATGTCCTCTGGAATAGTTGTCAAAGCATGATGGGACATATGAATTATTAGCGGATTTGGCACATAAATATTTTGCAACGCTGGCTACAACAGTGCCATGTGAATGCCTGTTCTCACTTTCAGGTAACATTGTAAACAAGCAAGCAGCATTATCTCCTGTAAATGTAAACAAACTTGTCTCTCTGAGCGTTTAGCTGAATGAGATATAGGACTGAGTGGACTAGTAGGATCTAAAATTTTACATTGTTTTATTTTTGATTGTGGTTATTATTTGTAAATCATTCTACATTTGTAAGTTCAAATTTCAGGATAAAGAGCTGGCACTATAGTGCTTGTATGAGGTGAACTGAAAATACCATTTCTTTTGTTTCTTTTTTACAGTACAAATATTTGTACTTAAATATAAAGTGAGCACTGTACACTTTGAATTCTAAGTTGTAATTGAAATCAAAGTAGAAAATGTAGAAAAAATCCCAAAAAATTGAAATAACAGTTTTCTGTTATTGTGTAATGGAGAAATTAACTGTGCGATTAATCTTTAATCTCACAATTAATCACAATTAATTTTTAATAACTTGACCGCCCTACTCCCCACCACTACCATGCAACAACCTGTGGGGTGGAACAGGGTAGATGAGAGACAGGGCACAGAAACTCATGGGTTGTGTAGGAGAGGAAGTGAGGAAGATCCCTCACTCCAGTCCCAGCAGTGGGGGATCTTCCAGGTTCAGCGGGCAGTAGCTGAGGTGGACATCACCCGGAGTGATGGGGGTAGGACCCCCACACTTCATAAAGGGATCCTGGAGTGGTTGCAGGTTTCATTCAACTCCAAAGCCCAGAACTGGGATCTACGGTTACCCAGCGCCCCGTTGTGCTGTAGCGGGGCAGGGGGATCAAAGCTATCAGCGACGGGGGAGGGGCCCTCACAGCGGCACACATACTGCTGCCTGCAGTGCACCCGGTAAGTGCTGTACTGGGGGCAGAGGAACCAGCACTGACTTTGAGGGAAGAGTGCCCCCTACAGAGCCCCCGGCCTGCTCTCTGCAGCACTGGGATGAAGAACAGTTTGGGGAAAATTGGGTGAGCACTGACACCATGGGAAGAGTCACACTTACTGTGACCCTGAATCGGCTCCCTGCAGTACAGGCCCTTAGCACCTCAGTGCTGACTCAGACAGGAGAGCTGGGTCTCTGCTGAAAGCTTCCCAGCCCGATCCCTGCACCACCCACAGTGACATGATGGATGAAGGTTACCTGAGCACTCAACACCGGCATCTTCTCCGTGGGTACAGTTATTGTCTCCCACAGGCCGAGCCCTGCAATCGGAGAGGGCAGCTTCTGTCCCTGTGCAGTTGACAAGATTCAGCCAAATAATGTCAGATCCTCGCCCAAATTGAGCCCTTCCTGGGGCTGATAGCGCCGTCCCACAGCCCAGCTGCCTGCACACGACTCCAGCATCCTGTAAGTCCCAGCCGTCATCACACACGGTTCCCCACTTCTTGTTATGAAACACTTCGACTCTCCCAGCGCAGCGACTCGAACCATTCATCAGTCGGAGCTGAGCCACTTCTGAGATGCCGGAGTCTGCAAACACCCAAGGGAATAAACACTCAGGGAGTTTCCTGTGCATCTGATCTCTCCTGTCTCTGGGGAATGTAGCACCTTGTGCTGACTGGTCTGACCAGTCTCTGCACACAGCCACTGCCTGTCAAGGGCTCCTCACCACTGACCAGGCTAATCACTTGGGCTATGTTGAAGTTTGTTCACTCCCGTCCCAGCCAGCTCTCACCTAGTTAGGCAGACTGGACGGCAGTCTGTCCTACTGCTCCCACTAGAGCACTTAATGAAAAAGATCACCCCCCCCCCCGCACCCAGCACTGCTGGCAGGAACCTCCTGGGGAGCAGATTTACACCCTCACTCCTGGCACTGATTGTGGTGTTATTGACATGAACTGTGACCAGGGGCGGCTCTAGAAATCGGGCTGCCCCAAGCAGCGCGGAGCGCTGCGCCGCCCTTCCCCGGTCCCGCGGCGGCTCCCCTCTTCCCGCGGCTCCGGTTGAGCTCCTGCCGGCATGCCTGCGGCAGGTCCACCGGAGCCCGGACGAGCGAACGGACCCTGCCGCAGTCTGCGGGAGCTCAACCGAGCCGCAGGAAGACGGGACCGCCGCAGTCATGCCTGCGGCAGGTCCGCTGTCCCGGCTCGTGGGACTGCCGCAGGCATGCCGGCGGGAGCTCCACCGGAGCCAAATGCCGCCCCCCCGGGAAACGGCCGCCCCAAGCGCCTGCTTGGCGCGCTGGTGTCTAGAGCCGCCCCTGACTGTGACCGTGTAGATCATTGTTGCAACCAGGGTCCTATGGTTGCACCAGGATTTGTACAGAGTGCTCTTAAAATCGACTTCTTTACTCCTCTCCAGCGAGGGGAGTAGCGCTAAAATCAACCTTGCTGGTTGAATTTGGGGTAGTGCGGATGCAAATCAATGTTATTGGCCTCCGGGAGCTATCCCAGAGTGCTCCAATATGACCACTCTGGACAGCACTTTCAACTCCGATGCTCTAGCCATGTACACAGAAAAAGCCCTGTGAACTTTTGAATTTCATCTCCTATTTGCTCAGCGTGGCAAGCTCAGCAGCACAGGTGACCACGCAGTCCCCCCAGAATAGCAAACAAGCTCCAGCATGGAGCAAATGAGAGACACTGGATCTGATTGTTGTATGGAGAGAAGAATCTGTGCAGGAAGAACTCCAATCAAAAAGAAGTAATGATACTATATATACAAAATCGCACAGGGCATGAGGAACAGAGGCTACAACAGGGACACACAGCAGTGCCGCAGGAAAGTCAAGGAGCTCAGGCAAGCCTACCAAAAGACAAAGGAGGCAAATGGTCACTCTGGGTCAGAGCCCCATACATGCCGCTTCTATGATCAGCTGCTTGGCATTCTAGGGGGGGACCCTACCACTACCCCACCACTGTCTGTGGACACCTGCAAGAGGGGAGTTTCACGCAACATGGAGGAGGATTTTGTGGACGAGGAAGAGGAGGAGGAGGAGAATGTGCCGCAGACAAGCTGTGAATCTGTTCTCCCTGGTAGCCAGGACCTTTTCATCATCCTGGAGCTAATACCCGCTCAGGCCAGGATCCCCAACCCTGAAGGCGGAGAAGGCACCTCTGGTGAGTGCACATTTGTACCTACACACAGGGTTTAAAAGCAATTGTGTTTAATGTCTGATTTTCCATGAAGACTTGGGATGCATCCGCGGCCAGTACAGCTATTGGAAAAGTCTGTTAACGTGTCCGGGGATGGAGCGGGAACCCTCCAGGGACATCTCCAGGGACGCACCAGTTGGAAGTAACGGAGGAGGAGAAGGACCTAGGAGTCCTGGTTGATCGTAGGATGACTATGAGTAGGCAATGTGATGTGGTCGTTAAAAAAGCAAATGCGGTCTTGGGTTGCATTAGGCGAGGTATTTCTAGTAGGGATAAGGAGGTGCTAGTCCCGTTATATAAGGCGTTGGTGAGACCTCATTTGGAGTATTGTGTGCAGTTTTGGTCTCCAATGTATAAGAAGGATGAATTCAAACTAGAACAGGTACAAAGAAGGGCCACTAGAATGATCCGAGGAATGGAAGGCCTTTCGTATGAAAGGAGACTTGAGGAGCTCGGTTTGTTTTCCTTAACCAAAAGAAGGATAAGAGGAGATATGATCACACTCTTTAAATATATCAGAGGGATAAATACCAGGGAAGGAGAGGAATTATTTCAGCTCAGTGCTAATGTGGACACGAGGACAAACGGATATAAATTGTCAGTCAGGAAATTCAGGCTTGAAATTAGACGAAGGTTTCTAACCATCAGGGGAGTGCAATACTGGAACAGCCTACCGACGGAAACAGTGGGGGCGAAGGACCTCCATGACTTTAAGATTAAGCTAGATAAGTTTATGGAGGAGATGGTATGATAGGGTAACAGGCTTAGTCAATAGGTCAATTAAGTGCCACACTGGTAAATAGTACAATGGGTCAATGGTATGATATAATCTTTTCCAGAGGGTTTGGCTGGAGAGTCTTGCCCGCATGCTCGGGGTTCAGCTGACCGCCATATTTGGGGTCGGGAAGGAATTTTCCTCCAGGGAAGATTGGCAATGGCCCTGGAGGTTTTTCGCCTTCCTCCGAAGCATGGGGCAGGGGTCTCTTGCTAAGGAGTGGGTGGATCAGCTTATGTGGCCTGCATCTTGCAGGAGGTCAGACTAGATGATCATAATGGTCCCTTCTGATCTTGAATTCTATGATTCTATGATTCTATGATCTCCATGAAGCTCTCCTGGAGGTACTCTGAAAGCCTTTGCAGAAGGTTTCTGGGGAGGGCTGCCTTATTTCATCCTTCACGGTAGGACACTTTACCACGCCAAGCCAGTAGCAAGTAGTCTGAAATCACTGCAGCACAAAGCATGGCAGTTAATGGTCTTGGGTTTTGGTCGCATTCAAGCAACATTCAGTCTATATCTTTCTGTGTTAGCCTCAGGAGAGTGATATCCTTCATGGTCACCTGGTTGAAATCGGGGAATTTTTGTAAGGGAACAGTAAAAGGATCCCGTTCATGCTGGGATGCTTGTGCTTGGCTAAAAGGGATCATCCCTGAGAATAGCCAAGCGGCGGGGGGAAGGGATCATCCCAAATAGTCACGTGAAGGGGTGGGGGGAGGTGTGTGCTGCAATTTCACCAGAAAACCACAGCCCCTCCTTTTAAATGGCAAACCCAACCTGCATAGCTTGCTATAGGAAAGGAGGGTGCTGCAGTTTGAAAACATTCCCACATGTTATGAAGGCATTAGAAGCCAAACCCACGTACCCTTTGGTTTACCATGGCTGCCTGGAAACCAAATTCTGTTGCTCGACCGTGTGTGATGTGTCACCATATCGACAGGCGCTCAATATAAAAGGCAAAATGTGACCTTGTACCTAAAGCACATGTGCTGTCTGCTGTGAATTGCTTGACTCACTGTGAAAGAGTCTCCCTTTTGTTCTCAGAAATGTGTCATCTTAAATTTTACTCTCCCTTTTTATCCTCCCGCAGGTGCAAAAGTTTCTATGCTCCCCACATCATCTCCATCCCTGAGGTTATCGCAGATTAGAAGATGAAAAAACCTCTCTCGCGATGACGTTTTCCAAGCTCATGTAGTGCTCCCGCACTGATAGGGCAGAGCTGAAGGCATGGAGGCATTCAGTGGCAGAATCCAGGAAAGCATTAAGTGAGCATGATGAGAAGAGGCAGAATGCAATGCTGAGGCTAATGGGGGAGCAAACGGACATGCTCAGACCTCTGGTGGGGCTGCAGGAAAGCCAACAAGAGCTCAGACCGCCGCTGCATCCACTGTACAACTTCTCCCCAAGTTCCATATCCTCCTCACCCAGATGCCCAAGAATGCGGGGGCAGGGGGAGGCTCTGGGCACCCAGCCACTCCACTCGAGAGGATGGCCCAAGCAACAGAAGCCTTTCATTCAAACAGTTTTGATATGTAGTGTGGCTACAATAAGCAATGTCCTTCCCTCCACCCCTCCTCCCCAAACCCACCCTACCCCACCCGGGCTACCTTATCAGTGCTTCAGAATTGATTCCTTGAGGACCTGCTCCATGATTTTTCCAGGGACTGAGGTGAGGCTCACCAGCTTGTAGTTCCCCGGATCCTCCTTCTTCCCTTTTTTAAAGATGGGCACTGCATTGGTCTTTTTCCAATCATCTGGGACGTCCCGCGATCACCATGAGGTTTCAAATATAATGGCCAATGGCTCTGCAATCAGATCCACCAACTCCTTGACCACCCTCAGACGTAGCGCATCCAGCCTCATGGATTTGTGCTCGTCCAGCATTTCTAAATAGTCCCGAACGACTTCTTTCTCCACAGAGGGCTGGTCACCTCCTCCCCATGCTGTGTTGCCCAGTGCAGCAGTCTGGGAGCTGACCTTGTTCGTGAAAATTGAGGCAAAAAAAGCATCGAGTACGTTCACTGTTTCCACATCCTCTGCCACTGGGTTGCCTCCCTCATTCATTAAGGTGCCCACACTTTCCTTGACTTTCTTCTTGTTGGTAACATACCTGTAGAAACCCTTCTTGTTACTCTGAACATCCCTTGCTAGCTGCAACTCCAAGTGTGATTTGGCCTTCCTGATTTCACTCCTGCATGCCCGAGCAATATACTTATACTCCTCCCTGGTCATTTGTCCAATCTTCCACTTCTTGTAAGCTTCGTTTTTGTGTTTAAGATCAGCAAGGATTTCACTGTTAAGCCAAGATGGATGCCTGCCATATTTACTATTTTTTCTACACATTGTGATAGTTTGTTCCTGCAACCTCAAGAAGGATTCTTTAAAATACAGATTGAAAATATTCCTTTAAAATAAAAAAAGAAGGCTCCCCTCACTGACATGCAGACAATTCTGGGGTAAGACAGGGCAGCTGAGAATCAGGACAGGGAAATATGTAGGCTGTGTAGGGCAGGAAGTGAGGAAGAATTGCCTCTCTTCTGTCCAGCTTTTGGGGAAGTTACAACTTTAGGGCTCAATTCCTGAGTTGCAAATCCACTGGAACACTGTGATTCGGAACAGACTCTTGAGAAATTCGCCCTGGATTTTTAGTTTGAGTGAGCGGCTGCAGGCTCCGTTGCAACTAAATCCAACCAGTGGAAGCTGCAGTTACCCAGCCTGCCATCATCCTGCAGAGAGCTCTGGCCCAGGGATAAGTAGACACCACCTGGCAGAGGGCACAGGGATGCCTAGAGTTATACAGGGATCCCCTGGGTGAGATATATGCACAACAGCTCAGCAAAAGTGGTATGTGAGGTCTCTACCAAGAGCCAGCAGCCCACTGGTTGACCTAATGGGGGCAAGATGTTTGTATGGGACATAGTTGAAGAGAGATGTAGACTATGAGGCTCCGGAAGTGTTGAAGTGAAGCTTGGCACTTGCACCATGGCAATCCCTTCGGCTGAGCCAATCAGCACATAGAACAAAGCCCAGCCGTGGAGACAGGCTGTATTCACTGTCTTGGCCCAGTGAGGGCCTGAGAATTTGCAAAGACAAAGGACCCTCAGCACAAATCTCTGAAAAGAGACCTCCTCTGGGAAGAGACAATGATCTGTACCTACAAAGAAAGAGGAGAGGGGACAAGAGCTCCCTTTCACCCAGGAGGCAGCTGACAGCGTTTGTCTCAGGAACAGGAGATCACAGCCAAGCCTGGAGTAAAACCCTTCAAGGACTGTGGGGTGAGCGTTGCTCTACGAGACAGAAAAGTATCTGGTTCAATGAGTCCAGGCTCTAGTCAGCGTGGTATGATTTTATTGGCCATGGAACCATTTCTTTCCAACCCTTCTCCTTGCTACCTCTCGAATCTCTACACTCCGTGAAATCACTTGTCCTTGTTGTCACTCTGAAGGGATCTAGTGCTGTACAGTTGTCAGGGTGGTAATGGGAGTTGGAACTGGTCACCTGGGAGCCCTGTTCCTTTGGAATCAGTGAATCTGTGACTGCAGTGAGTGCCCAGTGGGACAGGGGCTGGGTGCTGCAGGGGAATATATGGACAGCTTGGGCACTGGGGCCAGCAGTGATTTCAAGGGGAGAGCCCTAGGGTTGCCAGCTTTTTAATTGTACAAATCTGAACATCCTAGCCCCGCCCCTTCCCTCAGTCCATGCCCCCTTCCCCACCCATTCCCCGAAGCCCTATCCCCCGCTCACTACATTCTCCCTCCCTCAGTGACTCGCTTTCCCCATCCTCACTCAATTTCACTGGGCTGGAGGAGGGTTGGGGTGCAGGAGGGGGTGAGGGCTCTCACTGGTGGTGTGGGCTCTGGACTGGGGCCAGAAATTAGGGGTTCAAAGTGTGGGAGGGGGCTGTGGGTTGAGACAGGGGGTTGCGGTGCGGGGTGGTGAGGGCCCCATCTGGGGTTGCTGGCTCTGGGTTGGGGCCGGGGATGAGCAGTTTGTGGTGCAGGAGGGGGCTCCAGGCTGTAGGGTGGGGCAGACGGTTTCAGGGTTCAGTAGGGGACTCCAGGCTGTAGGGTGGGGCAGAGGGCTTCAGGGTGCAGGAGGGGGCTCTGGGCTGGGACAGGGGTTTGGGGTGGGGGACTGGGTGAGGGATTTGGGGTTCAGGAGGGGGCTCTGGGTTTGGGGGAGGGCTCAGGGCTGAGAAAGGGGGTTGGGGCTCAGGGTTAGAGGACAGGCTTACCTCCGTCTGCTCCTGGTCAGCAGCACAATGCAGGAGCTAAGGCAGGCTTCCTGCCTGTCCTGATTCTGCCCTGTGCCCCAGAAGCGGCCTGTAGAACCGCACAGGGGAATTAGGGTCAGCACAGCCTCTGAGAGGCGAGCGCTCCGTACTGGACCCACCATATTGTTGATCGAACCACAGGCCCCAAGGACCATGCTGCGGTCAGGTCTGGCTGTGAGAGGACAATACCTCATAATGAGCTTCCCACTGTGCTCCCTGCAACACACAGGGTGGTAGATGAAGGTTACCTGAGCACACAACACCAGCATCTTCTCCATGGTTACAGTTATTGTCTCCCAAAGGCCGAGCCCTGCATTGGGTGAGGGCAGCTTCTGTCCCTGTGCAGTGAACGTCATCCAGCCAGATACGATCTGATCCTCGCCCAAATCGAGCTCCGCCTGGGGCTGATAGCGCCGTCCCACAGCCCAGCTGCCTGCACACGACTCTGGCCTCCTGTAAGTCCCAGTTGTCATCACACACGGTTCCCCACAGCTGGTTGTGAAGCACCTCGACCCTCCCAGCGCAGCGACTCGGGCCATTCACCAGTCGGAGATGAGCCACTTCTGAAATGCCAGCGTCTGCAAACACCCCGAAGGAATAAATATTTAGGGAGGTTCCTGTGCATCTGATCACTAGTGACACTTGGGAACGTAGCACCTCAGACTTACTTGGCTGAACTGCCTCTGCCACTGCCTGTCAGGGGTTGACTCTTTGCTAGGGCTGTCAATTAATCGCAGTTAACTCGTGTGACTAACTCAAAAAAATGAATCGCAAGTTACAATATGAATCATGATTAATCTCAGTTTTAATCACACTGTTAATAGAATGCCAACTGAAATTTATTCAATATTTGGGATGTTTTTCTACATTTTCAAATATATCGATTTCAATTACAACAAAGAAAACACAGTGTAAAGTGGTCCCTTTATATTATTATTTTGGATTACAAATATTTGCACCACAAAAATAATAAAAGAAATAATATTTTTCAATTCATCTCATACAAATACTGTCGGGCAATCTCTGTATAGTAAAAGGTTGAATTTCAAAAAAAAATCTCCAAAATTTAGAAACTACACGTCCACTCAGTCCTTTTTCTTGTTTAGCCAATTGCGAAGACAAACAATGTTGTTTAAATTTTTGGGAGATAATGTTGCCTGCTTCTTATTTACAATGTCACCTGAAAGTGAGAAGAGGCATTGGAATGGCATTTTTATAGCCGGCATTGCAAGGTATTTACATATGTATAAACATTCATATGCCACTTCATGCTTCGGCCACCATTCTAGATGACATGCTTCCATGCTGATGATGCTGTTAAAAAAGTGATGTGTTAATTTAATTTGTGACTGAAATCCTTGGGAGAGAATTTTATGTCTCCTGCTCTGTTTTTTACCCACGTTCTGCCATATATTTCATGTTATAACAGTCTCGGATGATGTCTCACCACGTGTTCGTTTTAAGAATACTTATGCAGATTTGAAAAAACGCAAAGAAGTTACTAATGTGAGATTTCTAAAGATAGCTATAGCCTTCCAAAATCTGAGAGGGATGAGGTGTGGAGCAGGCGTTCAGAAGTCTTCAAAAAGCAACACTCTAATGCAGAAACTACAGCATCTGAACCACCAAAAGAGAAAATCAACCTTCTGCTGGTGGCATCTGACTCAGATGATGAAAACAAACATTTTTCAGTCTGCATTGCTTTAGATTGTTATCGAGCAGAACCTATCATCAGCATGGACACATGTCCTCTAGAATAGTGGTCAAAGCATGAAGGGACATATGAATTTTTAGTCGATTTGGCGCATAAATATTTTGCAACGCTGGCTACAACAGTGCAATGAGAACACCTGTTCTCACATTCCTGTGACACTGTAAAGAAGAAGAAGAAGGTTGCATTATCTCCTACAAATGTAAACAAACTTGTTTGTCTGAGCAACTGGCTGAACGAGATGTTGGACTGAGTGGACATGTAGGAGCTAAATATTTACATTGTTTTATTTTGGAGTGCAGTCTTCTGCCAATGGGTCTGACCGCTCTCTGCACACAGCAACTGCCTGTAGAGGGCTCCCCACCACTGACCAGGCTAATCACTTGGGCAATGTTGAAGCTTTTCCACTCCCCTCCCAGCCAGCCATAACCTAGTTAGGGAAACTGGACTGCAGACTGTGATCACCCCTCACACTGCTTTGAATCAGAAGCTGGCAGGAACCTCCTGGGGAGCAGATTTACACCCTCACTCCTGGCGCTGGTATTCGCTCCAGTGGGATACTGTGCAGCCCTGCGGGGCAGACGCTGGCATAAGCATCTCAGTGATTGGGAGCTCAGCACAGTCACCCATATCATTAGTGATTGCCTCAGCCTAACATCAGCCTGATTAGGAACAGTCAATATGGATTCACCAAGGGCAAATCATGCCTGACCAACCTGATTGCCTTCTGTGATGAGATAACTGGCTCTGTGAATATGGGGAAAGTGGTGGATGTGTTATTCCTTGACTGTAGCAAAGCTTTTGATACGGTCTCCCACAGTATTCTTGCTAGCAAGTTAAAGAAGTATGGATTGGATGAGTGGACTATAAGGTGGTTAGAAAGCTGACTAGATCATCAGGCTCAATGGGTAGTGATCAACAGCTCGATGTCCAGTTGGCAGTTGAGTGCCCCAGGGGTCAGTCCTGGGGCCAGTTTTGTTCAAAATCTTTATTAATAATCTGGATGATGGGATGGATTGCACCCTCAGCAAGTTTACAGATTACACTAAGATGGGGGAGGGGTAGATATGCTGGAGGGTAGGGATAGGGTCCAGAGTGACCTAGACAAATTGGAGGATTGGGCCAAAAGAAATCTGATGAGGTTCAACAAGAGTCCTGCACTTAGGATGGAAGAATCCCATGCACTGCTACTGACTGGCTGGCTAAGTGGCAGTTCTGCAGAAAAGGACGTAGTGGTTACAGTGGACGGGAAGCTGGATATGACTCAGCAGTGTGCCCTTGTTGCCAAGAAGGCTAACGGCATATTGGTTTGCATTAGCCAGAGCATTGCCTGCAGATGGAGGAAAGTGATTATGCCTCTCTATTCGGCACTGGTGAGACCACATCCAGAGTACTGCGTCCAACCCCACTACGGAAAGGATGTGGACAAATTGCAGAGAGTCCAGTGGAGGGCAACACAAATTATTAGGGGGCTGGAGGAAATGACTTATGAGGAGAGGCTGAGGGAACTGGGATTGTTTAGTCTGCAGAATAGAAGAATGAGGGGGGATTTGATAACTGCTTTCAACTACCTGAAAGGGGGTTCCAAAGAGGATGGATCTAGCCTGTTCTCAAGGGTAGCAGATGATAGTTTCAAAGAGTAATGGTCTCAAGTTGCAGCGGGGGAGATTTAGGTTGGATATTAGGAAAACCTTTTCACTAGGGGGGTGGTGAAGCCTGAGGTTGGTTTTAGGAGGAGGTGGTGGAATCTTAGAGGTATTTTTTATTTTTTAAGGGACAAAAGCTGACAAAGCTGATGGGATTTTTTGGGTTTGCTCCTGCTTTGAGCAGGGGTTGGACTAGATGACCTCCTGTGGTCTCCTCCAACCCTAATCTTCTATGATTCTATGATTCTGTGATCAGCATCGAATATACATGTGTTGGCTCCATAGTTTTCTTCACCCAGAATCCATCCCCCTTAGAACTGCCTGGAGCGCAGGGACACCTGGCAGGAACCTGCTGCACACCAGGCTGACAATGGTTCCGACCAGGGCAGAGGCAATGCACACTTCCTACAAGCAGATCGGCCCCCTACTGAAGCAAACACCTGCCCCTGTGGTTCCTCCTCACTTGCCGCGACTGACTTGGCAACATCGTTTTGTGGCAGCCATTGCTGCACTCCTGTCTAGTGCTGCCAGCCCAGTACCAGTCTCAGATAAATGATGGCAGAGCTGGGCTGACAGCTGTGTCCTCACACAGGGGCAGCAACTCTGGGACAGAGAGACTGGCGTGCTGATGGATTTCAGAAGCCCTAACTTCTATCTGCCTATTTGTAACCTGGGATGAAGATCCTGAACTAGTCTTAACAGGCCCCTGACTGAACTGGTCAGAGGATTTGATACAATACCGAGATTTGGGTAAGCCCGATCTTCTGACTGTGCCTCTGGAGCAGCAATACAGATAGTCACACATGTGGTGGAGTAGAGTCCCGTTAGAAGACTGGACCTCGAGGAGGTAAGCAAGGTTTGAATGAGCTCTCCCCTGATAGCTAGTGATGAGCTGGGGAGGGGAAAAGGCTTCAGGAACAGACTGTGTTTATATAAACACACCCATTCTGCCTAGTATCCAGCAGACAGAGCTGTGTTGGTTGGTTGGTTCTGGGTTTCAAACCAATGTAGTACTTGAATGCAGGGGTAGTGAAATGTTGTTGTCCTGATTGTCTGAGTAAAGGGCAGCAGAACTGTGCTTAGCCTGCCCTGACTGAGGGGGGTCACCCACAACTGACCTGAACTCACTAACCAGGGAGCTCAGACACCAGACCCCTATCAACAGTGAGACGGGGTGGAGATGGGTGTTCCTGCTGAGGGGATGTGGACTCTGTGTAAGAGGTCTAGGGATGGTTCAATCTGCTCCTAACCACTCTTCAAAGATAGAGTTAATTAAGGCTCCATTAGGAGTCTTTTTGGTTTCAGTGATCACTAGAGCTGAAATCAGCTGCTGTGAGACAGTGTTTCTGCCCAGCCTGCTTCAGCGCTGAGGTTTCCCACTAAGAGCTGAGAGTCACTTAGAGCTGGATGGAGCCTCAAGAGAGCGACCTGCAGAGGTCACAGCGGAGACTCCAGGGGCAGCAGAAGCTGAGGGTGAGCAGAGTGGTGAGTGGCTGGCAGGGCAGCTGCCACCAGAGTTAGCACCCAGACAGCAGAGCGAGCCAGGCGCTCTCCTGCCCCCATGGTGGGAGCTGAACTCACACAGGTGCACCTCTGAACTCGGGGTCTTCACTAACCAAGGACAACCAATGTTAGTGGGGTGCGGTGGAGGAGAAGGGAGGGCACCTTAAAGGAACTTTGGGTTTCTGGAATCAAGCACCTGAGGCAAAAGACACTGACCAACGTACAGTGTGGGAGGTGTTTTGCTCATGATTTTATCAGTTTCCAGCATTTTCCAAAGTTAAGGCCGGAGGGCTTCCCTTCTTTTATTAAAAAAATATTTTCTGCACTGAGACTATCCTTGCAAGAGGGGAAGCTGTGCTTCTTAGAAGCACCCAGGGGCTGCTGTGTAATTGTCTCAGTTTACGGGGTGGGGGCTCCACCGGAGCCGCGGGACCAGCGGACCTTCCTCAGGCATGCATGCGGGAGGTCCACCGGAGCCGCCTGCCGCCCTCCCGGGACGCCGTCTGCCCAAGCGCACGCTTGGCGCGCTGGGGTCTGGAGCCGGCCCTAGATGGGACATAGTTGAAGAGAGATGTAAAATGTAGAATATGATGCTCCAGAAGTGTTGAAGTGAAGCTTTTCACATGCGCCATGGCAATCCCTTCGGCTGAGCAAATCAGCACATAGAACAAAGCACAGCCGTGGAGACAGGCTATATTCACTGTCTGGGCCTCACTGTCTGAGAATTTGCAAAGACCAAGGACCCTCAGCACAATTCTCTGAAGAGAGACCTCCTCTGGGAACAGACAATGGTCTGTACCTACAAAGAGGAGAGGGGACAAGAGCTCCCTTTCACCCAGGAGGCGGCTGACAGTGTTTGTCTCAGGAACAGGAGATCACAGCCAAGCCTGGAGTAAAACCCTGGAAGGACTGTGGGGTGAGCGTTACTCTACCAGATGTTAGGATATAGATATTCAGGCCTGTCTGCAAAGGCCTATACTTTAAGAATTTAGGTGTAGTCTTATCACTTAGCTAGTTATAGAGGTATAAAAGAAAGAATCAAAATCACTGTCTGTGTAATGGCCTTCTCTTACTGTGACATGCGAAGGCCGTCAGCTAAGATGTAGTTAGGCAGCCATAAGCTGGGAAGTGTATGGTCAGGTCCACACATTCCAAACTAGTCACATGGAAATAAGGTGCTATTGGGCTATTAGGAATACAATCCTGTCCTGATATTCCTATCACCTCCAGAGAAAGGTAGAGCCTAGAAGATGTAAAAGGAAACTTAGTTTAATAGCATTCTGTCTGGCAAGAACTCACTTATCAATAGACACAGCTGGAAAACCCTTATGTCAGTATAGATGTCGTTGTGAAATCCTCACTTCTGTATTGTTTTGTATGTTTATTTGCATGGTTTCTGTCTGGTTGTGTAATTGTTTCTATCTACTGTATAATTAATTTTGTTGGGTGTAAACCAATGAAGGTGGTGGAATATAATTGGTTAAATAACCATGTTACAATATGTTAGGATTGGTTAGTTAAATTTCAGTAAAATGATTGGTTAAGGTCTAGCTAAGCAAAACTCAGGTTTTACTATATAGTCTGCAGTCAATCAGGAAGAGTGGGGGAAATGGGAACAGGGACTGGGGATGGGGGAATTGGGATCATGTTTTACTAAAACGGGAAATGGGAACAGGGGATGGGAACAGAAACAAGGACACATACAAGGCTCTGTGGTGTCAGAGTTGGGAAGGGGGACACTAAGGAAGGAAACTGGAATCATGCTTGCTGGAAGTTCACCCCAATAAATATCGAATTGCTTGCGCCTTTGGACTTCGAGTATTGTTGCTCTCTGTTCATGCAACAAGGACCAGGGAAGTGAGAGGGTGAAGGTATAAGCCCCCTAACACCAGACAGAAAAGTGTCTGGTTCAATGAGTCTAGGCTCTAGTCAGTGTGGTATGATTTTATTGGCCATGGAACCATTTATTTCCAACCCTTCTCCTTGCTACCCCTCGAATCGCTACACTGTGAAATCACTTGTACTTGGTGTGACTAGGAAGGGATTTAGAGCTGTGTGTTGATTGGGGCAGAGATGGGAGGTGGAGCTGGTCACCTTGGGACCCTGTTCTTTTGGGATCAGCAGATGTGTGACTTCTGTGAATGCCCAGCGCGACAGGGACTCAGTGCTGCAGGGAGACGCTCAGAGGGCCGAGGGGTGAAGTGTGCCTATTGCCAACCAGGAGAGAGGTCAGCCCCCCCCCCCCACAAGGCCTAGAGGGCACGGCTTGTGTGGTCTGTGGCCGAGGGAGTCAGTGAGCTGCCCCCAGCGGGCACAGACAAGAGGCATTAGGGCCAGCACAACTGCAAATGGAGAGTGCCCCCTACTGACACCCGCCTACCTACAGTCCCCCTAGCACCGCACTAGGGCACGGGGGCTAGCACTGACTTCAAGGGGAGAACGTGAGCATCCTCTCCTGAGCCCTCACACTGCTCCCTGCAGCACAGGCCCATAGAACCGCACAGCGGGATTAGGGTCAGCACAGACTGAGAGGAGAGCGCTCCCTACAGGAACCGCCATATTGTCCCTGAAGCACAGGCCCCAAGCACCATGCTGGGGTCAGCACTGGTTGTGAGGGGACCATGCCCTGTAATAAGCTTCCCACCCTGCTCCCTGCAACACACAGGGTGGTAGATAAAGGTTACCTGAGCACACAACACCAGCATCTTCTCCATGGTTACAGTTATGGGCTCCCCAAGGCCGAGCCCTGCACTCAGTGAGGTCAGCTTCTGTCCCTGTGCACTGAACGTCATCCAGCCAGATTCGGTCTGACCCTCGTCCAAATCGAGCTCCGCCTGGGGCTGATAACGCCGTCCCACAGCCCAGTTGCCTGCACACGACTCTGGCATCCCGTAAGTCCCAGTTGTCATCACACACGGTTCCCCAGTGCTGGTTGTGAAGCACCTCGACCCTCCCAGCGCAGCGACTCGGGCCATTCACCAGTCGGAGATGAGCCACTTCTGAAATGCCAGCGTCTGCACACACCCCGAAGGAATAAATATTTAGGGAGGTTCCTGTGCATCTGATCACTAGTGACACTTGGGAACGTAGCACCTCAGACTTACTTGGCTGAACAGCCTCTGCCACTGCCTGTCAGGGGTTGACTCTTTGCTAGGGCTGTCAATTAATCGCAGTTAACTCAAAAAAATGAATCGCAAGTTAAAATATGAATCATGATTAATCTCAGTTTTAATCGCACTGTTAATAGAATGCCAATTGAAATTTATTAAATATTTGGGATGTTTTTCTACATTTTCAAATATATTGATTTCAATTACAACAAAGAAAACACAGTGTAAAGTGGTCACTTTATATTATTATTTTTTTGGATTGCAAATATTTGCACTACAAAAATAATAAAAGAAATAATATTTTTCAATTCACCTCATACAAGTACTGTAGGGCAATCTCTGTATAGTAAAAGGTTGAATTTCAAAAAAAAATCTCCAAAACTTAGAGACTACACATCCACTCAGTCCTATTTCTTCTGCAGCCCATTGCGAAGACATTGTTGTTTAAATTTATGGGAGATAATGTTGCCTGCTTCTTATTTACAATGTCACCTGAAAGTGAGAAGAGGCACTTTTATAGCTGGCATTGAAAGGTATTTACATGCCGAATATGGTAAACATACATATGCCTCTTCATGCTTCGGCCACCATTCTAGATGACATGCTTCCATGCTGATGATGCTGTTAAAAAAGTGATGTGTTAATTTAATTTGTGACTGAAATCCTTGGGGAAGAATGGTATGTCTCCTGCTCTGTGTTTTACCTGCATTCTGCCATATATTTCATGTTATAACAGTCTCGGATGATGTCTCAGCATGTGTTCCTTTTAAGAACACTTACGCAGATTTGAAAAAACGCAAAGAAGTTACTAATGTGAGATTTGTCAGATAGCTATAGCACTTCAAAATCTGAAGTGCCTTCCAAAATCTGAGAGGGACAAGGTGTGGAGCAGGCTTTCAGAAGTCTTCAAAGAGCAACACTCCAATGCGCAAACTACAGCACCTGAACCACCAAAAAAGAAAATCAACCTTCTGCTGGTGGCATCTGACTCAGATGATGAAAACAAACATTTGTCAGTCTGCACTGCTTTAGATTGTTATCGAGCAGAACCCATCATCAGCATGGGCACATGTCCTCTGGAATAGTGGTCAAAGCATGAAGGGACATATGAATTTTTAGCGGATTTGGCACATAAATATTTTGCAACACTGGCTACAACAGTGCCATGTGAATGCCTGTTCTCACTTTCAGGTAACATTGTAAACAAGAAGCAAGCAGCATTATCTCCTGTAAATGTAAACAAACTTGTCTCTCTGAGCGTTTAGCTGAACGAGATATAGGACTGAGTGGACTTGTAGGATCTAAAATTTTACATTTTTTTATTTTTGATTGTGGCTATTATTTGTAAATCATTCTACATTTATAAGTTCAAATTTCAGGATAAAGAGCAGGCACTATAGTACTTGTATGAGGTGAATTGAAAATACCATTTCTTTTGTTTCTTTTATACAGTACTTAACTATAAACTGTACACTTTGAATTCTAAGTTGTAATTGAAATCAAAGTAGAAAATGTAGAAAACATCAAAAAAATGAAATAACAGTTTTCTGTTATTGTGTAATGGAGCAATTAACTGTGCGATTAATCTTTAATCTCACAATTAATCACAATTAATTTTTAATGTCTTGACAGCCCTACTCCCCACCACTACCATGCAACAACCTGTGGGGTGGGACAGGGTAGATGAGTGACAGGGCACAGAAACTCATGGGCTGTGTAGGAGAGGAAGTGAGGAAGATCCCTCACTCCAGTCACAGCAGTGGGGGATATTCCAGGTTCAGAGGTAATTAGCTGAGATGGAAATCACCCGGAGTGACGGTGATAGGAACCCCACACTTCATAAAGGGATCCCTGAGTGGTTGCAGGTTTCATTCAACTCCAAATCCCACAGATGGGATCTACGGTTACCCAGCGCCCCGTTGTGCTGTATCAGGGCAGGGGGATTACAGCTATCATCGACGGGGAGGGGCTCTCACAGGGGCACACGTACTGCTGCCTGCAGTGTAGGCCGTAAGTGCTGTGCTGGGGGCAGTGGAACCAGCACTGACTAGTAAGTGCAGGCCCTGATAAAGGCCCAGTATGAGGCCTGAGGCCTGAACTAAATGAACAAAACTTAGCTAAAAAGCAAAGTAAGGCTGTGAGCTGAAGGCCGGCTCAGTTCACAGAAGCTGGCAAGTAAAGGGCTGACGCTGCATAAACATATATTCACCTAGCATACCCAAGTATAAACACAGCACTAGAATACACTATACTGAAACATTCCATAAATAACAAAAGGACAGGCCGACCCATCCCAATGACAGGGGCAAAAGGGTAAAATGATGGATAGAGTTGTTTTGATCGAACCAACAGGTACAAGATGAGAGGTGGCACCTTGCTACGTAGAGAGGTTGAAACTCACTGCGTAGAAGGGTGGCCCCTCAATACGTCAGGAGTGATGTGTAACTTGTTTGTACCTGTGTATTAGAATATACCCCTGGGGCGGTGTCTTTGTCCAGCCTAGGGGGCAGTGGAAAGTCCCGCCACTGACTGAGCTGAGTCCATTGCCAAGAGGCACTTTCTCGTAGTATGCCCTGAATTAGGCTAAGAAACGTACAGGGAACTGCAATTGTGTCCGAGGTCGCAATAAACCTAGCCAACGTGGCTTTGCATCTTACTGGACTCTGTGGTTATTGGGGGTTCTCGTCGGGTCTGCTGTGTCAGCTATCTTCGAAGAGCTGGGGCAGCACACAGAGGGAACATACACACGCAGCAGAGTGATATCAACATTGGAGAAAGCAGAGCACCACACCGGTAGTACTCTGACAACACTGACTTTGAGGGAAGAGTGCCCCCTACTGAGCCCCCGGCCTGCTCTCTGCAGCACTGGCATGAAGAACTGTTTGGGGAAAATTGGGTGAGCACTGACACCATGGGAAGAGTCACACTTACTGTGACCCTGAACCGGCTCCCTGCAATACAGGCCCTTAGCACCTCAGTGCTGACTCAGACAGGAGAGCTGGGTCTGTGCTGAAAGCTTCCCAGCCCAATCCCTGCACCACCCACAGTGACATGATGGATGAAGGTTACCTGAGCACTCGACACCGGCATCTTCTCCGTGGGTACAGTTATTGTCTCCCACAGGCCGAGCCCTGCAGTCAGAGAGGACAGCTTCTGTTCCTGTGCAGTTGACATTATTCAGCCAAATATGGTCAGATCCTAGCCCAAATCGAGCCTCTCGTGGGGCTGATAACGCCATCCCACAGCCCAGCTGCCTGCACACGACTCCAGCATCTTGTAAGTCCCAGCCGTCATCACACACGGTGCCCCACTTCTTGTTATAAAACACCTCGACTCTCCCAGTGCAGCGACTCGAACCATTCACCAGTCGGAGCTGAACCACTTCTGAGATGCCGGAGTCTGCAAACACCCAAGGGAATAAACACTCAGGGAGTTTCCTGTGCATCTGATCTCTCCTGTCTCTGGGGAATGTAGCACCTTGTGCCGACTGGTCTGACCAGTCTCTGCACACAGCCACCTCCTGTCAAGGGCTCCCCACCATTGACCAGGCTAATCTCTTGGGTAATGTTGAAGTTTGTTCACTCTCCTCTCAGCCAGCTCTCACCTAGTTAGGTAGACTGGACGGCAGTCTGTCCTACTGCTCCCACTAGAGCACTTAATGAAAAAGATAACTCCCCACACTGCTGGTAGGAACCTCCTGGGGAGCAGATTTACACCCTCACTCCTGGCACTGATTTTGGTGTTATTGACATGAACTGTGACCGTGTAGATCATTGTTGCAACCACAGTCCTATGGTTGCACCAGGATTTGTACAGTGGAGGCCAAATGAGGCAGATGCTGACATAAGCATCTTGGTGATTGGGAGCTGAACACAGTCACCCGTGTCATTAATGGTTGCCTTAGCCTGACATCAGCAACAAATTTACATGTGTTGGTGCTATAGCTCCCTGAAAACGTCACTCAGAGTCCTTCCCCGTTAGAACTGCCTGGAGCACAGTGGCAGCTGGCAGGAAACTGCTGCGCACCAGGCTGAGAATGGTTCCGACCAGTGCAGAGGCAATGCACACTTCCTAAAAGCAGATCGGTCCCCTCCTCAAGCTAACACCTGCCCCTGCGGTTCCTCCTCACTTGCCACAACTAGTCTAGTGATTCCAGCCCAGTACCAGTCTCAGATGAATGATGGCAGAGCTGGGCTGACAGCTGTGTCCTCACAGAGGGGCAGCAACTCTGGGATAGAGAGACTGACATTCTGATGAATACAGAGACTGCCGTGCTGATGGATTTCAGAAGCTCTAACTTGTATCTGCCTATATCCAACCTGGGACTCAGATCCTGGACTGGGTTTAATGGGCCCCTGACTGGACTGGCCAGAGGAATTGCTACAATGCTGATATGTGGCTTAGCCCGATCTTCTCAGGGTGCCTGTGGGGCAGCAATACAGACAGTCACAGCTGGTGGAGCAGAGCCCCGTTAGAGGACTGGACCTTGAGGATGCACAGTCAGGTGGCTGAACAAGCTAGAGGTGAGCAAGGTCTGAATTAGCTCTCCCCTGACAGCTAGGTCTATTTTATAATGAAGCAACAACCAAACCCATTCCATCAACCTAAAGGGCTCTTAAAATTGACTTCTTTACTCCTCTCCAGCGAGGGGAGTAGCGCTAAAATCAACCTTGCTGGGTTGAATTTGGGGTAGTGAGGATGCAAATCAATGTTATTGGCCTCCGGGAGCTATCCCAGAGTGCTCCAATATGACCACTCTGGACAGCCCTTTCAACTCTGATGCTCTAGCCATGTACACAGGAAAATCCCTGTGAACTTTTGAATTTCATCTGCTATTTGGTCAGCGTGGCAAGCTCAGCAGCACAGGTGACCACGCAGTCCCCCCAGAATAGCAAACGAGCTCCAGCATGGAGCAAATGAGAGACACTGGATCTGATTGTTGTATGGAGAGAAGAATCTGTGCAGGAAGAACTCCAATCAAAAAGAAGTAATGATACTATATATGCAAAATCGCACAGGGCATGATGAACAGAGGCTACAACAGGGACACACAGCAGTGCCGCAGGAAAGTCAAGGAGCTCAGGCAAGCCTACCAAAAGACAAAGGAGGCAAATGGTTGCTCTGGGTCAGAGCCCCATACATGCCGCTTCTATGATCAGTTGCTTGGCATTCTAGGGGGGGACCCTACCACTACCCCACCACTGTCTGTGGACACCTGCAAGAGGGGAGTTTCACGCAACACAGAGGAGGATTTTGTGGATGAGGAAGAGGAGGAGGAGGAGAATGTGCCGCAGACAAGCTGTGAATTTGTTCTCCCTGGTAGCCAGGACCTTTTCATCAGCCTGGAGCTAATACCCGCCCAAGCCAGGATCCCCAACCCTGAAGGCGGAGAAGGCACCTCTGGTGAGTGCACATTTGTACCTACACACAGGGTTTAAAAGCAATTGTGTTTAATGTCTGATTTTCCCTGAAGACTTGGGATGCATCCGCGGCCAGTACAGCTATTGGAAAAGTCTGTTAACGTGTCCGGGGATGGAGCGGAATCCTCCAGGCACATCTCCATGAAGCTCTCCTGGAGGTACTCTGAAAGCCTTTGCAGAAGGTTTCTGGGGAGGGCTGCCTTATTTCATCCTCCACGGTAGGACACTTTACCACGCCAAGCCAGTAGCAAGTAGTCTGAAATCACTGCAGCACAAAGCATGGCAGTTAATGGTCTTGGGTTTTGGTCGCATTCAAGCAACATTCAGTCTATATCTTTCTGTGTTAGCCTCAGGAGAGTGATATCCTTCATGGTCACCTGGTTGAAATAGGGGAATTTTTGTAAGGGAACAGTAAAAGGATCCCGTTCATGCTGGGATGCTTGTGCTTGGCTAAAACAGATCATCCCTGAGAATAGCCAAGTGGCGGGGGGAAGGGATCATCCCAAATAGCCACGCAAAGGGGTGGGGGGAGGTGTGTGCTGCAATTTCACCTGAAAACCACAGCCCCTCCTTTTAAATGGCAAAGCTTGCTATGGGAAAGGAGGGCGCTGCAGTTTGAAAACATTCCCACACGTTATGAAGGCATTAGAAGCCAAACCCGTGTACCCTTTGGTTTACCATGGCTGCCTGGAAACCAAATTCTGTTGCTCGACCGTGTGTGATGTGTCACCATATCGACAGGCGCTCAATATAAAAGGCAAAATGTGACCTTGTACCTCAATCACATGTGCTGTCCGCTGTGAATTGCTTGATTCACTGTGAAAGAGTCTCCCTTTTGTTCTCAGAAAATTTTACTCTCCCTTTTTATCCTCCCGCGGGTGCAAATGTTTCTATGCTCCCCGCATCATCTCCATACCTGAGGTTATCGCAGATTAGAAGATGAAAAAACCTCTCTCGTGATGACGTTTTCCAAGCTCATGTAGTGCTCCCGCACTGATAGGGCAGAGCTGAATGCATGGAGGCATTCAGTGGCAGAATCCACGAAAGCATTAAGTGAGTGCGATGAGAAGAGGCAGGATGCAATGCTGTGGCTAATGGGGGAGCAAACGGACATGCTCAGACGTCTGCTGGAGCTGCAGGAAAGCCAACAAGAGCTCAGACCGCCGCTGCATCCACTGTACAACTTCTCCCCAAGTTCCATATCCTCCTCACCCAGATGCCCAAGAATGCGGGGGCAGGGGGAGGCTCTGGGCACCCAGCCACTCCACTCGAGAGGATGGCCCAAGCAACAGAAGCCTTTCATTCAAACAGTTTTGATATGTAGTGTGGCTACAATAAGCAATGTCCTTCCCTCCACCCCTCCTCCCCAACCCCACCCTACCCCACCCGGGCTACCTTATCAGTGCTTCAGAATTGATTCCTTGAGGACCTGCTCCATGATTTTTCCAGGGACTGAGGTGAGGCTCACTGGCTTGTAGTTCCCCGGATCCTTCTTCTTCCCTTTTTTAAAGATGGGCACTGCATTGGGCTTTTTCCAATCATCTGGGACCTCCCGCGATCACCATGAGGTTTAAAATATAATGGCCAATGGCTCTGCAATCACATCCACCAACTCCTTGAGCACCCTCAGAAGTAGCGCATCCATCCTCATGGATTTGTGCTCGTCCAGCATTTCTAAATAGTCCCGAACGACTTCTTTCTCCACAGAGGGCTGGTCACCTCCTCCCCATGCTGTGTTGCCCGGTGCAGCAGTCTGGGAGCTGACCTTGTTCGTGAAAATTGAGGCAAAGAAAGCATCGAGTACGTTCACTGTTTCCACATCCTCTGCCACTGGGTTGCCTCCCTCATTCATTAAGGTGCCCACACTTTCCTTGACTTTCTTCTTGTTGCTAACATACCTGTAGAAACCCTTCTTGTTACTCTGAACATCCCTTGCTAGCTGCAACTCCAAGTGTGATTTGGCCTTCCTGATTTCACTCCTGCATGCCCGAGCAATATTCTTATATTCCTCCCTGGTCATTTGTCCAATCTTCCACTTCTTGTAAGCTTCGTTTTTGTGTTTAAGATCAGCAAGGATTTCACTGTTAAGCCAAGATGGACGCCTGCCATATTTACTATTCTTTCTACACATTGGGATAGTTTGTTTCTGCAACCTCAAGAAGGATTCTTTAAAATACAGATTGAAAATATTCCTTTAAAATAAGAAAAGAAGGCTCCCCTCACTGACATGCAGACAATTCTGGGGTAGGACAGGGCAGCTGAGAATCAGGACAGGGAAATATGTAGGCTGTGTAGGGCAGGAAGTGAGGAAGAATTGCCTCTCTTCTGTCCAGCTTTTGGGGAAGTTACAACTTTAGGGCTCAATTCCTGAGATGCAAATCCGCTGGAACACTGTGATTCGGAACAGACTCTTGAGAAATTCGCCCTGGATTTTTAGTTTGAGTGAGTGGCTGCAGGCTCCGTTGACACTAAATCCAACCAGTGGAAGCTGCAGTTACCCAGCCTGCAATCATCCTGCAGAGAGCTCTGGCCCAGGGATAAGTAGACACCACCTGGCAGAGGGCACAGGGATGCCTAGAGTTATACAGGGATCCCCTGGGTGAGATATATGCACAACAGCTCACCAATGGTGGTATGTGAGGTCTCTACCAAGAGCCAGCAGCCCACTGGTTGACCTAATGGGGGCAAGATGGTTCTATGGGACATAGTTGAAGAGAGATGTAGACTATGAGGCTCCGGAAGTGTTGAAGTGAAGCTTGTCACTTGCACCATGGCAATCCCTTCGGCTGAGCCAATCAGCACATAGAACAAAGCCCAGCCGTGGAGACAGGCTGTATTCACTGTCTTGGCCCAGTGAGGGCCTGAGAATTTGCAAAGACAAAGGACCCTCAGCACAAATCTCTGAAAAGAGACCTCCTCTGGGAAGAGACAATGATCTGTACCTACAAAGAAAGAGGAGAGGGGACAAGAGCTCCCTTTCACCCAGGAGGCGGCTGACAGCATTTGTCTCAGGAAAAGGAGATCACAGCCAAGCCTGGAGTAAAACGCTGGAAGGACTGTGGGGTGAGCATTGCTCTACCAGACAGAAAAGTATCTCGTTCAGTGAGTCCAGGCTCTAGTCAGCGTGGTATGATTTTATTGGCCATGGAACCATTTATTTCCAACCGTTCTCCTTGCTACCCCTCGAATCTCTACACTCCGTGAAATCACTTGTCCTTGTTGTCACTCTGAAGGGATCTAGAGCTGTACAGTGGTCAGGGTGGTAATGGGAGTTGGAACTGGGCACCTGGGAGCCCTGTTCCTTTGGAATCAGTGAATCTGTGACTGCAGTGAGTGCCCAGTGGGACAGGGGCTGGGTGCTGCAGGGGAATATATGGACGCCTTGGGGCTGGAGTGTGCCTATTGCCAAAACAGAGAGAGGCCACCCCACGAGGGCTAGAGGGCACGGCTTGTGTGGCCTGTGGCCGAGGGAGTCCGGGAGTTCCTCCCCAGCGGGCACAGACAAGACTTCCTCGTGCTAGGGGCCCATGGCACCGCACTAGGGCATCAGGACTAGCACAATTGCAAGGAAGAGTGCCCACTACTGACACACCCCTCCCTGCAGGATAGGCCCCTTGGCACCCCACTGGGGCACTGGGGCCAGCAGTGATTTCAAGGGGAGAGCCCTAGGGTTGCCAACTTTTTAATTGTACAAATCTGAACATCCTAGCCCCGCCCCTTCCCTCAGTCCATGCCCCCTTCCCCACCCCTTCCCCGAGGGCCTATCCCCCGCTCACTACATTCTCCCTCCCTCAGTGACTCGCTTTCCCCATCCTCACTCAATTTCACTGGGCTGGAGGAGGGTTGGGGTGCAGGAGGGGATGAGGGCTCTCACTGGTGGTGCGGGCTCTGGAGTGGGGCCAGAAATTAGGGGTTCAGAGTGTGGGAGGGGGCTGTGGGTTGAGACGGGGGTTGCGGTGCGGGGTGATGAGGCCCCGTCTGGGGTTGCTGGCTCTGGGTTGGGGCTGGGAATGAGCAGTTTGTGGTGCAGGAGGGGGCTCCAGGCTGTAGGGTGGGGCAGACGGTTTCAGGGTTCAGTAGGGGGCTCCAGGCTGTAGGGTGGGGCAGAGGGCTTCAGGGTGCCGGAGGGGGCTCGGGGCTGGGCCAGGGGGTGGAGGGGGGGGCCGGGGTGAGGGGTTGGGGGTTCAGGAGGGGGCTCCGGGTTTGGGGGAGGGCTCAGGGCTGAGAAAGGGGGTTGGGGCTCAGGGTTAGAGGACAGGCTTACCTCCGTCTGCTCCTGGTCAGCAGCGCAATGCAGGAGCTAAGGCAGGCTTCCTGCCTGTCCTGACTCTGCCCTGTGCCCCAGAAGCAGCCTGTAGAACCGCACAGGGGAATTAGGGTCAGCAGAGCCTCTGAGAGGAGAGCGCTCCGTACTGGACCCACCATATTGTTGATTGAAGCACATGCCCCAAGGACCATGCTGCGGTCAGGTCTGGCTGTGAGAGGATAATACCCCATAATGAGCTTCCCACTGTGCTCCCTGCAACACACAGGGTGGTAGATGAAGGTTACCTGAGCAAACAACACCGGCATCTTCTCCATGGTTACAGTTATTGTCTCCCAAAGGCCGAGCCCTGCATTGGGTGAGGGCAGCTTCTGTCCCTGTGCAGTGAACGTCATCCAGCCAGATACGATCTGATCCTCGCCCAAATCGAGCTCCGCCCGGGGCTGATAGCGCCGTCCCACAGCCCAGCTGCCTGCACACGACTCTGGCCTCCTGTAAGTCCCAGTTGTCATCACACACGGTTCCCCACAGCTGGTTGTGAAGCACCTCGACCCTCCCTGCGCAGCGACTCGGGCCATTCACCAGTCGGAGATGAGCCACTTCTGAAATGCCAGCGTCTGCAAACACCCCGAAGGAATAAATATTTAGGGAGGTTCCTGTGCATCTGATCACTAGTGACACTTGGGAACGTAGCACCTCAGACTTACTTGGCTGAACAGCCTCTGCCACTGCCTGTCAGGGGTTCACTCTTTGCTAGGGCTGTCAATTAATCGCAGTTAACTCGTGTGACTAACTCAAAAAAATGAATCGCAAGTTACAATATGAATCATGATTAATCTCAGTTTTAATCGCACTGTTAATAGAATGCCAACTGAAATTTATTCAATATTTGGGATGTTTTTCTACATTTTCAAATATATCGATTTCAATTACAACAAAGAAAACACAGTGTAAAGTGGTCCCTTTATATTATTATTTTGGATTACAAATATTTGCACCACAAAAATAATAAAAGAAATAATATTTTTCAATTCATCTCATACAAATACTGTCGGGCAATCTCTGTATAGTAAAAGGTTGAATTTCAAAAAAAAATATCCAAAATTTAGAAACTACACATCCACTCAGTCCTTTTTCTTGTTCAGCCAATTGCGAAGACAAACAATGTTGTTTAAATTTTTGGGAGATAATGTTGCCTGCTTCTTATTTACAATGTCACCTGAAAGTGAGAAGAGGCATTGGAATGGCATTTTTATAGCCGGCATTGCAAGGTATTTACATATGTATAAACATTCATATGCCCCTTCATGCTTCGGCCACCATTCTAGATGACATGCTTCCATGCTGATGATGCTGTTAAAAAAGTGATGTGTTAATTTAATTTGTGACTGAAATCCTTGGGGGAGAATTTTATGTCTCCTGCTCTGTTTTTTACCCACATTCTGCCATATATTTCATGTTATAACATTCTCGGATGATGTCTCACCACGTGTTCGTTTTAAGAACACTTATGCAGATTTGAAAAAATGCAAAGAATTTACTAATGTGAGATTTCTAAAGATAGCTATAGCACTTCAGAATCTGAAGTGCCTTCCAAAATCTGAGAGGGATGAGGTGTGGAGCAGGCGTTCAGAAGTCTTCAAAGAGCAACACTCCAATGCAGAAACTACAGCATCTGAACCACCAAAAGAGAAAATCAACCTTCTGCTGGTGGCATCTGACTCAGATGATGAAACCAAACATTTTTCAGTCTGCATTGCTTTAGATTGTTATCGAGCAGAACCTATCATCAGCATGGACACATGTCCTCTAGAATAGTGGTCAAAGCATGAAGGGACATATGAATTTTTAGTCGATTTGGCGCATAAATATTTTGCAACGCTGGCTACAACAGTGCAATGAGAACACCTGTTCTCACATTCCTGTGACACTGTAAAGAAGAAGAAGAAGGTTGCATTATCTCCTACAAATGTAAACAAACTTGTTTGTCTGAGCAACTGGCTGAACGAGATGTTGGACTGAATGGACATGTAGGAGCTAAATATTTACATTGTTTTATTTTGGAGTGCAGTCTTCTGCCAACGGGTCTGACCGCTCTCTGCACACAGCAACTGCCTGTAGAGGGCTCCCCACCACTGACCAGGCTAATCACTTGGGCAATGTTGAAGCTTTTCCACTCCCCTCCCAGCCAGCCATAACCTAGTTAGGGAAACTGGACTGCAGACTGTGATCACCCCTCACACTGCTTTGAATCAGAAGCTGGCAGGAACCTCCTGGGGAGCAGATTTACACCCTCACTCCTGGCGCTGGTATTCGCTCCAGTGGGATACTGTGCAGCCCTGCGGGGCAGACGCTGGCATAAGCATCTCAGTGATTGGGAGCTCAGCACAGTCACCCATATCATTAGTGATTGCCTCAGCCTAACATCAGCCTGATTAGGAACAGTCAATATGGATTCACCAAGGGCAAATCATGCCTGACCAACCTGATTGCCTTCTGTGATGAGATAACTGGCTCTGTGAATATGGGGAAAGTGGTGGATGTGTTATTCCTTGACTTTAGCAAAGCTTTTGATACGGTCTCCCACAGTATTCTTGCTAGCAAGTTAAAGAAGTATGGATTGGATGAGTGGACTATAAGGTGGTTAGAAAGCTGACTAGATCATCAGGCTCAATGGGTAGTGATCAACAGCTCGATGTCCAGTTGGCAGTTGAGTGCCCCAGGGGTCGGTCCTGGGGCCAGTTTTGTTCAAAATCTTTATTAATAATCTGGATGATGGGATGGATTGCACCCTCAGCAAGTTTACAGATTACACTAAGATGGGGGAGGGGTAGATACGCTGGAGGGTAGGGATAGGGTCCAGAGTGACCTAGACAAATTGGAGGATTGGGCCAAAAGAAATCTGATGAGGTTCAACAAGAGTCCTGCACTTAGGATGGAAGAATCCCATGCACTGCTACTGACTGGCTGGCTAAGTGGCAGTTCTGCAGAAAAGGACGTAGTGGTTACAGTGGACGGGAAGCTGGATATGAGTCAGCAGTGTGCCCTTGTTGCCAAGAAGGCTAACGGCATATTGGTTTGCATTAGCCAGAGCATTGCCTGCAGATGGAGGGAAGTGATTATGCCTCTCTATTCGGCACTGGTGAGGCCACATCCAGAGTACTGCGTCCAACCCCACTACGGAAAGGATGTGGACAAATTGCAGAGAGTCCAGTGGAGGGCAACACAAATTATTAGGGGGCTGGAGGAAATGACTTATGAGGAGAGGCTGAGGGAACTGGGATTGTTTAGTCTGCAGAATAGAAGAATGAGGGGGGATTTGATAACTGCTTTCAACTACCTGAAAGGGGGTTCCAAAGAGGATGGATCTAGCCTGTTCTCAAGGGTAGCAGATGATAGTTTCAAAGAGTAATGGTCTCAAGTTGCAGCGGGGGAGATTTAGGTTTGCTCCTGCTTTGAGCAGGGGGTTGGACTAGATGACCTCCTGTGGTCTCCTCCAACCCTAATCTTCTATGATTCTATGATTCTGTGATCAGCATCGAATATACATGTGTTGGCTCCATAGTTTTCTTCACCCAGAGTCCATCCCCCTTAGAACTGCCTGGAGCGCAGGGACACCTGGCAGGAACCTGCTGCACACCAGGCTGACAATGGTTCCGACCAGGGCAGAGGCAATGCACACTTCCTACAAGCAGATCGGCCCCCTACTGAAGCAAACACCTGCCCCTGTGGTTCCTCCTCACTTGCCGCGACTGACTTGGCAACATCGTTTTGTAGCAGCCATTGCTGCACTCCTGTCTAGTGCTGCCAGCCCAGTACCAGTCTCAGATAAATGATGGCAGAGCTGGGCTGACAGCTGTGTCCTCACACAGGGGCAGCAACTCTGGGACAGAGAGACTGGCGTGCTGATGGATTTCAGAAGCCCTAACTTCTATCTGCCTATTTGTAACCTGGGATGAAGATCCTGAACTAGTCTTAACAGGCCCCTGACTGAACTGGTCAGAGGATTTGATACAATACAGAGATTTGGGTAAGCCCGATCTTCTGACTGTGCCTCTGGAGCAGCAATACAGATAGTCACACATGTGATGGAGTAGAGTCCCGTTAGAAGACTGGACCTCAAGGAGGTAAGCAAGGTTTGAATGAGCTCTCCCCTGATAGCTAGTGATGAGCTGGGGAGGGGAAAAGGCTTCAGGAACAGACTGTGTTTATATAAACACACCCATTCTGCCTAGTATCCAGCAGACAGAGCTGTGTTGGTTGGTTGGTTCTGGGTTTCAAACCAATGTAGTACTTGAATGCAGGGGTAGTGAAATGTTGTTGTCCTGATTGTCTGAGTAAAGGGCAGCAGAACTGTGCTTAGCCTGCCCTGACTGAGGGGGGTCACCCACAACTGACCTGAACTCACTAACCAGGGAGCTCAGACACCAGACCCCTATCAACAGTGAGACGGGGTGGAGATGGGTGTTCCTGCTGAGGGGATGTGGACTCTGTGTAAGAGGTCTAGGGATGGTTCAATCTGCTCCTAACCACTCTTCAAAGATAGAGTTAATTAAGGCTCCATTAGGAGTCTTTTTGGTTTCAGTGATCACTAGAGCTGAAATCAGCTGCTGTGAGACAGTGTTTCTGCCCAGCCTGCTTCAGCGCTGAGGTTTCCCACTAAGAGCTGAGAGTCACTTAGAGCTGGGTGGAGCCTCAAGAGAGCGACCGGCAGAGGTCACAGCGGAGAGGCCGGGGGCAGCAGAAGGTGAGGGGCAGCAGAGTGGTGAGTGGCTGGCAGGGCAGCTGCCACCAGAGTTAGCACCCAGACAGCAGAGCGAGCCAGGCGCTCTCCTCCCTGCCCCCATGGTGGGAGCTGAACTCACACAGGTGCACCTCTGAACTCGGGGTCTTCACTAACCAAGGACAACCAATGTTAGTGGGGTGCGGTGGAGGGAGAAGGGAGGGGCACCTTAAAGGAACTTTGGGTTGCTGGACTCAAGAACCTGAGGCAAAGACACTGCCCAACGTACACTGGGGGAGGTGTTTTGCTCATGATTTTATCAGTTTCCAGCATTTTCCAAAGTTAAGGCCGGAGGGCTTCCCTTCTTTTATTAAAAAAATATTTTCTGCACTGAGACTATCCTTGCAAGAGGGGAAGCTGTGCTTCTTAGAAGCACCCAGGGGCTGCTGTGTAATTGTCTCAGTTTACTGGGGTGGGGGCTCCACCGGAGCCGCGGGACCAGCGGACCTTCCTCAGGCATGCATGCGGGAGGTCCACCGGAGCCGCCTGCCGCCCTCCCGCGGGACGCCGCCCCAAGCGCACGCTTGGCGCGCTGGGGTCTGGAGCCGGCCCTAGATGGGACATAGTTGAAGAGAGATGTAAAATGTAGAATATGATGCTCCAGAAGTGTTGAAGTGAAGCTTTTCACATGCGCCATGGCAATCCCTTCGGCTGAGCAAATCAGCACATAGAACAAAGCACAGCCGTGGAGACAGGCTATATTCACTGTCTGGGCCTCACTGTCTGAGAATTTGCAAAGACCAAGGACCCTCAGCACAATTCTCTGAAGAGAGACCTCCTCTGGGAACAGACAATGGTCTGTACCTACAAAGAGGAGAGGGGACAAGAGCTCCCTTTCACCCAGGAGGCGGCTGACAGTGTTTGTCTCAGGAACAGGAGATCACAGCCAAGCCTGGAGTAAAACCCTGGAAGGACTGTGGGGTGAGCGTTACTCTACCAGATGTTAGGATATAGATATTCAGGCCTGTCTGCAAAGGCCTATACTTTAAGAATTTAGGTGTAGTCTTATCACTTAGCTAGTTATAGAGGTATAAAAGAAAGAATCAAAATCACTGTCTGTGTAATGGCCTTCTCTTACTGTGACAGGCGAAGGCCGTTAGCTAAGATGTAGTTAGGCAGCCATAAGCTGGGAAGTGTATGGTCAGGTCCACACATTCCAAACTAGTCACATGGAAATAAGGTGCTATTGAGCTATTAGGAATACAATCCTGTCCTGATATTCCTATCACCTCCAGAGAAAGGTAGAGCCTAGAAGATGTAAAAGGAAACTTAGTTTAATAGCATTCTGTCTGGAAAGAACTCACTTATCAATAGACACAGCTGGAAAACCCTTATGTCAGTATAGATGTCGTTGTGAAATCCACACTTCTGTATTGTTTTGTATGTTTATTTGCATGGTTTCTGTCTGGTTGTGTAATTGTTTCTATCTGCTGTATAATTAATTTTGTTGGGTGTAAACCAATGAAGGTGGTGGAATATAATTGGTTAAATAACCATGTTACAACATGTTAGGATTGGTTAGTTAAATTTCAGTAAAATGATTGGTTAAGGTCTAGCTAAGCAAAACTCAGGTTTTACTATATAGTCTGCAGTCAATCAGGAAGAGTGGGGGAAATGGGAACAGGGACTGGGGATGGGGGAATTGGGATCATGTTTTACTAAAACGGGAAATGGGAACAGGGGATGGGAACAGAAACAAGGACACATACAAGGCTCTGTGGTGTCAGAGTTGGGAAGGGGGACACTAAGGAAGGAAACTGGAATCATGCTTGCTGGAAGTTCACCCCAATAATCATCGAATTGCTTGCGCCTTTGGACTTCGAGTATTGTTGCTCTCTGTTCATGCAACAAGGACCAGGGAAGTGAGAGGGTGAAGGTATAAGCCCCCTAACACCAGACAGAAAAGTGTCTGGTTCAATGAGTCTAGGCTCTAGTCAGTGTGGTATGATTTTATTGGCCATGGAACCATTTATTTCCAACCCTTCTCCTTGCTACCCCTCGAATCGCTACACTGTGAAATCACTTGTACTTGGTGTGACTAGGAAGGGATTTAGAGCTGTGTGTTGATTGGGGCAGAGATGGGAGGTGGAGCTGGTCACCTTGGGACCCTGTTCTTTTGGGATCAGCAGATGTGTGACTTCTGTGAATGCCCAGCGCGACAGGGACTCAGTGCTGCAGGGAGACGCTCAGAGGGCCGAGGGGTGAAGTGTGCCTATTGCCAACCAGGAGAGAGGTCAGCCCCCCCCCACAAGGCCTAGAGGGCACAGCTTGTGTGGCCTGTGGCCGAGGGAGTCAGTGAGCTGCCCCCAGCGGGCACAGACAAGAGGCATTAGGGCCAGCACAACTGCAAATGGAGAGTGCCCCCTACTGACACCCGCCTACCTACAGTCCCCCTAGCACCGCACTAGGGCACGGGGGCTAGCACTGACTTCAAGGGGAGAGCATGAGCATCCTCTCCTGAGCCCTCACACTGCTCCCTGCAGCACAGGCCCATAGAACCGCACAGCGGGATTAGGGTCAGCACAGACTGAGAGGAGAGCACTCCCTACAGGAACCGCCATATTGTCCCTGAAGCACAGGCCCCAAGCACCATGCTGGGGTCAGCACTGGTTGTGAGGGGACCATGCCCTGTAATAAGCTTCCCACCCTGCTCCCTGCAACACACAGGGTGGTAGATGAAGGTTACCTGAGCACACAACACCAGCATCTTCTCCATGGTTACAGTTATGGGCTCCCCAAGGCCGAGCCCTGCACTCAGTGAGGTCAGCTTCTGTCCCTGTGCACTGAACGTCATCCAGCCAGATTCGGTCTGACCCTCGTCCAAATCGAGCTCCGCCTGGGGCTGATAACGCCGTCCCACAGCCCAGTTGCCTGCACACGACTCTGGCATCCTGTAAGTCCCAGTTGTCATCACACACGGTTCCCCAGTGCTGGTTGTGAAGCACCTCGACCCTCCCAGCGCAGCGACTCGGGCCATTCACCAGTCGGAGATGAGCCACTTCTGAAATGCCAGCGTCTGCACACACCCCGAAGGAATAAATATTTAGGGAGGTTCCTGTGCATCTGATCACTAGTGACACTTGGGAACGTAGCACCTCAGACTTACTTGGCTGAACAGCCTCTGCCACTGCCTGTCAGGGGTTGACTCTTTGCTAGGGCTGTCAATTAATCGCAGTTAACTCAAAAAAATGAATCGCAAGTTAAAATATGAATCATGATTAATCTCAGTTTTAATCGCACTGTTAATAGAATGCCAACTGAAATTTATTAAATATTTGGGATGTTTTTCTACATTTTCAAATATATTGATTTCAATTACAACAAAGAAAACACAGTGTAAAGTGGTCACTTTATATTATTATTTTTTTGGATTGCAAATATTTGCACTACAAAAATAATAAAAGAAATAATATTTTTCAATTCACCTCATACAAGTACTGTAGGGCAATCTCTGTATAGTAAAAGGTTGAATTTCAAAAAAAAATCTCCAAAACTTAGAGACTACACATCCACTCAGTCCTATTTCTTCTGCAGCCCATTGCGAAGACAGACATTGTTGTTTAAATTTATGGGAGATAATGTTGCCTGCTTCTTATTTACACTGTCACCTGAAAGTGAGAAGAGGCACTTTTATAGCTGGCATTGAAAGGTATTTACATGCCGAATATGGTAAACATACATATGCCTCTTCATGCTTCGCCACCATTCTAGATGACATGCTTCCATGCTGATGATGCTGTTAAAAAAGTGATGTGTTAATTTAATTTGTGACTGAAATCCTTGGGGAAGAATGGTATGTCTCCTGCTCTGTGTTTTACCTGCATTCTGCCATATATTTCATGTTATAACAGTCTCGGATGATGTCTCAGCATGTGTTCCTTTTAAGAACACTTACGCAGATTTGAAAAAACGCAAAGAAGTTACTAATGTGAGATTTGTCAGATAGCTATAGCACTTCAAAATCTGAAGTGCCTTCCAAAATCTGAGAGGGACAAGGTGTGGAGCAGGCTTTCAGAAGTCTTCAAAGAGCAACACTCCAATGCGCAAACTACAGCACCTGAACCACCAAAAAAGAAAATCAACCTTCTGCTGGTGGCATCTGACTCAGATGATGAAAACAAACATTTGTCAGTCTGCACTGCTTTAGATTGTTATCGAGCAGAACCCATCATCAGCATGGGCACATGTCCTCTGGAATAGTGGTCAAAGCATGAAGGGACATATGAATTTTTAGCGGATTTGGCACATAAATATTTTGCAACACTGGCTACAACAGTGCCATGTGAATGCCTGTTCTCACTTTCAGGTAACATTGTAAACAAGAAGCAAGCAGCATTATCTCCTGTAAATGTAAACAAACTTGTCTCTCTGAGCGTTTAGCTGAACGAGATATAGGACTGAGTGGACTTGTAGGATCTAAAATTTTACATTTTTTTATTTTTGATTGTGGCTATTATTTGTAAATCATTCTACATTTATAAGTTCAAATTTCAGGATAAAGAGCAGGCACTATAGTACTTGTATGAGGTGAATTGAAAATACAATTTCTTTTGTTTCTTTTATACAGTACTTAACTATAAACTGTACACTTTGAATTCTAAGTTGTAATTGAAATCAAAGTAGAAAATGTAGAAAACATCAAAAAAATGAAATAACAGTTTTCTGTTATTGTGTAATGGAGCAATTAACTGTGTGATTAATCTTTAATCTCACAATTAATCACAATTAATTTTTAATGTCTTGACAGCCCTACTCCCCACCACTACCATGCAACAACCTGTGGGGTGGGACAGGGTAGATGAGTGACAGGGCACAGAAACTCATGGGCTGTGTAGGAGAGGAAGTGAGGAAGATCCCTCACTCCAGTCACAGCAGTGGGGGATATTCCAGGTTCAGAGGTAATTAGCTGAGATGGAAATCACCCGGAGTGACGGTGATAGGAACCCCACACTTCATAAAGGGATCCCTGAGTGGTTGCAGGTTTCATTCAACTCCAAATCCCACAGATGGGATCTACGGTTACCCAGCGCCCCGTTGTGCTGTATCAGGGCAGGGGGATTACAGCTATCATCGACGGGGAGGGGCTCTCACAGGGGCACACGTACTGCTGCCTGCAGTGTAGGCCGTAAGTGCTGTGCTGGGGGCAGTGGAACCAGCACTGACTGTAGTAAGTGCAGGCCCTGATAAAGGCTCAGTATGAGGCCTGAGGCCTGAACTAAATGAACAAGACTTAGCTAAAAAGCGAAGTAAGGCTGTGAGCTGAAGGCCGGCTCAGTTCACAGAAGCTGGCAAGTAAAGGGCTGACGCTGCATAAACATATATTCACCTAGCATACCCAAGTATAAACACAGCACTAGAATACACTATACTGAAACATTCCATAAATAACAAAAGGACAGGCCGACCCATCCCAATGACAGGGGCAAAAGGGTAAAATGATGGATAGAGTTGTTTTGATCGAACCAACAGGTACAAGATGAGAGGCGGCACCTTGCTACGTAGAGAGGTTGAAACTCACTGCGTAGAAGGGTGGCCCCTCAATACGTCAGGAGTGATGTGTAACTTGTTTGTACCTGTGTATAAGAATATACCCCTGGGGCGGTGTCTTTGTCCAGCCTAGGGGGCAGTGGAAAGTCCCGCCACTGACTGAGCTGAGTCCATTGCCAAGAGGCACTTTCTCGTAGTATGCCCTGAATTAGGCTAAGAAACGTACAGGGAACTGCAATTGTGTCCGAGGTCACGATAAACCTAGCCAACGTGGCTTTGCATCTTACTGGACTCTGTGGTTATTGGGGGTTCTCGTCGGGCCTGCCGAGTCAGCTATCTTCGAAGAGCTGGGGCAGCACACAGAGGGAACATACGCACGCAGCAGAGTGATATCAACATTGGAGAAAGCAGAGCACCACACCGGTAGCACTCTGACAACACTGACTTTGAGGGAAGAGTGCCCCCTACTGAGCCCCCGGCCTGCTCTCTGCAGCACTGGCATGAAGAACTGTTTGGGGAAAATTGGGTGAGCACTGACACCATGGGAAGAGTCACACTTACTGTGACCCTGAACCGGCTCCCTGCAATACAGGCCCTTAGCACCTCAGTGCTGACTCAGACAGGAGAGCTGGGTCTGTGCTGAAAGCTTCCCAGCCCGATCCCTGCACCACCCACAGTGACATGATGGATGAAGGTTACCTGAGCACTCGACACCGGCATCTTCTCCGTGGGTACAGTTATTGTCTCCCACAGGCCGAGCCCTGCAGTCAGAGAGGACAGCTTCTGTCCCTGTGCAGTTGACATTATTCAGCCAAATATGATCAGTTCCTAGCCCAAATCGAGCCTCTCGTGGGGCTGATAATGCTGTCCCACAGCCCAGCTGCCTGCACACGACTCCAGCATCTTGTAAGTCCCAGCCGTCATCACACACGGTGCCCCACTTCTTGTTATAAAACACCTCGACTCTCCCAGTGCAGCGACTCGAACCATTCACCAGTCGGAGCTGAACCACTTCTGAGATGCCGGAGTCTGCAAACACCCAAGGGAATAAACACTCAGGGAGTTTCCTGTGCATCTGATCTCTCCTGTCTCTGGGGAATGTAGCACCTTGTGCCAACTGGTCTGACCGGTCTCTGCACACAGCCACCTCCTGTCAAGGGCTCCCCAGGCTCCCCAGTCAGTACCAGGCTAATCTCTTGGGTAATGTTGAAGTTTGTTCACTCTCCTCTCAGCCAGCTCTCACCTAGTTAGGCAGACTGGACGGCAGTCTGTCCTACTGCTCCCACTAGAGCACTTAATGAAAAAGATCACTCCCCACACTGCTGGCAGGAACCTCCTGGGAAGCAGATTTACACCCTCACTCCTGGCGCTGATTGTGGTGTTATTGACATGAACTGTGACCGTGTAGATCATTGTTGCAACCACGGTCCTATGGTTGCACCAGGATTTGTACAGTGGAGGCCAAATGAGGCAGATGCTGACATAAGCATCTTGGTGATTGGGAGCTGAACACAGTCACCCGTGTCATTAATGGTTGCCTTAGCCTGACATCAGCAACAAATTTACATGTGTTGGTGCTATAGCTCCCTGAAAATGTCACCCAGAGTCCTTCCCTGTTAGAACTGCTTGGAGCACAGTGGCAGCTGGCAGGAAACTGCTGCGCACCAGGCTGAGAATGGTTCCGACCAGTGCAGAGGCAATGCACACTTCCTACAAGCAGATCGGTCCCCTCCTCAAGCAAACACCTGCCCCTGCGGTTCCTCCTCACTTGCCACAACTAGTCTAGTGATTCCAGCCCAGTACCAGTCTCAGATGAATGATGGCAGAGCTGGGCTGACAGCTGTGTCCTCACAGAGGGGCAGCAACTCTGGGATAGAGAGACTGACATTCTGATGAATACAGAGACTGCCGTGCTGATGGATTTCAGAAGCTCTAACTTGTATCTGCCTATATCCAACCTGAGACTCAGATCCTGGACTAGGTTTAATGGGCCCCTGACTGGACTGGCCAGAGGAATTGCTACAATGCTGATATGTGGCTTAGCCCAATCTTCTCAGGGTGCCTGTGGGGCAGCAATACAGACAGTCACAGGTGGTGGAGCAGAGCCCCGTTAGAGGACTGGACCTTGAGGATGCACAGTCAGTTGGCTGAACAAGCTAGAGGTGAGCAAAGTCTGAATGAGCTCTCCCCTGACAGCTAGGTCTATTTTATAATGAAGCAACAACCAAACCCATTCCATCAACCTAAAGGGCTCTTAAAATCGACTTCTTTACTCCTCTCCAGTGAGGGGAGTAGCGCTAAAATCGACCTTGCTGGGTTGAATTTGGGGTAGTGCAGATGCAAATCAATGTTATTGGCCTCCGGGAGTTATCCCAGAGTGCTCCAATATGACCACTCTGGACAGCCCTTTCAACTCCGATGCTCTAGCCATGTACACAGGAAAATCCCTGTGAACTTTTGAATTTCATCTCCTATTTGGTCAGCATGGCAAGCTCAGCAGCACAGGTGACCACGCAGTCCCCCCAGAATAGCAAACAAGCTCCAGCATGGAGCAAATGAGAGACACTGGATCTGATTGTTGTATGGAGAGAAGAATCTGTGCAGGAAGAACTCCAATCAAAAAGAAGAAATGATACTATATATGCAAAATCGCACAGGGCATGATGAACAGAGGCTACAACAGGGACACACAGCAGTGCCGCAGGAAAGTCAAGGAGCTCAGGCAAGCCTACCAAAAGACAAAGGAGGCAAATGGTCGCTCTGGGTCAGAGCCCCATACATGCCGCTTCTATGATCAGTTGCTTGGCATTCTAGGGGAGGACCCTACCACTACCCCACCACTGTCTGTGGACACCTGCAAGAGGGGAGTTTCACGCAACACGGAGGAGGATTTTGTGGACGAGGAGGAGGAGGAGAATGTGCCGCAGACAAGCTGTGAATTTGTTCTCCCTGGTAGCCAGGACCTTTTCATCAGCCTGGAGCTAATACCCGCCCAAGCCAGGATCCCCAACCCTGAAGGCGGAGAAGGCACCTCTGGTGAGTGCACATTTGTACCTACACACAGGGTTTAAAAGCAATTGTGTTTAATGTCTGATTTTCCCTGAAGACTTGGGATGCATCCGCGGCCGGTACAGCTATTGGAAAAGTCTGTTAACGTGTCCGGGGATGGAGCGGAATCCTCCAGGGACATCTCCATGAAGCTCTCCTGGAGGTACTCTGAAAGCCTTTGCAGAAGGTTTCTGGGGAGGGCTGCCTTATTTCATCCTCCACGGTAGGACACTTTACCATGCCAAGCCAGTAGCAAGTAGTCTGAAATCACTGCAGCACAAAGCATGGCAGTTAATGGTCTTGGGTTTTGGTCGCATTCAAGCAACATTCAGTCTATATCTTTCTGAGTTAGCCTCAGGAGAGTGATATCCTTCATGGTCACCTGGTTGAAATAGGGGAATTTTTGTAAGGGAACAGTAAAAGGATCCCGTTCATGCTCGGATGCTTGTGCTTGGCTAAAACAGATCATCCCTGAGAATAGCCAAGCGGCGGGGGGAAGGGGTGGGGGGAGGTGTGTGCTGCAATTTCACCTGAAAACCACAGCCCCTCCTTTTAAATGGCAAACCCAACCTGCATTGCTTGCTATAGGAAAGGAGGGCGCTGCAGTTTGAAAATATTCCCACATGTTATGAAGGCATTAGAAGCCAAACCCGTGTACCCTTTGGTTTACCATGGCTGCCTGGAAACCAAATTCTGTTGCTCAGCCGTGTGTGATGTGTCCATAGGCGCCGACTTATATGGGGCTCTGGGGCTTTAGCCCCATGAATAAATCCCAAGCAGGGGCTCTGCCCCACCAATGTTTTTTCTCCCCTGCTTGGAGCGCCCCCCCCGCCGCTGCCGCCGCCGCCGCCAGGGCTGCCCAGAGCCCTTTAAATCCCAGCCGCGGCTGGGAATCAGAGGGCTCTGGGCTGCCTGCTGCGGCGGGGAGCCCAGAGCCCTCTGATTCCCGGCCGCGGCTGGGATTTTAAAAGCTCTGTGCTCCCCGCGGGTGCAGGCAGCCCAGAGCCCTCTGATTCCCGGCCGCGGCTGGGATTTAAAGGGCTCTGGGCTCCCCGCCGCAGCGGGAAGCCCAGAGCCCTCTGATTCCCGGCTGCGGCTGGGATTTAAAAGGCTCTGCGCTCCCCGCGGTTGCATTCAGCCCAGAGCCCTTTAAATCCCAGCCGCGGCTGGGAATCAGAGGGCTATGGGCTGCCTGCTGCAGCGGGAAGCCCAGAGCCCTCTGATTCCCGGCCGCGGCTGGGATTTAAAAGGCTCTGGGCTGCCCGCCGCGGCGGGGAGCCCAGAGCCCTCTGATTCCCGGCCGCGGCTCGGATTTAAAAGGCTCTGGGCTCCCCGCGGTTGCAGGCAGCCCAGAGCCCTTTAAATCCCAGCCGCGGCCGGGAATCAGAGGGCTCTGGGCTGCCTGCTGCGGCGGGGAGCCCAGAGCCCTCTGATTCCCGGCCGCGGCTGGGATTTTAAAAGCTCTGTGCTCCCCGCGGGTGCAGGCAGCCCAGAGCCCTTTAAATCCCAGCCGGGGCTGGGATTTAAAGGGCTCTGGGATCCCCGCGGCTGCCAGCAGCCCAGAGCCCTTTGAATCCCAGCCTCTGTCCGCTGATTGCCCCCTCCCCAGACCCCTGCCCCACCTGCCCCCCAGAACCTCCCCCCCCTATCTAAGCCCCACTGGTCCTTGTTCCCCAATTACCCCCTCCCGAGACCCCTGCCCCTAACTGCCCCTTGGGACCTCAGCCCCTATCTAAGCCTCCCTTCTCCTTGTCCCCAACTGCCCCCTCCTGAGACCCCACCCAACTTCCCCCCCCCAGGACCGCACCCCCTACCTGTCCCCTGATAAACCTCTTAGACTCCCATGCCTATCCAATTGCTGCCTGTCCCCTGACTGCCCCTTCGAACCTCTGCCCCATCCAACTCCCCCTGCTCCTTGTCCCTTGACTGCCCCCCGGAACTCCCTACCTCTTCTCCAACCCCAAACTGCTTACTGTGCCACTCAGACCAGCGTATCTGGCTCCATGCAGCTCCAGACAGTTGCTGCCATGCTCCCCATGGAGCCCACAGCCCTCTCCCACCCCCAGCACCTGCCTTCCAGATTTGAACACCTCAAAATTCAGGAGTGCTCAAGCTCGGTTTGGGCAGCTTTTACTTCATTTCTCCCAAATCAGTTTCCCCTGCAAGGTGCCAACTGAAGGTGTTGGAGAACAGAGAGATCAGGTGGCCTCCTAATGCCTGGAAAAGAGACAAAGGCCGGAGGAGGGAGTGTCAGTGCCTGTGCGGACTTCTGGGAAGTGCACGGTGTGGAAGGGGATGCTGTGATGCTTTGGAACATCTCCATACAAAGCCAGTCAGGACTCTGGGGGAGCCTCCTCTCTCGGAGCAGACTGTCTCCAGGGCAAGAAGCTTACACCTTCCTGGGTCTGACCTCGGAGCATTCAGCATGCCCTTCCACGTCATGCACTTTCCAAAGTGAGTCTGCCCAGGCTGGTCCTGGGGCAACCAGTGGTCGCTGCACCACAACTCTGCAGTCAGATGTGACTCTCAGCCAGACAGTAAAACAGAAGGTTTATTAGATGACGGGAACACAGTTTAAACAGAGCTTGTTGGTACAGAAAACAGAACCCCTCTGTCAGGTCCATCTTGGGGGGTGGGGAGCCCAGAACCAAGTTCTGGGTCTCTCCCAATTTCCCCAGCCAGCTCCAAACTGACACTCTGGCCTCTGTGTCTCTTCTGGACAAGGAGGCCACCTGATCTCTTTGTCCCCAACACCTTCAGTTGGCATCTTGCAGGGGAAACTGAGGCACCCACACAGTATTCAGAGAAAATATTAAGAACATTCCCACTTCATCACAACAGATGCAACAAAATATAATACTGTATATTGAAGTAGGCAAGTGCTGCTTCTGACTTTCCACTTTTAATTGACCCTTGTAATCTTGTGGCACTGACGCGTTGTAGCTTCATTTTATATCGGCTTACAGGGCGGGAGCGGGGGGGCACCACCATTTTGGGCCCCACCAAAAATTATACAAACCTGCCGCCTATGGATGTGTCACCATATCATCAGGCGCTCAATATGAAAGCCAAAATGTGACCTTGTACCTAAATCACATGTGCTGTCTGCTGTGAATTGCTTGATTCACTGTGAAAGAGTCTCCCTTTTGTTCTCAGAAATGTATCATCTTAAATTTTACTCTCCCTTTTTATCCTCCCGCAGGTGCAAATGTTTCTATGCTCCCCACATCATCTCCATCCCTGAAGTTATCACAGATTAGTAGATGAAAAAAACTCTCTCACAGTGACGTTTTCCAAGCTCATGTAGTGCTCCCGCACTGATAGGGCAGAGCTGAATGCATGGAGGCATTCAGTGGCAGAATCCAGGAAAGCATTAAGTGAGTGCGATGAGAAGAGGCAGGATGCAATGCTGTGGCTAATGGGGGAGCAAACGGACATGCCCAGACGTCTGGTGGAGCTGCAGGAAAGCCAACAAGAGCTCAGACCGCCGCTGCATCCACTGTACAACTTCTCCCCAAGTTCCATATCCTCCTCACCCAGATGCCCAAGAATGCGGGGCAGGGGGAGGCTCTAGGCACCCAGACACTCCACTCGAGAGGATGGCCCAAGCAACAGAAGCCTTTCATTCAAACAGTTTTGATATGTAGTGTGGCTACAATAAGCAATGTCCTTCCCTCTACCCCTCCTCCCCAACCCCACCCTACCCCACCCGGGCTACCTTATCAGTGCTTCAGAATTGATTCCTTGAGGACCTGCTCCATGATTTTTCCAGGGACTGAGGTGAGGCTCACCAGCTTGTAGTTCCCCGGATCCTCCTTCTTCCCTTTTTTAAAGATGGGCACTGCATTGGTCTTTTTCCAATCATCTGGGACCTCCCCTGATCACCATGAGGTTTCAAAGATAATGGCCAATGGCTCTGCAATCACATCCACCAACTCCTTGACCACCCTCAGACGTAGTGCATCCATCCTCATGGATTTGTGCTCGTCCAGCTTTTCTAAATAGTCCCGAACGACTTCTTTCTCCACAGAGGGCTGGTCACCTCCTCCCCATGCTGTGTTGCCCAGTGCAGCAGTCTGGGAGCTGACCTTGTTCGTGAAAATTGAGGCAAAAAAAGCATCGAGTACGTTCACTGTTTCCACATCCTCTGCCACTGGGTTGCCTACCTCATTCATTAAGGTGCCCACACTTTCCTTGACTTTCTTCTTGTTGCTAACATACCTGTAGAAACCCTTCTTGTTACTCTGAACATCCCTTGCTAGCTGCAACTCCAAGTGTGATTTGGCCTTCCTGATTTCACTCCTGCATGCCCGAGCAATATTCTTATACTCCTCCCTGGTCATTTGTCCAGTCTTCCACTTCTTGTAAGCTTCGTTTTTGTGTTTAAGATCAGCAAGGATTTCACTGTTAAGCCAAGATGGACGCCTGCCATATTTACTATTCTTTCTACACATTGGGATAGTTTGTTCCTGCAACCTCAAGAAGGATTCTTTAAAATACAGATTGAAAATATTCCTTTAAAATAAAAAAAGAAGGCTCCCCTCACTGACATGCAGACAATTCTGGGGTAGGACAGGGCAGCTGAGAATCAGGACAGGGAAATATGTAGGCTGTGTAGGGCAGGAAGTGAGGAAGAATTGCCTCTCTTCTGTCCAGCCTTTGGGGAAGTTACAACTTTAGGGCTCAATTCCTGAGATGCAAATCCGCTGGAACACTGTGATTCGGAACAGACTCTTGAGAAATTCGCCCTGGATTTTTAGTTGGAGTGAGCGGCTGCAGGCTCCATTGACACTAAATCCAACCAGTGGAAGCTGCAGTTACCCAGCCTGCCATCATCCCGCAGAGAGCTCTGGCCCAGGGATAACTAGACGCCACCTGGCAGAGGGCACAGGGGTGCCTAGAGTTATACAGGGATCCCCTGGGTGAGATATATGCACAACAGCTCAGCAAAAGTGGTATGTGAGGTCTCTACCAAGAGCCAGCAGCTCACTGGTCACCCTAATGGGGGCAAGATGGTTCTATGGGACATAGTTGAAGAGAGATGTAGACTATGAGGCTCTGGAAGTGTTGAAGTGAAGCTTGGCACTTGCGCCATGGCAATCCCTTCGGTTGAGCCAATCAGCACATAGAACAAAGCACAGCCGTGGAGACAGGCTATATTCACTGTCTGCGCCCAGTGGGGGCCTGAGAATTTGCAAATTAAGGACCCTCAGCACAAGTCTCTGAAGAGAGACATCCTCTGGGAAGACACAATGGTCTGTACCTACAAAGAAAGAGCAGAGGAGAGGGGACAAGAGCTCCCTTTCACCCAGGAGGCAGCTGACAGCATTTGTCTCAGGAACAGGAGATCTCAGCCAAGCCTGGAGTAAAACCCTGCTGTTGCTCTACCAGACAGAAAAGTATCTCGTTCAGTGAGTCTAGGCTCTAGTCAGCGTGGTATGATTTTATTGGCCATGGAACCATTTCTTTCCAACCCTTCTCCTTGCTACCCCTCGAATCTCTACACTCCGTGAAATCACTTGTCCTTGTTGTCACTCTGAAGGGATCTAGTGCTGTACAGTGGTCAGGGTGGTAATGGGAGTTGGAACTGGTCACCTGGGAGCCCTGTTCCTTTGGAATCAGTGAATCTGTGACTGCAGTGAGTGCCCAGTGGGACAGGGGCTGGGTGCTGCAGGGGAATATATGGACGCCTTGGGGCTGGAGTGTGCCTATTGCCAACACAGAGAGAGGCCACCCCACGAGGGCTAGAGGGCACGGCTTGTGTGGCCTGTGGCCGAGGGAGTCCGGGAGTTCCTCCCCAGCGGGCACAGACAAGACTTCCTCGTGCTAGGGGCCCATGGCACCTCACTAGGGCATCAGGACTAGCACAATTGCAAGGAAGAGTGCCCGCTACTGACACACCCCTCCCTGCAGGATAGGCCCCTTGGCACCCCACTGGGGCACTGGGGCCAGCAGTGATTTCAAGGGGAGAGCCCTAGGGTTACCAACTTTTTAATTGTACAAATCTGAACATCCTAGCCCCGCCCCTTCCCTCAGTCCATGCCCCCTTCCCCAGCCCTTCCCCGAGGCCCTATCCCCCGCTCACTACATTCTCCCTCCCTCAGTGACTCGCTTTCCCCATCCTCACTCAATTTCACTGGGCTGGAGGAGGGTTGGGGTGCAGGAGGGGATGAGGGCTCTCACTGGTGGTGCGGGCTCTGGAGTGGGGCCAGAAATTAGGGGTTCAAAGTGTGGGAGGGGGTTGTGGGTTGAGACAGGGGGTTGCGGTGCGGGGTGGTGAGGGCCCCGTCTGGGGTTGCTGGCTCTGGGTTGGGGCCGGGGATGAGCAGTTTGTGGTGCAGGAGGGGGCTCCAGGCTGTAGGGTGGGGCAGACGGTTTCAGGGTTCATTAGGGGGCTCCAGGCTGTAGGGTGGGGCAGAGGGTTTCAGGGTGCAGGAGGGGGCTCTGGGATGGGACAGGGGATTGGGGTGGGGGACTGGGTGAGGGATTTGGGGTTCAGGTGGGGGGGCCGGGTTTGGGGGAGGGCTCAGGGTTAGAGGACAGGCTTACCTCCGTCTGCTCCCAGTCAGCAGCGCAATGCAGGAGCTAAGGCAGGCTTCCTGCCTGTCCTGACTCTGCCCTGCACACCAGAAGCGGCCTGTGGAACCGCACAGGGGAATTAGGGTCAGCACAGCCTCTGAGAGGAGAGCGCTCCATACTGGACCCACCATATTGTTGATTGAAGCACAGGCCCCAAGGACCATGCTGCGGTCAGTTCTGGCTGTGAGAGGACAATACCCCATAATGAGCTTCCCACTTTGCTCCCTGCAACATGCAGCGTGGTGGAAGAAGCTTACCTGAGCACACAACACCGGCATCTTCTCCATGGTTACAGTTATTGTCTCCCCAAGACCGAGCCCTGCACTCAGTGAGGGCAGCTTCTGTCCCTGTGCAGTGAACATCATCCAGCCAGATTTGGTCTGACCCTTGCCCAAATCGAGCTCTGCCTGGGGCTGATAGCGCCGTCCCACAGCCCAGCTGCCTGCACACGATTCTGGCCTCAGTTATATCCCAGCTGTCATCACACACGGTTCCCCACTGCTGGTTGTGAAGCACCTCGACTCTCCCAGCGCAGGGACTTGGGCCGTTCACCAATCGGAGCTGAGCCACTTCTGAAACGCCAGCATCTGCAAAGCCCCAAGGGAATAAACACTCAGGGAGGTTCCTGTGCATCTGATCACTAGTGACACTGCCAAACATGGAGCCTCCCACGGATGGGTCTGAACAGTCTCTGCAATAGCCTGTTAGGGGTTCACTCCCTGTCAATTTATATAATTATTTCTATAAAAGTTGTTTTATCTGGCATGTTGGGAGAATGGAGGGTGCCGGTAAATGAAAAATGCAGGTTAACTAAGAGGGAGGAAGTTTGGGAGCAGGAGGGGGTTGGGGCAGGCAGCTGGGGCACAGTATCGGGTGCGGGGTGCTGGATTTGGGGGCCACTCACCTCGGGTGGCTTCTCGTAAGAGGCAACATTTCCTGGCTGCTCTTATGGGGAGGCGCATCAGGGAACTTGGCGCGCTCCCTCCGCCCACAGGCACTGCCCCCGCAGCTTCCATTGGCCATGGTGCCCAGCCAATGGGAGCTGTGCAGCCAGCACTGGGTGGGGGCAGCATGCAGAGCCGTCTGACACACCTCTGCTTAGGAGTAGCCAGAGCCCAGGACAGCTCGGCACTTGCAGGGAGCCATCCGAGGTGAGCGGCCCCCCGTATCCAACACCCCGCACCTCCTCTCGTGTACTACCTCATCTCCCACACTCAAAGTACCTCCCAGAGCCCTTGCTCCACACCCCCTCCTGCGCCTCAACCCCCCCACCAACTCGACTATAAACCAGCATTTCAATGAAGATCAGAAATGCAGATTTATAGAGCTTTCCAGTTGGTGAAGTGTCGGATAAAACATTTTTTACCATATTTTGGATTACAAATATTTGCATTGTAAAAATGGTAAAAGAAATAGTATTTTTCAATTCACCTCATACAGGTACTGTAGTGCCAGCTCTTTATCCTGAAAGTTGAACTTACAAATGTAGAATTTTTTTTGTTACATAACTGCACTCAGAAAAAAAAGTAGAGTCTACACATTCTCTCAGTCTTACTTCTTGTTCAGCCAATCGCTCAGACAAACAAGTTTGTTTACATTTATGGGAGAGAATGCTGCCTGCTTCTTATTTGCGATGTCACCCTAAAGTGAGAAGAGGCGTTCGCCTGCCACTTTTGCAGGTAGCATTGCAAGGTATTTACATGTCAGATATGCTAAATATTCATATCCCGCTTCATGCTTCGGCCACCACTCCAGACAACATGCTTCCATGCTGATGATGCTTATTAAAAAAGTAATGTGTTATACTCTGTATAAGCTTTATACAGAGTAAAATGGATTTATTTCGTGTTTGGATCCCATTGGGAGCTGGGTCTCTTGGTGCTAGAGACAGGAGCACTTGCTAAGCCGTTTTCAGTTAAGTCTACAGCTTTGGGGGCGTGGGCTGCAGCTTTGGGGGTGTGGGCAGGGCCGGTGAAACCATTTAGGCAACCTAGGCAGTTGCCTAGGGCACTAGGATTTGGGAAGCAGCATTTTCTTCAGTCGCCGTGATCACTGCCGGCATTTAGGTGGAGGGAGCTGGAGCAGGGGAGTGTGGGGAGGGCAGCCTGCCGCAAGTGAAGGGAGGGGAGGGCGGGACGCAGGGGAACTCACCACCCCGGCTCACCCCTGCTCCGCCTCCTCGCCGAGCATGCCATGGCTGCTTCACTTCTCCTGCCTCCCACGCTTGCGGCACTAAGCTGATTGGTGCCGCAAGCCGGGGAGGCAGGAGAAGTGAAGCAGCGACGTTGTGCTCGGGGTGCAGGTGGAGCAGGGGTGAGCTGGGGTGGAGGGGGTGCCTCAGGGTGGAGGGTGGGGAGCTGCTGCAGGGATGGCGCATCAGGGCAGGGGGGGGGAGCTACTGTGTGTGGGGGAGGCGCCTCAGGGCGGGGGTTAGGGGACGGAGGAGGGCGCAAGGTGGAAGTTTTGCCTAGGGCACGAAACATCTTTGCACCGGCCCCGGGTGTGGGGCATACCCTGGGTCTGTGTTGCAGCAGATTAGCATATCTGTCTCAACAACACAGGGTTCTAGAGGCCCAAACTGGCAGAGAAAATGGGCTCACAGGTAGTCTCAGCACATCAGGTGGGTTTCTATAATCAAACTCATGACACTGGTATTCGCTCCAGTGCGATACTGTGCAGTGCTGTGGGGCAGACGCTGGCATAAGCATCTTGGTGATTGGGAGCTGAACACAATCACCCGTGTCATTAGTTGTTGCCTTAGCTTGATATCAGCATCGAATTTACATGTGTTGGTGCCATCGCTCCCTGAAAATCTCACCCAGAGACAATCCCCCTGGAGCACAGTGGCGGCTGACAGGAACCTGCTGCACACCAGGCTGACAATGGTTCTGACCAGTGCAGAGGCAATGCACACTTCCTACAAGCAGATCGGCCCCCTCCTGAAGCCAACACTGGACTGGCCAGAGGGACTGCTGCAATGCAGAGATTTGGCTTAGCCCCATCTTCTAAGTGTGCCTGTGGGGCAGGAATACAGACAGTCACACGTGGTGGACGAGATCCCCGTTAGAAGACTGGACCTTGAGGATGCACAGTCAGATGGCTGAACAAGCTAGACATAAGCATGGTGGGAACGAGCTCTCCCCTGACAGCTAGTGATGAGCTGGGGAGGGGGAAAGGTTTGAAGACCGACTGTGTTTACAAGTCACACCCACTCTGCCTAGGTATCCAGCAGACAGAGCTGTGTTGGGTGGTGCTGGGTTACAAATCACTGTAGTACTTGAATGCAGGGTAGTGAAATAATGTTGTCCTGATTGTCTGAGTAAAGGGCAGCAGAACTGTGCTTAGCCTGCCCTGACTGAGGGGGTCACCCACAACTGAACTAAACTCACTAACCAGGGAGTCAGATACCAGACCCCTATCAACAGTGAGAGGGGGTGGAGATGGGTGTTCCTGCTGAGGGGTGTGGGCTCTGAGTAAGAGGTCTAGGCATGTTTTAATCTGCCCCTCCCCACTCTTCAAAGATAGAGTTAATGAAGGCTCCATTAGGAGTCTTTTTGGTTTCAGTGATCACTAGAGCTGAAATCACCTGCTGGGAGACAGTGTTTCTGCCCAGCCTGCTTCAGCACTGAGATTTCCCCACTAGGAGCTGATAGTCACTGGAGCTGGGTGGAGCCTCAAGAGAGCGACCTGCAGAGGTCACAGTAGAGAGGCCAGGGACATATAGCCTGGGGTAGGACAGGGCAGCTGAGAAACAGGACAGGGAATATGTAGGCTGTGTAGGGCACAACGTGAGGAAGAATTGTGTCTCCTGTGTCCAGCCTTTGGGGAAGTTACAACTTTAGGACTAATTCCCTGAAATGCAAATCCAGTGGAACACAGTGACTGGGAACTGGATCTTGAGAAATTGGCCCTGGATTTTTAGTTGGAGTGAGTGGCTGCAGGCTCCATTGACACCAGATCCAACCAGTGGGAGCTGCAGTTCCCCAGGTCCCCATTGTGCTGCAGAGGAGTCTGGCCCAGAGATAACTAGACACCAACTGGCAGAGGGCACAGGGATGCCTTAAGTTTTACGGGGATCCTCAGGTTGACATATATGGACAACCGCTCATCAGAGGTGGTATGTGAGGTCTCTACCAAGAGCCAGCAGCCCACTCGTCACCCTCATGGGGGCAAGATGTTTGTATGGGACATAGTTGAGGAGAGATGTAAAGTGTAGAATATGAGGCTCTAGAAGTGTTGAAGTGAAGCTTGTCACCTGCGCCATGGCAATCCCTTCGACTGAGCCAATCAGCACATAGAACAAAGCCCAGCCATGGAGACAGGCTGTATTCACTGTCTGGGTCCAGGGGGGGGCCTGAGAATTTGCAAAGACAAAGGACTCTCAGCACAAGTCTTCAAAGAGAGACCCCCCTCTGGGAAGACAATAAGCTGTACCTGTAACCCACATATCTTGTGGGTTCTGTGTTCTGTTCCATCTAGTTTCACTGAGAATGAGATAAAATGACTCTGCTCTGCAACCTTAGCTAACAGCCCGTTGGTTTTTAGCTTATGCAGTAGAGACTCATGCACTAAGCTTCAGAGGTTCCAGGTTTGATTCCAATGACCGGGGTCTATCAGCCTTATATACCTACGAAGAAAGAGAAGGGGACAAGAGCTCCCTTTCACCCAGGAGGCAGCTGACAGCATTTGTCTCAGGAACAGGAGATCTCAGCCAAGCCTGGAGTAAAACCCTGGAAGGACTGTGGAGTGAGCGTTGCTCTACCAGACAGAAAAGTGTCTGGTTCAATGAGTCTAGGCTCTAGTCAGCGTGGTATGATTTTATTGGCCATGAAACCATTTCTTTCCAACCCGTCTCCTTGCTACTCCTCGAATCTCTACACTCTGTGACATCACTTGTCCTTGTCACTGTGAAGGGATCTAGGGCTGTGCGTTGATCGGGGCAGAGATGGGGGGTGGAGCTGGTCAGCTGGGAGCCCTGTTCCTTTGGGAGCAGCAGATCTGTGACTGCTATGAATGCCCAGTGGAACAAGGGCTGGGCACTGCTATGGGCTGGAGTTTGCCTATTGTCAACCTGGAGAGAGACCACCCCAGAAGACCTAGAGGACACGGCTTGTGTGGCCTAAGGCCTAGGGAGTCAGGATGCTTCCCCCCAGCAGGCGCAGACAAGGTTTCCTCATGCCAAGGGCCCTTGGCACCGCATTAAGCCCGTGCCCCACTCCCGACATCACAGGCCCATAGACCCACACAAGGGAATTAGGGTCACCACAGCGTGTGAGAGGAGAGCGCTCCCTACTGGAACCGACATATTGCTCCTTGCAGCTCAGGCCCCAAAGCACCGTGGTGGGGTCAGCAATGGCTGTGAGGGGACAATACCCCGTAATGAGCTTCCCACCCTGCTCCCTGCAACATGCACAGTAGTGGAAGAAGGTTACCTGAGCACACAACACCGGCATCTTCTCCATGGTTACAGTTATTGTTTCCCCAAGGACGAGCTCTGCAATCGGAGAGGGCAGCTTCTGTCCCTGTGCAGTTGACGTCATCCAGCCAGATACGATCTGATCCTGGCCCAAATCGAGCCCCTCCTGGGACTGATAGCGCCGTCCCACAGCCCAGCTGCCTGCACACAACTCCAGCATCAGTTATGTCCCAGTTGTCGTCACACACCGTTCCCCACTGCTGGTTGTGAAGCACCTCGACCCTCCCAGCGCAGCGATTCAGACCTTTCACCAGTCGGAGCTGAGCCACTTCTGAGATGCCAGATTCTGCAAAGCCCCAAGGGAATAAACACTCAGGGAGGTTCCTGTGCATCTGATCACTAGTGATGCTGGTGGATGACGGGACTGAATAACCTCTGAAACTGCCCAAAAAAATCTGTTAGTCTTTAAGGTGCACCGGAATCCTTGTAGTTTTTGTGGATACTGACTAACACAGCTACCCCATGATACTTGATCCATCTGGGTGCAGGGTCACATGCCCCCCATTCCCACCCCGACTGCTGCTTGGCTTATATCTAGCATGTTCATTCGGCCCTCCCACTATCCGCAGTTACGGGTTGTTTCTGGTGCTGGGCCTGTGTTTCTCCAGCAGTGAGGAGGTAAGTCAGCGTCAACACCAGAAACAGAAAGGCTAGAGGAGGTTCGAGGAAAATGTCATTCTCAGAATGTGCGGAATACCTGAAACACTTTATTTCAAACTAGGGCTGTAGATTAATCGCAGTTAACTTACGCGATCAACACAAAAAAGTTAATCACAATTTAAAAATTAATCGCAGTTTTAATCTGTAGTGGGGTGACTGCCCCACTCCATAAGGAAAAGGGCTGGGACAGGCCAGAGAGGCTGTACAGACCAGCAGCCAATCAGTGAAGGCCTGTGGAGAGCCAATCAGGGCCAAGGAAGAGGCAGCCAATCAGGGCCGGGATGGGTTATATATAAAGGCTGCCTAGCAAAGGAAAAGGCAGTCTCTCCCTGACTAGCAAGGGAGGACTGGCTCCTGAGGAAAGGAGGTAGCACCTTAGAAGAGCAGTGCTGGGCAGGCTCCAGGAAGCAGAGGAGAGCTCTGACCTGGTTACCTGTCAGGCTGCAGCCCCTACTAAAAAGGGTCGACAGGGTGCACAGGGCCAAAGGGGAAGTGGCCAAGGGAAGACAGGCGGACAAGAGGGGAGAGAAGGAGGGCAGAGAGAGGCTGCCACTAGAGGGTCCCTGGGTCAGGACCCAGGGTAACGGGTCAGCCTGGGTCCCTCCCTTGCACTGCACCTGGCCACGGAGGACTGTGGAGACAGACTGCAACTTGCCCCTGAGGTGAGAGGCTAGACTTTGGGGTTGTGGTTGGCCACTGAAGCAGGTGCAAGCCGAAGGCTGTTGTTAACCCCCCACACACACACACTTCTCTGGAAGGGGGTGAGAGTAGAGTAGTGGGCACTGGCAGAGGGCAGTGTCCTAGAGCAGACATTGCTGAGCGGGGAGCAACGCAGTTCCCAAACCAGCAGAGCAGACAACAGGTGAGACACCACACACAGAGCGCGCTCAGTAGCTGACAAGAGCTAATCCCTGGAGCAACCAGCAGGAGGTGCCAGCGGTGGTGAGTCCTGACCCCGTCACATAATCGCACTGTTAAACAATAGAATTCCAATTGAAACTTATTAAATATTTTGGATGTTTGTCTACATTTTCAAGCATACTGATTTCAATTATAACACAGAAAACATAGTGTACAGCACTCACTTTTTATTACTATTTTGGTTTACAAATATTTGCACTGTACACATGATAAAAGAAATCGTATTTTTCAATTCACCTCATAAAAGTACTGTAGTGCAATCTCTTTCTCGTGTAAGTGCAAAATACAAATGTAGATTTCTTTTTTGTTGCATAACTGCACTTAACAATGTAAAACTTAGAGCCTACATGTCCACTCACTCCTACTTCTTGTTCAGCCAATCGCTAAGACAAACAAGTTTGTTTACATATATGGGATTTAATGCTGCCTGCTTCTTATTTACAATGTCCCCAGAAAGTCAGAATAGGCGTTCGTATGGCACTTTTGCAGCTAGTATTGCTGGATATGCTAACCATTCATATGCCCCTTCATGCTTTGGCCACCATGGTGATAATGTGTTAATTTAATTTGTGACTGAAATCCTTGGTGGGGAATTGTGTATCTCCTGCTATGTATTGTGTATTGTAATTGAATTCAATATATTTGAAAATGGAGAAAACATCCCTCCAAAATTAAAATAAATGGTAGTCTATTATTGTGCAAAGGCATGATTAATTGCATGATTAATCATAATACATTTTTTTTGTCACTTAACAGCCCTACTCCCCACTACTGCCATGCAGCCACTTCTGGGGTGGAAAAGGGCAGCTGAGAGATCAGGCACAGAAACTCATGGGCTCTGTAGGAGAGTGAGGAAGAACCCTGTCTCCAGTCATAGCAGTGGGGATAATACAAGTTTGGAGGTAATTAGCTGAGATGGAAATCGCCCAGAGTGGCAGTGGTAGGAAACCCACATAAAGGGACCCCTGAGCGTCTGCAGGCTCCATTTGACCCCAAATCCCACAAATGGGATCTTCGGTTACCCAGCGCCCCATTGTGCTCTAGTGGGGCAGGGGGATTAGAGCGATCAGTGATGGGGAGGGTCTCTCTCTGAAGCGCACGATACTGCTCCCTGCAGCACAGGCCTTAAGTGCTGTGCTGGGGCACTGGGGTCAGCACTGACTCAAACAGGAGAGCTGGGTCTGTGCTGAAAGCTTCCCACCCCATCCCTGCACCACCCACAGTGGCATGATGGAGGAAGGTTACCTGAGCACTTGACACCAGCATCTTCTCCGTGGGTACAGTTATTGTCTCCCACAGGCCGAGCCCTGCAATCGGAGAGGGCAACTTCTGTCCCTGTACAGTTGACATTATTCAGCCAAATATGGTCAGATCCTCGCCCAAAATGAGCCCCAACTGGGGCTGATAGCGCCGTCCCACAGCCCAGCTGCCTGCACACAACTCTGGCATCCTGTAAGTCCCAGCTGTCATCACACACGGTTCCCCACTGCAGGTTGTGAAACACCTCAAGTCTCCCAACGCAGCGACTCGAACCATTCACCAGTCGGAGCGGAGCCCCTTCAGATATGCTAGAGTCTGCAAACACCCAAGGGAATAAACACTTAAAGAGGTTCTTGGGCCTCTGATCTGTCGTGTCGCTGGGGAATGTAGCGCCTCCCGCCGACGGGTATGACAGGTCTGTACACACAGCCACTGCCTGTCAAGGGCTCCCTACCCCGACCAGGCTAATCACTTGGGCAATGTTGAAGTTTGTCCACTCCCCTCCCAGCCAGCTCTCACCTAGTTAGGCAGACTGGACGGCAGTCTGACCTACTGCTCCCTCTAGAGCACTTAATGAAAAAGATCACTCCCCACACTGCTGGCAGGAACCTCCTGGGGAGCAGATTTACACCCTCACTCCTGTCACTGATATTCGCTCCAGTGCAATGCTGCAGGGCAGACACTGGCATAAGCATCTTGGTGACTGGGAGCTGATTAGTGGTTGCCTTAGCCTGACATCAGCATCAAAATTACATGTGTTGGCTCCATAGCTCCCTGAAAACCTCACCCAGAGTCCATCCCCCTTAGAACTGCCTAAAGCGCAGGGACACCTGGCAGGAACCTGCTGCGCACCAGGCTGACAATGGTTCCGACCAGTGCAGAGGCAATGCACACTTCCTACAAGCAGGTCGGCCCCCTCCTGAAGCAAACACCTGCCCCTGCGGTTGCTCCACACTTGCCACGACTGACTTGGCAACATCGTTTTGTGGCAGCCATTGCTGCACTCCTGTCTAGTGCTGCCAGCCCAGTACCAGTCTCAGATGAATGATAGTAGAGCTGGGCTGACCAGCGTTTGTCTCAGGAACAGGAGATCACAGCCAAGCCTGGAGTAAAACCCTGGAAGGACTGAGGGGTGATTTCTACCTGATAGAAATGTATCTCGTTCAATGAGTCTAGGCTCTAGTCAGCGTGGTATGATTTTATTGGCCATGGAACCATTTCTTTCCAACCCGTCTCCTTGCTACCCCTCAAATCTCTACACTCTATGAAATCACTTGTCCTTGGTGTGACTATGAAGGGATCTAGAGCTGTGCGTTGATTGGGGCAGAGATGGGAGTTGGAGCTGGTCACCTTGGGACCCTGTTCCTTTGGGAGCAGCAGATCTGTCATTGCTTTGAGTGCCCAGTGGGACTGGGGCTAGGTGCTGCAAGGAGACACGTGGAGGGCTGGCGGTGGAATGTGCCTATTGCCAACCCGGAGAGAGGCCACCCCGTGTGGCCTAAAGGGCACGGCTTGCGTGGCCTGTGGCCAGGAGAGTCCGTGGAGCTGAACCCCAGTAGGCACAGACCAGGCTTTCTCATGCCAGCGGCCTATGGCACCGCACTAGGGCATTTGTATCAGCAGAACTGCAAGGGGAAAGCGCCCCCTACTGACACCCCATCCCCATACCTCCAGCACAAGCCCTTTGGCACTGCACTAGGGCACTGGCGCCAGCACTGACTTCAAGGGCAGAGCGCCCCTTACTGAGCCTCCACCCTGCTCCCTGCAGCACAGGCCCATAGAAGTGCTCTGGAGAATTAGGGTCAGCACAGCATGTGAGAGGAGAGCGCCCCCTATTGGAACCACCATATTGCTCTCTGAAGCACAGGCCCCAAGCACCATGCTGGGGTCAGCACTGGCTGTGAGGGGACAATGCCCCGTAATGAGCTTCCCACCCTGCTCCCTGCAACACGCACGGTGGTCGATGAAGGTTACCTGAGCACACAACACCGGCATCTTCTCCATGGTTACAATTATTGTATCCCCAAGGCTTAGCCCTGCATTCGGCGAGGGCAGCTTCTGTCCCGGTGCAGTGAACGTCATCCAGCCAGATACGGTCAGATCCTCGCCCAAAGTGAGCCCCTCCTGGGGCTGATAGCGCCGGCCCACAGCCCAGCTGCCTGCACACGACTCTGGCTTCAGTTAAATCCCAGCTGTCATCACACACGGTTCCCCACTGCTGGTTGTGAAGCACCTCGACTCTCCCAGCGCAGCGACTCGAACCGTTCACCAGTCGAAGCTGAGTTAGTTCTGGGATGCCTGAGTCTGCAAACACCCCAAGGAGATAAACATTCAGAGATGGGCTAGAGGAAAGGAGTATGGGGCTTGTTTCCTATAGTTTGCTCTGGCTCCCATTCAGTCTCAGTGTGGCAGACAGGCTGGCTCAGGGGGCCTGTGAATGGGACACTGCGGGGTTCCTCTCTGGAGGTCACCAGCTCTGATCCTGTCCCAGGCACGGGGGAAGGGCTGACTCGTGGGATGGAGAATGGGACACAGGGTCTTTCCCCCCAGGGGACACTGGCTCCAGTACAGTCTGTGCGAGCGGGTTGAGCTGACACAGTACGTTGGGGGAAGGGGACCTGGAGCTTGCCCCCCAGAGGGCACCAGTTCCCGTTTGGCCCCAGCTGAGGGAGGGGCAGTGGCTGGTGTGGGGGGAACAGGCACTGGGCTTTCACGTCTGGGGCCCTGGGTCCAAGCTGGTAGTGAGTGGAAGTGGCAGCCACTGCAGCTCTGTGATGCCCAAAATGTGAAATGAGCTGCTGGGGTTAATTCCCCTCCATGACAGGACAGGTGTGTGCAGGCCAGGCCAGCCCTCAGTCTGAGCGGCTCCCAGCCAAGGGGCAAAGGGCAAAACTGGTCAGGAGACTGAACTGCCCTTTGCCCCTGCCTGGGCTCCCTCCCTGTCTGCGCCCCAATGACCCTGCCTGGCCAGAGCCAACAGCAGCAGCCTCACGGGGCTGTAGTTCTGCTCCCCCAAAAGCCTCCACTGGCCCTGACTGGGGCTGACTCGGCTCCTCTACATTCCACACACAGACAGGGCCAGTCCCGTGCTGAACCGAGCCCTGTCCTGGTGCTGAGGGTGCCACAGCAGCCCAGTTCCTGCTACTCCACCCCCACCTCTCTCAGGCCCCAGCTGGTGTCACGGTGCCCCAGTGTATGTACACAGCACCTCCCCTTGCCCTTTGCAGGGGTGGGGCCACTCACCAGCCACAGCCAGGGCTGAGCTGAAACAGCTCTAACAATAAGTAAAAGACAAAAATGCCTGTTGGGGCAGATCATCCCCCAGGGTAAATCTGGTGTCATCCCAGACTGATGTGGCTCAGCCAGCCGCTGCCAGAGCCCAAATTTCAATCGGCCTTACTGGGCAAGGGTGAGCCCTTCGGATGCTGGATGGCTGGTGCATTTCCACAAGTACCCAACTGCCAGGATGCCCTGTGCTCTGCTCACTCTGCCACGCAGCCCATCTTGTTGACAATTCACTGGTGGGGAAACTGAGGAAGTGATGGGCTGAGTGCATGGGGTGAGTCTGGAGAACCCAGGTCTCCAGTCCTACACTTGAATGACTAGATTAAATAACCTTAACTCTGCCCTTCCTCGCCCCAAATTATGAGATAGCTGCACACTGCAGCATGCACCCCACACATACAGACAGACCCTGCACCCTCTGCCTATGTTTGTATTTACCTGCCATGGGGAATCCTGTCATGGAAGCTGAAAGAAAGCAAAGAGATGAGGTAAGTCTCTGTCTCCATGGCTGGTCACCTTGGGGATCTCCAAACACTGGCTGATGTAAGCAGGGGCCTGAGTTAGCTCTCCCCTGCCATCTCTTGATGCATTGAGAGTAGGGTGACCAGATGGCAAGAACAAAATATCGGGACAACTGCCCAAGCCAAAAGAAAAAAAGCCGGAGTGCTGGCAAAGCAAAAAAAAAAAAAAAAACGGCCGAGCCAAAATAGCAGGACAAATGGCATCCCGGCCATACATCGGTTGGGATGCTGGACAAACAGCTGAATATCGGGACAGTCCCAATTTTATCGGGAGGTCTGGTCACCCTAACTGAGAGAAAAGACTCAGCTGCATGTTCTATTTCTATCTATCTACTGCCTCTCAGGGAGGTGGATTGAACCCCCTGCCCCTCCTGTCGGCGTCAGTAGCATCTACACAGAAGTGTTACAGTTGCAGAGCTGCCACTGTGCCACTGTAATGTTTCCAGTGCAGAAATGTTTCAAGACCCTCACACCCTGCTCCCCTCAGGCCTGGCTTCCCCCCGACCTGGAGTGTGACAGTCCCACATGCTGTGTAAAGGAGCGCTAAACTGCATTATACTGCTCAGCCACTAGGTGGCGATGTGTGTAAAATACCTTTTTTAAAGCTAATCTCAGCATATCTGGCAGAGCATTAAAGGATTGTGGTCTGTAAAAGCAAACTCTGTGACCAGTCCATGTCTGGTACAGAAGAACATGATGGTGTCTGGAGTAAACAAAGAACAGATATAGAAGGAACAAAGCTACAAAGGTTGCAGGATCTCATCACCAGGCCACTCTTCAGTGCCCCAGAGAACTTCAGCTTTCACAAACTTCACCATGGACACACTGGAAACAAGATTTCACATTGCTGCCAAGCTGCACAAAGACCCTGGAGAGACACAGGTATCTTCTTTAATGTCGGCAACGGGAAACTGGCAGAGCATATCTTTAAATCCTTTCACGTTACTGAAGACAGTCACAAAGGTGACTATGAAAGGGGTCTGGCTATGTTTGATGCATACTTTATATCTCAGAGGACCCCGGCTTATGGAAGAGCTTGTTTTCACCAGAGAACTCAAGACCCAGGGGAAAGTTTGGAATGTTTTATAAGAGCTCCGCACAGATAGGCTGAAAACTGTGATTTTGGGCATGCAAAGTCTGAAAATGTCACAGACAAGCTGGTTATTGGGTTAACTGATAAAATCCTTTCACAGCAGCTACAACTGAAGAGAGATTTAACTCTAGACCCAGCTGTTCAAATAACAAACCAGTCTGAATTAGTCAAACAACAGAACCAAAGGCAGGAGCAACTTGAAAAACATGAAACTAGCTTAGGCAATGTCTACACTAGCACTTGCTGCAGTATAACATGTCTCTCAGGGGTCTGAAAAAGCCCCCTCGAGCAATGTAAGTTACACTGACCTAAGCACCGGTGTGGACAGCACTATGTGGGCAAAAGACGCTCTCTCACGGATGTAGCTACTGCCACTCACAGGGCTGGAGTAGTTAAGCCGACTGGAGAGCTCTCCCGTCAGCTCAAAGTGGTTACATTAGAGACCTTACAGCAGCACCACTGCATCACTGCAGCTCCGCCGCTGTAAGCTCCCTAGTGTAGTTGTAGTCTTAGAAGGTTTAAACAGATGCTAGAGTGTTAAAGCTTATTATCATAATACCCCTGAAGCCAGGAGAGAGAACATCCAGGCTAAGAGAGCAAATCCTGGCCTACATGCACAAGGAAAAAGTCCTAGCCCAAGAGATGATGCATGTCCAGCCAGCGGCACATGGCGTAATATTTCCATGAAATATGGACATTTTGCATCTGCTTGCAGCACCAAAATAGTTGTGGAGCTGACTCAGATTACAGACAATCAAGAGCTTTTGTTTCTGGGATCCGCCACTTGCAATGACGTAGAGCCTAGCTGGAGAGTGAAACTGAATGTTCATGGCAAGACAATTGCCTAGCAAATTGACTCAGGAGCTGATGTCTCAGGCATCTCAGAAGGGACTTACATTCCTCTTCAATCCCTCCCAGAGCTGAAGTCACCTGACATAGCTGTGATTAGCCCTGGAGATATTCTGAACTGCATGGGCCAGTTCACCACAGAAACAATTTACTAAGACAAAAGCTTTGCATTCACAGTGCATGTGATCAAAGAACCACAGACCAACAACCTTCTCAGACGCAGTGTGGCTGCCGGAATGGGCCTAATGAGAAAAGTGGAAGAACTCACTGGAGGATTTGATGATATAACACAAGGTCAATCTATGGAACTCTTTGCCAGAGGATGTTGTAAAGGCCAACACTATAACAGAGTTCAAAAAAGAACTAGAGAAATTCATGGAGGATAGGTCCATCCATGGCTATTAGACAAGATGGGAAGGGATGCAGCACCATGCTCTGAGTGTTCCTAGCCTCTTTTTGCCAGAAGCTGGGAGTGGACGACAGAGGATGGATCACTTGATGATTGCCTGTTCTATTCATTCCCTCTGAAGCGATTGGCATTGGCCACTATTAGAAGACAGGATACTGGGCTAGATGGACCATTGCTCTTATCCAGTATGGCTGTTCTTATGTTCTTATGATATTGGGCTTTTGAAAGGAGATCCAGTACAAATCAAGTTAAGAGACAATGCTGAACCATGCAGTGTACAGACACTCCCACCAGAGAGACCTTGAAGAGACTAGCTGCAGATTTATGGAAATTCAGAGGCCGTCATTATCCGGTCATCATGGACTATTTTTCCAGGTATATAGAGATAATGTATTTGAAAGACATGTCACAGTGTTATCGAGAAAATGAAGTGCATTTTTGCTCACTTTGGTATTCCAGAGCTACTAGTGACAGACAACGGACCACACTTCACCACAGCAGAATTTGACATTCCAAATGAAGTATGATTCTGATCTTATTTTGAGCCTCCCACATTACCCCAGTGAACAGAGAAGCTGAAAGAGCTGTACAGCCAGCCAAGAAAATCCTACAGCAGGAAGACCCATTCCTTGCTCTTCTGAGTTACTGATAAACACCAATAGCAGCTGCTGGATATAGTCCAGCACAACTCCTGATGCGAAGACAACTCAGAACGGCTCCACAAACCTGCCCCAGCCCCGCATACCCAGCACAGTCTGATAGGATGGTAGAAAGTTTTATTCGGGGGTTTTACAGATTCATAGATTCCTAGGTCAAAAGGGACCACTCAGATTCTAGTCTGAGTCCTGTATCGCACAGGCCAGAGACCTGCCCTGAAATAACTCCTAGAATGTTTAGAAAAACATCCAATCGTGAGTTAAAAGTTGTCAAAAAGTGATGGAGAATCCACCATGACCCTTAGTAAATGCCTCATTCCTGTCCCTCCTTTCACTGCTAGATTGAAGAGCCCATTATGAAATACTTGTTCCCTGTGTAGATACTTACAGACTGTGATTGTCACCCATTAACCTCTTTGTTAAGCTAAACAGATTAAATAAGTTTTCTAGTCCTTTACTCATTCTCACGGCTCTTCTCTGAGCCCTCTCCAACTCATCAACATCTTTCTTGAACAGGGGACACCAGAACTGGACACAGGATTCCAGCATTGATCACACCAGTGCCAAGTGCAGAGGTAAAATAAACTCTCTGCTCCTACTAGAGATTCCCCTGTTTGTGCATCACAGGATCACAGCAGCTCTTTTGGCCACAGTTTCTCACTAGCTTGTGTCCTTCAGATTATCCACTGTACCCCCAAATCTTTTTCAGGGGCACTGCTTCCCAGGACAGAGTGTAAGTATGGCCCATGTTCTTGGTCCCTAGATGTATACATTTGCATGTAGCTGTATTAAAATGCATGCTGTTTGCTTGCACCCAGTTTACAAAAGGCCCAGATCTCTCAACCTGTCCTGTTCATTATTTACACTCCCCTAACTGTGTCATTGTGACGTTACTGACATGAACTGTAACCGTATAGATCATTGTTGCAACCACTGTTATATATTTTCATCAAATATTGTACAACGGTTGTCATGTAAGGTGTCTATGGGAATATTATGATTTGCTGGTTATTATTATGCTATCTGTATGTGTGTATCATTTTTGTAGTTGAAGATATGAATATTGGCTATGTACTTGTATTTCAATATGTTCTGATTCTAAGTAGCCTCAGTGAAGCATTTGGTCAGCTTTTTGAGAAAGGACTATTCTCAGTAAATGCCCAATCAAGAAACATTTAACTAACACTGTATCAAAGGGGTAGCCATGTTAGTCTGGATCTGTAAAAGCAGCAAAGAGTCCTGTGGCACCTTATAGACTAACAGATGTTTTGGAGCATGAGCTTTCATGGGTGAACACATGCATCTGACGAAGTGGGTATTCACCCACAAAAGCTCATGCTCCAATACGTCTGTTAGTCTATAAGGTGCCACAGGACTCTTTGCTGCTTTAACTAACACTGAACTTTGGGAGATGACAATCCACATCTGAGCTTTCCTGGGAATGTTCAAACTCACATGTAAACAATGGTGTCGGCCTGTAAAGAACGGAGTCATGCATAGACATGTGACTTGTGCATTTGACTCCAACCTCCATCTTGCTGCTGTGATTTTCCACAGTAAGAACAGAGGGGTGTCCTTCCACGGGCAGAAAATATAAAAGGCCCTGAAAACCTCTCCATCTTGTCTTCAATCCTGCTGCATACCTCTGGAGGGGCTTTTCTACAAACTGAAGCTCTGAAAAAAGGACTGAAAGGCCCATCCCAGCTGTGGATGTATTCCAGAGACTTGATTTAAGCCTGCAGTTTATTCCATCACTGCTACAAGCCTGAACCAAGAATGTTGCCATTACTGTATGTAATTGATTCCATTTAACCAATTTTAACTCTCATTTATATTTCTTTCTTTTTATGAATAAACCTTTAGATTTTAGATTCTAAAGGATTGGCAACAGTGTGATTTGTGGGTAAGATCTGACATATATTGACCTGGGTCTGGAGCTTCGTCCTTTGGGATTGGGAGAACCCTTTTTCTTTTACTGGGGCTTTGGTTTTCATAACCATTCATCCCCATAACTAGTGGCACTAGTGGTGATACTTTGAAACTGGAGTGTCTAAGGGAATTGCTTGTATGATTTATGGTTAGCCAGTGGGGTGAGACCAAAGTGCTCTCTGTCTGGCTGGTTTGGTTTGCCTTAGTAGTGAAGGACCCCCAGCCTTGGGCTGTGACTGCCCTGCTCTAAGCAATTTGTCCTGAATTGATTCTCTTAGAAGTGTCCCACCAAAGGCAGCATCGTTACAGTCATCTGCAAACTTTCTCAGTGATGAGCTCTTCTTTTAGTGTCCAGCGACAGAGCCATCGTCTCTATACTGGGGCTTACAAAGTGGATTGCTGGCCCTCTGGAAATGCTGGTGGGTGCTGAGAGGGAGCTGAGATTTTACTGCTAACTTGTCTTTGTTCTCCAGGTTCTGTCAGTGCCTACCTGAGTCTGAGACGGGCTGTGTCTGGGGACAGCACATTTCATGGCTGACTGTGAGCCCAGTTGTACAGCACCAAGCACAGCGGCAGTGCTGAGGGGCACCGGGCTGGGAGTGATGAGACCAGGGCTCCGATCCCAACAGCTGCTATCACAGCCCCTCTCTGTGCCCCTATTGCCCCTCTCTATCCTCTCCATTTACACTGAGCTCTTGGGCACAGAGACTGCCTGTCGCCTGCCAGTGCAGAGCCCAGCACCACAGGGCCCTGAGCTTGGCATACAGTGCTGCTGTAACATGAATTCTTGTGTTTGCATAATAAATAATGGTTAAGAAATGGAGCCTCAAACACTGAACAAACACAGTAAGAGCAGGACAGGAGTTAGGTCATTCAGGGAATCCTGTGTGCAGTTCTGGTCACCCGCATGCAGGACAGATGGACTGAGAGGGGCCCAGGTGCAGAGAAGGGCTGCTAGGGTGGTTGGGGGATGGAGGCTGGTCGTATGAGAGGAGCCTGGAAGAGCTTGGCTGGTTTGTCTGGCACAGCAGAGGCTGAGCAGGGATCTGGTTGCTCTGTATGAATCCATTGGGGGAACGCTGGGGAGGGAGAAGAGCTACTGGAGCCAAAGGACAGTGTTGGCCCAAGAAAACATTGGGATAAACTGTCCAGGAGTCACGTTAGGCTGGAAATGAGAATAAGGTTCTGGAACAGCCTCCGAATGGGTGAGGGGAGAACGCGCTAACTCACGTGAAGATGGCGCTGGATAAGGTGTGACTGGGATTCTATAACACGCCCTTCCAGCCCTGTGTCCCGTGTTCCTAAAGAGACCAGCCGAGGGCGGCTGGGAAACACCTCCAGGAGTCAGAGACATGCCGGTTTCTTTTTACTCTTTTAACACTTAACAGAAGTTAAACTAATTGTACTGTAATATCATACATGCAGCTAGATTGATTTATGGCTCCTGGTTCCACACCCTGCTCAAATCACTAGACCCCACTCCCCTTCCTAAGGCAGGAATAGACCCCAGGAGTTCTGGCTCCCAGGACACAGCTATGCTGTATCTGACACGTGGAGTTGGAGAATTGCAAGGTGCCCCCAGGGCTATTTAAAGCCAGAGAAAAAAGGAAAATGCCACTCACCCCAAAGCCAGGCCAAGAGGATGGGGATCTTTGTGTTCCCGGCTCCAGTGCAGGCAGCCGAGCTCCTGCCACGGGGGTGCCCAGCTGGGAGCAGGAGGCACCCGGGAAACCCCATGCTCATAGCACAGTCCTTGTGGGGCAGCGTGGCCAGGGGTTAGGGCAGGCGATCGTCCTTGCGAAAGAGACAGGCTGAGCTCAGTGCGACGATCACAGGCTGGGAGGCTGGGGTGATGGGGCAGGCACCTAAGAGGGCAGGGACCCAAGGGGACGGGGGGTGTGACAGGCCTCTCACTGCAGAGACCCCTCCCTCTGCACCCCCCTGCAGTGACCCAGTGGGTGTGTGCAACTGAGCCCACAGAGGAGAAGTGACCCTCATGCCCTGCGCTGTGGCTTTATTTATATCATTGGATTGGGAAATACGTGTTCCTAGAACATGCTGAGCAAACAAACCCCCTTGGCACAGCTAGTTCTGGGACACATGGTGCAGAGGGGGCACAGGAGCTGTTCCTGGAGCTGGTTCACAGGGAGTCAGCAGAACTGATCCACGGAGGCCTAGTGGACACGGGACAGGCGCACGGGTTTGACTGCGAGTGCGAGGATCAGCCCATGCAGTTAAAGTGACGCTGAGGGCCGGGTGGACGCCCTTACTCCAGCTGAAGGAAGCTGAGACTTGTCCTAATCTACACCTAAACCTTAGGTCGACCCAGCTACGTCGCTCAGGGGTGTGAAAAATTCAGACCCCTGGAGACGGTATTAAGCTGATCTAAGCTCTGGTGTAGACACCAGAAGGTGGAACGAAGAATTCTCCCATTGGCCTGGCTACCGCTGCTTGGAGGGATGGATTAACTACGGAGACGGCAAAGCCCCTTCCATTGCTGTAGCGTCTGCACCACAACACCATAGTGGCGCAGCCACAGAGCTGAGCTGTGCCACTGCTGCAGTTGTGGTGTAGACACAGCCCTCATCTGCCCAGGGACGGGGCATCACTGCTCTGGCCTCACCCATGGGGATACCCCCGTATACCTAGAGCAGGTCCATTAGCACCTGAGATTATGCTCAAGCCACGTTGTCATGTCATCATCTCTGCAAGTTCCAAAAGGATGCGGCCTCCTTACAGATCGAGCGTCACTCAGTCTCTGGTAGCTCCTGAAGGTGCTTGGGGTGGATGTTTGGTCTATGCCCCTCCTTGAACGATCTCAGCAGAACAGGGAAGTGTTTGGAGTCTAAGTGATCACTGTCTGCCTAGCAACTTTCCTTGGTAAAGATGCTTCGTAATTCATTGGTCTCCTGTCCCAAGAGAGCAGCCGAAACTGAACCGAGAGCTGATGGAAGCGGGTGCTGGGTTCGGCTACCCAGGTCCTCACTGCTGATATGGTCTTGCCCCTGCACATGGAGCAGCTGACAAAGGTGACTAGAACTGAGACTGTTCCCCTGGGGACAAAGGCTAATATGAGCTTTACCCCCAGTCTGAATGGAGCCGGTGCCCGTCTGTGTAGCTGAGGCGTGTGGCTGCCAGGGCCTGCGGCCGTTCAGAGGTGTTCGCTCTGACACCCCACCCAGCCCATTCCAAAGCCTGGTGCAGGCAGTGCTCTGACAACTCACCCTACACCGCGTGTGCTGCCCCCGGGCCTGGCCACGCCCAGCTCACTCACGTTTAAAGGGCTCTGCGCGGCCTGCACGAGGGTTTACAGCCGGGCTAGTTAATGTCTTAGCTGCCCAGCCTCCAACCGCAGCTACTGGCCTAGTGTGGACAGGGCCAAAGAGGAGCCCCCAGTGGTGACTCTCCCCCTGGCAGCAGGGAGATACGGGGCTGGGCCTGCCCTGGGGTGGGTGTTTCACACATTTATCCCCCACACCTCCCCGTTGAGAGCAGAGTGAGCAGGGGAGGGGGAGACCGGTGCAGAGGACACAGAGCTACTGAGGGAGTCCAGGGATGGGAGCAGGCTGGGAGATGGGCAGCACAATGGTAGGGAGCCAGAAGGCTGGAAAATGGTCAGGTGCCCTGAGGATGGGGGGAGCCGTGTGAACCCCTCACCCTCATCCCCTGAGTCTGCACAAACTGTCACAGCACAGGGACAGGCCCATGGGCAGCTCCATGGAAACCAGGGCTCAGTGCCTAGCAGGGTCACTGGCAAACCCAGCACTGGGTGCATGAGGGCCAGGCTGGGGCCCATCATGAAATCATAGAATCTCAGGGTTGGAAGGGACCTCAGGAGGTATCTAGTCCAACCCCCTGCTCAAAGCAGGACCAATTCCCAACTAAATCATCCCAGCCAGGGCTTTGTCAAGCCTGACCTTAAAAACCTCTAAGGAAGGAGATTCCACCACCTCCCTAGGTAACCCATTCCAGTGCTTCACCACCCTCCTAGTGGAAATTTTTTTCCTAATATCCAACCTAAACCTCCCAAATTGCAACTTGAGATCATTACTCCTTGTTTTGTCATCTGCTACCACTAAGAACATTCTAGATCCATCTTCTTTGGAATCCCCTTTCAGGTAATTGAAAGCAGCTATCAAATCCCCCCTCATTCTTCTCTTCTGCAGACTAAACAATCCCAGTTCCCTCAGCCTCTCCTCATAGGCCATGTGCTCCAGCACCCTAATCATTTTGTTGCCCTCCGCTGGATGTTTCCAACTTTTCCACATCCTTCTTGTAGTGTGGGGCCCAAAACTGGACACAGTACTCCAGATAAGGCCTCACCAATGCCGAATAGAGGGGAATGATCACGTCCCTTGATCTGCTGGCAATGTTATACGGCCCAAAATACCATTAGCCTTCTTGGCAACAAGGGCACACTGTCGACAAATGCAGAATCCTGCACTTAGGATGGAAGAATCCCATTCACTGTTACAGACTAGGGACCGAATGGCTAGGCAGCAGTTCTGCAGAAAAGGACCCAGAGGTTACAGTGGACGAGAAGCTGGATATGAGTCAACAGTGTGCCCTTGTAGCCAAGAAGGCTAACATCATTTTGGGCTTTATAAGTAGGGGCATTGCCAGTAGATCAAGGGATGTGCTCATTCCCCTCTCTTCAGCACAGCACCCCCTAGTGCATGGGGCATTGGGCCCAGCACTGACTGCATGGGGAGAGTGTCCACAACACAATCATCAACATCCCCTCTCTGCAGCGCAGCACCCCTGGTGCCATGCGGGATGTGACATGGGGAGAGTTACCTGAGCACACCACACTAGCATCTTTATACTCAGTTCCAAACACTCAGCCTGTGGGAAGGCGTAACTGGAGTGGGGGTCACAGGGGCGCCGGAGCCTGTCTCAATGGGGCAGCAGAGCCTGCAAAGCCCTACAAAGCAGCAGCTTTGCTAGCAGCCTGCACCCCAAAACTCCCCAGCCCCATGGTGCCTGCAGGAAAGTGCTCTGGACTCTGCCCTGCCCAGCCCCAGTTAGAGCCAGACACGGCAGTGACACGTGCTGGGACCCAGGGGAATGAGGGAGCCCCAGGAGGCCCAGGCCAGATGCTCATCAGCTGCTCTGCCCTGCTCCTCTCCCTGTGCTGCAGGGCGCTGGCGGGCTCAGTAAGGGGCGCTCTGAGCTCACAGTCAGTGCTGACCCCAATGCTCCATCCTCACTGCCCCCCATCCTGCACTCTCTCTGGGGCAAAGACCCCATACGCTGCTCCCCCAGTATCGGTGCCTGGGAGCCCCCTCCCCATTTCCCGCACAGCCATATAGACCCCACTCCCTACCCCCTGCCCATCCCTTCTGGCTCAGGGGAGGATGGGACGGGGCAGCCAAGCCTTAGGCCTGTGAACCCTGTGGTCCTGCACCCCACAGGAGTTTGGGCAGTAACAGCTCCCTCAAGGCAGACCTGCCCCTGCCTCCCTGCCCCAGCCCCATCAGCCTCTCTCAGGGGGAAGGTACCAGCTACGGCCTAGAGGCTGCGCAGGGATCAGACCCCTCCTGCCATGTTGAGCTCCGGTGGGGGGGGGGGGCGTGTCCCACTCAGGGGCCAGCTGACTGCTCTGCCCCCACGAACTCCCTGCTGTAGGGTCACCCACAGGGGCCCCTATGAAGGCATCCCCCTGGGCCGGCTGAGGGAGGAGCCCCTATCAGACCCAAACCGCCAGCTCAGCCAGAGGAGGAACCGAAACCAACTGTGGAGACTCCAGCCAGAATCTGAAGGGGAAGGAGCCAGGGAACTCGGCTGGCGCCTTGGGGCTGGGGACAAAGTCACGGGATGATGAGCTGCCTCCAATGGTGCCCTGGCTACTAGTCCCTTACCCCCGCTCCAACCACTAGACACTACTCCCCTCCCACAGCTGGGGATGGAACCCAGGGGTCCTGGCTCTCGGCCCTACTGGGGATGTATCTGTAGTGGATGGTGTGTGTGGACACTGACCCTTCTGCATGAGGGCATTTTCCCTTCATAACCCTGCCCCTTAGTGTGTGACAGGGAGCAGAGCCCAGGCCCTGCTTGTCCTACTCTCCTGCCCTGATAGTTCCCCAGAGCTGCCTCTCTCCCCTGGCACTGCACGTCCATCATCAGGACAGGGTCTGACTCATTGCCCTGGCCAAACACCCTGCCACTCAGCACTTCCATGGCCTGCCCACGGCCCAGCTGCCTGCACAGCACGGCTACATCGCCCAGGTCCCAGCTGTCCTCACACATGGTGCCCCAGCGCCCGTGCAGACGCATCTCCACCAGCCCGGTGCAGCGGTGGGGGCCACCTCATCTCTGGCAAAGCAAATGCAGCTGCTGAGATACCTGCTCCGGGGCTGCGCGGGGAGACTCCAGGGGCTGCAGGGACAGAAGGCCCAGCTCAGCGCGAGGCATTGCCAGCGAGTGCAGAACAGGGCAGAATGGGCTTTCCCACGACACTAACCCTGGGCCCTTCTCCCGCACCTCCCTCCCGCCACATGCTGCACAGACAGGTCACTGAGCCCCAGGAAATGGCGCAGCATCAGTGCCCCTGCTTTACAGAGGGGAAACTGAGGCACAGAGGCAGGACATGACTTACCCCAGGTCACACAGTGAGCCTTGTGCAGAGCAGGGAGTAGACCCTTCCCCCCTACACCCTGCTGCTCTAACCACTAGACCCCACTCGTCCCAGAGCTAGTGGTGGGGTCAGGAACAGGGCCTTATGAGGTCATCCCCACTCCCAGGCTGGGTTTATGGTAAGTCTCCTTCACACCCAAAGTGGCAGCTCAGCCTAGGAGGAGGAAGCGAAACCAGCTGTGGAGACTGTAGCAGAGTCACGCGGTGGGAGCTGCCTCTGAGGCCATCCTGTATCCCTGCACATTGTAATCACGAGACCCCACTCCCCTCCCAGCCCCTCCTGCCCCCGTGGAGATCACTAGCAGTGACAATGTCTCTTTTCCTCTCTTGTTGGCTAGACTCACTGCTTTTGCACTGTGCCCTGCTACTAGCATGACCATACTTTCCCTAAGGGGAAATGGGACACCCCACAGGGCCTGCCCGAGCCCTCCCTGCCTCCCGCCTGGGCCAGCCTGAGGTTCCCCTCTGCCTCCCCCCGTGCAGGGCCAGCCCGGGCCCCTCTGCTGCCTGCCCTCACGGAGCTGCCTGAGCCCCCCGCCCTTCATGCCCCTGTGCACAGGGCCAGCCTGCTCTTCATTTCTGAGCAATGCCCCATGCTTCTGCCAGTGATCTGGAAACTTGGCCCAGGGGACGGGGGGAGCAAAGGGGATGGAAACAGCTGTCACAGAGCCCCAGGGTCAGGGCTACGCTCCCAGCTTTGGAACCGTCCCTTGGAGGAACCCTTCATGTGCCAGCCCCAGAGGGGTCCCACTCGTCCTTCAGCCTCCCCGCCGGTGAGACTGAGCCCTGGGCTGCAGCCTCCTTCTCCTCCCTGCGAGCTCTGCCCAGTGCGTCCAGCTGAGGGACACCTGGGAGAGCCTTGGCGCCCAGCAGGGATTCCTGCACCTCAGCCGGGATTGACAGTGACTCCCGGCGGCGTTTTCAGAGCAGTCGGGTTTGTTAGGCTCTGGCACGCAGCACGGGGAGTCCTTGGGGCAGTGCAGAGAGAGGAAGGGTCCAGAGGAGCCCATTCTGGTCAGCCCTGAGCCCAGCCGAGCCAGAGCGAACCCCACGTTCGGGCTCTGTCTCTCTCTGTCCGACTGCCTTGTTCAGTTCCCAGGTGCGAGAGCTCTTCCTCCAGAAGCCAACACGTATCCCCCCCACTTCCCCATCCTTTGTTCTCCCGCTGGGGTCTGTGCCCAGCTTTCCTGCTGAGAGCATCAATGCAGGAGTCATTGGCACTGCCACATTGTCTCTTTGGCCCTGATTTGGGATTCTATTCATTCCTCCCAGACTGGGATCTATCTATCTATCTATCTATCTATCTCACACACACACACACACCTACCTTAGACCTTCCCACACCCACACTGGGCAGCTATGCAAAATATAGGAGAAACTGAGGCACTGACCCAGTTTGTAAAAATATTATAGAAAATTCCCACTTCATCGCAGCAGCTCCTGCCAGTCAAGCCCTGATGGGAGGGGGTGGGGGCGCGCAGGTCATTATGGCACATGGGCAAGTCACATGTCCATGCACATTTTTGTTTAGTCAAAGCAGAAGCCATTACCTGTACTCCAGATATAAAGTTCACAGGAAAGTCTATTTGTTGTAGATGGGCATCTTCCATTGTGAGTTAAGTGTTCTTTGATGGACTGTGATCTCTGCTCTCTGAACGAAGTTTGTTTACCCTCTGATCTGATGCACTTTTTCCCAGCAGTTTTTCCACAGCTCCTTTCTGTGTCTCACCAGCCTGGGGGAAGACACCCACTGCCCCCCTGCTCCGGCATGCCTGCGGAGGGTCCGCTGCTCCCGCGGCTTTGGTGGAGCATCCGCAGGCATGCCTGCGGGAGGTCACCGGAGCCGCGGGACTGGCGACAGGCAGAGCGCCCCCCGCGGCGTGCCGCCGTGCTTGGGGCAGCGAAATGGCTAGAGCCGCCCCTGTCCATTATCACAGGTGTTGGAGCTGCATCTTCATTTAAAGAGACAGTTACTTTTGAAAAACTCATCAGAACTAGCATCCAGACAAACTGGGACCTGGATTGCGGTACCCTCTGCCACCCCTTTCTCTGTCCCTGAGAAGTCAGCTGTGTGACCACTCCCCTCCAGGAGGTCGGTTACACAGTTCCCTCTCTGAACCTGGGTCACAGGCTCATCAGTTGCTGATTCACCCATTCAGTCGTGGGTATCCTCTCTCAAGTGACCAGTGAGGAGACATTCCTGTACTTCCACTATTTCCTCCTCTGGGCCACACATCTCTCTGTGCTGCCTAGGAAGGGGCCCATCCCTGTTCAGCTGCAAAACCCTGCCAGCTAACAACTGAGGGTATGGCTACACTTACGGTTTGCAGCGCTGGTCAGCCAGCTGTGTAGGAGCAGCGCTGCTGTGTGGCCACACTCACAGCTACCAGCGCTGGTGTGTGGCCACATTTGCAGCATTAGCAGCGCTGTTGGGGTGATGCATTATGGGCAGCTATCCCAGCGTTCAAGTGGCCGCAATGTGCTTTTCAAAAGAGGGGGGTAGAGTGGGGTCTAGTGTGACAGGGAGCGGGGGGAGAGAGAGTGGATTTTTGGAGCCAACACTGTGTGTTTAGCTTCCTGCCTTGAAAAATCAGAACATGTTTCCAACCCCTTAGTCTTAACTCTTAATTGCAAACAACCTGCAGCCAACACGACTCCCCGCTGTTTCATTCACTCCCTGCCTGCAATCTCATTTGATTGTTTACAGCCAGGTACAGATGATCACAGCAAACAGGAGCTCTGTTTGTTTTTTAGATAAGCAGCAGCGGCAACGGAGCTCCGCGTGGAGCTCATTCACAACAAAACAAAGAGAGTAATGTAGTTAAAAGCATTCTGGGATACATCCTTATACCCTGGAGGCCAATCACGGAGCTGGTGTGTGGCCACACTTGATCACCAGCGCTGGAATCCTTATTCCCCATGCTGAGTGAGGTGTACGGCCAGCGCTGCAGCCAGGGAGTTGCAGCGCTGGAAGTGCCCTGCAGGTGTGGCCACTTACTAATTGCAGCGCTGGTGGAGGCTTTCCAGCGCTGCAAATCGCCAGTGTAGCCATACCCTATGATAGTTTCCTTAATCACTGACAACACCTCTCTCGCCCCTAATCCTGAGGGCATGATGCTTTCTGCTGGAAAGGAGCTAGTCTCAGCCCCTCCCATACTGGGAAGCACCCTGCTTCCCTGTGTTACAGAGTCACAGGAACCCTCACCCACCTCCGTGGTTTCTGAGATTCCTTCACCCTTCTCTGAGCTCCCCTCTGGGACATATCTCCCTATGCTCCCTAGAGCGGGGTCTGTCTCTGGTTCATCTCCAATCTGCTGGCAGATAACCTGGACAATTCTCTCCCTGGCAGGCACTAAACCCCTATCCCTTTTTGAGGTGGTTTTGCCTCCATATGCAATGCAGGAGCTGGTCTCAACCAACCTCCCACCTGGAAGCATGTGACTTCCTCCTGCTCTAGAGGAATCTGGGAGACTCTCTCCCATTCTCTCAGCAGTTCCTGAGACCTTACCCTTTCCCTCGGTGTTAGCCCAAACTATTTTAACCATGGTCTACATCAGGGGTAGGCAACCTATGGTACGTGTGCCAAAGGCAGCATCCAAGCTGATTTTCAGTGGCACTCACACTGCCCAGGTCATGGCCACCGGTCCGGGGGAGGCTCTGCATTTTAATTTAATTTTAAATGAAGCTTCTTAAACATTTTAAAAATCTTATTTACTTTACATACAACATCAGGTTAGTTATATATTATAGACTTATATAGAAAGGGACCTTCTAAAACCGTCAACATGTATGACTGGCACGCAAAACCTTAAATTAGAGTGAATACATGAAGACTGGGCACACCACTTCTGAAAGGTTGCTGACCCCTGATGTAAACAGAATCTGAATGAGCTCTCCCCTGACATCTAGTGGTGAGCTGTGGAAAAAGACTTCAGAAACTGATCTTGTTGCATGGACATATCCACCCTGCCTAGGTGCTCAGCATGATGGGACTGCTTGCCCAAATGATCACTTGGGGCTGGTGTTGTGTGAACCGAGGACGGCAGAACTGTACCTGGCATACCCCGATGGAGGGACTGACTCTGAACGGCACTCGTTAGGCAGGGATCATGGTTCCAAAGCCCAATGAGTTGAGAGAGGGTTGGGACAGGTGCATTGTCATATGTAACCTAAATAATGAAAATAAAGGAGAACATGAAGCTTGTATCAAAATTAAGTCGTTGGACAGTGTAAAAGTTATTAATAAATATATTAAAGTAAAGGTACAAACAATAGTCATGAAAGGATTAGGATTCACACAACTCTGTGAAATGTCCAGTTCTACAAGAAGACCCTGTTAGTGGTCTCACAGCTATGTCTATACCAGGGGTATTTATCAATCCAGTACAATTTATTCATATCCCTGTTGTATTAAATTTATCTAATTGGTAAATGAGTGAATTTAGTAGTGTAAGGATACTAATGTTGCATCTTCCTTTTCAGTACTTCTCAGTGATAAGATTACTGCTTATCAACAAGAAGTACAGACTATTACCAATGTAGGTATTAAGATACAAACCAGCCTTATGTTTCCAGAAGAAAAGAAGGAATTAATCCTTTTTGAAGTTTTAAACACTATCCCAGATTTATTTAGTACAAAAGTGCTAATTTGAAATAAGGTTCGTGTTAAAAGCGTCAAAGGCATATCAATTACATGACTCAGGAAAAAGCTAACAAAAGTACCTGACCCCATGTTAAAGGGAATTTATGGTTTTGCAACTGAAAAATGATATATAGAGTGTGTAATAAGCATGAAATAAATTGTTTAATGACACTCAGAAGAAGATGAATCATTGATAAAATATAATAAATGATCAGGAAAAAAAGCATTAACTTGGAAAAGAAATTATTTGTTCATTATATGACGAATATGCAATAGATACTATTGATTATACCTGACAATCTTGGAACTATGGATATGTCTACACTTACCAATTAAAGTGCAAAAAGTCCCTTTGTTGGCTAAAACCACAGGTGCATCTACACTTTTTAATGACTTTTTGCAGTGAAACTCAGAATCTTCACCACAAAAAGAAAACTATCTTCACGAGAGATATACAGCTCCTACCACTGTTCTTTTTGTGCTGTTATGAAAGTGAAGACATGTTCTAGGAGTGCAAACACCCTTTGGCCTCCAGAGGATATCCCATAGTTCCAAAAGTGACCACTCTGACCAGCATCTCTGCTGCTCCAATGCAGGGACATCCGCCTCTCCACCTGTAAGCCCCGGGAAATTTGAAGCTCCCTTACCCTTTGTTTGCAGATGTGGCGGGGAAAGCAGCCAGACAGCAGGAGGTATAAAAAAAAAAAAAAAAAAAGACAGGAAGAAACCAGGAAGTAATGGGGCTCCTGAGACATGGCAACGCAACACTGATATCATGCCCAGTGCAGCTAACCAAACGAAGATCTCTTATGGAATGTGTGGTCTATGACAAAAAGTAACAGTGCTGTGTAGTAACTTATCACAAGGAATTCTATTCCGATCATCTTAGATGTATGGTCACAAATCCAAATTTTTGTTTTAAGCAACAGGTACCCACAGTTATTGGGCACACGACAATATCTCCGGTACCTGTTTTTGAAAATGAAACTTATTTTCAGCAACCCAGATTATCAGAATCTGATTAGACAAGGTACACCAGTGCTTCATGGATACCACCATTACCTTTACAGCTAAAACAATTGTAAAAAAAGAAAAGATTCACATTTAATTAAAATTAGGAATGACATAAATAAGGCAAACCAAGCACTGTCTGAAATTCTGGACAGCAGCAGCTCACAAAGTATTCACTGCACCAAGAGGGATGCAAGTTGAATGAAAGGAATGAATTATTGTACATAGTATCCTCACTATGTGCACAACTGTATTAATCATTGCTGTACACTGGCATGTAATATGTATGTGCAGGAATCCTATTATCTAATTATCATTTTGATAGTGAGATAACACTCGCTCTGTCAAGGGGTGGGGGGGAGATGTAGCCAATGATTGTAGTTGATTGTTCGTTTATTGTGTGATGTTATAATTAACTAACATGTTGTGTTTTAAATAATCATTGTATGCTAAATAGAGTTAAATTGTAGGACTATAGAAATGCGAGATTGATCAGTATGTAGAGAGAATAATCATGTATTCGGTATCTAATTAAGTAGGGTTGAAATGCAAGGCCTGTAGGCTGAGGCCTGAAAGATTTTAGCTTAGCTATTTTAGGCCTTGGAGCTAAGAAATGCTGGCATAAGTAAGTGACCAAAGACTAACCCGATGCCCTAAAGTTATGGGTAAACAGGTACCAAGTAGTAATATTGCAAAAAATTAGCTGGAAGATTAATTTTAAATCATAAAAATATTGTAAAGACATCTTTTTCCAACATGTGTCATATGATACAGCTTGTGTGCCAGTGATAATGAGAATAAAGAGAGTCTACAAGAGAAATCGGGGTCCCTTACATTTCTAGGGGACATCGGATTAATAAGGAAAAAAGAGGGTTCGCACTTTTTTGAACATGCGATGAATGTAGGTATAGACAGAATCACATTATAAAAGAGGATGCCCAGAATGGAAAAATTGAGCTCCCCAAGGGAAACTCCAGCAGGAATCATTTCCAGATGATCAATCCATGAGAGACCCATCAGACCCCAACACTATTGTTAAGATGTGAGTAGAACTATAGCTGTGACTTGTGCATAGCTGTGTATAGACTTTCTATATGGTTGGGTAATCATAACTTTAATTGTAACTTTAATAAAATTTGTAAAAAACAGACAAGACCTTGTACGTGTGAAAGTATGTGTGGTCACTACCCTGGTCTTTATGTGTTCCTAGAGACTCTGAAGCAAGTAGCAATGGTGACTTTCACTCTATTAAGCTTGAAACTGTAGCCGCCTGAGCCGAACCCATGGAGGTTGTAATACCACATTACAAAATTCACTTTAAATAAAATAAAAGGCTACAGGTTGACAAAGGTAACAGTGTTGATGTAATATACTTAAGTCAAACATCTTCCTGAAGTCTATAACAGACCGACATTTTAATTAAAACATTAGAATGATATAAAATTAACATCTCGAATGGTCCCTAGAATATGTATTAAAGACTTATGCTAAACAATCTGTTCCACCTTTTATTTAGCTATGACGCTCTGAGTACATTTCCCAGCCCTGAAGAAGAGGTCAGTGTAAACTCGAAAGCTTAGACGTTGGTTCACTAACAGATATTACCTCACCCACCTTGTCTCTCTAATATCCCAGGACCAACATGGCTACAACAATACTGCATACAATTAACATGAAACACATTAAATGGATTAAAAACCGGCTAACTAATAGGTCTCAAAATGTAACCATAAACAGGGAATCATGTGTTTCCAGTGGGGCCCTGCAAGGATCAACTTAATGTTTTTATCAATGAACTGGAAGAAAACATAAAATCATCACTGATAAAGGTTGCAAATGACACAAAACTGGGGGAATGGTAAATAATGAAGAGGGCAGGTCACTGATACAGAGTGACCTGACCTGGATTGATTGGTAAACTGGACACAAGCAAACAATCTGTGTTTTAACATGGCTAAATGTAAATATACATCTAGGAACAAAGAACTCAGGACATATTTACAGGCTGGGAGACTCTCTGCTGGGAAGCAGTGACAAAAATTTGGGGGTTGTGGTGGATAATCAGCTGGACAAGAGCTACCAGTGCGACACTGTGGTCAAAAGGGCGAATGTGAGTCTGGGATGTATGAATAAGGGAATCTTGCATAGGAGCAGAGAGGTTATTTTACGTCTGTATTTGGCACTGATGTGACTGCTGCTGGAATCCTGTGTCCAGTTCTGGTGTCCACAGTTCAAGAAAGATGTTGATAAATTGGAGAGGGGGCAGAGAAGAGTCACAAGAATGATTAAAGGGTTGGAAAATCTGCCTCATTGTGATAGACTCAAGGAGCTCAATCTAGTTATCTTACAAAAGAGAAGGTTAAGGGATGACTTGGTCACAGTCTATAAATACCTGCATGGGAAACACATTTAATAATGCGCTTTTCAATTTAGCAGAGAAGGGTATAACATGATTCAATGGTTGGAAAGAGCGTCACCATAGGGAAAGCCTGTGTCACGGTGCTCACTGTGCGATGTATGTACGGGTAATAGGTAAGGCGTTATGGATCTACACCAAACAGCGTATTCTTAAGGTCTGTGACGTGGGGCCGGTCACCAAACGGCGAGACACGGCTTTCTTTCAGGCCAGGAGGTTTATCTATCTGTCAGGCTACATGTCCAGGGAGTATTGTAGGGCTCGCAGTGGGCACCCGCTGAGCTGAATGCTGACCAAGGGGTTGTGAGACTGTCCAGAGAGGGAATTGGCAGGAAGACAGAAACCAGCAGGAGGGGTCCTGTTTCCAAGAGAAGACGATGGATTTGCTGGGCTATAACTAGGTAGAGCTACACGCTGCGTCCTTTACTAAGGGGACAAGCTGAGAGCACGGCTGGTTTCATGAAAAAAGGATTCCAGCTCGCTAGGCTGAAAAACGCTGTGAGCAATACCAGGTTCTAGGAGCGGGTTCTGATTTCATTCGATACGTATCCCTTTGTTTCCAATACTTCTCTCCACCTGCCATAGGCACCGACTTCCTCTGTGCCCGGGGGGTGTTCAACCCCCACTCTACCCCTTCCCCCAAGCTCCCCACATCTTCTCACCCCAGCTCCACCCCCAGGTCGTGTCCCCACTCCGTCCCAGGCCCCACCCCCACTCCACTCCTTCCCCCAAGCACCCCATCTTCCCACCCCCACTCCACACCAGGCCCCGCCCCCCCACTCCACCCTTTCTCCCAAGCCCCCACCTCTGCTCCATCTCTTCCCACCCCCTCCCTCCCAGCACCTCCAGCACATCACTGAACAGCTGATCCGCAGTGCACCGACGGCGCTGGGGGGGGGAAAGGGAGGAGCTGATCAGTGGGGCTGCTGGCAGGTGGGAGGTGCTGTGGGGGAGCGGGAAATGCTGATCCACAGGGCTGCCAATGGGTACTGAGCAACCACTTTTTTTCTCCCATGGGTGCTCCAGCCCCAGAGCATCTGCAGGGTCAGCGCCTGTGCTACCTGCTATTACTGGAATCCCTGCTCTTTGTTAAATAAACTTCCTCTTGTTTTTACTAGAGATGTCTCTAAGGGCCACGTGCTGGGCAGTGGGGGAGGTGGAACTGGCCTGCTGGGTGCTCTGATCCTTTGGGAAGGGCAGAGCTAGGAACGCTGCGAGTGCCACTGCCAGGGGATGCTCAGAGGGCACACGGGTTCTGGGTGCCTATCACTAGCCCATAGAGAGAGAACCATGCTTGAGACGCCAGAGACTGGTGGAGTCAGGGACCCGCAGTGGGCACAGACAAGGCTCCATTGCTCTAGCAGCAGGTGCCTCAAAACTCCTGGCAAGTGGGGGTGAGGGAACATGTGTGGGGCCAGGCAGGATGTCCCTGCTGCCTGAACACCAGAGGGTGGCAGGGCCACCGTCTTAGCCTTGGCAGTGTCGTGGACTGGGGAACTGGCCACCACGCAGCTGGGTCACCGGCCACACCATAAGCATGAGCGGTAGAACAGATCCGCGAAGACACCGGAAGGCCTGGAGCGCACACACACTTTATGGGCTAAAGAATAGCCAGTCAGAGGCTCTTCTTCAGACATGTCATAGAATTTCATTTTCCTGAACCAATCAGGATGTGCCAAGAGGTGCGGTTATTGATAAAACATTCCCCTCTTTTGCTGAGCCAGTCTTTAACGAATGAAACAACAAGCGCTGTACATAAGCTCTTGTAGAAACAGACCTGCCTCTAAACCGATTGTGTTCGCTTGCTTTTTAAAGTGTTGCCTAAACAAAACCTGCTCTAAAAACGTATTACTTGTAAACTGCAAAGAAAGGTTTAGATTTACACACTATATACAAAACACAAACAGTCTCACTTAAAAGAAAACCAGCGTATATAAAACAGTTGATAACACATTTTACCAGAGATAAGAATGCTAGTTCTCCTCCACATCATTTCTCTTGCCTAACTTTTTTTAAAATCTAAATGCTATTAAACCAAGTAAAGTTTTAACAAATAAACTTTTAAAACATCAATGAAAAGGTGCGTGTGTGTAGACTTCTTTATTTCCCAAAGGTATGTAAATTTAGTAGGCAGCCTTATTTCTTTTGACTTTTATACCAGGAATTAAATTACCTCTTTCTACATAAAACCTTTAGCATTTGTCTTTAAAAAGGGTAGAAAGCCCCTCATGAAAGTTATGACTAATCTTTATACCAATTTCCCTTATTCCATTAACTTAAAGTAATGTATTTTATAGCCTTTGATATTTATTGGTAAATTAGACCATATTGACTTTAGCTATAAGGAGACTTTTAATTTAAAACACAAAGGTACAGGATATCCTTTGTAACGTATGAAGATTTTGGGGGTTAATATAATACCCTGCCCCAACATTTACAATAAAAAAGAGAAGCAATAATTCTGTAACTGCATGAAGGAGGGAGGTACAGATTGGCCTTTCTCTCCCGTCAGCAAAAGAATAATTTATCTTAAGACTCTCTGAACATTTAAAGCGTAGGGGAAATATCCCTATAGATGACCCATATTTACATAAGTGTGTGTTTCAATAAGAAGTGAAGTTTAAAAAGACAGAAGCCTTGTGTCAGCATGGACGAATAAGTAACTAGTAAGGGGAGAGAAGAGCATGTGGCATATTTGAAGCAGCATGTTTCCCCGCTGTCATTTACAGAGCAGTTTTACAAACAAAACATAACATTTTTAAAAGAGAATCTGTAACGATGCTGCCTCTGGCGGGACACAGCTGAGAGTGTCAATTCAGAACAAATTGCTTAGAGCAGGGCAGTTACAGCCCAAGGCTGGGGGTCCTTTACTATTAAGGCACCAAACCAGCCAGACAGAGAGGATTTTGGACTCACCCCACTGGCTAACCATAAGTCACACAAGCAATTCCCTTAGACACTCCAGTATCACCACCACTGCCACTTGCTATGGGGCTGAATGGTTATGAAAACCAATACCCCAGTAAAAGAAAAAAGATTCTCCTAATCCCAAAGAATCAAGCCCCAGACCCAGGTCAATATACAAGTCAAATCGTACCCACAAATCACACTGTTGCCAATCCTTTAGAATCTAAAATCTAAAGGTTTATTCATAAAAAGAAAGAAATATAGATGAGGGTTAAAATTGGTTAAATGGAATCAATTACATACAGTAATAGCAAAGTTCTTGGTTCAGGCTTGTAGCAGTGATGGAATAAACTGCAGGTTTAAATCAAGTCTTTGGAATACATCCACAGCTGGGATGGGTCATCCAGTCCTTTGTTCAGAGCTTCAGTTTGTAGCAAGGTTCCTCCAGAAGTAAGAAGCAGGATTGAAGACAAAATGGAGGGGTTTCCAGGGCTTTTTATAGCCTCTGCCCTGTGGAAGGACACCCCTTTGTTCTCACTGTGGAAAATCACAGCAGCAAGATGGAGTTTGGAGTCACATGGGCAAGTCACATGTCCATGCATGACTCAGTTCTTTACAGGCGGCAACCATTGCTCACATGCTACCTTGAACATTCCCAGGTAATGGGGGAGCTGAGACCTCCAGCCAGCAGCCCCAGCCCCTGGACGAGCCCCAGCAGAGTTCCCACAGCCCAGGCAGCTGGCAGCTCTAGGGCTGCTCTGCGCAGGATCCCACCGGCCCGTCTCTCACTGCAGGCTGAGCCCAACCCAGCCCAGCTGGCATTCGGCTCTCACAGCACCGCTGGGTCATCTCGCTGTCGGGTTCCTTGCGGGGCTCTGGATTTGCTGCTTCCTGGGGCCAGGCCGGGGTCCCTGGAGCCCACAGCTCCTCCATGTGCACATGGCCTGCAAGCAAGAGGACAGGATGAAGTGCCCAGTCTAGGGTTGCCAACTTTTTAATTGCACAAAACCCGAACACCTTTGCCCCACCCCCTGCCTTGAGGCCCCACGCCTGCCCCTTCTCTGAGGCTCCACCCCCCAACTCCCTCCACCCCCCCTCCCTCCATCGCTTGCTCTCCCCCACCCTCACTCACTTTCACTAGGCTCAGGCAGGGGGCTGGGCTGCGGGGGGGGGGTGAGGGTTCCAGCTGGGGTGTAGGCTCTGGGGTGGGGCCAGAAATTAGGTGTTCAGGGTGTGGGAGGGGGCTACAGTCTGGGGCAAGGGGTTGGGGTGTGGGAATGGGTGAGGGCTCTGGCTGGGGGTGTGGGCTGTGGGGCTGGGGATGAGGGGTTTGAGGTGCAGGAGGGGGCTCCAGACTGGGGCCAAGGGATTTGGAGTGTGGGAGGGGGCTCAGGGCTGGGGCAGGGGGTTGATGTGTGGGAGGGGTGCGGGGTCTGGGAGGGAGTTAGGGTGCAGTAGGGTTTTCCGACCTGGGGCAGGGGGTTGGGGCGTGGTTGCGAGCAGGGCCGGCTCCAGGCACCAGCTTATCAAGCAGACGCTTGGGGCGGTAACTCCGGAGCGGGGTGGCATGTTGAGGTATTCGGCAGCAATTAGCTGAATTGCCGCAGATCGCCATCACAGCTTTTTTTTTTTCCCCTCGCTGTTTGGGGCGGCAAGACCCCTGGAGCCGGCCCTGGGTGCGAGCTCGGGGAGAGAGGTTGTGGGAGGGGGTTTGACCTGGGACAGGGGGTTTGAGGTTCAGGCTCCGGCCAGGCGGAGCTTACCTCAGGCAGCTCCCGGTTGGAAGTGCAGCGGGCTTAAGGCAGGCTCCCTGCCTGTCCTGGCTCCACGCTCCTCCTGGAAGTGGCCGGCATGTCAGGCCCTGAGGCAGAAGCGCAGCCACCAGGGGGCTCTGAACGGGGCGTGCTGCCTGCGCCAGCAGGCACTGCCCCCACATCTCCCATAGACCTTGGTTCCCGGCCAATGAGAGCTGCGGAGCCAGCGCTCAGGGCAGGGGCAGCATGAAGAGCTTCCCTGATCACCCCTGCGCCTAGGGGTCACAGGGACATGGCGGCCACTTCCGGGGAGCTGCACAGATCCAAGGCAGGGGAGGAGGCCTGCCTTAGCCCTGCTGCGCCAACGACTGGACTTTTAATGTTTTCAGTCAAAAAACGTACGCCTGGCAACCCTAGCCACCCCCATCCCTCCTCACCCAGCATGCCAGGGCACCTTGTGAATGGGACCCCACTGCCAGGGCAGGGCTGTAGGGATGGGACACCCACAGGCCGGGACAGTGGGCCTGTGCATGGCAGTTAGAGCAGAGACCCCAACAGCTGTGTGAGCAGCAGGTCCCCATGCAGGGAGGCAGCCCAGGGCATGGACAGGGCACTGGGCTGCAGCTGGAGCTGGATTCCTGAGTCAGGACGGCAGGGCAGCCCTTGTCCCAGCCCCCCTTCCCCTCCCCTGCGGGGGTCCAGGGCTCTTACCCGGGGAGTTCCCAGAGGCTCTGTTCCGACACATCCTCCAGCAGAGCAGGGCCCCGCAGATCAGCACCACGAGGGCACCCAGGCCGAGGAGCACATAGTAGAGTAGCCCAAGGCCTGGGGAGAGAGCCAGGCAATGAGCTGTGCCCTGTCTCTGCCCCACAGCCCCTGAGACCGACTCCATCTCCACCCACAGCCCCCTGCCAAGGCTGACTCCCTCCCCTGCCCCATAATGCCCCTGGGTGACCATACATCCCATTTTGGCCAGGACAGTCCCTTTTTTAAGCCCTGTCTCAGCCGTCCAGACTTTTTTGGCAATAGTGGGCATTTGTAACAAAGTGGGGTGCAGAGGAACATTGGGGGGCAGGGGCAGGGGGTTGGGGCCCAGGAGGGAGTCAGGGGTGCAGGCTCCAGGCAGCGTTTACCTCAAGCAACTCCCAGAAGCAGCAGCATGTCCCTCCTCCAGCTCCTACATGGAAACGCGGCCAGGAGGCTCTGCGCGCTGCCCGGTCCACAGGCACCGGCCCTGCAGCTCCCTGCGGAGGCAGTGCTTGGGGCGGGGGTAGCGTGCTGCCTGCCCTACATGTAGGAGCCAGAGGCAGGACATGTTGGCTTCTTCCCGGGAACCGCAGGGAGCCTGCCAGCCCTGCTGCACGGTGACACCAACCAGACAGTCAATGGCCTGGTCAGCAGTGCTGACCGTAGCCACCAGGATCCCTTTTGGAGCAGGTGTTCCAAAAACTGAACACCTGGTCCCCCAAGCTGGGGCTTCTCCCGTCCTGCCCAGTGTTTCTGCCAGGGATTGAACTCAGGGTACGGGGGCTTCCCCCACCCCTCACCTGGCGCTTCTGCTAGGACTCTGGGCTTCTGTTGCCCCGCAGCAGATTTCTGCTGAGGGTGGGGCACCCATTTTTCTGGGACCCCCCAATTGGCTGGGGCCCCTGGGCACGTGCTCCAGAAGGCCCATTGGATAATCCGCCACTGCCCATGGCTGACTCCCTCCCCACAGTCCCTATGGGGCTGACTCTGACCCCCACTCCACAGCCCCACCCTGAGGCCACCTCTCTGCCCCATCCCACAACCCCACACAGATCTGACTCCATCCCCCTCAGCACCTTGGCCAGTGACCCGTCCCCCTGCCAGAGGCTCCGAAGAGGAGGGCAGCATGTGGAGCTGTGCAGGGCCCTGTGCTGGGGGTGGCTCACGGGTCCCAGCTCAGACTCCAGCCTGAATCAGGTCACGCATGTGGGGCTGGAGGGAGCTCTGACTACTGCCCCCAAGGACCATTCCCAGCCCAAGGAATGTGTGTGGGGGGATGGGTTAGAGAGGGGGTTGCAGGCACCAGCTCCCAGAGGCCTCTCGTCAGCTGCTCCCTCAGGCCCTGCCCCCCAGACTCCTCCCCCAGACCCCTCAGGCTCTCTGCCCCCCAGATCTGTGCTCTGGGTTTGCCTGCAGAGCAGCAGCCTCCAGCGCTGGAGCCAGGGCTGGCAGGAGCGGCAGCCCCATGGCGGAGGAGGCTGCTCAGAGACCCAGGAGTGGTGCCCCCAACTGAGCAGGGCTGTGGGAACTGCTGGGACTACCAGTAACCTCGGTGTGGTGGGCAGGAGCCCTGCCGCTGCCCCCCTGGAGACCGGCCTCCCCCTGGCATGGCCAGGGCGTCACTCCCGCTCACTCCGTGTCTGCAGGAACATGGGCACGGCTACGGCGCTGGGCACTTACCGGCCTGCCCGGCACACACCACGCTGGCCTCGGAGCCACGGCCACACTGCCCAGGACCCAGCCGGCTCAGCTGGCACTTGCTGATGTGAGACTCCTGACCCGAGCAGCTCACGCCCTCCAGCCAGACGTCGCCGGCCCCGTGGCCGAACTGAGCCACCCCCGGGGCTGACAGCGCCGTGCCGCAGCCCAGCTGCTTGCACACCACCCCCGCCTCCGGCAGGCCCCAGCCGACGTCACACACGGCACCCCAGGTGTTGTTAATCAGCACCTCCACTCGCCCGGAGCAGGGGCTTGGGCCACTCGTCAGCCGCAGTCTCAGCTGGCCCTGATCTGAAACACAAAGCACAGGGCGTGAGAGGCTGTTCCCTGCCGCCAGGCACCCGGATACCCGGCACGGCTCGCGGATGGGGTGTGAGTGTCTGCACAGAGCAGAGAGGAGCCATTTCTATATCACCCCACCCCTGTGTGTGCACACTCACTCACAAACACACACACACACTGCACCACCCTACACGCAATGCCACACAAGCAGACACACACAATCCCATGCACAACCCCCATACGTCCCTGTGCACACCTACACATTGCCTCAAACACACACACTGCCACATGCAGACGCACTGCTGCACATGTATGCAAATATTCATAGACTGTCCCGTGCACACCCCTTCACACAAACACTGCCACAAATAGGTACATAGACAATCACACACAAACCCAGAAACACACACACACACACCACCACACCTAGGCTGAGTCCCAGGGGTTAGCATCCTCAGCAGAGCCCCCACCCCACTTCCAGCAGCACAGGCTCCTGCCACCCTGTTTGTTACCTGAGCACACAACACCGGCATCTTCTCCGGGGTTACAGCCATGCTCTCCCCAAGGCTTAGCCCTGCATTCGGTGAGGGCAGCTTCTGCCCCTGTGCACTGAACCTCATCCAGCCACACAAGGTCAGATCCTTGTCCAAACCGAGCCCCACGTGGTGCTGATAACGCCGTCCCACAGCCCAGCTGCCTGCACACTACTTCAGCCTCGGACAAGCCCCAGCTGCCATCACACACGGTTCCCCACTGCTGGTTGTGAAACACCTCGACTCTCCCAGCGCAGCGACTCGGGCCATTCACCAGTCGGAGCGGAGCCACTTCTGAGATGCCAGCATCTGCAAACACCCAAGGGAGTAAACACTCAGGGAGGTTCCTGTGCATCTGATCTCTAGTGACACAGGAAATGTAACACCTTGAGACACAGGACTGGCTGGAGGGGCAGACTCTGGAAATTGAAAGCAAGGAAACTGCCAGCTGTTGCTTGTTTCTACTGCGTTCAGGGAAACAGGACTTTGTAAATACACCAGATCGCACCAAAGAAACGCTTGACTTGTGTAATCAATTCCTCCTCTTCCCAGAAACACCCCTCAAGGCCCCACTATGGCTAATGCAACAATCAGGCAACACTCCTCATTTAGGAAGAGCAGAGTGGGCACACGGCGGGGGCTGGGGGGGGCTGACTTGCTTTACAGTTAGTGAGCACTCAGCAGAATCGGGCATGGAAAGTGTAGGGAACATTGTTCCCATTGAGTCATGGCAAGAGGGCAGGGTTGCCAACTTTCTAATCTCATGAGACCGAACTGCCCTGAAACAATTCCTAGAGCAGATGGTTTTGAAACCTGTTCCAATGCTTAAGCAGCAAAGAGTCCTGTGGCACCTTATAGACTAACAGACGTATTGGAGCATGAGCTTTCGTGGGTGGGACGCATCTGACGAAGTGGGTATTCACCCATGAAAGCTCATGCTCCAATACGTCTGTTAGTCTATAAGGTGCCACAGGATTCTTTGCTGCTTTTACAGATCTCTAAGTATATTTCATCTACACTATTACTTTTCTCAACCACACTGGTAATCTCATCAAAAAAAGATACCAAGTTCGTTTGACAGGACCATGTTCATTTGCATTAATTACATTACCCTCCTTTAATTCTTTACTGATCGACGCCCATATCAGTCGCCCCATTGCCTTGCCTGGGATTGATGTCACTTTTTAAAAATTGGCACAACATGAGCTTTCTTAGAGGCTGCTGGAGCTTTCCTAGCACTCCAAGAGTTATTGAAAATCAACATTAACGGTCCAGCATGCTCCTTACACGGCTGTTTTAAAACCCTTAGATGCAAATTACCTGGACCTGATGATTTTAAACTATCTAACCTATGTAGCTTCTGATTAATATCCTCCTGATATATTAGTGGAATGGACAGAGTGTTATCATCACCAAATGGTGAGACTATATGATCTGTTTTTCCCAAATACAGAAATGAAATATTTATTGAACACGTCTGTTCTTTCTCCATTGTTATTGATATTTCTACCATTTCCAACTAAGTATGGACCGATATCATTGTCAGGATTATTTTGTTTCTTAATATATATTAAAAACTCTTTCTTGTTGCCATAACTCTGCTGGCCACAGAGTTCTTATTGTGTCCTTTTGCTTCCCTTATCAATTTTCTACAAACTAGAACAATCAAACAGAGATGAAGGCCTCTCCACTCAGCACACAAACCCCTCTCTGCAGTAGAGGCCCATAGCACAGTGGTGGGGCACTGGGGTCAGCACTAACTCAAACAGGAAAGCATGCTCTATTGAGTTTCCCAACAGGCTCTCTGCAGCATCAACTGTGCAATGGAGGGTGAGAGTTACCTGAGCACACAACACTGGCATCTTCTCCATGGGTACAGTTATTATCTCCCCAAGGCCGAGCCCTGCAATCGGAGAGGGCAGCTTCTGTGCTTGTGCAGTTGACGTCATCCAGCCAGATACGGTCAGATCCTTGCCCAAAGTGAGCCCCGGCAGGGGCTAATAACGCCGTCCCACAGCCCAGCTGCCTGCATACAACTCCAGCATCAGTTATGTCCCAGCTGTCATCACACACAGTTCCCCACTGCTGCTTGTGAAGCACCTCGACTCTCCCAGCACAGCGACTTGGGCCATTCGCCAGTCGGAGCTGAGCCACTTCTGAGATGCCAGAGTCTACAAACACACCAAGGGAATAAACACTCAGGGACATTCCTGTGCATCTGATCACTAGTGATGCTGGGGGACAGGTCTGAACAGCCTCTGCAAAGCCTGTTAGGGGTTCACTCCCTGTCAATTAACTCAAAAAGTTAACCGTGTTTAAAAAAATTAATCAGGCTTAATCGTAATTTTAATTGAACTGTTAAACAATGGAATACCAATTAAATTTATTAAATATTTAACGTTTTTCTATGGTTTCAAATATTTTGATTTCAGTTACAACACAGAATACAATGTGTACAGTTCTCACTTAACATTATTACAGTTAAAGTTCTTTTATCTGGCATGTTGGAGGAATGGGGGGTGCTGGTAAATGAAAAATGCCAGGTAACAAAGAGGGAGGGAGTTTGGGTGCCAGAGCGGATGCAGGGCTGGGGTGCGGGAGGGGATATGGAGCATGGGTTCTGGGAGGAAGCTGGGTGCAGGAAGGGGCTCAGGGAAGACATTTGGGGTGCAAGGTGCCAGATCCAGGGGCCACTCACCTTGGGTAGCTCCACGCAAGTGGCAACTTGTCCTGAATGGTCCTAGGTGGAGGAGCAGCAGGCAGCTTGGCACACACCCTCCACTCACAGGCGCCACCCTTGTAGCTCCCATTGGCCATGGTTGCCAGCCAATGGGAGCTGTGCAGCCAGTCTGTGTGGGGGCAGAATGCAGAGCTGCCTGATGCGCCTCTGGTTAGGAGTAGCCGAATCCTGGGACAATTAGCCACTTCCGGGGAGACATCCGAAGTGAGCGGCCCCTGGATCTTACACCCCAAACCCTTCCCGCATATTAAGCTCCCTCCCACACCCAAAGGCCCTTCCAGAGCCCGTGCTCCACACCTCTTGCTGTGCCCCAACACCCTGCCGGCCCGTGCCAACCGGACTATAAACCGGCATTTCAACGAAGATCAGAAATGTTGATTTATAGAGCTTTCCAGTTGGTGAAGTGTCAGAAAAAAAAACAGCTTTTACTGTATTTTGGAGTACACTGCAAAAATGGTAAAAGAAATAGTATTTTGCAATTCACCTCATACAAGTACTGTGGTGCAATCTCTTTATTGTAAAAGTGCAACTTACAAATGTAGATTTGTTTTGTTACATAACTGCCCTCAGAAAAAAAAATGGAAAACTTAGAGCCTACACATCCTCTCAGTCTTACTTCTTGTTCAGCCAATCACTCAGACAAACCAGTTTATTTACAATTACGGGAGATAACGCTGCCTGCTTCTTATTTGCAGTGTCACTCGAAAATCAGAAGAGGCGTTTGCATGGCACTTTCGTAGGTTGCATTGCAAGGCATTTACATGCCAGATATGCTAAACATTCACATGCTCCTTTATGCTTCAGCCACCATTCCAGGCAACATACTACCATGCTGATGATGCTCGATAAAAGCAATGTGTTAATTTAATTTGTGACTGAAATCCTTGGGGGGAGAATTGTATATCTCCTGCTATATATTTTACCTGAATTCTGCCATATCTTCCATGTTACAGTAGTCTTGGATGATGACAGTACATGATGTGCATTTTAACAACACTTTCACTGCAGATTTGACAAAACACAAAGAAGTTATCTGTGATGCTCTGTACCTCATGGGATCACACAGCAGCCCTATGTTCATCCTTAAAAAATGATTGTGCGGTATCCAATGCAAAGTTTGTCATATTGGGTGTCTTCGGAAGGCTCCTAATGCATGTTGTTATAGTGATATTATAGTAATTGTTGTTGCAGTAATGTTACAGTAATGTTATAGGTTATAATTTCATGTATATAGTTATGAGGCTGAAAATGTATCCTCATGGCTTAAAATAAGCCCAGGCAAAAACTCTCAAAGAGCAGAGGGGCAGTTCACACCTCATCAAGGCATGCATGGGACAAACCCAGCCCAGCCTCACAGGAACAAAGGACACTTTCCTAGGCAGCAACAAAAGGATGTGTTGGACTCTCGAGTGAGTCACCCTCCTTCCTTTGGACAGTTTGGGACTGCAATGAGGTAATGCTCACCTGACTCTGAAGGCGGGGGAGGGGGCAAAGCCAAGAGGGAAGAAAGAACATGATAAAAGGGAGAGATGTTTGCCAGGCTCTTCCTCTCTCTACCACCTCCATCTACAGACACCACCAACAGCACGTGACTGAAGTGCTGATCACGGGGGAGCCTGGCTGAAGAGCAACCAGCCAGCCTGTGGTGAGAAGCATCTAAGTTTGTAAGGGCATTGAAAGTGTTCAGATCAGCTTAGAATGGGTTTTCCTTTTATTTCATTTCACCAAATCCGACTTGTTATGCTTTGAATTATAATCACGTATGATCTATCTTTATAGTTAATAAATTGGTTTGATTGTTATACCTGAAGCAGTGTATTTGGTTTGAAGCGTATCAGAGACTTCCCTTGGGATAACAAGCCTGGTACATACCAATTTCTTTGTTAAACTGATGAACTCATATAAGCTTGCAGCGTCCAGTGGGGATAACTGGACACTGCAAGACGGAGGTTCCTAGGGTTGTGTCTCAGACCGGTGATATTGGCTAGTGTCATTCGGTTGCACAATCCAAGGAACAGCTTACATGTCAGAGGCTGTGCGTGAACAGCCCAGGAGTGGGGGTTCTCACAGCAGAGCAGGGTAAGGCTGGCTCCCAGAGTCAAGGATTGGAGTGACCTAGCAGATCACCGGTCCAGATAACACCAAAGGAGAACGTCAGAATACCAAATTGAGATTTCTAAACCTAGCTATAGCACTCGACCCAAGGTTTAAGAATCGGAAGTGCCTTTCAAAATCTGAGAGGGACAAGGTGTGGAGCAGGCTTTCAGAAGTTGTAAAAGAGCAACACTCCAATGAGGAAACTACAGAACCTGAACCGCCAAAAAAGAAAATCAACCTTCTGCTGGTGGCATCTGACTCAGATGATGAAAATGAACGTTTGTCGGTCTGCACTGCTTTGGATTGTTAGTGAGCAGAACTCACCATCAGCATGGACACATGTTCTCTGGAATGGTAGTCGAAGCATGAAGAGACATGAATTATTACCATATCTGGCACATAAGTATTTTGCTACACCAGCTACAACAGTGCCATGTGAATGCATGTTCTCACTTTCAGGTAACATTGTAAACAAAAAGCAAGCAGCATTATTTCCTGCTAAGGTAAACAAACTTGTCTGTCTGAGTCATTGGCTAAACAAGATGTAGGACTGAGTGGATTTATAGTATCTCATATTTTACATTGTTTTATTTTTGATTGCAGTTATTATTTGTAAATTATTCTACATTTCTAAGTTCAACTTTCCTGATAAAGAGATTTCACTACAGTACTTGTATGAGGTGAATTGCAAATATTTCTTCTGTTTCTTTTTTACAGTGCAAATATTTGTACTTAAAAATAAATATAAAGTGAGCACTGTACACTTTGTATTCTGTATTCTAATTGAAAACAATATATTTGAAAATGGAGAAAACATCCCAAAGAAATGAAATAAATGGTATACTATTATTCTGTAAAGGCGTGATGAAATGTGCAATTATTCATGATTAATTTTTATCTCACAATTAATCACAATTACCTTTTTCAATAACTTGACAGCCCTACTGCCCACCACTACCATGCAGCCACCTGTGCGGTGGAACAGGGTAGATGAGAGACAGGGCACAGAAACTCATGTGCTGTGTAGGAGAGGAAGTGAGGAAGAACCCTGTCTCCAGTCACAGCTGTGGGGGATATTACAGGTTCAGGGGTAATTAGCTGAGATGGAAATCACCAGGAGTGACAGTGATAGGACTTCATACAGGGATCCCTGAGTGGCTGCAGGATCCATTTAACCCCAAACCCCACAAATGGGATGTACAGTTAATCAGTGTCCCATTGTGCTGTAGCGGGGCAGGGGGATCAGCGCGATCAGCGACGGGGAGGATCTCTCACTGAGGCGCATGTACTGCTCCCAGCAGCGCAGGCCCTAAGTGCTGTGCTGGGGCACTGGGGCCAGCACTGACTGCGAGGGGAGAGCACCCCCTACTGAGCCCCCATCCCACTCCCTGCAGCACAGGCCTGTAGAACTGTGTGAGGAAAATGGAGTCAGCACTGATATCATGGGAAGAGTGACACTGTGACCCCGAAACAGCTCCCAGCAGTAAAGGCCCTTAGCACCATGCTGGGGCACTGGGGTCAGCACTGACTCAGACAGGAGAGCTGGGTCTCTGCTGAAAGCTTCCCACCCGATCCCTGCACCACCCACAGTCACGTGATCAATGCAAGTTACCTGAGCACACAACACCGGCATCTTCTCTGTGGGTACAGTTACTGTCGCCCCAAGGCTGAGCCCTGCAATCGGAGAGGGCAACTTCTGTCCCCGTGCAGTTGATGTCATCCAGCCAGATATGGTCTGACCCTCGTCCAAATCGAGCCCCTCCTGGGGCTGTAAACGCCGTCCCACAGCCCAGCTGCCTGCATACGACTCCGGCATCCTGTAAGTCCCAGCTGTCATCACACACGGTTCCCCACTGCTGGTTGTGAAGCACCTCCACCCTCCCAGCACAGCGACTCGGGCCGTTCACCAGTCGGAGCTGAGCTACTTCTGAGATGCCAGCGTCTGCAAACACCCAAGGGAATAAACATTCAGGGAGGTTCCTTTACATTCAATCACTAGTGATGCTGACGAAAAAATGTTTACCTACCTCTCGTAACTGTCATTCTTCAAGAAAACATGCTAGGTAGGAGACATAGCTCAGTGGTTTGAGCATTGGCCTGCTAAACCCAAGGGTTATGCGTTCAATCCTTGAGGGGACCACTTAGAAATCTGGGGCAAAAATCTGAACTAGATGATCTCCTGATATTCCTTCCAACTTCGATATTCTATGTCTGTTCCAATAGGTGTGCACAATCAGTGGAAGGTTTTTTTCCCCTAGTGGTACCAGTCATGTCAGCTATGGAGCCCCCTGGAGGGGCACCTTCATGGCAGTGTCCATAGGTCCCTGCTGACCCCCTTCCTGCCAGAATCCTCCAACAGAGGGGAGGCAGGTGGGATTTGGAATGGACACAAGCAACACACCTCGAAGAACAACAGTTACGAGAGGTAGGTAACCACTGTTCTTCTTCGAGTGATTGCTCATGTGCATTCCAACAGGTGACTCCCAAGCAGTTTCCTTGTTGGGGGAGGGGTTGGAGTTCACCTGGCTGAGGAATGCAGGACTGTGTCTATGAGCCTATATGCACAATAGCTGACCAAACGTGGCATGTGAGCTCTCTACCAAGTGTTAGCAGCCCAACAGTCAACCTAATGGGAGCAAGATGTTTGTATGGGACAAAGTTGAAGAGAGATGTAAAATGTAGCATATGAGGCTCCAGAAATGTGGATGTGAAGCTTGTCACATGCACCATGGCAATCCCTTTGGTTGGGCCAATCAGCACATAGAACAATGCACAGCTGTGGAGACAGGCTGTATTCACTGTCTGGGCCCACTGAGGGCATGAGAATTTACAAAGACCAAGGACCCTCAGCACAAGTCTCCGAAGAGAGACCTCCTCTGGAAGAGAAAATGGTCTCTACCTACAAAGAAAAAGGAGAAGGGAGGAGATCCCTTTCACCCAGGAGGCAGCTGACAGCATTTCTGTCAGGAACAGGAGATCACAACTAACCCTGGAGTAAAACCCTGGAAGGACTGTGGGGTGAGCGTTGCTCTACCAGACAGAAAAGTATCTTGTTCAATGAGTCTAGGCTCTAGTCAGCGTGGTATAATTTAATTGGCCAAAGAACCATTTATTTCCAACCCTTCTCCTTGCTACTCCTCGAATCTCTACACTCTGTGAAATCACTTGTCCTTGGTGTGACTATGAGGGGATCTAGAGCTGCGTGTTGATTTGGGCAGAAATGGGAGGTGGAGCTGGTCACCTTGGGACCCTGGTCCTTTGGGAGCAGCAGATCTGTGACTGCTGTGAATGCTCAGCGTGACAGGGACTGGGTGCTGCAGGGGTACGCTCGGACGGCCGAGGGGTGCAGTGTGCCTACTGCCAAGCTGGAGAGAGGTCACCCTTCTCCCAAAGGCCTAGGGGGCACGGCTTGTGTGGCCTGTGGCCGAGGGAGTCAGGGAGTTACCCTGCAACGGACACAGACAAGAATTCCTCATTCAAGGGGCCCATGGCACTGTGGTGGGGCATCAGGGCCAGCATAACTGCAAATGGAGAGTGCCCCCTACAGACACCCCTCTACCTGCAATACAGGCCTTTAATACCATGCTGGAGCACTAGGGTCAGCGATGACTCAGGGCAGGTCTTCACTACCTGCCGGATTGGTGGGTAGTGATCAATCTATCGGGGATCGATTTATCGTGTCTAGTGGAGATAAGATAAAATCGATCCCTGATGGGACTCCCCGTCGACTCCGGAGCTCCAGCTCCTGAGAGGCGGAAGCGGAGTCAACAGGGGAGCGGCAGCGGTTGACTCGCAGCCGTTTCCACGGCCAGGTAAGTCGGCATATTTTAGGTCGACTTCAGCTACGCTATTCATGTAGTTGAAGTTGCGTATTTTAGGTCGACTCCCCCTCCCTAGTGTAGTCCAGAGCTCAGACAGGAGAGTTGGGTCTGTGCCAAAAGCGTCCCAGCTCAATCCCTGAACCACCCACAGTGACGAGATGGATGCAAGTTACCTGAGCACACAACACCGGCATCTTCTCCATGGGTACAGTTATTCTCTCCCCAAGGCCGAGCCCTGCAATCGGAGAGGGCAGATTCTGTCCCTGCGCAGTTCACATCATCCAGCCAGACATGGTCTGACCCTCGCCCAAATCGAGCCCCTCTTGGTGCTGATAATGCCGTCCCACAGCCCAGCTGCCTGCACACAACTCCGGCATCCTGTACGTCCCAGCCGTCATCACACACGGTTCCCCACTGACTGTTGTGAAGCACCTCGACTCTCCCAGCACAGCGACTCCTGCTGTTCACCAGTCGGAGCTGAGCCACTTCTGAGATGCCAGCGTCTGCAAACACCCAAGGGAATAAACACTCATGGAGGTTCCTGTGCATCTGATCTCTAGTGTCGCTACGCCTCCCACTGATGGCTCTGACCGGTCTCTGCACAAAGCAAGTGCCTGTCTAGGGCTCCCCACCACTGATTAGGTTAATCACTTGGGCAATGTTGAAGTTTGTCCACTCCCATCCCAGCCAGCTCTCACCTAGTTAGGCAGACTGGACAGCAGTCTGTTCTACTGCTCCCACTAGAGCACTTAGAAAGATCACCCCCCGCACTGCTGGCAGGAACCTTCTGGGGAGCAGATTTACACTCTCACTCCTGGCGCTGAAGCAGTCTGGGCAAAAACACTGTCTCGCAGCAGGTGATTTCAGCTCTAGTGATCATTTCAACCAAAATTATCCTAACGGAGTCATAATTAACCTCATTCATCAGATCTGGGACTGCTGTGAATGCTCAGCGCGACAGGGACTGGGTGCTGCAGGGGGACGCTCGGACGGCCGAGGGGTGAATTGTGCCTATTGCCAAACTGGAGAGAGGTCATCCCCATCCCCAAGGCCTAGAGGGCACGGGTACTGTGGCCTCTGGCCGAGGGAGTTGGGGAGCTGTCTCCCAGTGGGCACAGAAAAGGCTTCCTCATACTAGGGGCCCATGGTACTGCACTGGGGCATTAGGGCCAGCACAACTACAAATGCAGAGCGCCCCCTACTGACACCCCTCTACCTGCAGCACAGTCCCCTTGGTACTGCACTAGGGCACCGGCGCCAGCACCGACTTCAAGGGGAGAGTGTGAGCGTCCCCTACTGAGCCCCGACACCACTCCCTGCAGCACAGGCCCATAGAACCGCACAGGGGAATTAGGGTCAGCACAGACTGAGAGGAGAGGGCTCCCTACTGGAACTGCCATATTGCTCCCTGCAGCACAGGCCCCAAGCACCATGCTGGGATCAGCACTGGCTGTGAGGGGACAATGCCCCATAATGAGCTTCCCACCCTGCTCCCTGCAACAGGCAGGGGGGTAGATGAAGGTTACCTGAGCAGACAACACCGGCATCTTCTCCGTGGGTACAGTTTTTCTGTCCCCAAGGCTGAGCCCTGCAATCAGAGAGGGCAACTTCTGTCCCAGTGCAGTTGACGTCATCCAGCCAGATACGGTCAGATCCTCGCCCAAATCGAGCCCCTCCTGGGGCTGATAATGCCGTCCCACAGCCCAGCTGCTTGCACACGACTCCTGCATCCTGTAAATCCCAGCCATCATCACACACGGTTCCCCACTGCTGGTTGTGAAGCACCTCGACCCTCCCAACACAATGACTTGGGCCGTTCACCAGTCGGATCCGAGCCACTTCCGAGATGCCAGCGTCTGCAAACACCCAAGGGAAGAAACACTCAGGGAGGTTCCTGTGCATCTAATCACTAGTGATGCTGTGGAAAAAATGGTTACCTACCACTCGTAACTGTTGTTCTTCTAAATGTGTTGCTCATGTCCATTCCAATAGGTGTGCACACGCTGCGTGCACCATCATCGGAAGTTTTTTCCCCAATAGCGGAACCTGTCGTGTCGGCTGTGGAGACCCCTGGAGTGGCGCCTTCATGGCAGTGTATATCGGTCACTGCTGACCCACCGCCTGCTCAGTTCCTTCTTGCCAGATTTGGAATGGACGTGAGCAACACACCTCGAAGAACAACAGTTGAGAGGTAGGTAACCGCTGTTCTTCTTCGAGTGATTGCTCATGTGCATTCCAACAGGTGACTCCCAAGCAGTTTCCCTGGGGGGAGGGGTCGGAGTTCACCTGGTTGAGGAATGCAGGACTGCCCTGCCAAAGGCTGCATAGTAACTTGCCTGTTGGGTAATGGCGTAGTGTGACGTGAAGGTGTGGATAAAGGACCACGTTGTGGCCTTGCATATTTCCTGGATAGGGACCTGTGCCAGGAATGCTGCGGATGAAGACTGTGCTTTTGTGCAGTGCACCGTAAGTGGAGGGGCTGGAATTTTAGCCAGGTCATAGCAAGTCCCGATACAGGATGTGATCCATGATGAAATGCGGTAGGATGAGATCGGAAGCCCCTTCAGTCTTTCTGCGATTGCAATAAAGAGCTGTGGTGACTTACAAAATGGCTTTGTGCGCTCAGTATAGAATGCTAGGGCACACCTGATGTCCAGATAATGGTACATGCTCTCTCTGTTACTGATATGTGACTTAGGAAAGAACACAGGTAAAAATATGTCCTGGTTCTTATGAAACTGGGAGACTACCTTTGGCAGAAACGCGGGGTGAGGTCGTAGCTGCACCTTGTCTTTATAAAAGACCGTATAGGCGGGCTCGGAAGTCAGCGCTCGGAGCTGGGAAACCCTTCTGGCCGAGGTTATGGCCACCAGAAAGGCCACATTCCAGGAAAGGTAGGACAGAGGGCAGGACGCCATGGGCTTGAAAGGGGGCCCCATGAGCATGAACAGGACCAGGTTGAGGTCCCAATGGGGAATGGGCCGTTGTACCTGGGGATAAAGACTGTCCAAGCCTTTGAAAAACCAGCCCACCATGGGATTACCGAAGACTGACCTACCCGCTGCCCCCAGGTGGAAGGCCGAAATGGCAGCCAGGTGTACCCTGAGAGATGATATTGCCAACCCTTGCTGCTGGAAGTATAAGTAGTAGCCCAAATCAAGGGGAATTGGCGCTTGCTGCGGGTCGGTGCCCCTCTGCAGAGACCAGATGGAAAAGTATTTCCACTTTGCCAGGTAGGTGGCAAGAATGGATGGTTTCCTATTTTACAGCAGGACCTCCCCCACTGGGTCCGAACACTGAAGCTCATGAGGGTTCAACCATGGAATTTCCGTGCCATGAGGTGGAGGAACTCCAGATTGGGGTGTTGTATGTGATTGTGGTCCTGTGTGATGAGGCTCAGGTACACAGGAAGGGCTACTGGTCTGTCCACAGCAGGGTGAACCAGTGCTGGCAGGGCCACGCTGGTGGTATGAGGATCAAGGAAGCCCCGTCCCGGTGAGTCTTGAGGAGGACTCTGTGTATGAGAGGGAAGGGCGGGAACGCGTATAGCAGGTGACTCGTCCATGAAAGGTGAAAGGCATCTGCGATGGAGCCTGGTCTGTGGTTCAGGAAAGAATAGAACCGCTGGCACTTTCAGTTGCTCTGCGTCATGAACAGGTCTATGTTTGGAAAACCCCACCTCTGGAAAATCGAGTGTGCACAGCTCTGCGGTACCGGTACCAGTGCCGGAAGCGGGAGCAGTACTGGCTGCTTCGAGAGCCAGAAGACTCAGCGTCTGACTCAAACGAGTACTCTGTGCCTGACCACAGGAGGGTGGAGCCTGACAGTGCTGGGGAGCAGTACTGGGGTGATGGTGAGCAGTGCCGTAACATCATGGGCTTGTCGTAATGATGAACCAGGGGTGGTGCCACCATCGGTGCCACAAAGGGTGCCGGAGCCATATGCAATGCTGCTATAGATGCTGCAGCCGGTGCCGTTATCGGTGCCACTTACGGTGCCTGAGCTTGTGGTGCCGGAGCTCGCACCTGCGAGGCCGGGGTCTGCACCGTCATGGCAATGAGGTCCCCTGCTGCTTCGCAGGTGTCCAGCTCGAGCTCTTCCTCCAAACCCTCCCAAGTCGGGGAGTCCACCAGCACCACTTTCGACAGGCCTCGGATTGAGGCTGGAGTCAACGGTACCAGGTCTTGAGGTCCAGACCGTGGGTTTCCCGCTGCAGGACGCACTCCACTGGAATCTCCTCGCGGCTTGTTCACGAGGAAACGACCCCTGTCCACCTTCTCTTTCTTATGCAGCATCGGGGACTGTGAGAGGTGCCGCCTGGTAGCACTGGTCTTACGAGAGGGGCAGCAGTGCCCGTGCTCCTTGGAGGAGTCCTTTTTTGGTACCAGGACATCCTGCACCGAGGCCGGGGCGCTACGCACCGATGATGCCGGTGCCATTTCCAGAGGGCCAACTCCATCAGGAGGAGTTTTCAATGATAGTCCCGCTCTCTTAGTCCTGGGTCTAAAACTCTTGCAAATTGGGCACTTGTCTGTCTGACATCGTCTGCTAGGCACTTGAGACAAGGAGCGTGCAGATCTCCTGTGGGCATAGGTTTCACACACCCTTTCACACAGGGTGCAGAGTGCTGTATCGAAGGCCACCTCAGGCAGCTCCCCGGAAGCAGCAACTCGTCCCAGCTGATCCTAGGTGGGTGCACGGCAGGCGGGTTGGTGCACTCCTTCCGCCCGCAGCTCCCAGTGGCCGTGGTTCCCAGCCAATAGGAGCTGTGCAGCTGGCACGGGGGGCGGGCAGAATACAGAGCCACCTGACACGTCTCCGCTTAGGAGTAGCCAGAGCCCGGGACGGGTCGCCGCTTACGGGGAGCCATTCAAGGTGAGAGCCCCATGGATCTTACACCCCACACCCGCTCCCACGTACCAAGACCCCTCCCACACCCAAAGGCCGTCCCAGAGCCCGCGCTCCACACCCCCTTCTGTGTCCCAGTATCTGCCGGCCCCTCGCCCCCTACTAAGCCCCCATCCTGCTCCCTGCAGCACAGGCATGTAGAACTGTGTGGGGGTAATAGGGTCAGCACTGATACCATGGGAAGAGTGACACTTACTGTGACCCTGAACCGGCTCCCTGCAGTATAAGCCCATAGCACCATGCTGGGGCACTGGGGTCAGCGCTGACTCAGACAGGAGAGCTGGGTCTGTGCTGAAAGATTCCCAGCCCAATCCCTGCACCACCCACAGTGACATGATGGACTGTAACACGCATGGTGGTAGATGAAGTTTACCTGAGCACACAACACCGGCATCTTCTCCGTGGGTACAGTTATTCTCTCCCCAAGGCCGAGCCCAGCAATCGGAGAGGGCAACTTCTGTCCCTGTGCAGTTCACGTCATCCAGCCAGATATGGTCTGAGCCTGGCCCAAATCGAGCCCCTCCTGGGGCTGATAGCGCCGTACCACAGCCCAGCTGCCTGCACACAACTCTGGCATCCTGTAAGTCCCAGCTGTCATCACACACGGTTCCCCACTGCTGGTTGTGAAGCATCTCGACCCTCCCAGCGCAGCGACTCGGCCCGTTCACCAGTCGGAGCTGAGCCACTTCTGAGATGCCAGCGTCTGCAAACACCCAAGGGAATAAACACACAGGGAGGTTCCTGTGCATCTGATCTCTTGTGTCACGTAAAAGCAGCAAAGAGTCCTGTGGCACCTTATAGACACCCACAAAAGCTCATGCTCCAATACGTCTGTTAGTCTATAAGGTGCCACAGGACTCTTTGCTGCTTTTACAGATCGAGACTAACACGGCTACCCCTCTGATGCGGAACGTAGCGCCTCTGTCCAGTCTCTGCACACAGCAACTGCCTGTCAGGGTCTCCCTACCACTGACCAGGCTAACCACTTGGGCAATGTTGAAGTCTGTCCACTCCCCTCCTAGCCAGCTCTCTCCTAGTTAGGCAGACTGGACGGCTGTCTGACCTACTGCTCCCACTAGAGCACTTTAAAAGATCACCCCCAACACTGCTGGAGGAACCGCCTGGGGAGAAGATTTCCACCCTCACTCCTGGCGCTGGTATTTGCTCCAGTGCGATACTGTGCAGTGCTGCTGGGCAGACGCTGACATCAGCATCGAATTCCATCGCTCCCTGAAAACGGCACCCAGAGTCCATCGCCCCTAGAACTGCCTGTGCAGAGGTAATGCACACTTCCTACAAGCAGATCAACTCCCTCCTGAAACAAACACCTGCCCCTGCGGTTCTTCCTGGCTTGCCATGATTGACTTAGTAACATCGTTTTGTGGCAGCCATTGCTGCACACGTGTCTAGTGCTGCCAGTCCAGTACCAGTCTCAGATGAATGATGGCAGAGTTGGGCTGACAGCTGTGTCCTCACAGAGGGGCAGCAACTCTGGGATAGAGAGACTGGTGTGCGGATGGATTTTAAGAAGCCCTAACTTGCATGTGTCCATTTACTATCTGGGACGCAGATCCTGGGCTAGGCTTAATGGGCCCCTGACTGGACTGGACAGAGGAATTGCTGCAATGCAGAAACGTGGCTGACCCTGATCTTCTCAGTGTGCCTGTGGGGCAGCAATACAGGAAGTCACACGTGGTGGAGCAGAGCCCCATTAGAAGACTGGACCTTGAGGATGCACAGTCCGATGGCTGAACAAGCTAGAGCTCGGGTGGGCAAACAATGGCCCATGGGTCTGATCTGGCCTGGCCGGGCTTCGGATCCAACCCATGGGATTGCCACTCCCGTGGTGCCACTGGCCCTGTGACACTCCTGGAAGCGTCCGGCACCACATCCCTGCTTCCCCTGGAGCTGGGGCGGGGGACAGAGGGCTCCATACGCTGCCCTCGCTTGTAAGCACTGCCCTCCACAGCTCCCATTGGCCAGGAACAGGGAATCACGGCCAATGGGGTTGTGAGGGGAGGAACACGCAGGCGAGGGCAGCACGCGGAGCCCTCTGCTTTCCCCCAGAGGCCTCAGGGATGTGGTGCCGGCCACTTCCGGGAGCGGTGCGAGGCAGCACGGAGCCAGGGCAAGCAGGGAGCCTGCTCGGGCCCTGGTGCTTGCCACAGACACCCCAGAGCCACTCCAGGTAAGCAGCCCCCAGCCGGATCCCTCACCCTGAACCCCCACCTCACCCTGCCTGCACTCCAACCGCCTGCTGCACCTTGCACCCCTCCTGCACAGCAACCCCCTGCCACAACCCACAAGCCTCCTGTACTGCAACCCACTGCCCTGGGCACCCTGTAGCACCTCACACCCCTCCTGCACCCAACCCCCTGCCCTCAGCCCCCTCCTGCACTCTGCACCCCCTCCCGCACTCTGCACCCCCTCCTACACCCCAACCCCCTTCCCTGAGAAACCAAGATGTGGCCCTCGGGCCAAAAAGTTTGCCCACCCCTGAGGTAGAGGTAAGCAAGGCGGGAATGAGCTCTCCCCTGACAGCTAGTGATGAGCTGGGGATGGGGAAAGGCTTCAGGACCAGACTGTGTTTACAAGAACACACCCACTCTGCCTAGGTATCCAGCAGACAGAGCTGTGTTGGCTGGTGCTAGGTTACAAATCACTGTAGTACATACATGCAGGGTAGTGAAATGTTGTTATCCTGATTGTCCTAGTAAAAGGCAGCAGAATTGTGCTTAGTCTCCCTGACTCAGGGGGTCACCCTCAACTGAACTGAACTCACTAACCAGGGGGCTCAGATACCAGACCCCTATCAAGAATGAGAGGGGTTGGAGATGGGTGTTCCTGCTGAGGGGTGTGGGCTCTGTGTAAGGGGTTTAGACATGGTTTAATCTGCCCCTCACCACTCTTCAAAGATAGAGTTAAATAAGGTTCCAGTAGCTGGGATGATTTAGTTGGTGTTGGTCCTGCTTTGAGCAGGGGATTGGACTAGATACCTCCTGAGGTCCCTAACAACCCTGATATTCTATGATTCTAAGGCTCCATTAGGAGTCATTTTGGTTTAAGTGATCACTAGAGTTGAAATCACCTGCTGTGAGACAGTGTTTCTGCCCAGCCTGCTTCAGCACTGAGGTTTCCCCACTAAGAGCTGACAGTCACTGAGAGCTGGGAGGAGCTTCAAGAGAGCAACCTGCAGAGGTCACAGTGGAGAGGCTGGAGGCAGCAGAAGGTGAGGGTGAGCAGAGTGGTGAGTGGCTGGCAGGGCAGCTGCCACCAGAGCAAGCACCCAGACAGCAGAGCGAGCCCGGCGCTCTCCTCCCTGCCCCATGGTGGGAGCTGAACTCACACAGGTGCACCTCTGAAATCTCAGTCTTCACTAACAAAGGACAACCACTGTGAGTGGGGTGCAGTGGAGGGAGAAGGGAGGAACATGTTAAAGGACCTTTTGGTTGCTGGACTCAAGATCCTCAGGCAAAAGACACTGCCCAACGTACTCCGGGGGAGGTGTTTTGCCTATGGTTTTATGTTTATAAATCCTGTTTCTGGCATTTTCCCAAGTTAATGCGGGGGATGCTCCAGAAGTGTTGAAGTGCAGCTTGTCACCTGCGCCATGGCAATCCCTTCAGCTGAGCAAATCAGCACACAGAACAAAACACAGCTGTGGAAAAAGACTATATTCACTGTCTGGGCCCAGTGAAAGCCTGACACTGGGGAGAGGGAAAGCTCAGTGGTTTGTGCATTCCCTGCTGAACTCAGGGTTGTGAGTTCAATCTTTAAGGGGGCCATTTAGGGATCTGGGGCAAAACATCTGTCAGGGACAGTACTTGGTTCTGTTGTGAAGAAAGGGGAGTGGACTTAATGACCTTTCAAGGTCCCTTCCAGTTCTATGAGATAAGTATATCTCCATATTTAAAAAAAAAAAATTCCAAGACAAAGGACCCTCAACACAACTCTCTGAAGAGAGACCTCCTCTGAGAAGAGACAATGGTCTGTACCTATAAGGAAAGAGGAAAGGGGACAAGAGCTCCCTTTCACGCAGGAGGCAGTTGACAGCATTTCTATCAGGAACAGGAGATCAGAACCAACCCTGAAGTAAAAGCCTGGAAGGACTGTGGGGTGAGTGTTGCTCTACCAGACAGAAATGTATCTTCAATGAGTCCAGGCTCTAGTCAACCTGGTATGATTATATTGGCCATGGAACCATTTCTTTCCAGCCCTTCTCTTTGCTACTCCTCGAATCTCTACACTCTGTGAAATCACTTGTACTTGGTGTGACTATGATGGGATCTAGAGCTGTGTGTCGATTGGGGCAGAAATGGGAGGTGGAGCTGGTCACCTTGGGACCCTGTTCCTCGGAGAGCAGCAGATCTGTGACTGCTGTGAATGCCCAGCGGGACAGGGACTGGATGCTGCAGGAGGATGCTTAGAGGTCCTAGAGGTGAAGTGTGCCTATTGCCAACCAGGAGAGAGGTCACACCCTCTCCCCCACAAGGGCTAGAGGGCACACCTTGTGTGGACAGTATCTGAGGGAGTTGGGGAGCTGCCCCCAGCGGGCACAGACAAGGTTTCCTCATGCTAGGGGCTCATTGTGCTGCACTGAGGCATTAGGGCCAGCAAAACTCGACATGGCGAGCGCCCCGTTCTGACACTTCCCTCCATGAAGCACAGGCCCCCTAGTACCGCAATAGGGCACTGGGGATAGCACTGACTTCAACGGGAGAGCATGAGCACCCTCTCCTAAGCCCCCACAATGCTCTCTGCAGCACAGGCCCATAGAACCACACTGGGTAATTAGGGTCAGCACAGACTGAGAGGAGAGCGCTCTTTACTGGAACCCCCATATTGCTCCCTGAAGCACAGGCCACAAGCACCATGCTGGGGGCAGCACTGGCTGTGAGGGGACAATGCCCCGTAATGTGCTTCCCGCTCTGCTCCCTGCAACATGCACATTCGTAGATGGTTACCTGAGCACACAACACCAGCATCTTCTCCGTGGGTACAGTTATTCTCTCCCCAAGGCCGAGCCGTGCAATCGGTGAGGGCAGCTTCTATTCCTCTGCACTTGACATAATTCAGCCAGATATGGTCTGACCCTCGCCCAAATCGAGCCCCTCGTGGGGCTGATAATGCCGTCCCACAGCCCAGCTGCCTGCACACAACTCTGGCATCCTGTAAGTCCCAGCTGTCGTCACACACGGTTCCCCAGAGCTGTTTGTGAAGCACCTCGACCCTTCCAGCACAGAGACTCGGGCCGTTAACCAGTCGGAGCTGAGCCACTTCTGATATGCCAGCATCTGCAAACACCCAAGGGAATAAACACTCAGGGAGGTTTCTGTACAGCCCATCACTAGTGATGCTGATGAAAAAAAGGTTACCTACCTCTCGTAACTGTTGTTCTTCGAGATCTGTTGCACATGTCCATTCCAAAAGGTGTGCACACTCTGCGTGCACGATTGCTGGAAGGTCCTGTCGGCTATGGAGACTCCTGGAGTGGCACCTTCATGGTGGTGTATATAGATCTTTGCCGATCCGCTGCCTGCTCAGTTCCTTCTTGCCGGAATACTCCGACAGAGGGGAGGCAGGTGGGATTTGGAATGGACATGAGTAACACACCTCGAAGAACAACAGTTACGAGAGGTAGGTAACCGTTTTTCTTCTTTGAGTGATTGCTCATGTGCATTCCGATAGGTGACTCCCAAGCAGTTTCCCTGGGGGAGGGGTCGGAGTTCACCTGGTTGAGGAATGCAGGACTGCCCTGCCAAAGGCTGCATCATCCCTTGCCTGTTGGGTAATGGCGTAGTGTGATGTGAAGGTGTGGATAAAGGACCACGTTGCTGCCTTGCATATTTCCTGGATAGGGACCTGCGCCAGGAATGCTGTGGACGACACCTGTGCTCTTGTGCAGTGCACCGTAAGTGGAGGGGCTGGAATTTTAGCCAGGTCGTAGCAAGTCCTGATACAGGACGTGATCCACGATGAAATGCGCTGGGATGAGATCAGAAGCCCCTTCAGCCTTTCTGCGATTGCAATAAAGAGCTGTGGTGACTTACAAAATGGCTTTGTGCGCTCAGTACAGAATGCTAGGGCACGCCTGATGTCCAGAGAATGGAGCATGCGCTCTCTGTTACTGATATATGGCTTGGGAAGAACACAGGTAAAAATATGTCCTGGTTCTTATGAAACTGGGAGACTACCTTTGGCAGAAACGCGAGGTGAGGGTGTAGCTGTTCCTTGTCTCTATAAAAGACCGTATAGGGGGCTCGGAAGTCAGCGCTCTGAGATTGGATACCCTTCTGGACGAGGTTATGGCCACCAGAAAGGCCACCTTCCAGGTAGGATATAGGCCTGGACAGGACCAGGTTGAGGTCCCACTGCTGAACGGGACATTGTACCTGGGGATAAAGTCTGTCCAAGCCCTTGAGAAACCAGCCCATCCTGGGATTGCCAAAGACTGACCTACCCGCTGCCCCCGGATGGAAGGCTGAAATGGCCGCCAAGTGTGCCCTGAGAGATGATATTGCCAACCCCTGCTGCTGGAGGTATAACAGGTGGTCCAAAACAAGGGGAACTGGCGCTAGCTGTGGTTCAGTGACCCTCTGCAGAGACTAGATGGAAAAGCACTTCCACTTCGAAAGGTACATTTCATGAGCGGAGGGTTTCCTACTTCACAGCAGGACCTCCCTCACTGGGTCCAAACACTGAAGCTCATGAAGGTTCAGCCATGGAATTTCCATTCCATGAGGTGTAGGAACTACAGATTGGGGTGTTGTATGTGATTGTGGTCCTGTGTGATGAGGCTCAGACACACAGGAAGGGCTCCTGGTCTGTCCACAGCAGGGTGAACCAGTGCTGGCGGGGCCACGCTGGCATTATGAGGATCAAGGAAGTCCCGTCCCGGTGAGTCTTGAGGAGGACTCTGTGTATGAGAGGGAAGGGCGGGAACACGTACAGCAGGTGACTCATCCATGAAAGGCGAAAGGCATCTGCGATGGAGCCTGGGCTGTGGTTCAGGAAAGAATAGAACTGCTGGCACTTCCAGTTGCTCTGAGTCGTGAACAGGTCTATGTGGGGAAAGCCCCACCTCTGGAAAATCGAGTGTGCAATGTTCGGCCTGAAGGACCATTCCTCACTGTGAAACAAGTGGCTGAGGCGATCGGCTACCTCATTTTGCGTTCCCGGAAGGTGCGACCCTCTAGGTGTATTGATTGGGCCATGCAAAAGTCCCACAGCTTTAAGGCTTCTTAGCTCAGGGGAGAGGAACAACTACTACCTTGTTTGTTTATATGGAACATCACTGCAATGTTGTCTGTCATCACCGACACACATGCGCCCTGAAGGTAGGCCTAGAACACTTGGAAGACCAGATGAACTGCCCTCAGCTCCCTTACATTGATATGCAGCGATAGTTCTGCATGGGACCATAGGCCTTGAGTTCTGATATTGCCCAGGTGCGCTACCCAACTGAGCGCCGAGGCCTCCGTGACTAGCGATAGTGTAAGCTGAGGTTTGGCAAAGATACTCCCACTGCAAAGGGTACTCCCGCCGCAGCCACCAATGGAGAGTTTCGAGAATTCAAGTGGGGGAGGGTAACTATCCAGTCCAGTGGGTCCCTGCCCAGCCTCTGTACCCTTGCCAAAAATGCCTGGAGGGGATGAAGGCGTAACTTGGTCTGCTGGACCACGTATGTGCAGGCCACCATGTGCCCCAACACTTTCATGCAATTTCTGGCCGTGGTTGTGGGGAACTGACGAAGGTTTTCGAAAATGTCCATGAGTGCTTGGAAGCACAGCTCGGGCAGGAACATTCTGGCCTGTGTGGAATCCAAGAGAGCTCCTATGAATTCTATAGTCTGTGCCGGGGCTAGTGTGGATTTGGGCACATTCAATATGAGGCCCAGTCTGTGGAAGGTGGCCGAGCCAGACACATGCTTTGCGGCCTGGGCTTGCAACTCGGCCTGGAAGAGCCAGTCGTCCAGGTACGGAAACACTTGCACCTGACATTTGTGGAGGAAGGCTGCCACGACCGCCATACACTTTGTGATTACCCAGGGGGGCACCAAGAGCCCAAATGCGAGCACCTTGAACTGGTAGTGCTGGCCTCTGACCACAAAATGAAAAAAACGTCTGTAGACTGGGATAATGGAGATATGAAGGTATGCATCTTTCAAGTCGAGGGCGGCGTACCAGTCCCCCAGATCCAGGGAAGGAATGATGGTGGCTAGAGAGACCATGTGAAACTTCACTTTCCTCATGAATGTGTTGAGGTCTCACAGATCCAGGATAGGCCAGAGCCCACCTTTGGCGATGAGGAAATAGCAGGACTAGAACTTCTTGCTCCTGAGCTCCTGAGGAACCTCCTCTATTGCCTATAGAGCGAGGAACGATTGCACCTCCTGCAAGAGGAGCTGTTCGTGAGAAGGGTCCCTGAAGAGGAACGGGGAAAGGGGTGGGAGGGAACAGAATTGGATAGAATTTCTGATCCCTACCATGCTCAGGACCCAGCGATCTGAAGTGATCTGGGACCAAACACGGTACAAGCTTGAGAATCAATTCACAAAGGGACAGTAAGGATCCAAATTCAATACTGATGCACCGTCCTTGGGCACATCTTTAAAAGTTTGGCTTCGGGCCTAGGGCTGTTTGGGCGAACCCTGGCCTTGGCCTGAGGAAGACTGTGTCGGGCGCCTCCTATTATTCCTGCCCCAACCAAGGAGTCCAAAAGGGCCATTGTACTGGGCCCTGCCACTGGGGTGGCCAGCAGACTGTCGATGCTGATGAGTCCCCAGCTCTGCGGTGCCAGGACCAGGAGTGGGAGAAGTACTGGTTGCTTCGAGAGACAGAAGACTCAGCGTCTCACTCAGACGAGTATTCAGTGCCTGACCACAGGGGGATGGAGCACAACAGTGCTGGGGAGCGGTACCGAGGTGATGATGAGCGGTGCCGTAACATCATGGGCTTGCCGTGATGATGAACCAGGGGCGGTGCCACCATCAGTGCCCCAACCAGTGCCGGAGCTCTATGCGGCACTGCCATAGATGCCACAGACAGTGCCTGAGCTTGCGGTGCCAGAGCTCACACCTGTGGGGCCAGAGACTGTGCCACCATGGCAGTAAGGTCCCATGCTGCCTTGTAGGTGTCCGGTGTGGCAGGGAGGTCGAGCTCTTCCTCAAAATCCTCCCGAGTCAGGGAGTCCACCAGCACCGGATTCGATGGGCTTCCAGTTGGGGCTGGAGTCAACAGTGCCAGGTCTTGAGGTCCAGACTGTGGGTGTCCCGCCGCAGAACACACTCCACTGGAATCAACTTGCGGATTCTCGATGGGGGAACGAGCCCTGCCCGCCTTCTTTTTCTTCTGCAGCACCGGGCACTGTGAGTGGTGCCGCCTGGTAACGCTGGCCTTAAAAGCAGGGCAGCAGTGCTTGTGCTCCTTGGAGGAATCCTTTCCTGGTACCGGAACATCCCGCACCAAGGCCAGGGTGCTGCGCACTGATGATGCCGGTGCCATTTCTGATGCCGGCTGGGGGCGAAGGGCCGATTCCATCAGGAGGAGCTTTCAGTGACAGTTCAGCTCTCTTAGTCCTCGGTCTGAAGCTCCTGCAAATTGGGCACTTGTCTGTCTGATACTGTCACCTAGGCACTTGAGACAAGGAGCACACGGATTGTCTGTGGGCACAGGTTTCACACACCTCTTGCACACCTGAAACTCCTGTGACCGAGGCAGGCCCAGGTGCTGGGGAAACTGGGGTGGGAGGAAAGCCCCCCAAAGTCAGCCCAACTTACTAGAAACTACTATATAACTAACTAGTAACTATCTACAACTAAGAAAAGGGAACCACTAGGTAGGCACTTATGAATGCAAGATTAAGCTGCTCCAACGACCGTCACTGGTGGTAAAAAGGAACTGAGCACATGGCAGGTCAGCAGGGACCTATATGCACCTCCATGAAGGCACCACTCCAGGGGTCTCCGCAGTCAACCCTATGAGTACCGCTAGGGAAAAACCTTCCGACGATGGTGCATGCAGTGCGCACACACCTATTGGTATGAACATGAGAAATCACGCAAGGAAGAACATAGCGCCGCCCACTGATTAGTCTCAACAGCCTCTGCAACAGCCTCTTAGGGGTTCACTCCCTATCAATTAATCACAGTTAACTTACGTGATTAACTAAAAAAAATATTATGATTAAAAAAATCAATCACAATTAATCGCAGTTTTAATCTCACTGTTCAACAATAGTTTATCAATTGAAAATTATTAAATATTTTGCATGTTTTTCTATGTTTTAAAAAATATTGATTTCAGTTACAACACAGAATACAATGTGTATAGTTCTCACTTTATATTATTACAGTTAAGTTGTTTTATCCGGCATGTTCGGGCTATGGGGGGGTGCTGGTAAATGAAAATGCAGGTTAACTAAGAGGGAAGGAGTTCAGGTGCGGGAGGGAGTGTGGGGCTGGGGGTTGGGGCACGGGAGGGGGTGTGGAGTACAGGCTCTGGGAGGATGTTTGGGTCCGGGAGGGGGCTCAGGGCAGGCAGTTGGGGCATGGTATTAAGTGCGGGGTGCCGGATCTGGGGGCACTCATCTCGGGTGGCTCCCCGCAAGCAGCAACTTATCCTGGCTGCTCCTAGGTGGAGGTGCGGCGGGAGGCTTGGTGCACTATATCCGCCCTCAGGTGCCACCCCCGCAGCTCCCATTGGCCATGGTTGCCAGCCAATGGGAGCTGTGCAGCCAGCATGGTGGGGGGGGGGCAGAATGCAGGCCCACCTGGCGTGCCTCTGCTTAGGAGTAGACAGAGCCCAGGACAGGTCACCACTTATGGGGAGCCATCCAAGGTGAGTGGCCCATGGATCTTACAAATCGCAGCCCCTCCCACGTACTAAGACCCCTCCTACACCCAAAGTCCCTCCCAGAGACTGCACTCCACACCCCCTCCTGCACCCCAGCACCCTGCCGGCATCATGACACCGGACTATAAACAGACATTTTATATGTTGGTGAAGTGCCGGAAAAAACAGCTTTTACTGTATTTTGCTTTCATTTCATCTGACAAAATCTGACTTGTTATGCTTTGACTTATAATCACTTAAAATCTACCTTCATAGTTAATAACTCAGTTTGTTTGTTCTACCTGAAGCAGTGTGTTTGGTTTGAAGCGTGTCAGAGACTCCCCTTGGGATAACAAGCCTGGTACATACCAATTTCTTTGTTAAATTGATGAACTTATATAAGCTTGCAGCATCCAGCAGGGATAATTGGACACTGCAAGACGCAGATTCCTAGGGTTGTGTCTCAGACCGGCGATATTGGCTAGTGTCATTCGGTTGCACAATCCAAGGAGCAGCTTACATGCCAGAGGCCGTGCGTGAACAGCCCAGGAGGGGTGGTTCTCACAGCACAGCAGGGTAAGGCTGGCTCCCAGAGTCAAGGATTGGAGTGAGCTAGCAGATCACCAGTCTGGACAACACCAGAGGGGAAAGTCACAGAACCAATGTGAGATTTCTAAAGCTAGCTACAGCACTCGACCCAAGGTTTAAGAATCTGAAGTGCCTTTCAAAATCTGAGAGAGACGAGGTGTGGAGCAGGCTTTCAGAAGTCTTAAAAGAGCAACACTCCAATGTGGAAACTACAGAACCTGAACCATCAAAAGAGAAAATCAACCTTCTGTTGGTGGCATCTGACTCAGTTGATGAAAATGAATATTTATCGGTCTGCACTGCTTTGAATTGTTAGTGAGCAGAACCCATGATCAGCATAAATATTTTGCTACACCAGCTACAACAGTGCCATGTGAATGCCTTTTCTCACTTTCAGGTAACATTGTAAACAAAAACCAAACAGCATTATCTCCTGCAAAGTTAAACAAACTTGGCTGTCTGAGCGATTGGCTGAATGAGATGTAGGACTGAGTGGACTTGTAGGATCTAAAATTTTACATTGTTTTATTCTTGATTGCAGTTATTATTTGTAAATCATTTAAAATTTGTAAATGTAAATCTACATTTTTAAGTTCAACTTTCTTGATAATTAGATTGCATTACAGTACTTGTATGAGGTGAACTGAAAATAATATTTGTTTTGTTTCTTTTTCACAGTGCAAATATTTGTAATAAAAAATAAATATGAAGTGAGCAATCTACGCTTTGTATTCTTTATTGTAATTGATATCAATATATTTGAAAATGTAGAAAACATCTCAAAAATTGAAATAAATAGTATTCTATTATCTGTAAAGGTGCTATTAATTGTACAATTATTTATGAATAATTTTTTATCTCACAATTAATCATGATTACCTTTTTAATAACTTGACAGCCCTACTGCCCACCACTACCATGCAGCCACCTGTGGGGTGCAACAGGGTAGATGAGAGATAGGGCACAGAAACTCATGGGCTGTGTAGGAGAGGAAGTGAGGAAGAACCCTGTCTCCAGTCACAACAATGGGGCATATTACAGGTTCAGGGGTAATTAGTTGAGATGTAAATCACCCGGAGTGACGGGGATAGGAACCCCACATTTCATAAAGGGATTCCTGAGTGGCTGCAGGATTAATTCGACCCCAAATGCCACAAATGGGATCTACGACTACCCAGCGCCCCATTGTGCTGTAGTGGGGAGGGTCTCTCACAGAGCCACACGTACTGAACCCTGCAGCACAGACCCTAAGTGCTGTGCTGGGGCACTGGCCCAGCACTGACTGCGAGGGGAGAGCGCCCCCTAATGAGCCCCCATTCCACTCCCTGCAGCACAGGCATGTAGAACTGCATGGGGAAAATGGGGTCAGAACTGACACCATGGGAAACCGTGAACCCAAAACGTCTCCTTACAGTACAGGGCCTTAGCACCATACTGGGGCACTGGGGTCAGCGCTGACTCAGACAGGAGAGCTGGGTTTCTGCTGAAAGTTTCCCAGCCTGATCCCTGCACCACCCACAGTGATGTGATAGATGCAAGTTACCTGAGCACACAACACCGGCATCTTCTCCGTGGTTACAGTTATTGTTTCCCAAAGGCCGAGCCCCACAATCGGAGAGGGCAACTTCTGTCCCTGTGCAGGTGACATCATCCAGCCAGATTTGGTCTGATCCTTGTCCAAATCGAGCCCCTCCTGGGGCTGATAACGCTGTCCCACAGCCCAGCTGCCTGCACACGACTCCAGCATCCTGTAAGTCCCAGCTGTCATCACACACGGTTCCCCACTGCTGGTTGTGAAGCAACTCGACCCTCCCAGCGCAGCGACTCAGGCTGTTCACCAGTCGGAGCTGAGCCACTTCTGAGATGCCTGAGTCTGCAAACACCCAAGAGAATAAACGCTCAGGGAGGTTCCTGTGCGTCTGATGTCATGTCGCTGGGGAACATAGCGCCTCCCGCCGACCAATCTGACCCGTCTCTGCACACAGCAACTGCCTGTCAAGGGCTCCCCACCACTGACCAGGCTAATCACTTAGGCAATGCTGAAGTTTGTCCACTCCCCTCCCAGTCAGCTCTCACCTAGTTAGGCAGACTGGAAGGCAGTCTGTCCTACTGCTCCCACTAGAGCACTTAAAAAGATCACCCCCCGCACTGCTGGCAGGAACCTTCTGGGAAGCAGATTTACACCCTGAATCCTGGCGCTGGTATTCGCTCCAGTGCAATACTGTGCAGTGCTGCGGGGCAGACGTTGGCATTAGTATCTTGGTGATTGGGAGCTGAACACAGTCACCCAACTCATTAGTGGTTGCCTTAGCCTGACATCAGCATCGAATTTACATGCGTTGGCTCCATAGATCCCTGAAAACATCACCCAGAGTCCATCCCCCTTAGAACTGCCTGGAGTGCAATGACGCCTGGCAGGAACCTGCTGGGCACCAGGCTGACAATGGTTCCGACCAGTGCAGAGGCAATGCACACTTCCTACAAGCAGGTCGGGCCCCTCCCGAAGCAAACACCTGCCCCTGAGGTTCCTGCTGACTTGCCACGACTGACCTGGCAACATCATTTTGTGGCAGCCATTGCTGCCCTCATGTCTAGTGCTGCCAGCCCAGTACCAGTCTCAGATGAATGATGGCAGAGCTGGGCTGACAGCTGTGTCCTCACACAGGGGCAGCAACTCTGGGATAGACAGACTGCCGTGCTGATGGATTTTCAGAAGCCCTAACTTGTATCTGCCCATTTATAACCTGGGACGCAGATCCTAGGCTAGGCTTAATGGCCCGTGACTGGACTGGCCACAGGAATTGCTGCAATGCAGAAACATGGCTGAGCCTGATCTTCTCAGTGTGCCTGTGGGGCAGCAATACAGACAGTCACACGTGGTGGAGGAGAGCCCCATTAGAAGACTGGACCTTGAGGATGCACAGTCAGATGGCTGAACAAGCTAGAGGTGAGCAAGGTCAGAATGAGCTCTCCCCTGACAGCTAGTGATGAGCTGGGGAGGGTAAAATGCTTCAGGACCAGACTGTGTTTACAAGAACACACCCACTCTGCCTAATTATCCAGCAGACAGAGCTGTGTTGGCTGGTGCTGGGTTACAAATCACTGTAGTACTTGAATGCAGGGTGGTGAAATGTTGTTGTCCTGATTGTCTGAGTAAAGGGCAGCAGAACTGTGCTTAGCCTGCCCTGACTGAGGGGGTCACCCACAACTGAACTGAACTGAACTCACTAACCAGGGGGCTCAGATGTAAACAGAGTCAGAATGAGGTCCATCCTGACAGCTGGTGGTGAGCTGTGGAAAAGGACTTCAGGGGCTGATCTTTACATCGTGTGGCAAATTGCTGGCACTATTATGATGGGTCTCGCACTTTCTCTTCTTAAGGGGGAGTTCAGGGCACCATTTCTTGCCCCTGAATCAGAATATTAATTGCCCCACTAGTGTCTTTGAGGAGGGGAGTGGAGAGGGAGGGACCTGGGCCCACCCTCTACTCCAGGTCCCAGCCCAGTGGCCCTGAGGATAGTGGTGAACCACTTGAACTGGTGGTTCCTTGCCCTGGGCTACTTCCCTCTCCTGCCCTTCAGCTTGTGAGGGGGCTTCCTGCCCTCCCTCTGCACAAGCCAGGTGCCCCTTACCCAGGGTCTTGGACTTTTTAGCCCACCGCAGAACTCCTCCAAACTTTCCTCTGCTTCTCTTCAAACTGTTCTCTGCTCCAATTCCTTCAAACTGTTCTTTGCTCCAACCAAACCTTCCTGCTCCAACAACCCACACTGTCTGACCTGAAGCAGGGGGTTTATATCATGTGACTCACTGCTGTTACTCTAATTGGCTTCAGGTGCTCTAATTGGCTTCAGGTGCTCTAGTTAATCTATAGCAAACCTTCCACCCCTTGCAGGGAATAAGGCTCCCTGCTAACACTCTCCTGCTGCCTTCTGGCCATGCTGTATCACAATGGGCACAGTCACCCTGCCTAGCATGATGGATTGCTTATCCAAATGGTCACTTTGGTTACTGTGGGATCCCCAGTCTTTCTGTTATTGGGGCAGTAGTAATGAAGGGTTGTTATCCAGATTATGTGAATCAAGGACACTAGAACTGTACTTGGCATTTTATGACGGCGGGATTCGCCCACAACTGAGTAGCACTTGCTAGGCAAGGGACATGGGTTCCAAAACCCATTGAACTGAGAGAGACTGGGGATAGATATGTGTATCTGCTAGTATGGGCCCCTTTTGAGAGAGCTCTAAACACTTCTCTTCTCTCCATTGTGCAACAAAAGAGCCAATGTTGGCTTCATTAAGAGTTTTGTTACCTGCTACAGAGCTGAAATCACTCATACCTGGCTCTAAGCATTTGACTTACTTTGGGCTAGTGGTGTAGAAGCACTGAGGCTCCCCTACTACCAGCTAAAATCACTAAAGAGCTGAGATTGCTGAGTGTTTGTGAAGGGGGGACTGAAGACAAGTTGGCGAGTGGCTAGCAGGCTGGCTAGTGGAGAGGCACTGGCGGGCGGAGCGGAGCGGATAGTGGAGAGGCATGGTTGACGAAGCAGAGCAGCTGGCAGTAAAGATTGCAGGAGAACCCCACGGAGAGGCATGGCAATCGGCCGTCAACCCAAGCAGTGGAGCATTCAAGATGCCCCCCCATTCTACCCCCCAGAGCTGGCTCTAACATTTTTGCCGCCCCAAGCAAAAAAAATAGAGCGCCGCCCTGCCCCTCCCTGAGCGTCGTGTCGCACCACCCAAGTCCCCGCCCCACAGTGCTGCGTTGCATCACACCACCCAAGTCCCCGCCCCCCCGAGCGTAGCACCGCCCAAGTCCCCGCCCCCCCGCGCCACGCCGCACCGCCCAAGTCCCCGCCCCCCCAGCACCGCGTCGTGCCGCCAAGTCCATGCCCCCTCAGCGCCACGTAGTGCCGCCCAAGTCCCCGCCCCAGCACCGCATCGCACCACCCAAGTCCCCGCCCCCCCAGCGCTGCGTCACACCGCCCAAGTCCCCACCCCCCCAGCGCTGCGTCACACCGCCCAAGTCCCCGCCCCCCCAGTGCTGCGTCACACCGCCCAAGTCCCCGCCCCAGCACCCCATTGTGCCGCCCAAGTCCCCACCCCGAGCGTAGCACCGCCCAAGTCCCTGCCCCCGCGCCACGTCGCACCGCCAAGTCCCGCCCCAGTGCCACGTGCGCCGCCCAAGTCCATGCCCCCTCAGCGCCCTGTTATGCCGCCCAAGTCCCCACCCCCAGTGCTGCATCGCACCACCCAAGTCCCCGCCCCAGCACCCCATTGTGCTGCCCAAGTCCCGCCTCCCCAGCGCTGCGTCGCACCGCCCAAGTCCCGCCCCCAGCGCTCGTCGCACCGTCCAAGTCCCCGCCCCCCCAGTGCTGCGTCGCGCCGCCCAAGTCCCCGCCCCCCAGCGTCGCATCGTGCTGCCCAAGTTCCTGCCCCACCCCCCAGCGCCGCCTGGCCAAACCAAAAACAACAAAAACAAACCCCAATCGCCGCCCCCTCCCAAAGTGCCGCCCCAAGCACGTGCTTGGTAGGCTGGTGCCTGGAGCCGGCCCTGCTACCCCCACTTCCACCAAGGCAGGGGGAGGCAAACTCTGCAGATGAACTTCTGAACTCTGGGGGGCTTTACTGACCAAGGACAGAAGCTGTGGGAGGGGTGACTGTTGGGTTGCTGGACTCAAGAACCACTCTGGGGCTGCACTGACCAAGATCAGAAACTGTGGGAGGGGTGACTGTTGGGTTGCTGGACTTAAGACCCTGAGGGGAAAAGGACACTGCCAAACTTATTGGGAGTGGCACTTTTGCTCATAGTTTGTGTTAGGAACCCTGTTTTTGGTGTTTCCACAACATAATGCCGCATTGTTTCCCTCCTTTATTAAAAGGCTTTTGCTACACTCAGACTCTGTGCTTGCAAGAGGGGAAGCATTGCCTCTTAGGCCTGGTCTACACTAGGACTTTAATTCGAATTTAGTAGCGTTAATTCGAATTAACCGCGCACTCGTCCACACCAGGAAGCCATTTAATTCGACCTAGAGGGCTCTTTAGTTCGAATTCGGTACTCCACCCCGACGAGGGGAGTAGCGCTAAATTCGACATGGCTATGTCGAATTAGGCTAGGTGTGGATGCAAATCGAACTTAGTAGCTCCGGGAGCTATCCCACAGTGCACCACTGTGTTGACGCTCAGGACAGCAGTCCGAGCTCAGATGTTCTGATCAGCCACACAGGAAAAGCCCCGGGAAAATGTGAATTCCTTTTCCTGTCTGGCCAGTTTGAATCTCAATTCCTGGTTGGACATCGGGGCAAGCTCAGCAGCACTGGCAGCGATGCAGAGCTCTCCAGCAGAGGTGTCCAGGCAATCTCAGAGTAGAAAAAGGGCCCCAGCATGAACTGACCGGGAAGTCTTGGATCTGATCGCTGTGAGGGGCGATGAGTCTGTGCTTTCGGAGCTGCGCTCCAAAAAACGGAATGCAAAGACCTACGAGAAGGTCTCCAAAGCCATGGCACTCAGAGGATACAGCCAGGATGCAACGCAGTGCCACATGAAAATCAAGGACCTGAGACAAGGCTACCAAAAAATCAAAGCGGCAAACGGACGCTCCGGAGCCCAGCCCCAGACATGCCGCTTCTACGAGGCACTGCATGCCATTCTCGGTGGGTCTGCCACCACTGCCCCACCAGTGACCGTGGACTCTGAGGACGGGATAGTGTCGACGGGCAGTTTCTCGGCGATGTTCGCCGATGGGGAAGATGAGGAAGGGTTTGTGGAGAACGAGGCAGGCGACAGCGCTTACAATACTGCTTTCCCCGACAGCCAGGATCTCTTCATCAGCCTCACAGAGATCCCCTACCAACCCTCCCCGGCCGTTAACCCGGACTCTGAATCAGGGGAAGGATCAGTCGGTAAGTGCTATAAACATGTAAACATTTATTTTTTTAAAAACAGGAATAAAAACTATATGAAAAGAAGGTCAATACATATAGGGATCGAACAGAAGTCCTCTTGGGACAGTTCCACGAAGCTCTTGTAGAGGTATTTGAAAAGCCTCCGCAGGAGGTTCCTGGGGAGAGGTGCCTTATTGGGTGCTCCGTGGAAGCACACACTTCCGCGCCAGGCCATCCTGAGGTACAGTGGGAGCATTGCCTCGACCAGCATGGCAGCATAGGGCCCTGGTCTGTGCAGGGATTCACGCAGCATACGCTCTCTGTCTCTCCTAGTGACCTGCCTCAGGGTGATCTCGCTCGGCGACTGCTGCATCTAATTAGGGGAATTACTGTAATGTTACTATTGTGAATGCTTGACTTTTCCTTTGCATAACAATGACCATCGTTTAACAGCCACGTGGTGGAGGCTGCAGAGGAAAAGCATACAGGGATCTTTCCCGGAGACAGCCGCGAGGGGCTGGAACAGGGTCAGACTTTATGCTTTCCAGATTGCCTGCAGCAGGAGGGCACTGCTATCCATTAACTGTTAAGCAGCCTAAAGTTTACGGCTTACCAGGCCTGGCTGCTACACGGATTCTGCTGTCCTGTCCCGCTTGTCCGATCTGCAGTGCAAGACCCCAGGCAATGAAAGCGAATGCCGAAAATTCGAACTTGTCCTGAGAGCACATGAAATAGGTGCCCTGTATGGTCTTGTTCACAGAAACTGAGTAGACTGTGTTCAGTGTTCGCAAACATGTATCTTTGCAAGGAAATCACTTCCTTTTTCCCATCACACAGCTGCGGCTCTTTCCCGAACTGCCCCGGCATTCCCCTCACAGAGGCTGGCGCACATTAGGCGGTGAAAGAAAAAGACTCGGGACGAGATGTTCGCTGAACTGATGGCCTGCTCCAGAGCCGAGGCGACCCAGCAGAGCCAGTGGAGGGAGATCCTCTCTCAGCAGCAGCGCTCACACAGCGAACGGGAGGACAGGTGGCGGCAGGAAGACCAGCAGGCGACTCAAACGCTGCTTGGACTAATGAGGGAGCAAACGGACACGCTCCGGCGCCTTGTGGATGTTCTGCAGGACTGCAGGCAGGAGCAGAGAGCCCCCCTGAACTGTATCTGCAACCGCCCTCCCCCGCCACAAAGTCCTGTCCCCCCCTCACCCAAAATCACAAGAAGGAGGGGCGCTAGGGGCCGTGAAAACTGTCACTCCACCCCAGCAGAGCGCTCATGTACCAAACAGCTCTCATTCCCTAAAGTATGAGAATTGCTTCCCTTCCTGGCTCATCCGATCCAAAATCCCAGTTTCATCCCCCAAATGTGTAGCTGAGTATTAAAAATAGTTTGCTGTTCATTACTGTTTCCGTCATGTTTCTTTGCAGAAGAGTTTGTGTGAAGGGGAGATAGGGGTTTGTTAATTGCATAGGACAGCCACCATTACCAGGGTACAGACATGGGGGCAGGATCAACAGCAGGTCACACACAGACTGCAGTCAGTAGGCACCCGGGTCACTCTGGGAGGTGTCTGCTGCCCCAGGTCAGTCTGGGAGGTGTCTGCTGCCCCAGGGTCCGAGCGCCTGGCATCCACAAATGGCAAGGCAGGCTGCCCTTACCATGCCCTTCCACCCTAGCCATGAACCTCTCCGATGCCCTGAGCCCCAGCCAGAGCCATCATCCCCCTACACCTACTCACCCTTCCCACACACCCCTCACCCCTTCCGGCAAACCCACCCCTTCCTGCACACCCTCCTGTAACCGTCCTCCCCCAAGAGACCGCTGTAGGAGCAGGAGCCTGTCAGTCCTCGAGTGTAGAAGCGGTCTGTACATCACTGCACACCGTACCCACCCCAGTCTGTGTCCCTGTTTGAACCCTTTAACGCGAATTCGTTAGTAAAGAAAACTTTGTGAATTAAAAATGTTCCAATAACTTTATTTTTAAACGTCTGTTGGAAGGGGGGAAACCTGGTGAACGGGGTATGTAACCCCTGAAAAAAGTCAATAGTAACTGAAACAGGGGCAGGTTCAGCTTCTCTGTAAAGAGACTGGACAGTCATAGGTTACCCTGTTCTCTGAGGAACCTAGCTTTCAAAGCCTCCCGGATGCACAGCGCTTCCCGCTGGGCTCTTCTAATGGCACGGGTGTCTGGCTGAGCGTAATCAGCAGCCAGGCGATTTGCCTCAACCTCCCATCCCGCCATAAAGATCTCCCCCTTGCTCTCACAGAGATTGTGGAGCACACAGCAAGCTGCAATAACAATGGGGATATTGGTTTCGCTGAGATCCGAGCGAGTCAGTAAGCTCCTCCATCTCCCCTTGAGACGTCCGAAAGCACACTCCACCACCATTCTGCACTTGCTCAGCTGGTAGTTGAAGAGTTCCTTGTCACTGTCCAGGGCGCCTGTATAGGGCTTCATGAGCCAGGGCATTAGCGGGTAGGCTGGGTCCCTGAGGATCACTGTAGGCATCTCCACATCCTCAACACTTATTTTGTGATCCGGGAAGAAACTACCTTCCTGCAGGCATCTAAACAGACCAGAGTTCCTGAAAACATGCGTGTCATGAACCTTGCCCGGCCACCCGACGTAGATGTTGATAAAACGTCCCCTATGGTCCACCAGTGCTTGCAGCACCATTGAAAAGTAGCCGTTTCGGTTAATATACTGGCTGGCCTGGTGGGCCGGTCCCAGGATAGGGATGTGAGTGCCATCTATAGCCCCACCGCAGTTTGGGAATCCCATCGCGGCGAAGCCATCTATGACGACCTGGACATTTCCCAGAGTCACTACCTTTGAGAGCAGTAGGTCAACGATTGTGTGGGCTACTTGCATCACAGCAACCCCCACGGTAGATTTGTCCACGCCAAAGTGGTTCGCTACTGACCGGTAGCTGTCTGGCGTGGCAAGTTTCCAGAGGGCTATGGCCACTCGCTTCTGCACACTCAGGGCTGCTCGCATCTGGGTGTCCTGGAGCTTCAGGGCAGGGGCAAGCAAGTCACACAGTTCAAGGAAAGTGCCCTTACGCATCCTGAAGTTTCGCAGCCACTGTGATTCATCCCAGACCTGCAGCATTATGCGGTCCCACCAGTCCGTGCTTGTTTCCCGGGCCCAGAATCGCCGTCCCATAGCATGAATGTGACCCATTGCCACCATGATCTCTGCGGCGCGGGATCCTGTGCTTTGTGAGAGGTCTGTGCCACTCTGACACTTCATGTCCTCACCGTGCTGCCAAAGCCTCCTCGCCCGATTTCTCAGCAGCTGACTGTGGAAGAGGTGGACGATAAGGTGCGAGGAGTTGACAACGGCCATAAGTGCAGCGATGATCGCAGCGGGCTCCATGTTGGCAGTGCTGTGGCGTCCGCGCTGTCACTGACCAGAAAAGTGCGGTAACAGATTTCCCGCCGGCGCTTTCAGGGAGAGAGGGCGGGAGTGACGGTTGAATGACAACAGTTACCCAAAACCACCCTCGACACATTTTTCCCCTAGCAGGCATTGGGGGCTCTACCCAGCATTCCAATGGGAAGCGGGGACTGCGGGAACTGTGGGATAGCTGCCCAGAATGCACCGCTTCCAATGTCGACGCTTGCCCCGTTAGTGTGGACTCACAAAGTCGAATTATTGTCCTTAGTGTGGTTACACAAATTCAAATTCATAAGGTCGAATCCACAAATTGGACCTAAGTTAAATCGAACTACTCTTGTAGTGTAGACATACCCTTAGAGGCGCCCAGGGAGTGGTATGTAATTGTCTCAGGCCACTGGGTTGGGGCTCGAGCCGGTTTTGTGTTGTGTTATTGAAACGGAACCCCTAGATACTGCCCTTGTTACTGCCAGCTCTGACGGGTAGAAGGGTTACACAGACACCAGACCCCTATCAAGACTGAGAGGGGGTGGAGATGGGTGTTCCTGCTGAGGGGTGTGGGCTCTGTGTAAGAGGTTTAGGCATGGTTTAATCTGCCCCTCACCATTCTACAAAGTTAATTAAGTTAAATAAGCAGGGCCGGTGCAATCATTTAGGCAACCTAGGCGATTGCCTAGTGTGCTGGGATTTGGGAGGCGCCATTTTCTTCGGCAGCAACCGTGGTGGCCGGCTCTTTGGCTGCCCTGGTCTCCGCTGGCATTTAGGCAGAGGGAGCTGGGGCAGGGGAGCTCGGGGAGGGCCGCCTGCAGCAAGTAAGGCGGGGAGGGGCAGCATGCAGGGGAACTCCCCGCCCCAGCTCACCCCTGCCCCACCTCCTCCCCGAGCATGCTGTGGGTTAGGCGCCGCAAGCCTGGTAGGTGGGAGAAGTGAAGCAGCCACGGCGTGCTCAGGGAGGAGGCGAGGCAGGTTGAGCTGCTTCACTTCTCCCGCCTCCCAGGCTTGCGGCACCAATCAGCTTAGGCACCACAAGCCTGGTACGCAGGAGAAGTGAAGCAGTCATGGCGTGCTCGGGGAGGAGGCGGGGGAGGGTTGAGCTGGGCAGGGGGGAGGGGAGGTGCCTCAGGGCGGAGGGACGGGGTGGGGAGCTGCCACAGGGTGGGCGCCTCAGGGCGGAGGCGGGAGCTGCCGTGGGGTGGGGGGGCGACTCAGGGTGGGGGCGCGGGGGGAGGAGGAGGGTGCAAGGTGGAAGTTTCGCCTAGGACGCGAAACATCCTTGCACCGGCCCTGTAAATAAGGCTCCATTAGGAGTCTTTTTGGTTTAAGTGATTACTAGAGCTGAAATCACCTGCTACAGTTCACGTCATCCAGCCAAATACGATCAGATCCTTGCCCAAATCGAGCCGCTCCTGGGGCTGATAACACTGTCCCACAGCCCAGCTGCCTGCATACAACTCTGGCATCCTGTAAGTCCCAGATCTCTACACTCTGTGAAATCGCTTGTCCTTGGTGTGACTATGAAGGGATCTAGAGCTGTGTGTTGACTGGAGCAGAGATGGGAGGTGGAGCTGGTCACCTTGGGACCCTGTTCCTTTGGGAGCAGCAGATCTGTGACTGCTATGAATGCACAGTGAGACAGGGACTGGGTGCTCCAGGAGGGCTGAGGGGTGACGTGCATATTGCCAACCTCATTAGCGATCACCCGCCTCCACAAGGCCTAGAGGGAACGGCTTATGTGGCCTGTGGCTGAGAGAGTTGGGGAGCTGTGCCCCAGGAGGCACAGACAAGGGTTCCTCATGCTAGGGGCCCATGGCACTGCACTGGGGCATTAGAGCCAGCACAACTGCAAATGGACAGTGCCCCAAACTGACACCCCCCTACCTGCAGTACAGGCCCTTAGCCCCATGCTGGGGCACTGGGGTCAGTGCTGACTCAGACAGGAGAGCTGGGTCTGTGCTGAAACCTTCCCAGCTCGATCCCTGCACCACCCAGTGACGTGATGGATGCAAATTACCTGAGCACACAACACCGGCATCTTCTCTGTGAGTACAGTTATTGTCTCCCCAAGGCCGAGCCCTGCAATCGGAGAGGGCAACTTCTGTCCCTGTGCAGTTCACGTTTTCCAGCCAGATACGATCAGATCCTTGCCCAAACCGAGCCGCTCCTGGGGCTGATAATGCCGTCCCACAGCCCAGCTGCCTGCACACAACTCTGGCATCCTGTAAGTCCCAGCTGTCATCACACACGGTTCCCCACTGCTCATTGTGGAGCACCTCGACTCTCCCAGCGCAGTGACTCCTGCTGTTCACCAGTCGGATCTGAGCCACTTCTGAGATGCCAGCGTCTGCAAACACCCAAACAAGAAACACCCAGGGAGGTTCCTGTGCATCTCATCTCTCGTGTCGCTGCACACAAATCTGACCAGTCTCTGAACACAGGAACTGCCTGTCAAGGGCTCCCCACCACTGACCAGGCTAATCACTTGGGCAATGTTGAAGTTTGTCCACTCCCCTCCCAGCCAGCTCTCATCTAGCTAGGCTGTCATCTAATTAGGCAGACTGGACTGTAGTCTGACCTACTGCTCCCACTAGAGCACTTAATTAAAGAGATCACCACCCCCCCGTGCACTGCTGGCAGGAACCTCCTGGGGAGCAGATTTACACTCTCATTCCTGTCACTGATATTTGCTCCAGTGCGATAGAGACGCTGGCATAAGCATCTTGGTGATTGGCAGCTGAACATAGTCACCTGTGTCATTACTGGTTGCCTTAGCCTGACATCAGCATTGAATTTACATGTGTTGGCTCCATAGCTCCCTGAAAATGTCACCCAGAGTCTATCCCCCTTAGAACTGCCTGGAGCGCAGGGACGCCTGGCAGGAACCTGCTGCACACCAGGCTGACAATGGTTCTGACCACTGCAGAGGCAATGCACACTTAGGTAATAGGTAATAATTGGAGATATACCAATCTCCTAGAACTGGAAGGGACCTTGAAAGGTCATTGAGTCCAGACCCCTGCCTTCAGTAGCAGGACCAATTTTTGCCCCAGATTCCTGGGTGGCCTTCTCAAGGATTAAACTCACAACCCTGGGTTTAGCAGGCCAATGCTCAAACCACTGAGCTATCCCTCCCCCCCTGTGAGCTAGCCCGGCCCCCTCCTGAAGCAAACACCTGCCCCTGCGGTTCCTGCAGACTTGCCACAGATGACCTGGCAACATCGTTTTGTGGCAGCCATTGCTGCCCTCATGTCTAGTGCTGCCAGCCCAGTACCAGTCTCAGATGAATGATGGCAGAGCTGGGCTGACAGCTGTCTCCTCACAGAGGGGCAGTAGCTCTGGGATAGAGAGACTGCCGTGCTGATGGATTTTCAGAAACCTTAACGTGTATGTGCCCATTTACAACCTGGGACGCAGATCCTAGACTAGGCTTAATGGGCCCCTGACTGGACTGGCCGGAGGCACTGCTGCAATGCAGAAACGTGGCTTAGCCTGATCTTCTCAGTGTGCTTGTGGGGCAGCAATACAGACAGTCACATGTGGTGGAGCAGAGCTCAGTTAGAAGACTGGACCTTGAGGATGCACAGTCAGATGGCTGAACAAGCTAGAGGTGAGCAACGTGGGAATGAGCTCTCCCCTGACAGGTAGGGATGAGCTGGGGAGGGGAAAAGGCTTCAGGACCAGACTGTGTTTACAAGAACACACCCACTCTGCCTAGGTATCCAGTAAACAGAGCTGTGTTGGCTGGTGCTGGGTTACAAATCACTGTAGTAACTGAATGCAGGGTAGTGAAATGTTGTTGTCCTGATTGTCTGAGTAAAGGGCAGCAGAACTGTGCTTAGCCTGCCCTGACTGAGGGGGTCACCCACAGCTGAACTGAACTCACTAACCAGGGGCTCAGACACCAGACCCCTATCAAGAGTGAGATGGGGTGGAGATGGGTGTTCCTGCTGAGGGGTGTGGGCTCTGTGTAAGGGGTTTAGACATTGTTTAATTTGCCTCTCACCACTCTTCTAAGATAGAGTTAATGAAGGCTCCATTAGGAGTGTTTTTGGTTTCAGTGATCACTAGAGCTGAAACCACCTGCTGAGAGACAGTGTTTCTGCCCAGCCTGCTTCAGCACTGAGGTTTCCCCACTAGGAGCTGACTGTCACTGAGAGCTGGGTGGAGACTCAAGAGAGCGACCTGCAGAGGTCACAGTAGAGAGGCCGGGGGCAGCAGAAGGTGAGGGTGAGCAGGGGGCTGAGTGGCTGGCAGAAGAGCTGCCACCAGAGCAAGCACTGAGACAGCAGATCAGCCAGGTGCTCTCCCCCTAACAGGGTAGTGAAGGGAGTGTGTGGTGGTCTGGCAGTGTTTTTGTGCTTGATGGAGATTTGTTTTGCTGTGGGTGGTGGTGTTTTGGTTTTGTCTGTGTTTCCCGTACTAACAGGACTTAGGAGAGAAGGCTACAACAGATACAGAGTTAGCAGTGGTAGTGACCCAAGCAGTGGAAGACACAGTGAAGATAACTGGATATGGAAGATGTGGCATGTACATGATCCTGCAGGGGGTACCTGAAAACAGTTTTGTCTGCATGAATTGCCACCTGATAGAGCTGCTGGAAGAAAAGATCTGAGGATTGGAGGTGCAGGTGGAAACTCTGGAGGAGTTTAGAAGGGGCTTCGAGCGGATGATGGCGGAAAGACATGTTGAGGCTGAAGGGAAAAGCTCAGACTTGCAGATGGAAACAGGACCAAAAAACTCTGAAAGGAGACTGCTGGGTGAGGAAAGTGGATAATGGAAGCATGTGACTAAGAGAACCAGGCAGAGGAAAAGACGGGTTAGTGAAGGACAAATAGAGCTTAGGAACAGGTTTGCGGAGTTGGAAAATGAAGAAGAGGCACAACTGGTGGTCACTGAAGGTGAGAGGACAAGGAAGAAGAGAAGAGCAGCTAGTGCTATAGGAAGAGTCAATGGAGATAACGACACCAAATATGAGCCCCAGGAGGATCCAGGATGGATTGCAGAGGATTGCAAGGGACAATAGGAATTGAGAGTACTTGCAGCCAGAGGGAATAGGGGATAGACTGGAGAATCGCATCATCACTAGGAAAAGGCAGGTCTACATGATTGGGGACTCCTTACCGAGAAGAAAAGAGAGCCTGTAACCAGAGATGATCCAGAGAATGGAAGGGTGAACTGTCTGCCGGGTGCTAAGTTCTGGGATGTGGACCTGACGCTAACAGGAGCAGGAACAAATGATACTGCTAGATTCTCACTGGAACGTATCAAGGGAGACTGGGGAAGACGCTTAAGGAAATCGAGGCTCAGGTGATCTTCAGTGGGATTCTGCCTATTCCTAGAGAAGGGCAACAAAGGTGTGAGAAGATTATGATGATCAAAAGATGGCTCAGGCAGTAGTGCTATAAGGAGGGCTTTCAGATGTATGGCCACTAGGAATGATTCATGGACAGAGGACTGTTCTCTCAGGATGGACTTCACCTGAGTAGGGCAGGAAATAGACTTCTAGGATGGAGGCTGGCACAACTGATTAAGAGATTTAAACTAGGAATTTGGGAGAGATGGTTGGGAGATGTCCAGGTAATCTCCATGCCAGATTTCAACATTGAGAGGGAAGAAAATGAAGTAAGAAAGGATACAGCCATGGGTAGGAGAATGGACCTAAGGAGGAAGGGTAGTGTAGATACCAGTCTAATAGGTGTTACTGGCGGTACAATGTCTATGCCTAATCAGGTAAAGAATGTGAGAGAAGCCAAATAGCAAAAATTAAGATGTTTGTACACTAATGCGAAAAGCCTAGGTAACAAAATGGAGGAATTAGAGCTATTGGTGTAGGAAGTGAAACCAGATATTATAGGGATAACAGAAACATGGTGGAATAGTAGATCATGACTGGAGTACGGGTATTGAAGGATATGTGCTGTTTAAAAAAGACAGAAATAAAGGCAAAGGTAGTGGAGTAGCATTTTATATCAATTGTGAGGTAGACTGTAAAGAAATAAGAAGGGATGGAATGGATAAGTCAGAGTCTGTCTGGGCAGAAATCACATTGGAGAAGAAAGCTACTAGAGCTTTTCTGGGATGGTGCTTGGGGTGTGCTATAGACCACAAGGATCTGATTTCAATTTGGATAGAGACCTCTTTAATGTTTTCAGTGTAGTAAATACTAATGGGAATTTTGTGATCATGGGAGACTTTAACTTTCCAGATATAGACTGGAGGACAAGTGCTAGTAATAATAATAGGGCTCAGATTTTCCTGGATGTGATAGCTGATGGATTCCTTCACCAAGTAGTTGCTGAACCAACAAGAGGGGATGCCATTTTAGATTTGGTTTTGCTGAGTAGTGAGGTCCTCATAGAACAAATGGCTGTAGGGGACAACCTTGGTTTGAGCGATCGTGAGCTAATTCAGTTCAAACTAAATGGAAGGATAAACAAAAATAGATCTGTGACTAGGTCTTTTGATTTCAAAAGAGCTCACTTAAAAAAATTAAGGAAATTAGTTAGGGAAATGAATTGGACTGAAGAACTTGTGGATCTAAAGGTGGAGGAGGCCTGGAATTACTTCAAGTCAAGGTTGCAGAAACTATCAGAAGCCTGAATTCCAAAAAACGGGGGGGAAATCATAGGCAGGAGTTGTAGACCAAGCTGGATGAGCAAGCATCTCAGAGAGATGATTAAGAAAAAGCAGAAAACCTACAAGGAGTGAAAGATGGCAGGGATTCACAAGGAAAGCTACCTTATTGAGGTCAGAACATCTAGGGATAAAGTGAGAGAGGCCATAAGCCATGTAGAGTTGGACCTTGCAAAGGGAATTAAAACCAACAGTAAAATGTTCTATAGCCAGATAAATAAGAAGAAAACAAAGAAAGAAGAAGTGGGACTGCTAAGCACTGACGATGGAGTACAGGCTAAGGATAATTAGGCATGGTCCAATATCGAAACAAATACTTTGCCTCAGTCTTTAATGAGGCTAATGAGGAGCTTAGGGATAATGGTAGGATGACAAATGGGAATGAGGATATGGAGGTAGATATTACCACATCCAAGGTAGAAGCCAAACTTGAACAGCTTCATGGGACTAAATCGGGGGGGCCCAGATAATCTTCATCCAAGAATATTAAAGGAACTGGCACATGAAATTGAAAGCCCATTAGCAAGAATTTTTAAAGAATCTGTAAACTCAGGGATTGTACCGTATGACTGGAGAATTGCTAACATAGTTCCTATCTTTAAGAAAAGAAAAAAAACGTGATCTGGGTAACTACAAGGCTGTTAGTTTGACATCTGTAGTATGCAAGGTCTTGGAAAAAAAATTGAAGGAGAAAGTAGTTAAGGACTTTGAGGTCAATGGTAATTGGGATGAAATACAACATGGTTTTACAAAAGGTAGATCGTGCCAAACCAACCTGATCTCCTTCCTTGAGAGTGTAACAGATTTTTTAGACAAAGGAAATGCAGCGGATCAACTTTACCTCGATTTCAGTAAGGCATTTGATATGGTTCCACATGGGGAATTATTAGCTAAATTGGAAAAGATGAGGATCAATATGAAAATGGAAAGGTGGATAAGGAACTGGTTAAAGGGAGACTACAATGGGTCTTCCTGAAAGGTGAACTGTTGGGCTGGAGGGAGGTTACTAGTGGAGTTCCTCAGGGATCAATTTTGGGACCAATCTTATTTAATCTTTTTATTACTGACCTTGGGTCACAAAAAGTGGGAATGTGCTAATAAAGTTTGCGGATGACACGAAGCTGGGAGGTATTGCCAATACAGAGAGGGACTGGGATATCATACAGGAAGATCTGGATGACCTTGTAAACTGGAGTAATAGTAATAGGATGAAATATAATAGTGAAAAGTGCAAGGTTATGCATTTAGAGATTAACAACAGGAATTTTTGTTATAAATTGGGGACGCATCAGTTGGAAGTAACAGAGGATGAGAAGGACCTCAGAGTATTGGTTGATCACAGGATGACTATGAGCCGTTAATGTGATATAACTGTGAAAAATCTAATGCTGTCTTGGGATGCATCAGGAGAAGTATTTCCAGTAGTGATAAGGAGGTGTTAGTACCATTATACAAGGCACTGGTGAGACCTCATCTTGAATATTGTTTGCAGTTCTGGTCTCCCATGTTTAAGAAGGATGAATTCAAACTGGAACAGGTACAGAGAAGGGCTACTACGATGATCCGAGGAATGGAAAACCTGTCTTATGAAAGGAGACTCAAAGAGCGTGGCTTGTTTAGCCTAACCAAAAGAAGGCTGAGGGGAGATATGATTGCTTTCTATAAATATATCAGAGGGATAAATACCAGGGAGGGAGAGGAATTATTTAAGCTCAGTACCAATGTGGATACAAGAACAAATGGATATAAACAGGCTATCAGGAAGTTTAGACTTGAAATTAGACGAAGGTTTCTAACCATCAGAGGAGTGAAGTTCTGGAACAGCCTTCCAAGAGGAGCAGTGGGGGCAAAAGACATATCTGGCTTCAAGACTAAGCTTGATAAGTTTATGGAGGGGATGGTATGATGGGATAGCCTAATTTGGGCAATTAATTGATCTTTGACTATTAGCGGCAAATATGCCCAATGGCCTACGATGGGACACTAGATAGGGTGGGATCTGAGTTACTACAGAGAATTCTTTCCTGGGTGTCTGGCTGGTGAGTCTTGCCCACATGCTCAGGGTTTAGCTGATCGCCATATATGGGGTCGAGAATGAATTTTCCTCCAGGGCAGATTGGCAGAGGCCCTGGAGGTTTTCGCCTTCCTCTGCAGTGTGGGGCACAGGTCACTTGCTGGAGGATTCTCTGCACCTTGAATCTTTAAACCACAAGTTGAGGACTTCAATAGCTTAGACATAGGTCAGGGGTTTGTTCTAGGAGTGGGTGAGTGAAATTCTGTGGCCTACGTTGTGCAGGCAGTCAGACTAGATAATCATAATGGCCCCCTCTGACATTAAAGTCTATGAGTCTATGAGCCTATATGCACAATAGCTCACCAAAGGTGGCATGTGATGTAAAATGTACCATATGACGCTCCAGAAATGTGGAAGTGAAGCTTGTCGCCTGCGCCATGGCAATCCCTTTGCTTGGGCCAATCAGCACATAGAACAAAGCACAGCCATGGAGACAGGCTATATTCACTGTCTGGGCCCAGTGTGTCCCTCAAAATTTACAAAGATAAAGGAATCTCAGCACAAGTCTCTGAAGAGAGACCTCCTCTGAAAGAGACAATGGTCTGTACCCACAAAGAAAGAGGAGAAGGGGACAAGCTTTCCCTTTCACCCAGGAGGCAGCTGACAGCATTTGTCTCAGGAACAGGAGATCACAGTTAAGCCTGGAGTAAAACCGTGGAAGGACTGTGGGGTGAGCGTTGCTCTACCAGACAGAAAAGTATCTGGTTCAATAAGTCTAGGCTCTAGTCAGCGTGGTATGATTTTATTGGGCATGGAATGATTTCTTTCCAACCCTTCTCCTTGCTACCCCTTGAATCTCTACACTCTGTGCAATCACTTGTCCTTGGTGTGACTATGAAGGGATCTAGAGCTGTGTGCTGACTGGAGCAGAGATGGGAGGTGGAGCTGGTCACTTTGGGATTGTTGTCCTTTGGGAGCAGCAGTGCTTTGAGCAGGGGGTTGGACTAGATGAACTCCTGAGTTCCCTTCCAACCCTAATATTCTATGATTCTATGATCTGTGACTGCTGTGAATGCCCAGCAAGACGGGGACTGGGTGGTACAGGGGCACGCTCGGAGGGCGATGGAGCCTGGGCTGTGGTCCAGGAAAGATATGAGCTCGGAGGGGTGAATTGTGCCTATTGCCAGTCTGGAAAAAGGTCACCCCCCTCCCCAAGGCCTAGAGGGCACGGCTTGTGTGGCCTCTGGCCGAGGGAGTCAGGGAGCTGCCCCCCAGTGGGCACAGACAAGACTTCCACATGCTAGGGGCCCATGGCACTGCACTGGGGCATTAGGGCCAGCACAACTACAAACGGAGAGCGCCCCCTACTGACACCCCTCTACCTGCAGTACAGGCCCCCTAGCAGCCCACAAGGGCACTGGGCCAGCACTGACATCAAGGGGAGAGCATGAGTGTCCCCTACTGAGCCCTCACACTGCTCCCTGAAGCACAGGCCCATAGAACCGCACAGGGCAATAAGGGTCAGCAAAGACTGAGAGGAGAGGGCTCCCTACTGGAACCGTCATATTGCTCCCTGAAGCACAGACCCCAACCACTATACTGGAGTCAGCACTGGCTGTGAGGGGACAAGGCCCGCTAATGAGCTTCCCACCCTCCTACCTACAACAGGCAGGGAGGTAGATGAAGGTTACCTGAGCACACAACACTGGCATCTTTTCCGTGGGTACAATTATTCTCTCCCCAAGGCCTAGCCCTGCAATCGGAGAGGGCAACTTCTGTCCCTGTGCAGTTGACGTCATCCAGCCAGATACGGTCAGATCCTTGCCCAAATCGAGCCCCTCCTGGGGCTGATAACGCCGTCCCACAGCCCAGCTGCCTGCACACGACTCCGGCATCCTGTAACTCCCAGTCGTCATCACACATGGTTCCCCACTTCTGGTTGTGAAGCACCTCAACCCTCCCAGCGCAGCGACTCGGGCCGTTCACCAGTCGGAGCTGAGCCACTTCTGAGATGCCAGCGTCTGCAAACACCCAAGGGAATAAACACTCAGGGTGGTTCCTGTGCATCCGATCACTAGCGATGCTGTGGAAAACACGGTTACCTACCTCTCGCAACTGTTGTTCTTTGAGATGTGTTGCTCATGTCCATTCCAATACGTGTGCACGCGCTGCGTGCACAATAGTTGGAAGGTTTTTTCCCTAGCGGTACATGTCGTGTCGACTGTGGAGACCCCTGGAGTGGCACCTTCATGACAGTGTATATCGGTCACTGCCAACCCGCTGCCTGCTCAGTTCCTTCCTGCCGGAATACTCTGACAAAGGGGAGGCAAGTGGCATTTGGAATGGACATGAGCAACACACCTCGAAGAACAACAGTTACGAGAGGTAGGTAACCGCTGTTCTTCTTCGAGTGATTGCTCATGTGCATTCCAATAGGTGACTCCCAAGCAGTTTCCCTGGGGGTGGGGTCAGAGTTCACCTGGTTGAGGAATGCAGGGATTGTCCTGCCAAAGGCTGTATCGTCCCTTGCCTGCTGGGTAATGGCGTAGTGTGACGTGAAGCTGTGGATAGGGGACCACGTTGCTGCCTTGCATATTTCCTGGATAGGGATCTGCGCCAGGAATGCTGCGGACGACGCCTGCGCTCTTGTGCAGTGCACCGTAAGCAAAGGGGCTGGAATTTTAGCCAGGTCGTAGCAAGTCCTGATACAGGACGTGATCCACGATGAAATGCGCTGGGGCGAGATCGGAAGCCCCTTCAGCCTTTCTGCGATTGCAATAAAGAGCTGTGGTGACTTACGAAATGGCTTTGTGCGCTCAGTATAGAATGCTAGGGCACGCCTGATGTCCAAGTAATGGAACATATGTTCTCGTTACTGGCATGTGACTTAGGAAAGAACACAGGTAAAAAATATGTCCTGGTTCATATGAAACTGGGAGTCTACCTTTGGCAGAAACGCGGGGTGTGGGCGTAGCTGCACCTTGTCTTTATTTAAGACCATATAGGAGAGCTCGGAAGTCAGAGCTCTGAGCTGGGAAACCGTTCTGGCCGAGGTTATGGCCACCAGAAAGGCCACCTTCCAGGAAAGGTAGGACAGGGGGCAGGTCGCCATGGGCTCGAAAGGGGGCCCCATGAGCATGGACAGGACCAGGTTGAGGTCCCAATGGGGAACGGGCCATCGTACTGGGGATAAAGTTTGTCCAAGCCCTTGAGAAACCAGCCCACCATGGGATTGCCAAAGACTGACCTACCCGCTGCCCCTGGCAGCCAGGTGTGCCCTGAGAGATGATATTGCCAACCCCTGCTGCTGGAGGTATAAGAGGTATTCCAAATCAAGGGGAATTGGCGCTAGCTGCGTTTTGGTGCCACTCTGCAGAGACCAGATGGAAGAGCATTTACACTTTGCCAGGTAGGTGGCAAGAGTGGAGGGTTTCCTAATTCACAACAGGACGTCCCTCATTGGGTCCTAACACTGAAGCTCATGAGGGTTCTCCATGGAATTTCCGTGCCATGAGGTGGAGGAACTCCAGGTTGGGGTGTTGTAGGTGGCTGTGGTCCTGTGTGATGAGGCTCAGGCACACAGGAAGGGCTCCTGGTCTGTCCACAGCAGGGTGAACCAGTGCTGGAAGGGCCACACTGGTGGTATGGGGATCAAGGAAGCCCTGTCCCGGGGACTCTTGAGGAGGACCCTTTATATGAGAGGGAAGGGCGGGAATGCATACAGCAGGTGACTCATCAATGAAAGTTGAAAGGCATCTGCGATGGAGCCTGAGCTGTGGTTCAGGAAAGAATAGAACCGCTGGCACTCCCTGTTGCTCTGCGTCATGAACGGGTCAGTGTGGGGAAAGCCCCACCTCTGGAAAATCAAGTGTGTGATGTCTGGCCTGAAGGACCATTCCTCACCTTGAAATGAGCGGCTGAGGCGATCAGCTAGCTCGTTTTGTGCTCCCAGAAGGTGCGATGCCTCTAGGTGTATCGAGTGAGCCATGAAAAAGTCACACAGTTTGAGGGCTTCCTAGCTCATGGGAGAAGAACAAGCACTACCCTGTTTGTTTATATAGTACATTTCTGCAGTGTTGTCTTTCACCACCGACACACATGCACCCTGAAAGTGAGCCTGGAACACTTGGCATGCCAGACAAACCGCCCTCAGCTCCCTTATGTAAGCAGAATCAGGATGAGCTCTACCCTGACATCTGGTGGTGAATTATGGGGAGTGTGGAAAAGAACTTAGGGGGCTGATCTTGTTTGCATAGGCACACCTATTCCACCTAGCATGAGCCCACAGCAGCCCAAAATGGTCACTTTGACAGCTGTGGGATCTCCAATTTCTCGGTTATTGGGGTAGGAGGAATAAAGTGTTGTTACCCTGATTATGTGAATGAAGGACTGTGAGACTGTTTTATGACAGAGGGTCTCACCATCAACTAAGTAGCACTCGCTAGACAAGAGATATGGGTTCCAAAACCCAGTGAATTGAGAGAGGTTGGAGACAAGTATGTGTACTTGAAGGTATTGCCCCTACCCGCTTCTTCTTGAGAGTCTGGCACACCAATTGCATCTCTTTCTCTCTCCCCACTGTTGAATAGCAGAGCTAATTTTGATTCCACTAGGATGTCTAGTTAGAGGCTGCTGAGCTGAATTCACTTTTGGTCAATGGTGTACCAGCACTGAGGCTCCCCTACTACAAGCTGAAATCACTAAGAGCTGAAACCACTAAAACAGCTAAAATTACTGAGCTGAGATCACTGAGTGCTGTGTTAACTAGTGGGGGAGCCTGAAGATATATTGCTAAGCGGCTGGCAGAGTGGAGCAGCTTGTGGGACAGTTGGAGCGGCCCACAGAACAGCAAGTGGAGCAAAGCAGAGCAGTTTGCGGGGACAGCTGGAGTGGCTCACGGAGTGGCTGGTGGAGCAGAGCCGTTCCTGGTGAAGGCTGCAGCAGAACTCCATGGAGAGGTGGGGCAGTTGGCCTCAGCCCATGTAAGGTACCCCTTAACATCCCATGTGCTCCCCCACATCCCACCAAGGCTTGGGGGGTAAAACTCTGCAGATAAACTATTGAACTCTGAGGTGGCACTGACCAGGCACAGACTTTGGGGTGATTTGGACTTAAGACCCTGAGGGGAAAAGGACATTGCCAAACTTACTTGGAGGTGGGGCTTTTGCTCATGGTTTGTGTTATGAATCCTGTTTGTGGTGTTTCCCCAACGTAATGCTGCATTGTTTCCCTCCTTTATTAAAAGGATTTTGCTACACTCAGACTCCGTGCTTGTGAGAGGGGAAGTATTGCCTCCTAGAGGCGCCCAGGGAGGTGGTATGTAGTTCTCCCAGGTCACTGGGTGGGGGCTCAAGCCGGTTGTGCATTGTGTTATTGAAACGGAACCCCTGGATACTGAACCCGGCCCTTGTTGCTGCCAGCTCAGAGGGGCAGAAGGGTTACACTTACATTGTTATGCAGCGATAGTTCTGCGTGGGACCATAGGCCTTGGGTTCTGATATTGCCCAGGTGCGTTCCCCAACCGAGCAGCGAGGCCTCCGTGACTAGTGATAGCGTAGGTTGGGGTTTGGCAAAGGATACTCCCACTGCAAAGGGTACTCCCGCTGCCGCCACCAGTGGAGAGACTCAAGAATGCGAGTGAGGAGGGTAACTATCTGGTCCAGTGAGTCCCGGCCCAGCCTGTGTAACCTCGCCAAACACACCTGGCGGGGCGAAGGCATAACCTGGTGTGCTGGACCACGTATGTGCAGGCCGCCATATGCCCCAACAGTTTCATGTAATTTCTGGCCATGGTTGTGGGGAATCAGCGAAGGTTTTTGATAATGTCCATGATGTGCTTGGAAGCGCAGCTCAGGCAGGAACGTCCTGGCCTGTGTGGGGTCCAAGAGAGCTCCTATGAATTCTATTCTCTGTGCCGGGGCTAGTGTGGATTTGGGCACATTCAATATGAAGCCCAGCCTGCGGAAGGTGGCCCAGGCCTGAGACACATGCTCTGTGGCCTGGGCTTGCAACTCGGCCTTGATGAGCCAGTCGTCCAGGTATGGGAATACTTGCACCTGACGTTTGCGGAGGAAGGCTGCAACGATCGCCACACACTTTGTGAATAACGGTGGGGCCATCGAGAGCCTAAATGGGAGCACCCTGAACTGGTAGTGCTGGCCGCTGACCACAAAACGAAGAAAATGTCTGTGGGCCAGGATAATGGAGATATGAAAGTACGCATCTTTCAAGTCAAGAGTGGCATACCAGTCCCCTGGATCCGGGGAAGGAATGATGGTGGCCAGAGAGACCATATGAAACTTTCCTCATGAATGTGTTGAGGTCTCGCAGATCCAGGATAGGCCAGAGCCACTCCTTGGCCTTGGGGATGAGGAAATAACAGGAGTAGAACCCCTTGCCCCTGAACTCCTGAGGAACCTCCTCTATTCCCCCTAGAGCAAGGAGAGATTGCACTTCCTGCAAGAGGAGTTGTTCGTGAGAAGGGTCCCTGAAGAGGAACAGGGAAGGGAGGTGGGAGGGGGGAAGAGAACAGAGTTGGATAGAATATCCCACCCATATCGTGCTCAGGACCCAGCGATCTGACGTGATCTTGGACAAAGCATGGTAGAAGCGGGAGAATTGATTCACAAAGGGAGGGTAAGGATCTGAGTTTGATACTGATGCTCCGTCCTCAGCTGCATCTTCAAGTTTGGCTTTGGGCTTGGGGCTGTTTGGCCAAACCCTGGCCTTGGCCTGAGGAGGACTGTGGTGGGCGCCTCCTGTTATTCCTGACCCATCTCCTGGACAAGTCTTGCCTCGGAGGCCCAGAGTAGAAGTGAGTCGGGGGCTGAGGCTTAAATGACTTTCTTTGGGGTGCAGGGGTGTGGATCCCCAAAGACTTTAAAGTCACCTTCGAGTCCTTAAGGTTGTGCAGGCGAGAATCCATATTTTGGGCAAACAGGCCTGCATGGTCAAAGAGGAGGTCCTGAATCGTGTTCTGGACCTCAGGTGGTATCCCCGACACCTGCAGCCACACATTCTGTGCCTCACTGTAATCGCGGTGGCCATAGTCCAAGCTGCCGAGTCTGCCGCGTCTAACACAGCCTGGAGGGAGGTTCTCAAGACCACTTTGCCCTCCTCGAGAAGAGCGCTAAACTTCATGCATGAGTTAGCCAGGAGCAACTCCTGGAATTTTGCTAACGAGCTCCAGGAATTGAAAGCGCTTGCTGGTCTGCCACTCGAAGCTGGAGCCCCCTGGTCGAGCAGACCTTTCAGCTGAAAAGGTCCAGCTTCTTAGTGTCCCATAACTTTGGGGTGGGACCTGGCTGCACCTGTCGCTCCTTATGATTTGCCACATCGACCACCAGAGTCCTCGGTTGGGGGTGGGTGAAAAGGTGTTCGTACCCTTTCTGTGGCAAAACAATAGGTTCTCTCCACCTCTTCAGTGGTGGGTGGTATTGAGGCTGGAGTCTGCCACAGCACCCTAGGAATGTTCTGGATTGTTCTTATCAGGGGTGAGGCCACCCTAGAGGATGTCCACCATTGGGTCCGACTCCTCCGTGACCTCCTCTGCCTGGAGATTCAGGTTTAGGGTCACCCTCCTAAGAATGTCCTGGTGTCCTCTGGTGTCCATCGCCAAAGGGTGATGGTGGTGCCCCCCACTGTCTTGTCCAGTGAGGAAAAGGAGGAGGCCTGAAGGACTGGGTCTTCTTGCCCAACTGGCTCTCTGGAGGCTGGGTCGGGTGCCTCGTTTTCTTCCCCCGCCCCCCTGTGACTGGATGTGGCTGCAGTACAACTGGTGGCACTGGTTGGGCGCTGTGCCTAAGTATGATGGCCCAGAGTCCCTGTCTCATGTAGGTCCTCAGGAGCCCTGGGGGTGCGGCAAGCCACCAACGTTTCTTGTGGGGTGTAGCCAGGTGGTCACCCCACTTCTGCCTGAAGGGGATAAAGTAGCCCTGGAGAGGGCTGCAGCGGAGAAAGCTAGGCTGATTGGGAAAGCAGCCACAGCTGTGGTCAGCTTAATCAGGGCCCAGCTGGCCCTTATAAGAGGGCTGGGGCCAGAAGCAGAAGAGAGACGCACTCTCTCTAGCCTCAGAGAGAGAAGGACCTGGCTGCCTGGCAGCTGAGGCGGGTACCTAGGGTGAAGCAGCACGGGGGAAGCAGAGGGAGCTGGGGAGCTCCAGCCTAGCAAAGTCCCAGGCTGCAGGCCAAGCTAAAGGCCCACGAAAAGGAACTGGGGCTGCAGAGGGGCAGCCCAGATAAAGGCAGAGGCAGCAGGTCTAACCCCCCTTGCTGATGATGAGTGGATTACAGACTGCAGTCTGCCCCAGGGCGCGGGGATTGGGAGTTACCCTGGGAGGGGAGACCCAGACTGAGGGGACTGCGGTGGGCAGAACCCCTGAGCAAAGGGCACCAGAATCCGGGAGCGACATGGGAGCCAGCAGCAGGCAAGGCCTCAGCCAGCAAAGGCGCTCCGGAGCTGAAAAAGAGCAAATTCCTTGGACAACCAGCAGGAGGCGCCGCACCGGTGAGACATCGCTCCGCCACAGGGGGGGAACAGGGTGCAGACACCACCAATGTGGCCCTGGAGCCCTGACCCTGAGTCTCATGATAGGTTGAAGAAGTGCAAAAGGGCCATTGTACTGGGCCCTGCCATTGGAGGGGCCAGGAGACCGCCAGTGCCAATGAGTCCACAGCTCTGCAGTACCGGGAACGGTGCCAGGAGCGGGAGCAGTACTGGCTGCTTCGAGAGACAGAAGACTCAGTGTCTAACTCGGATGAGTACTCTGTGCCTGACGGGGGAGGCGGTACTGGGGTGATGGTGAGTGGCGCCGTAACATCATGGGCTTGCCGTAATGAAGAACCGGGGCGGTGCCGCCATTGGTGCCACAAAGGGTGCTGGAGCCATATGCGGCACTGCCATGGATGCTGCAGCTGGTGCCATCGTCGGTGCCACTTACAGTGCCTGAGCTTGCGGTGTCGGAGCTCACACTTGCAAGGCCGGGGACTGCGCTGTCATGGCAATGAGGTCCCATGCTGGCTCGTAGGTGTCCAGTGTGGAGGGGAGGTTGAGCTCTTCCTCAAAATCCTCCCGAGTTGGGAAGTCCACCAGCACCACTCTCGACAAGCCTCTGGTTGGGGCAGGAGTCAATGGTGCCGTGTCTTGAGGTCCGGACCGTGGGTTTCTTGCTGCCGGACACACTCCACTGGAATCTCCTCGTGGCTTCTTGATGGGGAAACGACCCCGTCCGCCTTCTCTTTCTTATGCAGCACCGGGGACTGTGAGCGGTACCGCCTCGTAGCACTTGCCTTATGTTAGGCCTGAATGAAGATATAGCAGACAAAACAGGTATACCAACCTGACTGAAGTCAGGCTAACAGAGGTTTCTGGGTAATCCCAGAGTGGAAAAATACTGAGAAGCAGCATTGTCTCACAAAGCCCTGGAAAAAGTGAGATAAACCAGGGGTTGCATTCCTAGCATAGTACCAGCTGTGCTGTGTTCGGAACAGTGTTTGAAGAACTGATAAGAAACCCTAGCATCCCACAGTTCAGATTCTAACTCCCTGCTTGAGTTATAGGCTTGTTTAAAACTCCCCTGTATTCCTAACTTTTGGTGCTTGTTAAGATATTATTAATAATCTAAAGTTGTAGACATAAAGTCTAGGCATGTGTGTATATTAAAAGTGTCTAGTTTCAAGTTGTTAGACAAAGTGGGGTGGGTTGCTCAAGTGAATGATGTATGACGTAATAAAACTGTCTATATAGGCTAATATTAAGCTGTAAAGAGTGGCTGGTTCTCGCTGGAGACGAGCTGCTCTCTATTGATGCGTGCCCTTGTCAATAAAGAGCTTTTGATCGGACCTTGCTGGTGTTGCCTGTCTCTCTGTGATCAGACAACTAACTTCGCTGTCGGGGTTAGAGTCCCTGACACTTACGAGCTTTCTCTTAGTTCTGGGTCTAAAACTCCTGCTATTTCAGCATTTGTCTGTCTGATACCGTCTCCTAGGCACTTGAGACAAGGAGCGTGTGGATCGCCTCTGGGCATAGGTTTTGCACACCTCTTGCACGCCTGAAACTCCTGTGACCGAGGCAGGCCCAGGTGCTTGGGGAAACTGGGGTGGGGAAAGCCCCTTAAAGTCAGCCCAATTTACTAGAAACTACTATATAACTAACTAGTAACTATCTACAACTAAGAAAAGGGAACCACTAGGTAGGTACTTGCGAATGCAAGAGACTGAGCTGCTCCAATGACTGTCACTGGTGGTAGGAAGGAACTGAGCAGGCAGTGGGTCGGCAGGGACCTATATACACCTCCATGAAGGCACCACTCCAGGGGTCTCCACAGCCGACCCTACGGGTTCCTCTAGGGGAAAACCTTCCGACAATCATGCATGCGGTGTGCACACACCTATTGGAATGCACATGAGCAATCACTCAAAGAAGGACATAGCGCCTCCCACTGACAGGTCTGAACAGCCTATTAGGGGTTCACTCCCTGTCAATTAATCACAGTTAACTAAAAAAAAATTTTGATTAAAATAATTACATCACAATTAATCGCCATTTTAATCACACTGTTAAACAATAGAATATCAATTGAAATTTATTAAATATTTTGGATATTTTTCTATATTTTCAAATATATTGATTTTAGTTACAACACAGAATACAATGTGTACAGTTCTCACTTTATATTATTACAGTTAAGGTTGTTTTATCCGGCATGTTGGGGGAATGGGGTGTGGTGGTAAATGAAAAATGCTGGTTAACTAAGAGGGAAGGGGGTTGGGTGCGGCAAGGAGTGCGGGGTTGGGGGTTGGGGCATGGGGGGTGGGTGTGGAGCACGGGCTCTGGGAGGAAGTTTGGGTGCAGGAGGGGGCTCAGGGCAGGCAGTTGAGGGTGCAGAGTGCCGGATCCAAGGCCACCTCAGGCAGCTCCCCGGAAGCAGCAACTCGTCCCAGCTGATCCTAGGTGGAGGCACGGCAGGCGGGTTGGTGCACTCCTTCCGCCCACAGCTCCCAGTGGCCGTGGTTCCCAGCCAATTGGAGCTGTGCAGCTGGCACGGGGGGCGGGCAGAATACAGAGCCACCTGACGCATCTCCGCTTAGGAGTAGCCAGAGCCTGCGACAGGTTGCCGCTTACAGGGAGCCATCCAAGGTGAGAGGCCCATGGATCTTACACCCTGCACCCGCTCCCACGTACAAAGACCTGTCCCACACCCAAAATCCCTCCCAGAGCCCGCACTCCAAACCCCCTTCTGTGCCCCAGCACCCTGCCAGCCTCGCACCAACCAGACTATAAATGAGCATTTCAATGAAGATCAGAAATGCCAATTTATAGAGCTTTCCTGTTGGTGAAGTGCCGGAAGAAACAGTTTTTACTCTATTTTGGATTACAAATATTAGCACTGTAAAAATGGTAAAAGAAATAGTATTTTGCAATTCACCTCATACAAGTACTGCAGTGCAATCTCTTTATTGTGAAAGTGCAATTTACAAATGTAGAATGTTTTTGGTTACATAACTGCACTCAAAAAAAACCCAACCAATGGAAAACTTAGAGCCTACACATCCTCTCAGTCTTACTTCTCGTTCACCCAATCGCTCAGACAAATCAGTTTGTTTACATTTACGGGAGATAATGCTGCCTGCTTCTTATTTGCAGTGTCACCCAAAAGTGAGAAGAGGCGTTCGCATGGCACTTTTGTAGGTGGCTTTTCCAGGTATTTACATGCCAGATATGCTAAACATTCACATGCCCCTACATGCTTCAGCCACCATTCCAGACAACTTACTACCATGCTGATGATGCTCCTTAAAAAAGTAATGTGTTAATTTAATTTGTGACTGAAATCCTTGGGAGAGAATTCTGTATCTCCTGCTATGTATTTTACCTGCATTCTGCCATATCTTTCATGTTACAGTCGTCTCAGATGATGACTCAGCACATGTTGTTCATTTTAAGAACACCTTCACTGCAGATTTCACAAAATGGAAAGAATGTACTTGTGACCCTCTGTACCTCGGAGAATCACCCAGCACCCCCGTGTTCATCCTTATAAAATGGTTGTGTGGTATCCAATGCAAAGGACACTGGCCTAGGCAGCCACAAAAGGATCTGTTGGACTCTCGAGTGAGTCAACCCCCTTCCCTTGGTCAGTCTGGGACTGTGGTGAGGTAATGCTCTCCTGACCCTGAAGAGGGTGAGGCAAAGCCAGGATGGAAGAAAGAACGTGATAAAACAGAGGAATGTTTGCCAGGCTCGTCCTCTCTTTTCCATCTACAGACACCACACCAAGCAACTGAAGCACTGATTAAAGACGAGAGCCTGGCTGAAGAGCAACCAGCTAGCCGGTGGTAAGAAGCATCTAAGTTTGAAAGGGCATTAAAAGTGTTAAGATCAGCTTAGAATGCTTTTTATTTCATTTGACAAAATCCGACTTGTTAGGCTTTGACTTATAATCGTTTAAAATCTATCTTCATAGTTAATAACTCAGTTTTTGTTCTACCCTGACACAGGGGGTTTGGTTTGAAGCGTGTCAGAGACTCCCCTTGGGATAACAAGCCTGGTGTATATCAATTTCTTTGTTAAATTGATGAACTTATATAAGCTTGCAGCATCCAGCAGGGATAACTGGACACTGCAAGACGCAGGTTCCTAGGGTTGTGTCTGGCACTGGCGATATTGACTAGTGTCATTTGGTTGCACAATCCAAGGAGCAGCTTACATGTCAGAGGCTGTGCATGAACAGCCCAGGAGTGGGGGTTCTCACTGCAGAGCAGGGTAAGGCTGGCTCCCTGAGTCAAGGACTGGAGTGATCTAGCAGATCACCAGTGCAGATAACACCAGAGGGGAACGTCACAGAACCAATGTGAGATTTCTAAAGCTAGCTATAGCACTCGACCCAAGATTTAAGAATCTGAAGTGCCTTCCAAAATCTGAGAGAGACGAGGTGTGGAGCAGGCTTTCCAAAGTCTTAAAAGAGCAACACTCCAATGTGGAAACTACAGAACCTGAACCACCAAAAAAGAAAATCAACCTTCTGCTGGTGGCATCTGACTCAGATGATGAAAATGAACATTTGTTGGTCTGCACTGCTTTGGATCGTTATTGGGGAGAACCCATCATCAGCATGGACACATGTTCTCTAGAATGGTAGTCGAAGCATGAAGGGACATATTAATTTTTATCACATCTGGCACATAAATATTTTCCTACACCAGCTACAACAGTGCCATTTGAATGCCTCTTCTTACTTTCAGGTAACACTGTAAACAAGAAGCAAGCAGCGTTATCTCCTGCAAAGGTAACAAACTTTTCTGTCTGAGCGATTGGCTGAATGAGATGTAGGATTGAGTGGACTTGTAGGATCTAAAATTTCACATTGGTTTATTTTTGATTGCAGTTATTATTTGTAAATAATTCTACATTTTTAAGTTCAACTTTCCTGATAAAGAGATTTCACTACAGTACTTGTATGAGGTGAACTGAAAATAATATTTGTTTTGTTTCTTTTTTGCAGTGCAAATATTTGTAATAAAAAAAATATAAAGTGAGCACTGTACACTTTGTATTTTGTTGTAATTGAAATCAATATACTCCTCTACCCCGATATAACGCTGTCCTCGGGAGCCAAAAAATCTTACTATGTTATAGGTGAAACCGCATTATATCGAACTTGCTTTGATCTGCTGGAGCATGCAGCCCCGCCCCCACGGAGCACTGCTTTACCATGTTATATCCAAATTTGTGTTATATTGGGTCACGTTATATCGGGGTAGAGGTGTATTTGAAAATGAATAAAACATCTCAAAAAATTGAAATAAATGGTATTCTATTATTACGTAAAGGCACTATTAATTCTACAATTAATCATGATTAATTTTTATCTCACAATTAAGCACAATTATCTTTTTAATAACTTGACAGATCTACTCCCCACGACTACCATGCAGCCACCCTGTGGGGTGGAACAGAGTAGATGAGAGACAGGGCACAGAAACTCATAAGCTGTGTAGGAGAGGAAGTGAGGAAGAACCCTGTCTCCAGTCATAACAGTGGGGCATATTACAGGTTCAGGGGTAATTAGCTGAGATGGAAATCACCCGGAGTGACGGGGATAGGAACCCCACACTTCAGAAAGGGATCCCTGAGTGGCTACAGGATCCATTCAACCCCAAATGCCACAAATGGGGTATACGGTTACCCAGCGCCCCATTGTGCTGTAGCGGGGCAATGGGATCAGAGCGATCAGCGACGGGGAGGGTCTCTCACAGAGGTGCACATACTGCTCCCTGCAGCACAGACCCTAAGTGCTGTGCTGGGGCACTGGCTCAGCACTGACTGCGAGGCCAGAGCACCCCCTACTGAGCCCCCATCCTGCTCCCTGTAGCACAGGCATTTAGAACTGTGTGGGGAAAATGGGGTCAGTACTGATACCATGAGAAGAGTGACACTTACTGTGACCCCGAACCGGCTCCCTTCAGTGCAGGCCCTTAGCACCATGCTGGGGCACTGGGGTCAGCGCTGACTCAGACAGGAGAGCTGGGTCTGTGCTGAAAGCTTCCCAGCCCGGTCCCTGCAACACCCACAGTGACGTGATGGATGCAAGTTACCTGAGCAGACAACACCGGCATCTTCTCCGTGGGTACAGTTATTGTCTCCCCAGGGCCGAGCCCTGCAATCAGAGAGGGCAACTTCTGTCCCTGTGCAGTTGATGTCATCCAGCCAGATACGGTCAGATCCTTGCCCAAATCGAGCCCCTCCTGGGGCTGATAACGCCGTCCCACAGCCCAGCTGCCTGCACACGACTCCAGCATCCTGTAAGTCCCAGCTGTCATCACACACGGATCCCCACTTCTGGTTGTGAAGCACCTCGACCCTCCCAGCGCAGTGACTTGGGCTGTTCACCAGTCGGAGCTGAGCCACTTCTGAGATGCCAGCATCTGCAATACCCCAAGGGAATAAACACTCAGTGAGGTTCCTGTGCATCTGATCTCTCATGTCATAGACTCATAGACTTTAAGGTCAGAAGGGACCATTATGATAATCTAGTCTGACCTCCTGCACAGTGCAGGCCACAGAATCTCACCCACCCACTCCTGTAACAAACCCCTAACCTATGTCTGAGATATTGAAGTCCTCAAATTGTGGTTTGAAGACCTCAAGCTGCAGAGAATCCTCCAGCAAGTGACCTGTGCCCCATGCTGCAGAGAAAGGCGAAAAACCTCCAGGGCCTCTGCCAATCTGCCCTGGAGAAGAATTCCTTCCCGGCCCCAAATATGGTGATCAGTTAAACCCTGAGCATGTGAGCATGTGCCGCTAGGCAACTTAGCGCCTCCTGCAGACGAATCTGACCAGTCTCTGCACACAGCAACTGCCTGTCAAGGGCTCCCCACCACTGACCAGGCTAATCACTTGGGCAATGCTGAAGTTTGTCCACTCCCCTCCCAGCCAGCTCTCACCTAGTTAGGCAGACTGGACGGCAGTCTGACCCACTATTCCCACTAGAGCACTTCAAAAGATCACCCCCCGCACTGCTGACAGGAACCTCCTGGGGAGCAGATTTACACCCTCACTCCTGGCGCTGGTATTTGCTCCAGTGACATACTGTGCAGTGCTGCGGGGCAGACGCTGGCATAAGCATCTTGGTGATTGGGAGCTGAACACAGTCACCTGTGTAGTTAGTTGTTGCCTTATCCTGACATCAGCATCGAATTTACATGTGTTGGCTCCATAGCTCCCTGAAAACCTCACCCAGAGTCCATCGCCCTGAGAACTGCCTGGAGCGCAGGGACGCCTGGCAGGAACCTGCTGCACACCAGGCTGACAATGGTTCCGACCAGGGCAGAGGCAATGCACACTTCCTACAAGCAGGTCGGGCCCCTCCCGAAGCAACCACCTGCCCCTCAGGTTCCTGCTGACTTGCCACGACTGACTTGACAACATCGTTTTCTGGCAGCCATTTGTGCACTCGTGTCTAGAGCTGCCAGCCCAGTACCAGTCTCAGATGCATGATGGTAGAACTGGGCTGGATTTTCAGAAGCCCTAACTTCTTTCTGCCCATTTACAACCTGGGACGCTGATCCTGGGCTAGGCTTAATGGGCCCCTGACTGGACTGGCCGGAGGCACTGCTGCAATGCAGAAATGTGGCTTAGCCTGATCTTCTCAGTGTGCCTGTGGGGCAGCAATACAGACAGTCACAGGTGGTGGAGCAGAGCCCCATTAGAAGTCTGGACCTTGAGGATGCACAGTCTGATGGCTGAACAAGCTAGAGGTAAGCAAGGTTTGAATGAGCTCTCCCCTGACAGCTAGTGATGAGCTGGGGAGGGGAAAAGGCTTCAGGACCAGACTGTGTTTACATGAACACACCCACTCTGCCTAGGTATCCAGCAGATAGAGCTGTGTTGGCTGGTGCTGGGTTACAAACACCGCCAATACCACACTGAGTAATCGAGACAGCCGATCAGGGAAATAACCCACTTCCTTCCCTGACGGACCAAGGGACATACCGCACCCATGTACCTATCCGCTCCACCGATACTGACTTGGACTCCTTATTCATTCCATGGGTGGCGTACCCAAGCCCACTGACACTTTAAAAACCCTTGCACCCCAGTCTGGATCTATGCCAGTTTTGCGATATGTATGTATCTTTTCATCATCGCAAACGATATCTGTAACCCCCCCACAACCCAAGCCTGACCCCAGATGTACAGTACCTTCCCTCTCAACCTGTGTATATTTCATTTCAAACATTTATTTGAATGCAGGGTAGTGAAATGTTGTTGTCTTGATTGTCTGAGTAAAGGGCAGCAGAACTGTGCTTAGCCTGCCCTGACTGAGGGGGTCACCCACAACTGAACTGAACCCACTAACCAGGGGGCTCAGGTGTAAACAGAGTCAAAATGGGCTCTACCCTGACATCTGGTGGTGAGCTGTGGAAAAGGACTTCAGGGCTGATCTTGTTTGCATAGGCACACTCACCCTGCCTAGCAGAGTGGACTGCTTGCCCAAATGGTCACTTTTGCTGCTGTGGGATCCCCAGTCTCTTTGTTATTGTGGCAGGAGTAATGAGGGGTTGTTATCCAGGTTATGTGAATCAAGGACAGTAAAACTGTATGTGGTGTTTTATGACGGAGGGACTTGCCCTCAACTGAGTAGCACTCGCTAGGCAAGGGACATGCTTCCAATCCTAAGTGACTTGAGAGAGGTGGGGGATAGGCATGTGTACCTGGTAGTGTAAGCATCTCTTTCTCAGGGTACTAAACACCACTCTTATCTCTCTTCTCTCCATTGTGGAACAACAGAGCTATTTTTGGCTCCATTAGGAGTCTTGTTACATGCTACAGAGCTGAAATCACTCATACCTGGCTCTAAGCATTTGACCTACTTTGGGCTAGTGCTGCACCAGCACTGAGGCTCCCCTACTACCAGCTAAAATCACTAAAGAGCTGCAGTCACTGAGAGCTGTCTTAAGTGTGGAGGTGGGGACTGAAGACACGTTGGCAAGTGGCTAGCAGGCTGGCTAGTGGAGGGCAGCACGGATAGCAGGGCAGCTGGCGGAGTGGATAGTGGAGAGGTGTGGCTGGCGGAGCAGAAAGCAGGGCGGCTGGCAAAGCAGAGCAGCTGGCGGTGAAGATTGCAGGAGAACCCCACGGAGAGGCATGGCAATCGGCGTCAACACGAGCAGCGGAACATTCAAGATGCCCCCCCCCATTCTATCCCCACTTCCACCAAGGCAGGGGGAGGCAAACTCTGCAGATGAACTTCTGAACTCTGGGGGGCTTTACTGACCAAGGACAGATACTGTGGGAAGGGTGACTGTTGGGTTGCTGGACTCAAGACCCACTCTGGGGCTGAACTGTCCAAAGTCAGAAACTGTGGGTGGGGTGACAGCTGGGTTGCTGGACTTAAGATTCTGAGGGGAAAAGGACACTGCCAAACTTACTTGGGGGTGGGTCTTTTGCTCATGGTTTGTGTTATGAATCCTGTTTGTGGTGTTTCCCCAACATAATGCTGCATTGTTTCCCTCATTTATTAAACGGTTTTTGCTACACTCAGACTCTGTGCTTGCAAAAGGGGAAGCATTGCCTCTTAGAGGCGCCCAAGAGGATGGTATGTAATTGTCCCAGGTCACTGGGTGGGAGCTCGAGCCGGTTTTGTGTTGCATTATTGAAACGGAACCCCTAGATACTGAACCCGGCCCTTGTTACTGCCAACTCTAATGGATACACGGGTTACACAGACACCAGATCCCTATCAACACTGAGAGGGGGTGGAGATGGGTGTTCCTGCTGAGGGGTGTGGGTTCTGTGTAAGAGGTCTAGGCATGGTTTAATATGCTCGTCATCGGTCTTCAAAGATAGAGTTAATGAAGGCTCCATTAGCAGTCTTTTTGGTTTCAGTGATCACTATAGCTGAAATCATCTGCTGTGAGACAGTGTTTCTGCCCAGCTGCTTCAGCACTGAGGGTTCCCCACTAAGAGCTGACAGTCACTGAGAGCTGGGTTGAGCCTCAAGAGAGCGACCTGCAGAGGTCACAGCGGAGAGGCCAGGGACAGCAGAAGGTGAGGGTGAGCAGGGTGGTGAGTGGCTGGCAGGGCAGCTGCCACCAGAGCAAGCACCCAGACGGCAGAGCGAGCCAGGCGCTCTCCTCCCCACCCCATGGTGGGAGCTGAACTCACACAGGTGCACCTCGGAACTCTGGGTCTTCACTAACCAAGGACAACCACTGTGAGTGGGGTGCGGTGGAGGGAGAAGGGAGCAGCAACTTAAAGGAACTTTTGGTTGCTGGACTCAAGAACCTGAGGCAAAAGACACTACCCAACATACTCTGGGGGAGGTGTTTTGCTCATGGTTTTATGTTTATAAATCCTGTTTGTTGCTTTTTCCCAAGGTAATGCCGGGAGACTGCCCTCCTTTTATTAAAAAAAGAATCTGTGCTTGCAAGACAAGAAGCTTTGCCTCATAGAAGCACCCATGGGGTGGATGTGTACTTGTCCCAGGTTACTGGGTGGGTGCTCAAGCCGGATCTGTGTTATATTGCTGGAAAGGAACCTCTAGATATTGAACCTGGCCATGGTCGCTTCCGATGTCACTGGCAGAAGGGTTATATAGATATCGACTTGTGACATACACAAGACTCCCCATACTGACATGCAGCCACTTCTGGGGTAGGACAGGGCAGCTGAGAAACAGGACAGGGAAATATGTAGGCTGTGTAGGACAGGAAGTGAGGAAGAATTGCGTTTCCTGTGTCCAGATCATAGAATCATAGAATCTCAGGGTTGGAAGGGACCTCAGGAGGTCATCTAGTCCAACCCCCTGCTCAAAGCAGGACCAAACCCAACTAAATCATCCCAGCCAGGGCTTTGTCAAGCCTGACCTTAAAAACCTCTAAGGAAGGAGATTCCACCACCTCCCTAGGTAACCCATTCCAGTTCTTCACCACCCTACTAGTGAAAAAGTTTTTCCTAATGTCCAACCTAAACCTCCCCCTCTGCAACTTGAGACCATTACTCCTTGTTCTGTCATCTTCTACCACTGAGAACAGTCTAGATCCAGAAACAAGAGAGAAAAACATAATCTTGGGGAAGTTACAACTTAGATCTTGGGGAAGTTACAACTTCAGGACTAATTCCCTGAAATGCAAATTCGCCAGAACACAGTGATTAGGAACCGAACTCTTGGGAAATTAGCCCTGGATTTTTAGTTTGAGTGAGCGGCTGCAGGCTCCGTTGACACCACCAAATCAAACCAGTGGAAGCTGCAGTTACCCAGGTCCCCGTTGTGCCAAAGAGGAGTCTGTCTCAGAGATAAGTAGACGCTGTTAGGCAAGAGTTAAAAATTCAGTAAGCAGCTGAGGCAGAAACCCAGGTAACTAACAAGCAGGCCCAAGGACAATGGCAGCTGTAAACACTTGATAACTTAAATGGTCAGATGTCTGCCCAGTAACTGGCCTCTCAGTAAGGAAGAACAGTACAAACCCTCCAGGGCTCTCTGGATATCTGTGAATACTCACCCCTACCCCCACCCCTTCACCTTCACCTTCAGGGTAGCCATAAATAATTGATGTAATCAGGATGGTTTCTATGCTATGTTCTTTTCCTGTCATTATGATGCTGAGATAATCACAGACCAAAGCACAGCCGTGGAGACAGGCTGTATTCACTGTCTGGGCCCAATGGGGGCCTGAGAATTTACAAAGACAAAGGACCCTCAGCACAAGTCTCCAAAGAGAGACCCCCCTCTGGGAAGAGACAATAATCTGTATCTACAAAGAAAGAGGAGAGGGGAAAAGAGCTCCCTTTCACCCAGGAGGCAGCTGACAGCATTTCTGTCAGGAACAGGACATCACAACCAAGCCTGAAGTAAAACCCTGGAAGAACTGTGGGGTGAGCGTTGCTCAAACAGACAGAAAAGTATCTCGTTCAGTGAGTCTAGGCTCTAGTCAGCGTGGTATGATTTTATGGGCCATGGAACCATTTCTTTCCCCCTGGAATCTCTAAACTCTGTGAAATCCCTTGTCCTTGGTGTGACTATGAAGGGATCTATGGCTGTGTGTTGATTGGGGCAGAGATGGGAGGTGGGACCATGGTCCTTTGTGAGCAGATCTGTGACTGCTGTGATGCCCAGCGAGACAGGGACTGGGTGCTGCAGGAGGACGCTCAGAGAGCCGAGGGGTGAAGCGAGCATATTGCCAACCTCGAAAGCGGTCACCCCCCTCCACAAGGCCTAGAGAGAACGGCTTGTGTGGCCTATGGCCGAGGGAGTCGGGGAGCTGCCCCCAGCGGGCACAGACAAGGCTTCCTCATGCTAGGGGCCCATGGTACTGCATTGGGGCATCAGGGCCAGCACAATTGCAAATGGAGAGCACCCCCAACTCACACCCTCCCTACCTGCAGTACAGGCCCTTAACACCATGTTGGGCACTGGGGTCAGCGTTGACTCAGAAAGGAGAGCCGGGTTTGTGCTGAAAGCTTCCCAACCCGATCCCTGTACCACCCACACTGACGTAATGGATGTAAGTTACCTGAGCACACAACACCGGCATCTTCTCCATGGGTACAGTTATTCTCTCCCCAAGGCAGAGCCCTGCAATCAGAGAGGGCAACTTCTGTCCCTGCGCAGTTCACGTCATCCAGCCAGATACGATCAGATCCTTGCCCAAATCGAGCACCTCTTGGTGCTGATAATGCCGTCCCACAGCCCAGCTGCCTGCATACGACTCCAGCATCCTGTAAGTCCCAGCTGTCATCACACACGGTTCCCCACTGCTGGTTGCGAAGCACCTCGACCCTCCCAGCGCAGTGACTCCTGCTGTTCACCAGTCGGATCTGAGCCACTTCTGACATGCCAGCGTCTGCAAATATCCAAGGGAATAAACACTCAGGGAAGTTCCTGTGCATCTGATCCAGGCCTGCACAACTCGTAAAGCGGCGAGGGCCACATTCCTCCAAAGAAAACAGCTGAGGGCCGAAACCTCCCAGCCCGAGGAAACACCCCGCCCCAGGGTCACCCAGCCCTGCGGAAACAAACCCTCCTTCCCCAGCACCGCCCCACCAAAACAGCTGTGGGCCAAAAAGGAAGGTTGGGGGTGGGGAGGTGATACTTTATTTTAAATCAACCATGGGCTCCCAGCTAAATAGGTGGCTGGGAGCCCTCAGGGTCAAATTAAAGGGCCCGGGGCTCCGGCGGCTGGGGAAACCTGGCAGGGCCGGCTCTAGGTTTTTTGCTGCCCCAAGCAAAAAAAAATGTGGCTGTCCCCCTTCCCAGCCCTGGGCTCCCCCCGTACCCTTCTCCTGCCCTAGTCCTGGGCTCTCCCCCCACCCACACACCCCCCCTGCCACCCCAGCGCTGGGCTTCCCCCTTTCCTCCCCACCAGTGCCCTCCCTCCACCCTGCTGCTGCCCCAGCCCTGGGCTCCCCCCCACCAGTGCCCCCTCCCACACCTCCTGCCACCCCAGCCCTGGGTCACTGGTAACTCGCTCCCAGGGCGGGTCATTCAGCTGGAATTTTGGATGTGCACAAAACACAGACAGGATTGGTTCCCATGTGGTTACAGAGCTGCAGTAAAGTGGAACAATTCTCAGCCTGTGTGATTGGAGGATATTTGGATGCATATTATAAGACTGTCCTCCATAAATGAGGAAAAGTTGAGGTGCCTTTATTATTCTTTTGTTCCACTCTTTCTTTCTGTGGGGAATTTGCCAATGCAATATCACTGTCTTCCTTTTAAACAAACAAAAAGGCAATGGCTGTTGAAAATAGCAATTCCAGTCCTAATAAGCATTTCTTGCTCAATTTTATCCTACTTTTTCTACAGCAAGTTACAGTGGATCAGTATATTTGATTTGGAAGAAATGAAGTAAAAGCTGCCCAAACCGAGCTTGAGCACTCCTGAATTTTGAGGTGTTCAAATCTGGAAGGCAGGTGCTGGGGGTGGGAGAGGGCTGTGGGCTCCATGGGGGAGCATGGCAGCAACTGTCGGGAGCTGCAGTAGCCAGACACGCTGGTCTGAGTGGCACAGCAAGCGGTTTGGGGGTTGGAGAAGGGGTAGGTGGTTCCGGGGGGCAGTCAAGGGACAGGGAGCAGGGGGGGTTGGATGGGGCAAAGGTTCGGAGGGGCAGTCAGGGGACAGGCAGCAATTAGATAGGCATGGGAGTCCAGGAGGTTTATCAGGGGACAGGTAGGGGGTGGGGTCCTGGGGGGAAATTGGGTGGGGTCTCAGGAGGGGGCAGTTGGGGACAAGGAGAAGGGAGGCTTAGATAGGGGCTGGAGTCCCAAGGGGCAGTTGGGGCAGGGGTCTGGGGAGAGGGCAATCAGCGGCCAGGGGCTGGTATTCAAAGGGCTCTGGGCTGCTGGCAGCCGCGGGGAGACCTGAGCCCTTTAAATCCCAGCCGTGGCTGGGATTTAATGGGCTCTGGTCTCCCTGCCCCTGCGGGCAGCGCAGAGCCCTCTGACTCCCGGCCGCGGCTGAGATTTAAAGGGCTCTGGTCTCCCCGCGGCTGCAGGCAGCCCAGAGCCCTCTGACTCCCAGCCGCAGCTGGGATTTAAAGGTCTCTGGGCTCCCCACCACATCGGGCAGCCCAGAGCCTTCTGACTCCTGGCCACGGCTGGGATTTAAAAGGCTCTGGGCTCCCCGCGGCTGCTGGCAGCCCAGAGACCTCTGACTCCCGGCCGCGGCTGGGATTTAAAAGGCTCTGGGCTCCCCGCGGCTGCAGGCAACCCAGAGCCCTCTGATTCCCAGCCGCGGCTGGGATTTAAAGAGCTCTGGGCTCCCCGCGGCTGCAGGCAGCCCAGAGCCCTCTGATTCCCGGCCGCAGCTGGGATTTAAAGGGCTCTGGTCTCCCTGCCCCTGCGGGCAGCGCAGAGCCCTTTGAATCCCGGCCCCGGCTGAGATTTAAAGGGCTCTGGGCTCCCTGCTCCTGCAGGCAGCCCAGAGCCCTTTGATTCCAGGCCGCGGCTGGGATTCAAAGGGCTCTGGACTGCCCGCAGAGCGCCGTGGGGGGGGGGGGAGATTTAGAATCCCTCGGCGGGCCGCACAGTGAGGCCGTATGTTGTGCAGGCCTGATCTGATCTCTCGTGTCGCTGGGGAACTTAGCGCCTCCTACAGACAAATTTGACCAGTCTCTGCACACAGCAACTGCCTGCCAAGGGCTCCCCACCACTGACCAGGCTAATCACTTGGGCAATGTTGAAGTTTGTCCACTCCCCTCCCAGCCAGCTCTCACCTAGTTAGGCTGTCACCTAATTAGGCAGACTGGAGGGTAGTCTGACCTACTGCTCCCCTAGATCACCCCATGCACTGCTAGCAGGAACCTCCTGGGGGACAGATTTACACTCTCACTCCTGGCACTGGAATTCACTCTAGTGCGATACTGTGCAGTGCTGCGGGGCAGACACTGACATAAGCATCTTGGTGATTGGGAGCTGAACACAGTCACCCATCTCATTAGTGGTTGCCTTAGCCTGACATCAGCATCGAATTTACATGTGTTGGCTCCATAGCTCCCTGAAAACCTCACCCAGAGTCCATTCCCCCTTAGAACTGCCTGGAGCGCAGGGATGCCTGGCAGGAACCTGCTGCGCACCAGGCTGACAATGGTTCCGACCAGTGCAGAGGCAATACACACTTCCTACAAGCAGGTCGGCCCCCTCCTGAAGCAAACACCTGCCCCTGCGGTTCCTCCTGACTTGCCAAAACTGACTTAGCAACATCGTTTTGTGGCAGCCATTGCTGCCCTCATGTCTAGTGCTGCCAGCCCAGTACCAGTCTCAGATGAATGATGGCAGAGCTGGGCTCTCAGCTGTGTCCTCACAGAGGGGCAGCAACTCTGGGATAGAGAGATTGACGTGCTGATGCATTTTCAGAAGCCCTAACGTGTATATGCCCATTTAGAAATTGGGACCCAGATCCTAGGCTAGGCTTAATGGGCTCCTGACTGGACTGGCCGGAGGCACTGCTGCAATGCCGAAACATGGCTTAGCCTGATCTTCTCAGTGTGCTTGTGGGGCAGCAATACAGACAGTCACAGGTGGTGGAGTAGAGCCCCATTAGAAGACTGGATCTTGAGGATGCACAGTCAGATGGCTGAACAAGCTAGAGGTGAGCAAGGACAGAATGAGCTCTCCCCTGATAGCTAGTGATGAGCTGGGGAGGAGCAAAGGCTTCAGGACCAGACTGTGTTTACATAAACACACCCACTCTGCCTAGATATCCAGCAGACAGAGCTGTGTTGGCTGGTTCTGTGTTACAAATCACTGTAGTACTTGAATGCAGGGTAGTGAAATGTTGTTGTCCTGATTGTCTGAGTAAAGGGCAGCAGAACTGTGCTTAGCCTGCCATGACTGAGGGGGTCACCCACAACTGAACTGAACTCACTAACCAGGGGGCTCAGACACCAGACCCCTATCAAGAGTGAGAGTGGGTGGAGATGGGTGTTCCTGCTGAGGGGTGTGGGCTCTGTGTAAGAGGTCTAGGCATGGTTTAATCTGCCCCTCCCCACTCTTCAAAGATAGAGTTAATTGAGGCTCCATTAGGAGTGTTTTTGGTTTCAGTGATCACTAGAGCTGAAATCACCTGCTGTGAGACAGTGTTTCTGCCCAGCTGCTTCAGCACTGAGGGTTCCCCACTAAGAGCTGAGAGTCACTGAGAGCTGGGTGGAGTCTCAAGAGAGCGACCTGCAGAGGTCACAGCAGAGAGGCCGGGGGCAGCAGAAGGTGAGGGTGAGCAGAGTGGTGAGTGGCTGGCAGGGCAGCTGCCACCAGAGCAAGCACCCAGACAGCAGATCAGCCAGGCGCTCTCCTCCCCGCCCCCATGGTGGGAGCTGAACTCACACAGGTGCACCTCTGAACTCTGGGTCTTCACTAACCAAGGACAACCACAGTGAGTGAGGTGCGGTGGAGGGAGAAGGCACGGGCCCCTTAAAGGCACTTTTGGTTGCTCGTCTCAAGATCCTGAAGCAAAACACACTGCCCAACGTACTCTGAGGGAGGTGTTTTGCTCATGGTTTTATGTTTATAAATCCTATTTGTGGTGTTTTCCCAAGTTAACGCCGGGGGGCTTCCCTCCTTTTATTAAAAAGTTTCTTTTCTGCACTGAGACTCTGTGCTTGCAAGAGGGGAAACTTTCCCTTGTAGAAGCACCCAGGGGGTGGTGTTTATTTGTCTCAGGTTACTGGGTGGGTGCTCAAGCCTGCTCTGTGTTGTATTGCTGGAAAGGAACCCCTAGATATTCAATCTGGCCCTGGTCGCTTCCAACGCCACTGGCAGAAGGGTTACATAGATATCGAATTGTGGCATAAAGAAGAAGACTCCCCCCACTGACATGCAGCCACTTCTGAGGTAGGACAGGGCAGCTGAGAAACAGGACAGGGAAATATGTAGGCTGCGTAAGACAGGAAGTGAGGAAGAATTGCATTTCCTGTGTCCAGTTCTTGGGGACTAATTCCCTGAAATGCAAATCCACCAGAATACGGTGATTAGGAACCAGAATCTTGAGAAATTGGCCCTGGGTTTTTTGTTTGAGTGAGTGGCTGCAGGCTCCGTTGACACCAAATCCAACCAGTGGAAGCTGCAGTTATCCAGGTCCCCATTGTTCCGCAGAGGAGTCTGGCCCAGAGATAAGTAGACACCAACTGGCAGAGAGCACAGGGATGCCTAGAGTTATACAGGGATCCCCTGGGTGAGATATAGACATAGACAGCTGTATCAGCAGAGGAGCGAGCAAACAGAGCTGTAAACAGGGGAGTTTGAGTTGGAGTTTGCAAGGGGAGTTTGCAGGGAAGACTAAGAGAGCCAGGCAGAGGAACAGACAGGCTAGTGAAGGGAGTTTGTGGTGGTCTGGCAGTATTTTGGTGCTGGTTGGGGATTTGTTTTGCTGTGGGTGGTGGTGTTTTGGTTTTGTTTGTGTTTCCCGCACTAAGATGACTTAGGTGAGAAGGCTACGACAGATAGAGTTAGCAGTGGTAGTGACCCAAGCAGTGGAAGACACAATGAAGATGACTGGATGTGGAAGCTGCGGCATATACATGATCCTGCAGGGGGTACCTGAAAAGAGTTTTGTCTGCATGAAGTGCCATCTGATAGAGCTGATGGAAGAAAAGATCTGAGGATTGGAGATGCAGGTGGAAACTCTGGTCGAGTTTAGAAGAGCCTTCGAGCGGATGATGGAGCAAACACATGAGAACGCTGAAGGGAAAAGCTCAGACTTGCAGATGGAAGCAGGACCAAAGAACACTGAGGGGAGACTGCTGGGTGAGAAAAGTGGACTGTGGAAGCATATGACTAAGGGTATGTCTATACGGTGGGTAGAGTTTAACGTATCGGGGACCGATTTATCGCCTCTCGTCTGGATGCGATAAATCGATTGGCTAATCAACGCTCATACTCCACTTCGGCAGGAGGAGTAAGCGGAGTCGACAGGGGAACCACGGCAGTTGACTCGCCACCGTGAGGACAGCCAGGTAAGTGAAACTAAGATACTTCAACTTCAGCTACGTGAATACTGTAGCTGAAGTTGCATATCTTAGTTTGAATCCCGCCCCTGCCCCCCGCTAGTGTAGCCCAGGCCTAAGACAAGGCTAGTGGAAGAGGAAAAGACAGGCTAGTGAAGGAGAAATAGAGCTCAGGAACAGGTTTGCGGAGTTGGAAAATGAAGAAGAGGCAAAGCAGGTGGTCACTGAAGGTGAGAAGACAAGGAAGAAGAGAAGAGCAACTAGTCCTATAGGAAGAGTCAATGGAGATAACAACACCAAATATGAGCCCCAGGAGGATATGGGATGGGTTGCAGAGGATTGCAAGGGACAATAGGAATCGAGAGGACTTGCAGTCAGAGGGAACAGAGGATAGACTGGAGAATCGCACCATCACTAGGAAAAGGCAGGTCTATGTGACTGGGGACTCCTTACTGAGAAGAATAGACAGGCCTGTAACCAGAGCTGATCTGGAGAACAGAAGGGTGAGCTGTCTGCCAGGTGCTAAGATACGGGATGTGGGCCTGAGGCTGAAGAGGATCCTAATGGGAGTGGGAAAGAATCCGCTGATTGCCCTTCATGTGGGAACAAACAATACGGCTAGATTCTCGCTGGAACGTATCAAGGGAGACTATGCCAGACTGGGGAAGATGCTTAAGGAAATCGAGGCTCAGGTGATCTTCAGTGGGATACTGCCTGATCCTAGAGAAGGGCAACAAAGGTGTGACAAGATTATCATGATCAACAGATGGCTCAGGCAGTGGTGCTATAAGGAGGGCTTTCAGATGTATGGCCACTGGGAAGCATTCATGGACAGAGGACTGTTCTCTCAGGATGGACTTCACCTGAGTAGGGCGGGAAATAGACTTCTAGGATGGAGACGGACACAACTGATTAAGAGAGCTTTAAACTAGGAATTTGGGGGAGATGGTTGGGAGATGTCCAGGTAATCTCCACGCTGGATTCTGACATTGAGAGGGAAGAAAATGAAGTAAGAAAGGATACAGCAATGGGTAGGAGAATGTACATAAGGAGGAAGGGTAGTGTAGATACCAGTCTAATAGGTGATACTGGCGGTAGAATGTCTGTGCCTAATCGGGTAAAGAATGTGAGAGAAGCCAAACAGAAAAATTAAGATGTTTGTACACTAATGCAAGGAGCCTAGGTAACAAAATGGAGGAACTAGAGCTATTGGTGCAGGAACTGAAACCAGATCTTACAGGGATAACAGAAACATGGTGGAATAGTAGATCATGACTGGAGTACAGGTATTGAAGGCTATGTGCTGTTTAGGAAAGACAGAAATAAAGGCAAAGGTGGTGGAGTAGCATTGTATATCAATTGTGAGGTAGACTAAAGAAATAAGAAGGGATGGAATGGATAAGACAAAGTCTGTCTGGGCAAAAATTATATTGGGGAAGAAAGCTATTAGAGCCTCCCCTGGGATAGTGCTTGGGTGTGCTATAGACCACCGGGATCCGATCTGGATAAGGATAGAGACCACTTTAATGTTTTCAGTGTAGTAAATACTAATGGGAATTGTGTGATCATGGGAGACTTTAACTTCCCAGATATAGACTGGAGGACAAGTGCTAGTAATAATAATAGGGCTCAGATTTTCCTGGATGTGATAGCTGATGGATTCCTTCACCAAGTAGTTGCTGAACCAACAAGAGGGGATGCAATTTTAGATTTGGTTTTGCTGAGTAGTGAGGAGCTCATAGAACAAATGGTTGTAGGGGACGACCTTGGTTCGAGCGATCATGAGCTAATTCAGTTCAAACTAAATGGAAGGAGAAACAAAAATAGATCTGTGACTAGGGTTTTTGATTTCAAAAGGGCTCACTTTAAAAAAATTAAGGAAATTAGTTAAGGAAGTGAATTGGACTGAAGAACTTGTGGATCTAAAGGTGGAGAAGGCCTGGAATTACTTCAAGTCAAGGTTGCAGAAACTATCAGAAGCCTGAATCCCAAAAAAAGGCGAAAAAATCATAGGCAGGAGTTGTAGACCAAGCTGGATGAGCAAGCATCTCAGAAAGGTGATTAAGAACAAGCAGAAAGCCTACAAGGAGTGGAAGATGGCAGGGATTCGCAAGGAAACCCTACCTTATTGAGGTCAGAACATCTAGGGATAAAGTGAGAGAGGCCATAAGCTATGTAGAGTTGGACCTTGCAAAGGGAATTAAAACCAACAGTAAAATGTTCTATATCCAGATAAATAAGAAGAAAACAAAGAAAGAAGAAATGGGATCGCTAAACACTGAGGATGGAGTGGAGGCTAAGGATAATTTAGGCATTGCCCAGTATCGAAACAAATACTTTGCCTCAGTCTTTAATGAGGCTAATGAGGAGCTTAGGGATAATGGTAGGATGACAACTGAGAATGAGGCTATGGAGGTAGATATTACCACATCCAAGGTAGAAACCAAACTTGAACAGCTTCATGGGACTAAATCGGGGCGGCCCAGATAATCTTCATCCAGGAATATTAAAGGAACTGGTACATGAAATTGAAAGCCCATTAGCAAGAATTTTTAATGAATCTGTAAACTCAGGGGTTGTACCGTATGACTGGAGAACAGCTAACATAGTTCCTATTTTTAAGAAAGGAAACAGACGTGATCTGGGTAACTACAGGCCTGTAAGTTTGACATCTGTAGTATGCAAGGTCTTGGAAAAAAAATTTGAAGGAGAAAGTAGTTGGACCTTGAAGGGAATGGTCTCAATGGTAATTGAGACAAAATATAACATGGTTTTACAAAAGGTAGATTGTGCCAAACCAACCTGATCTCCTTCTTTGAGAAGGTAACAGATTTTTTAGACAAAGGAAATGCAGTGGATCTATTTTACCTCAATTTCAGTAATGCATTTGATACGGTTCCACATGGGGAATTATTAGCTAAATTGGAAAAGATGGGGATCAATATGAAAATTGAAAGGTGGATAAGGAACTGGTTAAAGGGGAGACTACAATGGGTCTTCCTGAAAGGTGAACTGTTGGGCTGGAAGGAGGTTACTAGTGGAGTTCCTCAGGATCGGTTTTGGGACCAATCTTATTTAATCTTTTTATTATTGACCTTGGCACAAAAAGTGCTAATAAAGTTTGCTGATGACACAAAGCTGGGAGGTATTGCCAATACAGAGAGGGACTGGGATATCATACAGGACGATCTAGGTGACCTTGTAAACTGGAGTAATAGTAATAGGATGAAATTTAGTAGTGAAAAGTGCAAGGTCATTCATTTAGGAATTAATAACAAGAATCTTTGTTATAAACTGGGGACGCATCAGTTGGAAGTAACAGAGGAGGAGAAGGACCTTGGAGTATTGGTTGATCACAGGATGACTATGAGGCGCTAATGTGCTAATGTGATATGGCTGTGAAAAAAAGGCAATGCAGTCTTGGGATGCATCAGGAGAGGTATTTCCAGTAGAGATAAGGAGATGTTAGTACCATTATACAAGGCACTAGTGAGACCTCATGTGGAATAGTGCAGTTCTGGTCTCCCATGTTTAAGAAGGATGAATTCAAACTGGAACAGGTACAGAGAAGGGCTCTGAGGATGATCCGAGGAATGGAAAACCTGTCTTATGAAAGGAGACTCCTATCCTATCTCATAGAACTGGAAGGGACCTTGAAAGGTCATCAAGTCCAGTCCCCAGCCTTCACTAGCAGGACCAAGTACGGTCCCTGACAGATTTTTTTCCCCACAGATCCCTAAATGGCCCCCTCAAGGATTGAACTCATAGCCCTGGGTTTAGCAGGCCAATGCCTGAAAAGAGCTTGACTTGTTTAGCCTGAGCAAAACAAGGCTGAGGGGAGATATGATTGCTCTCTACAAATATATCAGAGGAATAAATACCAGGGAGGGAGAGGAATTATTTAAACTCAGTACAAATGTGGACACAAGAACAAATGGATATAAACTGGCCATCAGGAAGTTTAGACTTGAAATTAGATGAAGGTTTCTAACCATCAGAGGAGTGAAGTTCTGGAATAGCCTTCCAAGGGGAGTAGTGGAGGCAAAAGACATATCTGGCTTCAAGACTAAGCTTGATAAGTTTATGGAGGGGATGGTACGATGGGATAGCCTAATTTTGGCAATTAATTGATCTTTGACTATTAGCAGCAAATATACCCAATGGCCTATGATGGGTCACTAGACAGGGTGGGATCTGAGTTACTACAGGGAATTCTTTCCTGGGTGTCTGGCTGGTAAGTCTTGCCCACATGCTCAGGGTTTAGCTGATCGCCATATATGGGGTCAGGAAGTAATTTTCCTCCAGTGCAGATTGGCAGAGCCCTGGGGGTGTTTTGCCTTCCTCTGCAGCGTGGGGCACGGGTCACTTGCTGGAGGCTTCTCTGCACTTTGAAGTCTTTAAACCACAAGTTGAGGATTTCAACAGCTCAGACATAGGTCAGGGGTTTGTTACAGGAGTGGGTGGGTGAGATTCTGTGGCCTACGTTGTGCAGGAGGTCAGACTAGATGATCATAATGGTCCCTTCTGACCTTAAAGTCTATGAGCCTATATGCACAATAGCTCATCAAAGGTGGCATGTGAAGTCTCTACCATGTGCCAGCAGCCCAACAGTCAACTTAATGGGAGCAAGATGTTTGTATGGAACAAAGTTGAAGAGAGATGTAAAATGTAGCATATGAGGCTCCAGAAGTGTGGAAGTGAAGCTTGTCACCTGCGCCATGGCAATCCCTTCAGTTGGGCCAATCAGCACATAGAATAATGCACAGGTGTGGAGATAGGCTGTATTCACTGCCTGGGCCCACTGAGAGCATGAGAATTTACAGAGACCGAGAACTCTCAGCACAAGTCTCCAAAGAGAGACCTCCACTGTAAGAGAAAATGGTCTGTACCTACAAAGAAAGAGAAGAGGGGACAAGAGCTCCCTTTCACCCAGGGGGCAGCTGATAGTGTTTGTCTCAGGAACAGGAGATCATAGCCAAGCCTGGAGTAAAACCCTGGAAGGACTGTGGGGTGAGCGTTGCTCTACCAGACAGAAAAGTATCTCATTCAATGAGTCTAGGCTCTAGTCAGCGTGGTATGATTTTATTGGCCATAGAACCATTTCTTTCCAACCCTTCTCCTTGCTACCCCTCGAATCTCTACTCTATGAAATCACTTGTCCTTAGTGTGACTATGAAGGGATCTAGAGCTGCGTGTTGATTGGGGCAGAGATGGGAGGTGGAGCTGGTCACCTTGGGACCCTGTTCCTTTGGGAGCAGCAGATCTGTGTCTGCTGTGAATGCCCAGAGTGACAGGGACTGGGTGCTGCCGGGGGACGGTCGGATAGCCGAGGGGTGCAGTGTGCCTATTGCCAACCTGAAGAGAGGTCACTCTTCTCCCAAAGGCTTAGAAGGCATGGCTTGTGTGGCCTGTGGCCGAGGGAGTCAGGTAGCTACTCCGCAGCGAGCACAGACAAGGCTTCCTATTTCTAGGGGCCCATGGCACCGCGGTGGGGCATCAGGGCCAGCATAACTGCAAATGGAGAGCGCCCCCTACAGACACCCTCTACCTGCAATACAGGCCTTTAACACCATGTTGGGGCACTAGGGTCAGCGCTGACTCAGGGCAGGTCTTCACTTCCTGCCGCATCGGTGAGTAGTGATTGATCTATCGGGGATCGATTTCTCATGTTTAGTGTAGATGCGCTAAAATCGATCCCCGATAGCACTCCCCATCAACTCTGGAACTCCAGCTCGCGAGAGGCGAAAGCGGAGGCAACAGGGGAGCGGCAGCGGTCGACTCGCCCCCGTCCTCATGGCCAGTTAAGTCGACCTAATATACGCCAACTTCAGCTACGCTATTCGCGTAGCCGAAGTTCCGTAACTTAGTTTGACATCCCCCCCACACCATCGTAGACCAGGGCTCAGACAGCAGCTTCCCAGCTCAATCCCTGCACCACCCACAGTGACGTGATGGATGCAAGTTACCTGAGCACACAATACCAGCATCTTCTCCGTGGTTACAGTTATTCTCTCCCCAAGGCCGAGCCCTGCAATCGGAGAGGGCAGCTTCTGTCCCTGTGCAGTTCACGTTATCCAGCCAGATACGGTCTGACCCTCGCCCAAATCGAGCTCCTCCTGGGGCTGATAATGCCGTCCCACAGCCCAGCTGCCTGCATACGACTCTGGCATCCTGTAAGTCCCAGCTGTCATCACACACGGTTCCCCACTGACGGTTGTGAAGCACCTCGACCCTCCCAGCGCAGCGACTCCTGCTATTCACCAGTCGGAGCTGAGCTACTTCTGAGATGTCAGCATCTGCAAATACCCAAGGGAAGAAACACTCAGGGAGGTTCTTGTGCATCTGATCTCTCATGTCGCTGCGGAATGTAGCGCTTCCTGCTGACAGATCTGATCGGTCTCTGCACACAGCAACTGCCTGACAAGGGCTCTCCACCACTGACTAGGCAATGTTGAAGTTTGTCCACTCCCCTCCCAGCCAGCTCTCACCTAGCTAGGCAGACTGGACGGCAGTCTGACCTACTGCTCCCACTAGAGCACTTAAAAAGATCACCCCCAACCCTGCTGGCAGGAACCTCCTGGGGAGCAGATTTACACCCTCACTCCTGGCACTGGTATTTGTTCCAGTGCGATACTGTGCAGTGCTGTGGGGCAGACGCTGACATGAGCATCTTGGTGATTGGGAGGTGAACACAGTCACCCATGTCATTAGTGGTTGCCTCGAATTTACCTGTGTTGGCTCCAGAGCTCCCTGAAAGCGTCACCCAGAATCCATCCCCCTTAGAACTGCCTGGAGCGCAGGGATGTCCGGAGGAATCTGCTGCGCACCAGGCTGACAATGGTTCCGACCAGGGCAGAGGCAATGCACACTTCCTACAAGCAGGTCGGCCCCCTCCTGAAGCAAACACCTGCCCCTGCGGTTCCTCCTGACTTGCCAAAACTGACTTGGCAACATCGTTTTGTGGCAGCCATTGCTGCACTCAGCCCAGTTCCAGTCTCAGATGAATGAGGTTAATTAAGACTCTATTAGGAGAATTTTGGTTTCAGTGATCACTAGAGCTGAAATCACCTGCTGTGAGACAGTGTTTTTGCCCAGCCTGCTTCAGCACTGAGGTTTCCTCACTTAGAGCTGACAGTCACTGAGAGCTGGGAGGAGCTTCAGGAGAGCGACCTGCAGAGGTCACAGTAGAGAGGCTGGGGGCAGCAGAAGGTGAGGGTGAGTGGAGAGGTGAGTGGATGGCAGGTTGCTGCCACCAGATCAGCTAGGAGCTCTCCTCCCCGCCCCCATGGTGGGAGCTGAATTCACACAGGTGCACCTCTGAACTCTGGGTCTTCGCTAACCAAGGACAACCACTGTGAGTGGGGTGCGGTGGAGGGAGAAGGGAGGGCATCTTAAAGGAACTTTTGGTTGCTGGACTTGAGAACCTGAGGCAAAAGACACTGCCCAATGTATTTTCGGGGAGGTGTTTTGCTCATGGTTTCATGTTTATAAATCCTGTTTCTGCCGTTTTCCCAAGTTAATGCCGGGGGGGCTTCCCTCCTCTTATTAAAAAGTTTCTTTTCTGCACTGATACTCTCTGCTTCCAAGAGGGGAAGCCAGCACCCAGAGGGTGGTGTGTAATTGTCACAGATTACTGGGTGGGTGTTCAAGCCGGATCTGTGTGATATTGCTGGAAAGGAACCCCTAGATATTGAAACCAGCCCTGGTCGCTTCCAATGCCACTGGCAGAACGGTTTCATAAATATCAACTTGTGACATACACAAAAGAAGAAGACTCCCCCCACTGACATGCAGCCACTTCTGGGGCAGGTCAGGGCAGCTGAGAAACAGGACATTGAAATATGTAAGCTGTGTAGTACAGGAAGTGCAGAGGAATTGGGTCTCCTGTGTCCTGCTCTTTGGGAAGTTAGGACTTCAAGACAAATTCCCTGAAATGCTAATCCACCGGAACACACTGATTAGGAACCGGAGTCTTGAGAAACTGGCCCTGGATTTTAAGTTTGAGTGAGCGGCTGCAGGCTGCATTGACACCAACTCCAACCAATGGAAACTGCAGTTACCTATGTCTCCATTGTGCCGCAGATGAGTCTGGTCCAGAGATAACTAGACGCCAACTGGCAGAGGGCACAGGGATGCCTAGAGTTATACAGGGATCCCCTGGGTGAGATATATGCACAATAGCTCACCAAAGGTGGTATGTGAGGTCTCTAACAAGAGCCAGCAGCTCGCTGGAAAACCTAATGGAGGCAAGATGTTTGTATGGGACATAGCTGAAGAGAGCTGTAAAATGTAGAATATGAGGCTCCAAAAGTGTTGAAGTGAAGCTTTTCACCTGTGCCATGGCAATCCCTTCGGCTGAGCCAATCAGCACATAGAACAAAGCACAGCCATGGAGACAGGCTATATTCACTGTCTGTGCCCAGTGGGGCCTGAGAATTTTCAAAGACAAAGAACCCTCAGCAAAAGTCTCCAAAGAGAGACCCCTCTCTGGGAAGATACAATGGTCTGTACCTACAAAGAAAGAGGAGAGGGGACAAGAGCTCCCTTTCACCCAGGAGGCGGCTGACAGCATTTGTCTCAGGAACAGGAGATCACAGCCAAGCCTGGAGTAAAACCCTGCAAGGACTGTGGGGTGAGCGTTGCTCTACCAGACAGAAAAGTATTTCATTCAATGAGTCTAGGCTCTAGTCAGCGTGGTACGATTTTATTGGCCATGGAAAGGACAGTTACCTGTTCCGTAACTGGCATTCTTCGAGATGTGTTGCTCAGATGTATTCCACAGTAGGTGTGTGTGCTTGCCACGTGCACCGGTGCTGGAAGTTTTTCCCTTAGCAGTACCCCTAGTGGGGAGCTGCGCTGCGACCCCTGGAGTGGCACCTCTATATCGCGCTATAAGGGGAGCTGCACACTCCCCCCACCCTCAGTTCCTTCTTGCCAGACAACTCCGACAGAGGGGAAGGAGGGCTGGATGTGGAATACACCTGAGCAACACATCCGGAAGAACGCCAGTTACGGAACAGGTAACTGTCCTTTCTTCTTTGAGTCATTGCTCATGTGTATTCTACAGTAGGTGACTCCAAGCTATACCTGATGGAGGCAGGTAGGAGTTTAAAGGTTACTGGGGCGGAGCACTGCCCTACCAAACCCGGCATCATCCTGCGTTTGGGAGACGATCGCATACTGCAATGAGAAGGTTTGGACAGAGGACCATGTAGCAGCCCTGCAGATGTCCTGAATAGGGACGTGAGCCAGATAGGCAGCGGATGAGGTCTCAGCTCTTGTTGAGTGAGCCTTAGCTGTAGGAGGTGGGTGAATCCCTGCCAGGTCATAACAAGTGTGTATGCATGAGGTGATCCAGTGGGAGATCCGCTGGGTGGATACCGGTCGCCCCCTCATGTGCTCGGCATAAGCAATGAAAAGCTGAGGGGATTTACGGAACGGCCTGGTTCAGTCTAAGTAAAAGGCCAGCGCTCTACGCACATCTAGCATGTGCAGGTGTTGTTCCTCATTAGAGGCATGGGGCTTAGGACAGAGGACTGGGAGGAAGATGTCCTGATCCATGTGAAAAGCCGAGAATACCTTTGGCAGAAAAGCAGGGTGTGGGTGGAGCTGGACCTTATCCCTATGGAAGACCATATATGGGGGTTCAGAGGTCAGGGCCCTAAGCTCCGAGACCCGCTGGGCTACCAGAAATGCCACTTTATACGATAAATGGGACCAAGAACACGTGGCCAAGGGCTCAAATGGAGGCCCTGTGAGGCGGGAGAGCACTGGGTCAGGTCCCAGAGCAGGACCGGGAGTCTAGCGTAAGGGAATGCCCGATCCAGCCCTTTGAGGAACCGGGAGGTTATGTGGTGTGAAAACACCAAGTCGCCCTGCACTGGGGGGTGGAAAGCCGAAATGGCCACCAGGTGCACCCTGACCGAGGAGGGCGCCAGCCCTTGGGTCCTAAGGGACAGGAGGTAATTGAGGATGAGCTGGATAGACGCGGAGGAGGGGGAAGAACCGCTCTCCCTTGCCCACATGGAGAACCGATACCATTTGGCGAGGTAGGTTCGACGTGTGGACGGTTTCCTGCTCTCGAGCAGGACTTGTCTAACCTCCTAAGAACACCTCCCCTCCTCCTCATTCAGCCACGGAGCAGCCATGCTGTCAAATGGAGCATGGCCAGGTTGGGGTGGAGGAGACGTCCGGTCGGAGCGGCAGCCTGCACGGTGGGGGCCACTAACAGCTGCAGGAGGGTCCCGTACCAATGTTGACGGGCTTAATCCGTGGCTATGAGGATAATCCGAGCCCCGTCTGCCTTTACCTTCTGTAGGACCCTGCCTATCGGGGGAAGGGCAGGAAGGCGTAGAACAGGCGGCCCGACCATGGGATTAGGAACGCATCCGATATCACCCCTTTGCCCTCTCCCGCCCTGGAGCAGAATTGTGAGCATAGGCAATTCTGGACGGTGGCAAATAGATCTACCTGGGGAGTGCCCCACTGTAGGAAGAGCTGCCTGGCCACCTCTCTGTTTAGAGACCATTCGTGTTGCTGGGAGAAGAACCTGCTTAGGCGATTTGTGAGCGTATTGCTCCTGCCAGGTAGGTGAAAAGCCCTCAGATGGATGGTGTGGGCTATACAGAACTCCCACAGGAGCTGGGCTTCCTGGCACAAGGCCACGGAACGCGTGCCCCCTTGTCTGTTGATACAATACATTGCGGTCGTATTGTCCGTGAGGACCCTGACCACCTTCCCCCTTAAGTGCTGGCTGAAGGCTACACACGCCAGGCGTACCGCCCTGAGCTCCCTGACATTTATGTGGAGATGCAATTCCGAGGGCGACCATCTGCCCTGGGTTTTGAAGCTCCCCATATGAGCTCCCCATCCCAGGTCTAAGGCGTCTGACACCAGATCATAGAATATATAGAATATCAGGGTTGGAAGGGACCTCAGGAGGTCATCTAGTCCAACCCCCTGCTCAAAGCAGGACCAACACCAACTAAATCATCCCAGCCAGGGCTTTGTCAAGCCTGACCTTAAAACCCTCTAAGGAAGGAGATTCCACCACCTCCCTAGGTAACCAATTCCAGTGCTTCACCAACCTCCTAGGGAAAGAGTTTTTCCTAATATTCAACCTAAACCTCCCCCACTGCAACTTGAGACCATTACTCCTTATTCTGTCATCTGGTACCACTGAGAACAGTCTAGATCCATCCTCTTTGGAACCCCCTTTCAGGTAGTTGAAAGCAGCTATCAAATCCCCCCTCATTCTTCTCTTCTGCAGACTAAACAATCCCAGTTCCCTCAGCCTCTCCTCAGAAGTCATGTGCTCCAGCCCCCTAATCAGTTTTGTTGCCCTCCGCTGGACTCTTTCCAAGTTTTCCACATCCTTCTTGTAGTGTTGGGCCCAAAACTGGACACAGTACTCCAGATGAGGCCTCACCAATGTCGAATAGAGGAGAATGATCACATCCCTTGATCTGCTAGCAATGCCCCTACTTATGCAGCCCAAAATGCTGTTAGCCTTCTTGGCAACAAGGGCACACTGTTGACTCATATCCAGCTTCTCATCCACTGTAACCCCTAGGTTCTTTTCTGAAGGGCTGCTTCCTAGCCATTCGGTCCCTAGTCTGTAACAGTGAATGGGATTCTTCTGTTCTAAGTGCAGGACTCTGCACTTGTCCTTGTTGAACCTCATCGGGTTTCTTTTGGCCCAGTCCTCTAATTTGTCTAGGTCCCTCTGTATCCTATCCCTACCCTCCAGTGTATCTACCACTCCTTCCAGTTTGATGTCATCTGCAAACTTGCTGAGAGTGTAGTCCACGCCATCCTCCAGATCATTAATGAAGATATTGAAAAAAAACGGCCCCAGGACCGACCCTTGGGGCACTCTACTTGAAACCGGCTGCCAATTAGACATGGAGCCGTTGATCACTACCCTTTGAGCCCGATGATCTAGCCAGCTTTCTATCCACCTCATAGTCCATTCATCCAGCCCATACTTCTTTCACTTGCTGGCAAGAATACTGTGGGAGACTGTATCAAAAGCTTTGCTAAAGTCAAGGAATAACACATCCACTGCTTTCCCCTCATCCACAGACCCAGTTATCTCCTCATAGAAGGCAATTAGGTTAGTCAGGCATGACTTGCCCTTGGTGAATCCATGCTCACTGTTCCTGATCACTTTCCTCTTCTCTAAGTGCTTCAGAATTGATTCCTTGAGGACCGGCTCCATGATTTTTCCAGGGACTGAGGTGAGGCTCACTGGCCTTTTTAGAGACCATCTGTTCCCCAGATCCTTCTTCCCTTTTTTAAAGATGGGCACTAAATTAGCCTTTTTCCAGTCATCCGGGACCTCCCCCGTTCGCTATGAGTTTTCAAAGATAATGGCCAATGGCTCTGCAATCACATCCACCAACTCCTTTAGCACCCTTGGATGCAGCGCATCCGGCCCCATGGACTTGTGCTCATCCAGTTTTTCTAAAGAGTCCTGAACCACTTCTTTCTCCACAGAGGGCTGGTCACCTTCTCCCCATACTGTGCTGCCCAGTGCAGCAGTCTGGGAGCTCATCTTGTTTGTGAAGATAGAGGCAAATAAATCATTGAGTATGTTAGCTTTTTCCACATCCTCTGTCACTAGGTTGCCTCCCTCATTCAGTAAGGGACCCACACTTTCCTTGACTTTCTTCTTGTTGCTAACATACCTGAAGAAACCCTTCTTGTTACTCTTAACATCTCCTGCTAGCTGCAACTCCAAGTGTGATTTGGCCTTCCTGATTTCACTCCTGCAGCCTGAGCAATATTTTTATACTCCTCCCTGGTCATTTGTCCAATCTTCCACTTCTTGTAAGCTTCTTTTTTGCGTTTAAGAACAGCAAGGATTTAACTGATCTAGTGAGGGCGGGGGTTCCCGAAAGGGGATACCCTGAATCATGTTGCTCGGGAGAGACCACCATTGCAGATCGGCTACTACATTGGGTGGCAACGTGACGACCTTGTCTAGGCCATCCCTGGCCTGGGAATACTGAGAGGCCAACCAGACTTTGAGGGGTCTCATCCTGAGTCTAGCATGTCGCACCACGGTGGTGCATGCTGCCATATGGCCTAGGATTTGAAGGCACACCCATGCTGTGGTCACTGGAAAGGCCGTGACCGAGTGATGAGACCTTTGAGCATCTCAAACCTTTCCTGGGAGAGGGAGGCCATGACTACCAGGGAGTCTAACAGCGCCCCTAAGATGTGTATGCACTGAACCGGGACTAACGTAGACTTTTCCTTGTTCACCACTAGGCCTAGACTCATGCAGGTATCTAGCAGGAATTCCATCTGCGCCTGCACCTGAGACCGAGACTTGCCCTTGAGCAGCCAGTCATCCAGGTAGGGGAAGATCTGCAGCCCGTTCCTCCTGAGGTGGGCTGCAACCACCATCATGCATTTGGTAAAAACCTTGAGGGCTGTGGAAAGGCCAAAGGGAAGGACCATAAACTGGTAATGGTCTGTCTCTACCAGGAAGTGGAGGAAGTGCCTGTGACCCTCAAAAATGTGGATATGGAAGTAAGCATCCTGGAGGTCCAGGGATGCGAACCAATCCCCCGGGACCAGGGACGGAATAATAGAGGCCAGGGACACCATACTGAATTTGCAGTGAATCAGAAACTGGTTGAGATTCCCTAGGTCGAGGATGGGCCTGAGACCGCCTTTCGCCTTCGGGATCAGGAAATACTGGGAGTAAAACCCTTTGCCCTGGAATTCACGAGGTACCCTCTCCACCACGCCTAGGTCAAGGAGACACGTCACCTCCTGATTTAGGAGGAGGGTGTGTTCCGGGTCCCCATGGACTTTATTAACTTCACTAAATGGGGAGTTTCCCCACCAACAGGCCAGTTGGCCCCCCGCAATGAGTCAAAAATGCCTCTTCCCTTGCCTCTTGCCCTTCGAGGGGCTGGGGTGTGGGGCCGAACAGGACTGGCGCTGTGACCTGCGCCTCTGGTCCCTAGGCCTTTTCGGCGGGGACTCGTATCTGCCTCTTACGGGGGGAGCCGAGGGCTGTGGCCTAGGTTCATCCTTGGCTGGCGGAACATACAGGCTGAGAGTCTGCAGGGTGGTGCGGGAGTCTTTCATCCCGTGCAGACACATATCTGTTTGGTCCGCAAATAATGCTTTGCCATCAAATAGCAAGTCTTGCATCAAGGACTGGGATTCCACGGACAGCCCCGACAGCGAAAGCCACGACGCCCGTCGCATGGAGATAGCCGAGGCCGTCGAATGTGCTGCTGTGTCAGCCGCATCCGAGGCCGCCTGGAGCGCTGCTTTCGCTGCTGTCGCACTCTCATCGACTAGAGTCCAGAATTCCTTCCTGTCCTTCTCTTGGAGGGATAGCTCGAATTTAGGCAGAGACCCCCACAAGTTAAAGTCACAGCTGCTCAGAAGTGCCTGATGGTTCGCCACCCTGAGCTGGAAACTCGCAGAGGAATAAACCTTTTTTCCAAAAGTATCCAGCCTCCTCACATCCTTGTCCTTGCGGGTGGCCGCGGGCTGGCCGTGTCATTCATGGTGGTTAACCGATTCCACCACCAGTGAGTTCAGGGCAGAGTGAGTGTAGAGATTTGGATGCCCCCTGGTTGGCACAAAGTACTTCCTCTCTGCCTTCTTAGAAATGGGCGGCAGAGAGGCCGGGGTTTGCCACAGAGTGAACGAAATATTGATTACCCCTTGGTGAAGCGGTAGAGCCACGCGGCCCGGTGCCGAGGAGGACAAGACATTAAACAAATTGTCTGCCGGTTTCTCCATCTCCTCCGCCTGGAGCTGGAGGTTGGTGGCTACACGCCAGAGAAGCTCTTGATGAGCTTTGAAGTCCTCCTGAGAAGGAGGAGACGGCGCTGCTATGGACTCATCCGGTGCCGACAAGATGCCTTGTACCGCACCTAGGGCATTGGGCGGTGCTGGTAGGTCTCATGCCATGTCCGGGTCCGGGTGTGGTGCCAGTGGTTCAGCGCCCAATGACTGGTCTCGGTGCCAAGGCAGAGACGCCGAGGGTGCTTGGGATGCCCCAGCTACGGAGCTATGGTGTGGCCTGGGGAAGGACGGCTGGGAGCCAAGACTGATGTGCCATAGGAGCAACTCGATCAGTGCTGTCCATGTCGGGTCCAACCCTGGGATTTAGAACTCGACCACGATGAGACATAGATGTTGGAGGTGCTCCCTCTGGACTCCTGTTGGTGACCATGGCTACGATGTGTCGGTGCCGGTGACTGTCGGGATGCACTCTGAGCATGGAGCTTGCCGTGGTAAGATCAGCGGTGCCGATGGTGTCGCGACCTGCTATCACTGCAGCTGGACGAGGAGCGTCAACACTTTCTGTCCTGGCACCTGCGGCCCCTGTGACCAAGGAAGACTCCAGCGACTCGCTCCCAGGCAACCCCAACAATGGAGCAGAAACGTGACGCGGGCTACAGGAAGGCCCCACGGATCGCGCAGAGACCTCAACCTGTGACCTGGCCGGTGAGGGCTCGCGGGCGCCCGGCTGCGGCTTTCCTCGGGACTGGGGCCCCAACTCGGGTGGCCCGCTCGGTACCAGCATGACGAGGATGTCGCGTGCTGCCGGACCTGCCTCTGGCATCGATGGAATCCACATCATCAGGGAGGCACGTGCTGATGGGGCCGGACTACTCCGCTCCATGTGAGTCGGCGGTCTGGGTCCCGAGGGGGATCGCAGGCTGCCCAACTCGAGTCCGGCCTCACCCCGTCCTTGTCCTGGTGCCACTGGGTCTTGCCTTGCTTCTTGGTGGGGGAATGGTCCCGACTGGTGGATGGGGCCTCGCTCTGTACCGAGAACGTGGTGCCCGGCCCTGGGTCGAGTAAGCGCACCAGTGCCGGGGTCAGAGCCGACTCCATAAGCAGAGCCTGGAGTCGAATCTCTTGCTCGCGCTTAGTCCGGGGTATGAAGGACTTACAAATTTTACAGCGCTCACTTATATGAGTCTCGCTCAGACAGCGAAGACACTCGGCGTGTGGATCGCTTCTGGGCATGGAATTGTGACAGGAGTCACACGACTTGAAGCCTGGAGCTTGGGGCATGCCCCAAGCCAGGCTACTAACTGAAGAAACTAGTAACAGTCGAAGATCGTACTACTAAGGAAGACACTACAGCAAAGCTGGAGTACAAGTTCCGACTACCTTCACTGGTGGCGAGAAGGAATTGAGGGTGGGGGAAGTGCGCAGCTCCCCTTATAGCGCAATATAGAGGTGCCACTCCAGAGGTCGCAGCGGGGCTCCCCCACTACGAGTACTGCTAAGGGAAAAACTTCCAGCACGGAAGCACGTGGCGAGCATGCACACCTACTGTGGAATACACATGAGCAATCACTCGAAGAAGAACCATTTCTTTCCAAGCCTTCTCCTTCCTACCCCTCGAATCTCTACACTCTGTGAAATCACTTGTCCTTGCTGTGACTATGAAGGGATCTAGAGCTGTGCGTTGATTGGGGCAGAGATGGGAGGTGGAGCTGTTCACCTTGGGTCACCCCCCTCCCCAAGGCCTAGAGGGCACGGTGTGTGTGGCCTGTGGCCGAGAGAGTCAGGGAGCTGCCCCCCAGCAGGCACAGACAAGGCTTCCTCATGCTAGGGGCCCATGGCTCCGCACTGGGGTATTAGGGCCAGCACAACTACAAATGGAGAGCACCCCCTACTGACACTCCCCTACCTGCAATACAGGCCCTTAGCACCATGCTGGGGCACTAGGATCTGCGCAGACTTAGACAGGAGAGCTGGGTCTGTGCTGAAAGCTTCACAGCCTGATCCCTGAACCACCCACAGTGATGTGATGGATGCAAGTTACCTGAGCACACAACACCGGCATCTTCTCTGTGAGTACAGTTATTCTCTCCCCAAGGCAGAGCCCTGCAATCGGAGAGGGCAACTTCTGTCCCTGTGCAGTTGACGTCATCCAGCCAGATACGGTCTGACCCTCGCCCAAATCGAGCCCCTCCTGGGGCTGATAACGCCGTCCCACAGCCCAGCTGCTTGCATACGACTCCAGCATCCTGTAAGTCCCAGCTGTCATCACACACGGTTCCCCACCGATGGTTGTGAAGCACCTCGACTCTCCCAGCGCAGCGACTCCTGCTGTTCACCAGTCGGAGCTGAGCCACTTCTGAGATGCCAGCATCTGCAAACACCCAAGGGAAGAAACACTCAGGGACTTTCCTGTGCAACTGATCTCCCATGTCGCTGGGGAACATAGCCCCTCCCGCTGACGGATCCGACTGGTCTCTGCACACAGCAACTGCCTGTCAAGGGTTCCCCGCCACTGAACAGGCTAATCATATGGCCAATGTTGAAGTTTCTCCACTCCCCTCCCAGAGAGCTGTCGCCTAGTTGGGCTGTCACATAATTAGGCAGTCTGACCTACTGCTCCCACTAGACGTGAAGGTGTGGATAGAGGACCACGTTGCTGCCTTGCATATTTCCTAGATAGGGACCTGCGCCAGGAATGCTGCGGACGACGCCTGCGCTCTTGTGCAGTGCACCGTAAGTGGAGGGGCTGGAATTTTAGCCAGGTCGTAGCAAGTCCTGATACAGGACATGATCCACGATGAAATGCACTGGGATGAAATCGGAAGCCCCTTCAGCCTTTCTGCGATTGCAATAAAGAGCTGTGGTGACTTACAAAATGGCTTTGTGCACTCAGAGTAGAATGCTAGGGCACACCTGATGTCCAGAGAATGGAGCATGCGCTCTCTGTTACTGGCATGTGACTTAGGAAAACACAGGTAAAAATATGTCCTGGTTCACATGAAACTTGGAGACTACCTTTGGCAGAAACACGGGGTGAGGGCATAGCTGCACCTTGTCTTCATAAAAGACCATATGAGGGGCTCGGAAGTCAGAGCTCTGAGCTCAGATACCATTCTGGACAAGGTTATGGTCACCAGAAAGGCCACCTTCCAGAAAAGGTAGGACAGAGGGCAGGTCGCCATGGGCTTGAAAGGGGGCCCTATGTGCGTGGACAGGACCAGGTTGAGGCCATTGTACCTGGGGATAAAGTCTGTCCAAGCCCTTGAGAAACCAGCCCACCATGGGATTACCAAAGACTGACCTACCCGCTGTGATATTGGCTAGTGTCATTCGGTTGCACAATCCAAGGAGCAGATTACATGTCAGAGGCTGTGTGTGAACAGCCCAGGAGTAGGGGTTCTCACAGCAGAGCAGGGTAAGGCTGGCTCCCAGAGTCAAGGATTGGAGTGACCTAGCACATAACCGGTCCAGATAACACCACAGGGGAACATCACAGAACCAATGTGAGATTTCTAAAGCTTATTACAGCACTCAACCCAAGGTTTAAGAATCTGAAGTGCCTTCCAAAATCTGAGAGGGAGGTGGTGTGGAGCAGGCTTTCAGAAGTCTTAAAAGAGCAACACTCCAATGTGGAAATTACAGAACCTGAACCACCAAAAAATAAAATCAACCTTCTGCTGGTGGCATCTGACTCAGATGATGAAAATGAACATTTGTCGGTCTGCTCTGCTTTGGATCATTACTGAGCAGAACCCATCATCAGCATGGACGCATGTTCTCTGGAATGGTAGTCAAAGCATGAAGGGACATATGAATTTTTACTGCATCTGGCACATAAATATTTTGCTACACCAGCTACAACAGTGCCATGTGAATGCCTGTTCTCACTTTCAGGTAACATTGTAAACAAAAAGCAAGCAGCATTATTTCCTGCAAAAGTAAACAAACTTGTCTGTCTGAGCGATTGGCTGAATAAGATGTAGGACTGAGTGGACTTGTAGGATCTAAAATTTTACATTGTTTTATTTTTGATTGTGGTTATTATTTGTAAATCATTCCACATTTTTAAGTTCAACTTTCCTGATACAGAGATTGCACTACAGTACTTGTATGAGGTGAACTGAAAATATTTGTTTTCTTTTTTACAGTGCAAATATTTGTAATAAAAAATAAATATGAAGCAATCTATGCTTTGTATTCTTTGCTGCAATTGATATCAATGTATTTGAAAATGTAGAAAACATCCCAAAAATAAAATAAATGGCATTCTATTATTGTGTAAAGGCATGATAAATTATGCAATTAATCATGATTCATTTTTTATCTCACAATTAATCACAATTATCTTTTTAATAACTTGACAGCCCTACTCCCCACCACTACCATGCAGCAACCTGTGGGGTGGAACAGGGTAGATGAGAGACAGGGCACAGAAACTCATAAGCTGTGTAGGAGAGGAAGTGAGGAAGAACCCTGTCTCCAGTCACAACAGTGGGGCATATTACAGGTTTGGGGGTAATAAAGGTAATAATTGGAGATATACCAATCTCCTAGAAGTGGAAGGGACCTTGAAAGGTCATTGAGTTGAGTCCAGCCCCCTGCCTTTACTAGGAGGACCAATTTTTTGCCCCAGATCCCTAAGTGGCCCCCTCAAGGATTGAACTCCCAACCCTGGGTTTAGCAGGCCAGTGCTCAAACCACTGAGCTATCCCTCCTCCCCCAATTAGCTGAGATGCAAAATCACCTGGAGTGACAGGGATAGGAACCCCACACTTCATAAAGGGATCCCTGAGTGGCTGCAGGGTCCATTCAACCCCAAATCCCACAAATGGGATGTATGGTTACCCAGCACCCGATTGTGCTGTAGTGGGGAGGGTCTCTCTCTGAGTCCCCATACCGCTACCTGCAGCACAGGCATCTAGAGTTGTGTGGGGGGAAATGGGGTCAGCACTGATACCATGGGGAAACTGTGAACTCGAAACGTCTCCCAGCACTACAGGCCCTTAGCACCATGCTGGGGCACTGGGGTCAGCGCTGACTCAGACAGGAGAGCTGGGTCTGTGCTGAAAGCTTCCAAGCCCGATCCCTGCACCACCCACAGTGATGTCATGGATGCAAGTTACCTGAGCACACAACACTGGCATCTTCTCCATGGTTACAATTGTTGTCTCCCCAAGGCCGAGCTCTGCAATCGGAGAGGGCAACTTCTGTCCCTGTGCAGTTGACGTCATCCAGCCAGATACGGTCTGATCCTCGTCCAAATCGAGTCCCTCCTGGGGCTGATAACGCCGTCCCACAGCCCAGCTGCCTACACACAACTCTGGCATCCTGTAAGTCCCAGCTGTCATCACACACAGTTCCCCACTTCTGGTTGTGAAGCACCTCAACTCTCCCAGCACAGCGACTCGGCCCGTTCACCAGTCGGAGCTGAGCCACTTCTGAGATGCCAGCGTCTGCAAACACCCAAGGGAAGTAACACTCAGGAAGGTTCCTGTGCATTTGATCTCTTGTGTCGCTGGGGAACATAGCACCTCCCGCCGACCGATCTGACAGGTCTCTACACACAGCAACTGCCTGTCAAGTGCTCCTCACCACTGACCAAGCTAATCACTTGGGTAATGTTTGTCCACTCCCCTCACAGCCAGCTCTCACCTAGTTAGGCTGTCATCTAATTAGGCAGACTGGACGGCAGTCTGACCCACTGCTCCCACTAGAACACTTAAAAAGATCACCTCCCACACTGCTGGCAGGAACCTCCTGGGGACCAGATTTACACCCTCACTCCTGGTGGTGGTATTCACTCCAGTGAGATACTGTTCGGTGCTGCGGGGCAGATGCTGGCATTAGCATCTTGGTGATTGGGAGCTGAATACAGGCACCCATGTCATTGGTGGTTGCCTTAGCCTGACATCAGCATTGAATTTACCTGTGTTGGCTCCATAGCTCCCTGAAATCGTCACCCAGAGTCCATCCCCCTTAGAACTGCCTGGAGCGCAGGGACACCTTGCAGGAACCTGCTACGCACAAGGCTGACAATGGTTCCAACCAGTGCAGAGGCAATGCACACTTCCTACAAGCAGATCGGCCCCCTCCTGAAGCAAACACCTGCCCCTGCGGTTCCTCCTGACTTGCCACAACTGACTTGTCTACATCACTTTGTGGCAGCCATTGCTGCACTCGTGTCTACTGCTGCCAGCCCAGTACCAGTCTCAGATGAATGATGTCAGAGCTGGACTGGATTTTCAGAAGCCCTAACTTGTATCTGCCCATTTACAACCTGGGATGCAGATCCTGGACTAGGTTTAACGGGCCTCTGACTGGACTGGCCGGAGGCACTGCTGCAATGCAGAGATTTCGCTTAGCCCAATCTTCTCACTGTGTCTGTGGGGCAGCAATACAGACAGTCACAGGTGGTGGAGCAGAGCCCCTTTAGAGGACTGGATCTTGAGGATGCACAGTCAGATGGCTGAACAAGCTAGAAGTAAGCATGGTACGAATGAGCTCTCCCCTGACAGCTAGTGATGAGCTGGGGACGGGAAAAGGCTTCAGGAGCAGATGGTATTTACATGAACACACCCACTCTGCCTAGGTATCCAGCAGACAGAGCTGTGTTGGCTGGTGCTGGGTTACAAATCACTGTAGTACTTGAATGCAGAGTAGTGAAATGTTGTCCTGATTGTCTGAGTAAAGGGCAGCAGAACTGTGCTTGGCCTGCCCTGACTGAGGGGGTCACCCACAACTGAACTGAACCCACTAACCAGGGGGCTCAGATGTAAACGGAGTCAGAATGAGCTCTACTCTGATATCTGGTGGTGAGCTGTGAAAAAGGACTTCAGGTGCTGATCTTGTTTGCATGGGCACACCCACCCTGCCTAGCATGATGGACTGCTTGCCCAAATGATCACTTTGGTTACTGTGGGATCCCCAGTCTTTCTGTTATTGGGGCAGGAGTAATGAAGTGTTGTTATCCAGATTATGTGAATCAAGGACAGTAGACAAGAAAGTTACTCACCTTGCAGTAACTGAAGTTCTTCGAGATGTGTGTCCCTGTGGGTGCTCCACTCTAGGTGACGGTGCGTCCCGGCGCCGTTGATCAGAGATTTTCCATAGCAGTGCCTGATCGGGATGCACGCACTCAGTTGGTATCTTCCGTTTCGTTGGAATCTTCCTGAACGCGTGCGCCCCGCACCCTCCTCAGTTCCTTCTCTACCCTGGAGAAATCATACTAGTACTCCAAAGTAGAGGGGAGGAGGGCGGGGAGTGGAGCACCCACAGGGACACACATCTCGAAGAACTTCAGTTACTGCAAGGTGAGTAACTTTCTCTTCTTTTTCGAGTGCTGTTCCTGTGGGTGCTCCACTGTAGGTGAATGTGAAGCAGTACCCACGATGGTTGGTGGGATTTTGGAGTTGTATGAGGAACAAAAATAGACAGTACCATATGGCCGACTATGGTGTCTGCCATGGTATCCCATGTCATAGCATAATGTTTGGCAAATGTGTGGTCAAATGGCCACATGGCCGCCTTGCATATGTCTGTGGAGGAAGGCAATGGATGTTGACATTGCTCTAGTAAAATGAGTCCTAACACCCTCTGGTGGTTGAACATTCTGGGTCTGATAGCAGGATCTGATGCAGGCAGAGATCCACTTGGAGAGTCTTTGCTTAGAGACAGCGTCACCCTTTGATCTCTTGGCAGTAGAAACAAAAGTCTAGGGGATTCACGAAATGGTTTAGTTCTGTCAAGATAGAATGCACGAGCCCGTCGGACGTCGAGGCTATGTGATGCAGCTTCCTGTGGAGTCATGTGAGGGCTGGGATGGAATACAGGTAAGTGTATTGACTGGTTAAGGTGGAAGGTAGACACCACCTGGGGAGGAATTTGGGGCGGGTTTGTCTGGTAAGATTGTGTTTAGAGAAAATGGTGTAGGGAGGGTAGGCCATCAGGGCGCTTATTTCACCAACCCTTCTTGTTGACGTTATGGCAACCATAAAAGCCACTTTCCTGGACATGTGGAGCAGGGATGAGGTGGCCAGGGGCTTGAAAAGGGGTTTCATAAGAGCGCAGAGAACTAGGTTGAGACTCCAGGAGGCTACTAGTGAATGAATCTCAGGGTAGAGATTTTGCAGGCCCGAGAGGAAGCATTTCATGGTGGGGCGTGCGAAAGTGAATAGCCGTCCAGAGTGTCATGAAAGGTGGTAAGGGCTGTGAGGCATACTCTGATAAAACTGAGTAAAAACCCGTCCTGTTTTAGTTCGAAAAGGTACTGTAAGATGTCAGGGAGGGTTGCAGTCTGGGGTATTAGGCATCTGTGGAAGCACCAGATGGAGAAGCATTTCCATTTTTGCAGGTAAGTCTTAGGAGTGGAGTCCCTTCTACTGTGCAGGAGGACATGTCAGACCTGTTCTGAGCAGGATAATTTGTGGGATTGAAACCATGAAAGAACAACACCGTCAGATGGAGTTTCCAGTGCTGCGGATGAAGAAGCCGACCGCAGTTCTGGGAGAGGAGATGTGGTCTGTCGGGGAGAGGATGGGGAGGATGGATGGACACGCGTAGCAGGTAAGGATACCATGTCTGCTTGGGCCAAGCTGGGGCAATAAGTATGACCCAGGCCTTGTCCTCTGTGATGTTGCGTAGAACCCTGTGTATGAGTGGAATCAGTGGAAAAGTGTACATGAGGGAGTTGTTCCAAGGAATGAGGTGCGTTTCCAAGTCCCGCTCTGGAGCAAAATAGATGGCATTTGCAGTTTTGAGGAGTGGCAAACAGGTCTATCAACGGAGTGCCCCAGTGGGAGGAGAGCTGTCAGGGTATCAAGGGATGTAATTCCCATTTGTGTTTCTCAGAGAAGTGTCTGCTGAGTGTGTCGGCGGTAGTGTTGTGACACGTAGGCAGGTAGGAATCGGTGACTTTTATGTGATGATGTATGCACCAATTCCATAGTTTAATGGCTGTTGTGCATAGGGAGTGAGATTGTGCTCCTCCCTGCCTGACAGCTCAGAGTTCTAGGAGATTGATGTGCAGACACGTCTCTAATAGGGACCAGCGGCCCCATGCCTTGTGGTCGCCTAAATGCGCTCCGCGATCTGCCTAGGAAGCAACCGTGGTCAGCATGAGTACTGGGGAGTGTGGATGGAAGGGAACATCCGTGCACAGGTTCTCTGGTTTTGCCTACTAATGTAGGGAGGCCAATATGTTTGGTGGCGGAGTCAGTGTTATGCAGAAACTATGTCTGCTGGGTTGGATGAATGCATATATGGAAATAGGCATCTTGTAGGGTGAAGGCTGTGAACAAGTCCCCTTGTGCAATGCAGGTATTATTGTGCCCAATGTGACCATCTTGAATTTTTGTACATGTACAAACTTGTTCAGTTCGTGTAGGTCCAATGTAGGTCTCCACCCCCCACCTTTCTTTTGGGAGTAGAATCCTTTTCCCTGATCTTGCATCAGCACATGTTCAACTGCATCTAGGTGGAGAAGATGAGCCACCTCCACGCAGAGAAGGTGCTCATGAGAGGGGTCCCTAAGAAGGACAGGGAAGGGGAAAGGGTGAGCGGGGAAAATAGGAAAGGGATGGAGTAACCTGACTGAGCTATTTCCAGGACCCAGTGGTCCTGCGTGATCTGTTGCCAGACATGGTGGAAAGTCTGGAGATGGTAGCCAAATGGGCAAATAGGCGGCAGAGTCAAGGGGTGGTTGCATATTCCCCCGACCAGCACTTCAAAATTGTTTGTTACCCAATGGTGGGAAGAAGCTGGTTGCGCCTGGTTTTGCCTGCATCTAGGGGGTCTGTTGTGGGTTTTCCCAGTGTCATACGATCTGGATTGGGGTCGGTGATATTGTTGTGTGCTGGGCCTTTGGTAAGGTTGATACCCTTGTCTCCTGGGGAAGGACGGGTATGTGCCCGGTGTGCGCAAAGTGGCTCTAGAGTCTTTCATAGTGTGAAAGATTTCATCTGGCTTTTGTTGTTGTTGTTGTTTTTTGAAAAGACGTTCTCTTTGTCAAAGGGGAAACTCTCCACTTTGGACTGCAAATCTTTGGGGATACCGGATGCTGAGAGCCAAGAAGACTAGCGCATCACCACTGCAGTGGTGCGGGCGGCTGGATCGGTCATGTCCATGGATGCTTGTAGTGCCATCCTAGACACCAACTGATCTTTGGCGAGGACTAACTGGAAGTCCGCTCTCCTGTCCTCCGGTATATGGGAGGCAAATCAAAGAGCTTGTTGTAGTTGTCATGGTCATAGCTTGTAAGGAGGGTAGAATAAATTTGCAATTCTAAATAGCAAAGTAGAAGAGTATAAACCTTGCAGTCCAGGAGGTCAAGACGTTTGAGGTCCTTGTCCTGCAGAGTGGGCTGGTAGTGTGGCTGCTTTGTTCTGTGCGTCGCTGCATCAACCACAATAGAATTGGGTTGTGGGTGGGAAAATAAGAAATCGATGTCCCTCGCAGGCACGTAGTATTTATGTTGAGCTTTCTTGCATGTTGGTGGAATGGAGGCAGGGGTCTGCAAGAGAGCATCAGCTGGTTCTAGGAGAGCTTTCTTTATGAGTAGTGTTATCTTTGAAGGTGCAGAGGGTTGGAGGATTTTGAGAAACCTATGTTGTGTCTCCTGGACTTCCTCCAAAGGGATGTCCTGGCTGAGTGCCATTCTCTTAAAAAGTTCCTGGAATTGCATAAAGTCGTCCACGTTTTGTAGTGGTGGAGGCATAAGGGTGACTTCTGCGGCTGATGGTGAGGCAGGAGCCAGTAAAACAGGGAAGGGGTCATAGCCCACGTCTTCAGGAGGGGGTTCAGGAGTTCTAGATGTTGATAGAGCTGGGGATATAGGCATAGGACGAGCTTGCAGTCCGGTAGAAGGGGCGCAGGGAGAAGTGGTGGCAGGAGCCGACCACAGGTACCACTGAGGCCAGGGCACCGGGTAGGAAAAAAATGGGTCCCGGCCACTGGGGGACAAAGTAGGGAAACTGAGGCTGATTCTTATGATGCCCCATGTCTTGGGGTATGTATGGCCCCGGTGCGGGGGGAGGACTCAGGCAGGGAGAACTCTGCCTGCTGCTGTGTGCCATTCTCACTATCAGTGAAAGTATCCAGGTCACGTGGGAAGAATGGTGTTCAAACAGTGAGTGCTCCCTATCCCGGAGCGGAGAGTCAGGCTTAGGGGCCACAGAGATATCCTGCTGATGCAGGAATTGTTGCTGCTCCCTAGGCTGGTGTGCTGCAGAGCGTCAAGTCTGAGCGGCAGCCCAGAGTGATTTTAGTTTCACTTTTGCAGGAGTCAAGAGCCATTTGTGAGAGCCCCGCAGGGGGTCTGAATCTGCTGGGGGTAGCAGGCAGGCTCGGTGCCGGGGTGGAACTCGTTGTCGGCACCGGGTCCATTGTCGGTGCTGGGGAAACCGGTGCCGAGGAGAGCTTCCCACTGCAGGAAGTCGGGTCCCTGCTTTAGAGCCCAGTGAGAGTTGCCTGTAAAGTGCAGGGATGGTCAGAGTTGCCTGCTCTCCGCGCTGACAGCACCAAAGGTAAAGATCCTGCAGGGGATCCTTTACCCTCTTGAGTGTCTCTGAGAGGAGACATTAGGGCCTCCTGCCTCTTCACGTGAGAGGGTGAAGCCGGGCTCCCGGTCGGTTCTGACCTGGCAAGGGAGCGGGTTTACTGCCCTGCTCCATAGGCAGCTCCAGAGCTTCTTGCCTCTGCTCCAGAGAGGGTAAAGCCATGCTCCCGGTTGGTTCTGCCTTGGCAGGGGAGCGTGAGGAAGAGGGTTTACTGCCCTGCTCCGTAGGCACCTGCAGTGCTTCTTGCCTCTGCTCCAGAGCGGGTGAAGCCATGCTTCCGGTCGGTTCGGAATGTGCCTGCAGATTTACTGACTCATGAACCTCCCCGGCCGTGTGTTCACTGGAATGACAAAGGCTCCTCGGTGGTATGACAACCTATACCTGGGCAACATACCGATTCAACTGGCCAAGAAGCTACTACTCAAAGTGGTCCTGGCTGCTGCTTCTGCGTCTGCCTCCGTTCATAACAGCATCACTAAAGGCCGCATCCAAGTTCAACTCTCCAATAAAACCATCACCCAACTGAAGGATCCTGTTCGTAACGCATCTTACAACCCCAACTCCTGGTAAACTCTTGTACAAATAACAGCCGCTGCTGCTTCTATATTTGTGTTACTAACCTCTGTTGTCATGTGTGGGTACTTTAGACACATGCTTAAAAATCTCACTAGGCTTCCTACCTTTGCCCCCTTCCCCCAACTCCCCTCTTCCTTCCCTCACCCACCTCCCTTAGGTAACCCTAAGACAGATCATGTAAACCAAAGCATTTAAGTATTGACTACATCCCACCTGGGAGTTCGATTTGTCAAACAGGAGGGAACTGGTAGGCAAGAGTTAAAAATTCAGTTAGCAGCTGAGGCAGAAACCCACATAACTAACAAGCAGGCCCAGGGACAATGGCAGCTGTAAACACTTGATAACTTAAATGGTCAGATGTCCGCCCACTAACTCGGCCTCTCAGTAAGGAAGAATAGAACAAACCCTTCACAGCTCTCCAGATATCAGTGAACACTCACTCCTACCCCCACCCTCACCCTCACCCTCACCCCCACCCCACCCCACCCCTTCCTCTTCGCCTTCAGGGTAGTCATAAATAATTGAAGTAATCAGGATGGCTTCTGTGCATATGTTCTGTTCCTGTCATTATCATGTTAAGTGTTCTTTCCCTCCCTCTCTCTCTCTGAAACAATGTTTATCTCTGTAACTACATAATAAATGCAAATGCATTAATAAGAAAATGTATATAACTGGTCACTGTAACATCATACTTTTGAAGCTGTTTATCAGTCTTCCTAGTGCCATGAATAAAACTCTTCAGTATTGTCTCTGCTGCCTGATTCTTGGGGGAAAGAATCTCTTTGCTTCACAATGCCAACAGGCAGAGGGCACAGAGATGCCTAGAGTTATACAGGGATCCCCTGGGTGAGATATATGCAAAATAGCTCATCAAAGGTGGCATGTGAGGCCTCTACCAAAAGCCAGCAGCCCGCTGGTCCATCTAATGGGAGCAAGATGTTTGTATGGGACATAGTTGAAGACAGATGAAAAAAATGTAGAATAGGACGCTCCAGAAGTGTTGAAGTGAAGCTTGTGACCTACGCCATGGCAATCCCTTCGGCTGAGATAATCACAGACCAAAGCCCAGCCGTGGAGACAGGCTATATTCACTGTCTGGGCCCAGTGGGGGCCTGAGAATTTAAAAAGACAAAGGTCCCTCAGCACAAGTCTCCAAAGAGAGACCACTTCTGGGAAGAGACAATAATCTGTACCTACAAAGAAAGAGGAGAGAGGACAAGAGCTCCCTTTCACCCAGGAGGCAGCTGACAGCATTTTTGTCAGGAACAGGAGATCACAACCAAGCCTAAAATAAAATCCTGAAAGAACTGTGGGGTGAGCACTGCTCAAACAGACAGAAAAATATCTTCTTCAATGAGTTTAGGCTCTAGTCAGCGTGGTATGATTTTATGAGCCATGGAACCATTTTTTCCAACCCTTCTCCTAGCTACCCCTCGAATCTCTACACTCTGTGAAATCACTTGAACTTGGTGTGACTATGAAGGGATCTAGGGATGTGTGTTGATTGGGGCACTGATGGGAGGTGGAGCTGGTCACCTTGGGACCATGGTCTTTTGTGAGCAGTTCTGCGACTGCTGTGATGCCCAGCGAGACAGGGACTGGGTGCTGCAGGAGGATGCTCCGAGAGCCGAGGGGTGAAGTGAAATATTGCCAACTTCGACAGCGGTCACCCCGCTCCACAAGGCCTAGAGGGAACGGCTTGTGTGGCCTGTGGTCGAGGGAGTCGGGGAGCTGCCCACAGCAGGCACAAACAAGGCTTCTTCATGATAGGGGCCCATGGCACTGCATTGGGGCATTAGAGCCAGCACAACTGCAAATGGAGAGCACCCCCAATTCACACACACCCTACCGGCAGTAGAGGCCCTTAACACCATGTTGGGCACTGAGGTCAGCGTTGACTCAGACAGGAGAGCCGGGTTTGTGCTGAAAGCTTCCCAGCCCGATCCTTGTACCACCCACTCTGACTTGATGGATGCAAGTTACCTGAGCACACAACACCGGCATCTTCTCCATGGGTACAGTTATTCACTCCCCAAGGCTGAGCCCTGCAATCGGAGAGGGCAACTTCTGTCCCGGTGCAGTTCACGTTATCCAGCCAGATACGATCAGATCCTTGCCCAAATCGAGCCCATCTTGGTGCTGATAACGCCGTCCCACAGCCCAGCTGCCTGCACACGACTCCAGCATCCTGTAAGTCCCAGCTGTCATCACACACGGTTCCCCACTGCTGGTTGTGAAGCATCTCGACCCTCCCAGCGCAGTGACTTGGGCCATTCACCAGTCGGAGCTGAGCCACTTCTGAGACGCCAGCGTCTGCAAACACCCAAAGAAAGAAACACTCAGGGAGGTTCCTGTGCATCTGATCTCTCGTGTCGCTGGGGAACTTAGCGCCTCCTACAGACGAATCTGACCAGTCTCTGCACACAGCAATTGCCTGTCAAGGGCTCCGCACCACTGACCAGGCTAATCACTTGGGCAATGCTGAAGTCTGTCTACTCCCCTCCCAGCCAGCTCTCACCTAGCTAGGCAGACTGGACGGCAGTCTGTTCTACTGCTCCCACTAGAGCACTTAGAAAGATCACCCCCCGCACTGCAGGCAGGAACCTCCTGGGGAGCAGATTTACACCCTCACTCCTGGCGCTGGTATTTGCTCCAGTGACATACTGTGCAGTGCTGCGGGCCAGATGCTGGCATAAGCATCTTGATGATTGGCAGCTGAACACAGTCACCCGTGTCATTAGTGGTTGCCTTAGCCTGACATCAGCATCGAATTTACCTGTGTTGGCTCCATAGCTCCCTAAAATCGTCACCCAGAGTCCATCCCCCTTAGAACAGCCTGGAGCACAGGGACACCTGGCAGGAACCTGCTGCGCACCAGGCTGAGAATGGTTCCGACCAGGGCAGAGGCAATGCACACTTCCTACAAGCAGGTCGGGCCCCTCCCGAAGCAAACACCTGCCCCTGCGGTTCCTGCTCACTTGCCACGACTGACTTGGCGACATCGTTTTCTGGCAGCCATTGCAGCACTCCTGTCTAGTGCTGCCAGCCCAGTACCAGTCTCAGATGAATGATGGCAGAGCTGGGCTGACAGCTGTGTCCTCACAGAGGGGCAGCAACTCTGGGATAGAGAGACTGCCGTGCTGATGCATTTTCAGAAGCCCTAACGTGTATCTGCCCGTTCACAACCTGGGATGCAGATCCTGGGCTAGGCTTAATGGGCCCCTGACTGGACTGGCCGGAGGCACTGCTGCAATGCAGAGATTTGGCTTGGCCTGATCTTCTCAGTGTGCCTGTGGGGCAGCAATACAGACAGTCACACGTGGTGGAGCAGAGCCCAGTTAGAAGACTGGACCTTAAGGATGCACAGTCTGATGGCTGAACAAGCTAGAGGTGAGCAAGGACAGAATGAGCTCTCCCCTGATAGCTAGTGATGAGCTGGGGAGGAGCAAAGGCTTCAGGACCAGACTGTGTTTACAAGAACACACCCACTCTGCCTAGGTATCCAGCAGACAGAGCTGTGCTTGCTGGTGCTGGGTTACAAACCACTGTAGTACTTGAATGCAGGGGTAGTGAAATGTTGTTGTCCTGATTGTCTGAGTAAAGGGCAGCAGAACTGTGCTTAGCCTTCCCTGACTGAGGGGGTCACCCACAACTGAACTGAACTCACTAACCAGGGGGCTCAGACACCAGACCCCCATCAAGAGTGATCCCGGATCAGCAGGAAGTGATCCATCTATCGGGGATCAATTTATCGCGTCTAGTGTAGATGCGATAAAATCAATCCCCGATGGCACTCCCCGTCGATTCCGGAACTCCAGCTTGTGAGAGGAGGAAGTGGAGTCAACGGGGGAGCCTCACGGCCAGGTAAGTCGACCTAAGATACGCCGACTTCAGCTATGCTATTCGTGTAGCTGCACTTGCGTAATTTACGTTGAACACCCTCCCCACCCCCCGCCGTGTAGACCAGGGCTCAGACAGAAGAGCTGGGTCTGTACTGAAAGCTTCCCAGCCCGATCCCTGCACCACCCACACTGACATAATGGATGCAAGTTACCTGAGCACACAACACCGGCATCTTCTCCATGGAGACAGTTATTCTCTCCCCAAGGCCGAGCCCTGCAATCGGAGAGGGCAACTTCTGTCCCTGCGCATTGAACGTCATCCAGCCAGATACGATCTGATCCTTGCCCAAATCGAGCCCCTCCTGGGGCTGATAGCGCCGTCCCACAGCCCAGCTGCTTGCACACGACTCCGGCATCCTGTAAGTCCCAGCCATCATCACACAGAGTTCCCCACTGCTGGTTGCGAAGCACCTCGACTCTCCCAGCGCAGTGACTCCTGCTGTTCACCAGTCGGATCTGAGCCACTTCTGAGACGCCAGCCTCTGCAAACACACAATGCAATAAACACTCAGGGAGGTTCCTGTGCATCTGATCTCTCGTGTCGCTGGGGAACTTAGCACCTCCCGCTGACAGATCTGACCGGTCTTTGCACACAGCAAATTCCTGTCAAGGACTTCCCACCACTAAGCAGGCTAATCACTTGGGCAATGTTGAAATCTGTCCACTCCCCTACCAGCCAGCTCTCACCTAGTAAGGCCTGGTCTACTCTAAGGGGGGGTGTCGAACTAAGGTACGCAAGTTCAGATACGTGAATAGCGTAGCTGAACTCGAACTACCTTAGTTCGAAGTACTCACCCATCCAGACGCAGCTCCCCCCTCGACTCCGCCACCGCCGTTCGTGGTGGTGGAGTTCCGGAGTCGACGGGAGCGCGTTTGGAGTTCGAACTATCGCGTCTAGATTAGATGCGATAGTTCGAACTCCGAGAAGTCGAACGCTACGTGTCGACCCAGCAGGTAAGTATAGACGTACCCTTAGGCTGTCACCTAATTAGGCAGACTGGACGGCAGTCTGATCTACTGCTCCCATTAGAGCACTTAAAAAGATCACCCCTGCACTGCTGGCAGCAACCTCCTGGGGAGCAGATTTACACCCTCACTCCTGGCGCTGGTATTTGCTCCAGTGCGATACTGTGAAGTGGTGCGGGGCAGACACTGGCATTACCATCTTTGTGATTGGCAGCTGAACACAGTCGCCCGAGTCATTAGTGGTTACCTTAGCCTGACATCAGCATTGAATTTACGTGTGTTGGCTCCATAGGTCCCTGAAAACCTCACCCAGAGTCCATCCCCCGTAGATCTGCCTTGAGCGCAGTGACACCTGGTAGGAACCTGCTGCTCAACAGGCTGACAATGGTTCTGACCAGTGCAGAGGCAATGCACACTTCCTACAAGCAGGTAGGCCCCCTCCTGAAGCAAACACCTGCCCCTGCAGTTCCTCCTCACTTGCCGCGACTGACTTGGCAACATCGTTTTCTGGCAGCCATTGCTGCACTCGTGTCTAGTGCTGCTAGCCCAGTACCAGTCTCAGATGAATGATGGCAGAGCTGGGCTGACAGCTGTGTCCTCACACAGGGGCAGCAACTCTGGGATAGAGAGACTGGCATGCGGATGCATTTTCAGAAGCCCTAACATGTATCTGCCCATTTACAACCTGGGACGCAGATCCTAGATTAGGCTTAATGGGCCCCTGACTGGACTGGCCGGAGGCACTGCTGCAATGCAGAAACGTGGCTTAGCCTGATCTTCTCAGTGTGCCTGTGGGGCAGCAATACAGACAGTCACACATGGTGAAACAGAGCCCCGTTAGAAGACTGGACCTTAAGGATGCACAGTCTGATGGCTGAATAAATTAGAGGTGAGCAAGGTGGGAATGAGCTCTCCCCTGACAGCTAGTGATGCGCTGGGGAGGGGAAAGGCTTCAGGACCAGACTGTGTTTACAAGAACACACCCACTCTGCCTAGGTATCCAGCAGACAGAGCTGTGTTGGCTGGTGTTGGGTTACAAATCGCTGTAGTACTTGAATGCAGGGGTAATGAAATGTTGTTCTGATTCTCTGAGTAAAGGGCAGCAGAACTGTCCTTAGCCTGCCCTGACTGAGTGGGTCACCCACAACTAACTGAACTCACTAACTAGGGGGCTCAGACACCAGACCCCTATCAAGAGTGAGAGGGGGTGGAGATGGGTGTTCCTGCTGAGGGCTGTGGGCTCTGTGTAAGAGGTTTAGGCATGGTTTAATCTGCCCCTCACCACTTTTCAAAGATCAAGTTAATTAAGGACAACTAAGTGAAGTCTCCAGATCGCAGATCTGGTTCTAATGGGGAACTCCAAGCACCCTGCCATCTGCTGGGAGAGCAATACAGCAGTGCACAGACAATCTAGGAAGTTTTTGGAGAGTGTTGGGGACACCTTCCTGGTACAAGTGATGGAGGAACCGACTGGGGCCATGCTTCTCTTGACCTGCTGCTTACAGAGGGAAGAATTGGTAGGGGAAGTAGAAGTGGATGGCCACCTAGGCAGCAGGGACCATGAGATGGTTGATTTCAGGATACTGAGAAAAGGAAGAAAGGAGATGTAGCAGGGTGGTTACTCACTCCTGCCCTCCGGGGCTTAAAACAGCCCAGGAAAGGGCTGTAGCTGGGGCAAGAAGCCTGGCCTGATTGGGAGAAAGCAGGCTTAGCTGTGGCCAGATCCCAATCAGAGCCCAGTTGACCCTATAAAGAGGCTGGGAGCCAGGAGAGTCCCCCTCTGCCTCTAGAGGGAGAAGGGCCTGGCTGCAGGGAGCTAGACAAGGTACCTAGAGTGGAGCAGGGCTGGGGAAAGGCACAGGAGCTGGGGAGTTCCTGCCTGGAAAGCCCCAGGCTGCGGCCTAGAATAAGGCCAAGAGGTAGTGGGGGTTGCAGGGGGCAGCCCAGGGGTAGCTCAAAGGCAGCAGGTCCAAACCCCTTTGCCTATGATGAGTGGCTGATACTGCAGTCTGCCCCAGTGAAGTAGCTAATACTGGGCAAAGTGGGGATAGTGGGGTGGGGGTCCCCCTGGGAGGGGGAGACCCAGTTAAAGGGGCACCGGGGTCATGGGAGGGACACAGAGGCCAGAAGCTGGAAGGTGGATCACCGGCCTGCAGAGGGCACTCCAGATGCTGGAATGAGCTAATTCCCTGAGAGACCAGCAGGAGGCACTGCAGGGGTGAGTCCGGCCCGTCTACAGGAGAGTAGCAAAATATGGACCCTGGACTTCAGAAAGCAGACTTAGACTCCCTTAGTGAACTGATACCCTGGAAGGCTAATATTAAGGGGCAAGGTGTCCAGGAGAGCTGCCTGTATTTTAAAGCAGCCTTATTGAGGGCGCAGGAACAAACCATCCCAAAGTGCAGAAAGAACAGCAAATATGGCAGGCAACCAGCTTGGCTTAACAGTGAAATCGTCAGTGAGCTTAAACTCAAAAAGGAAGCTTACAAGAAGTGGAAATTTGGACCGTTGACTAGGGAGGAGTATAAAAATATTGTTAGCGCATACAGGGGTGTAATCAGGAAGGCCAAGGCACAATTGGAGTTGCAGCTAGAAAGGGATGTGAAGGGTAACAAGAAGGGTTTCTACAGGTATGTTAGCAATAAGAAGAAGGTCGGGGAAAGTGTGGGACCCTTACTGAATGGGGAAGGCAACATGATGTGGAAAAATCTGAAGTACTCAATGCTTTTTTTGCCTCAGCCTTCACAGACAAGGGGAGCTCCCAGACTGCTGCACTGGGCAACACACACAACTGTTTCAAATTTAATGACAATATATATCTCCAGATCAGTGGCACCGCTATGGGCACCCGCATGGCCCCACAATATGCCAATATTTTTATGGCCGACCTGGAACAACGCTTCCTCAGCTCCCGTCCACTCACACCCCTTCTCTACCTACGCTACATTGATGACATCTTCATCATCTGGACCCATGGGAAGGAGACTCTGGAAAAATTCCACCATGATTTCAACAGCTTCCACCCCTCCATCAACCTCAGTCTGGACCTATCTACATGGGAGGTCCACTTCCTAGACACCACGGTGCAAATAAGTGGTGGTCACATTAACACCACCCTATACCGAAAACCTACTGACCGCTATGCCTACCTTCATGCCTCCAGCTTCCATCCTGGGCACACCACAAGATCCATTGTCTACAGCCAAGCACTGAGGTACAACCGTATCTGCTCTAACCCCGCAGGCAGAGACCAACACCTAGAAAATCTCCACCAAGCATTCTCAAGACTACAGTACCCACACGAGGAAATAAGGAAACAGATCAACAGAGCCAGATGTGTACCCAGAAGCCTCCTACTGCAAGACAAACCCAAGAAAGAAACCAACAGGACTCCACTGGCCATCACATACAGTCCCCAGCTCAAACCCCTCCAACGCATCATCAGGGATCTACAACCCATCCTGGACAATGATCCCACACTTTCACAGGCCTTGGGTGGCAGGCCAGTCCTCGCCCACAGACAACCTGCCAACCTGAAGCATATTCTCACCAGCAACTGCACACCGCACCATAGTAACTCTAGCTCAGGAACCAACCCATGCAACAAACCTCGATGCCAACTCTGCCCACATATCTACACCAGCAACACCATCACAGGACCTAACCAGATCAACCACACCATCACCGGTTCATTCACCTGCACGTCCACCAATGTAATATATGCCATCATATGCCAGCAATGCCCCTCTGCTATGTACATCGGCCAAACTGGACAGTCTCTAAAGAAAAGGATAAATGGGCACAAATCAGACATTAGGAATGGCAATATACAAAAACCTGTAGGAGAACACTTCAACCTCCCTGGCCACACAATAGCAGATTTTAAGGTGGCCATCCTACAGCAAAAAAACTTTAGGACCAGACTTCAAAGAGAAACTGCTGAGCTCCAGTTCATCTGCAAATTTAACACCATCAGCTTAGGACTAAACAAAGACTGTGAATGGCTTGCCAATTACAGAACCAGTTTCTCCTCCCTTGGTTTTCACACCTCAGCTGCTGGAACAGGGCCCCATCCTCCCTGATTGATCTAACCTCGTTATCTCTAGCTTGCTTCTTGCTTGCTTATATATACACACCTGCCCCTGGAAATTTCCACTGCTTGCATCCGAAGAAGTGGGTATTCACCCACGAAAGCTCATGCTGCAAAACGTCTGTTAGTCTATAAGGTGCCACAGGATTCTTTGCTGCTTCTACAGCATGGAGAGTAAGTGAGCAGCACTCAGTGGTGAAAGAACAGGTTAAGGACTATTTAGAAAAGCTGGACATGCACAAGTCCATGGGTCCATATATAATGCATCCAAGGGTGCTGAGGGAGAAGGGTGACTGATTGCAGAGCCGCTGGCCATTATCTTTGAAAATTCGTGGCAATCAGGGGTGGTCCCAGACAATTGGAAAAAGGCAAATATAGTGCTCATATTTAAAAAAAGAGAACCCAGGAAACCACAGACCAGTCAGCATCACTTCAGTCCTGGCAAAATCATGGAGCAGGTCCTCAAGGAATCCATTCTGAAGCACTTGGAGGAGAGGGGGGTGATCAGGAACAGACAACATGAATTCACCAAGGGCAAGTCATGCCTGACTAACCTAATTGCCTTCTATGATGAGATAACTGGCTCTGTGGATATGGGGAAAGCGGTGGATGTACTATAACTTGACTTTAGCAAAGCTTTTGGTTACGGTCTCCCACAGTATTCTTGCCAGCAAGTTAAAAAAGTATGGATTGGATGAATGGACTATAAGGTGGTGTGATAAACTCAGGACAGACAGCTGCAAGGGGGGTGGGGGTAGAAATCAGTCTCAGAGGGGTTAAAAGGGCCCTCCTCCCTATCAACTGGGGAGTAACTACAGGTCAATCAGGTTCAGCTGAGAAGGGGTTACCAAAGTATCAATTAGAATCAGCTGAGAGGGAGCTACCTGAGGTGAATTAGGATCAGCTGATTCCAACTAAGGGTTGCCTGAGTCCTTTTTAAACCCTCCCCTGGGAGGAAGGAGAGGGGGAGAGAAGGAGTTCTGCTGCCAGGAGGTTAGGAGCAGCAAGACAGGGAGCCTCACCAGGAAGAGAGGCTGCATTCCCTCCCACAAGGGAGAAAAATAAGCTAAAAAGGACTGGTAAAGAGAAGGAACGGACTCACGCGGTGTCCCAAGGGGGACCATATTACCCAAGCCTGTCTTGCCAGAGCTAAAAGCAGCGGAGGCTGGGGAGACTGAGAAGGTGCCTTGCCACAGTGGATACAAATCTGGCTAAACTGTCGGGCTCGACAGGTAGTGATCAATGGCTCGATGTCTAGTTGGCAGCCGGTATCAAGCAGAGTGCCCCAGGGGTTGGTCCTGGGGCAGGTTTTGTTCAACATCTTTATTAATGATCTGGATGATGTTATGGATTGCACCCTCAGAAAGTTCGCAGATGACACTAAACTGGGGGGGGGGGGAGAGGTAGATATGCTGGAGGGTAGGGATAGGATACAGAGGGTTAGGGTTGGCCAAATTAGAGGATTGGGCCAAAAGAAATCTGATGAGGTTCAACAAGGACAAGTGCAGAGTCCTGAACTTAGGAAGGAAGAATCCCATGCACCGCTACAGAATAGGGGGTGACTGACTAAGCAGCAGTTTGGCAGAAAAGGACCTGGGAATTACAGTGAATGAGAAGCTGGATATGAGTCAGAAGTGTGTCCTTGTTGCCGAGAAGGCCAATGGCATATTTTGCTGTATTAGTAAGAACCTTGCCAGCAGATGGAGGGAAATGATTATCACCCACTGGTGAGGCCACACCTGGAGTACTGCATCCAGTTTTGGTCCCGTCCCCTCCCCCCCACACACACACTACAGAAGAGATGTGGACAAATTGGAGAGAGTGCAGAGGAGGGCAATGAAAATGATTACAGGGGTGGGGCCCATGACTTACGAGGAGAGGATGAGGGAACTGGGGTTATTTAGTTTGCAGAAGAGAAGAGTGAGGAGGGATTTGATAGCAGCCTTCAACTACCTGAAAGGGGGTTCCAAAGAGGATGGAGCTAGGCTATTCTCAGCAGTGGCAGATGACAGAACAAGGAGCAATGGTCTCAAGTTGCAGTGGGGGAGATCTAGGTTGGATATTAGGAAATACTATTTCACTAGGAGGGTGGTGAAGCAATAGAATGGGTTACCTAGGGAGGTGGTGGCATCTCCATCATTAGAGGCTTTTAAGGCCCAGCTTGACAAAGTCTTAGCTGGAATGATTTAGTTGGTGATGGTCTTGCTTTGAGCAGGGGATTGGATTAGATGACCTCCTGAGGTCCCTTCCAACCCTAATATTCTATGATTCCATGATTCTAAGGCTCCATTAGGAGTCTTTTTCATTTAAGTGATCACTAGAGCTGAAATCACCTCCTGCAAGACAGTGTTTCTGCCCAGCCTGCTTCAGCACTGAGGTTTCCCCACTAAGAGCTGACAGTCACTGAGAGCTGGGTGGAGACTCAAGAGAGCGACCTGCAGAGGTCACAGTGGAGAGGCCGGGGGCAGCAGAAGGTGAGGGTGAGCAGAGTGGTGAGTGACTGGCAGGGCAACTGCCACCGGAGCAGGCACCCAGACAGCAGAGCGAGCCAGGCGCTCTCCTCCCCGCCCCCATGGTGGGAGCTGAACTCACACAGGTGCACCTCTGAACTCTGAGTCTTCACTAACCAAGACAACCATTGTGAGTGGGGTGCAGTGGAGGGAGAAGGGAGGGGCAACTTAAAGGAACTTTTGGTTGCTGTACTCAAGAACCTGAGGCAAAAGACACTGCCCAACATACTCTGGGGGAGGTGTTTTGCTCATGGTTTTATGTTTATAAATCCTGTTTGTGGCATTTTCCCAAGTTAATGCTGTGGGGGTTTCCCTCCTTTTATCAAAAAGTTTCTTTTCTGCACTTAGACCCTGTTCTTCCAAGAGGGGAAGCTTTGCATTGTAGAAGCTCCCAGGGGGTGGTGTGTAATTGGCCCAGGTTACTGGGTGGGTGCTCAAGCTGGATCTGTGTTATATTGCTGAAAAGGAACCCGGCCCTGGTCACTTCTGATGCTACTGGCAGAAGGGTTACATAGATATCAACTTGTGACGTACACAAAAGAAGAAGACTCCTCACTGACATGCAGCCACTTCTGGGGTATGACAGGACAGCTGAGAAACAAGACAGGGAAATATGTAGGCTGTGTAGGGCAGGAAGTGAGGAAGAATTGTGTCTCCCATGTCCAGCTCTTGGGGGAAGTTACAGCTTCAGGACTAATTCCCTGAAATGCAAATCCACCGGAACACTGTGATTCTCTTGAGAAATTGGCCCTGGATTTTTGGTTTGAGTGAGCGGCTGCAGGCTCCGTTGACACCAAATCCAACCAGTGGAAGCTGCAGTTACCCAGGTCCCCATTGTGCCGCAGAGGAGTCTGGCCCAGAGATAAGTAGACACCAACTGGCGGAGGGCACAGGGATGCCGAGAGTTATATGGGGATCCCTTGGGTGAGATATATGCACAATAGCTCACCAAAGGTCTCTCCCAAAAGCCAGCAGCCCACTGCTCAACCTAATGGGAGCAAGATGTTTGAATGGGACATAGTTAAAGAGAGATGTAAAATGTAGCATATGACACTGTGACTTTGCACTCTATATGATTTTATGAAAATATGCTAATGTAACCGGAATATGCTTTATGCAAAAGGTCTCTTATAAGGTATCATTACAAAGCTTATAATCTACTGAGTGTGATCATCCTATTTCTATAAATGTACCACTCTTGTATCTGAAACTAGAAATATGAAATATAACTCTGAGGGCCTATTGTAATTATGCAAAGTGTGGGCCATTAATGGTGGTTTGGAATCTTGATGACTCCCATTAACCAGGACAATTGACTGCAGATGGCTGTGTTTTACCTGTAAGTCTTCCTGTATATGTGTGTGCTGGAAAGTGGGTAATGAAGTCTTATAGTGACATGTGATCATGTCACCTGAACTGGAATCCATCTTTAACCTGGTGCTTTTCCATTGAGAAAGGGGGTGGGGGTGGGAACCCAGAGGGACAAAGGATTCCCACCTTATGCAAAAAATATATAAATGGGTGGAACAGAACAAAGTGGAGCCATCATGAGAAATGCCTTAGCTACCACCTGAGCTGGAACAAGGGCTGTACCGGGGAAAGGATTATGCCCAGACTAGGAAGGCATTCAGTCTGTGATAGAAATGTACTGAAACATCTTTCAGGGTGAGATATTATCTGTACTCAGTATTACTGTATTAGACTTAGATTTCCATGTTTTATTGTATTTTGCTTGGTAATTCACTTTGTTCAATCTGTTACTACTTGGGACCACTTAAATCCTACTTTCTGTATTTAATACAATCACTTTTTACTTATTAATTAATCCAGAGTATGTGTTAATACCTGGGGGGAAGGAGCAAACAACTGTGCATATTTCTCTATCCGTGTTATAGAGGGCGAACAATTTATGAGTTTACCCTGTATAAGCTATATACAGGGTAAAACGGATTTATTTGGGTTTAGACCACATTGGGAGTTGGACATCTGAGTGATAAAGACAAGCACACTTCTGTAAGCTGCTTTCAGTTAAGTCTGCAGCTTTAGGGCAAGTAATTCAGACCCTGGGTCTGGGTTGGAGCAGATGGGCATATCTGGCTCAGCAAGACAGGGTGCTGGGGTCCCGAGCTGGCAGGGAAAGCAGGAGCAGAAGTAGTCTTGGCACATCAGTTGGCAGCTCCCAAGAGGGTTCCTGTGATCCAACCCATCACAGACGCTCCAGAAGTGTGGATGTGAAGCTTGTCACCTGCGCCATGACAATCCCTTCAGGTGAACCAATCAGCACATAGAACAAAGCCCAGCCGTGGAGACAGGCTATATTCACTGTCTGGGCTCAGTGGGGGCCTGAGACTTTACAAAGACAAAGGACCCTCAGCACAAGTCTCCCAAGAGAGACCTCATCTGGGAAGAGACAATGGTCTGTACCCACAAAGAAAGAGGAGAGGGGACAAGAGCTCCCTTTCACCCAGGAGGCAACTGACAGCATTTGTCTCTGGAACAGGAGGTCACAGCCAGGCCTGGAGTAAAACCCTGGAAGGACTGAGGCGTGAGAGTTGTTCTACCAGACAGAAAAGTATCTCGTTCAGTGAGTCTAGGCTCTAGTCAGCGTGGTATGATTTTATTGGCCATGGAACCATTTCCTTCCAACCCTTCTCCTTGCTACCCCTCGAATCGCTACACTCTGTGAAATCACTTCTCCTTGCAGTTCTGTGTTGTGGCAAACAGGTCTATCTACAGGGTGCTCCAGTGGGAGAAGAGCTGTCTTAGTATCGTGGGATGCAATTCCCATTCGTGTTCTTGGGAGAAGTGTCTGCTGAGTGTGTCTGCAGTAGCGTTGTGACACCCAGGCAGGTAGGAAGCCGTGATCTCTGTGATGTTGTATGCAACAATTCCATAGTTGGATGGCTTCTGTGCATAGGGAGTGCGATCGTGCTCCTCCCCGCCTGTTGATGTAGAACATGCATGTGGTATTGTCTGTCAGGACCCGAATCGATTTGTTCCTTATGATGGGGAGAAAGTGAAGGCAAGCGTATCTGACTGCTCTGAGCTCTAGAAGATTTATGTGAAGACGTGTCTCATAGGGACCAGTGGCCCTGTGTCGTATGATCTCTAGGTGTGCTCTCCAACCCATCAGGCAAGCATCCGTCATAAGCATGAGCACTGGGGAATTTTGATGGAAGGGGACACCCATGGGTAAGTTTTCTGTTTTATCCACCATTTTAGGGAGGCCAATATCTTTGCTGGAAGAGTTAGCATCATGCAGAAGCTGTGTCTGCTGGGTTTGTAGTTGGAGCTGAGCCAACCCTGAAGGCATCTCATGTGTAGTCTGGTGTATTTGACCACAAAGGTGGTGGCTGCCATGTGGCCAAGAAGCTGCAGGCATGTTCATGCCTGTATTCTGGGGTGAACGGAGAACATGCATATGAGGTGCGTAATGGCAAGGGATCTGGTGTGTGGGAGTTAGGCTCTGGTCCGAATTGAGTCCAGGTGAGCTCCGATCAACTCAATTTCCTGTGTGGCTATCAAGGTGGATTTTTGGAAGTTTATTTGCAGATCTAGACTGTGGAAGAGGGAGATGGTAAACTGAGTGGCCTTTAATGTCTCGTCGTATGAGCCGCCTTTGATAAGGCAGTCGTCTAGGTAGGGGAAAAGTATAATCCCGTGTTTGCGGAGGTGGGTCACCACTACTGCTAGAATCTTGGAGAACACTCTCAGTGCTGTGGAGAGTCCGAATGGTACCACTCTGTATTGAAAGTGGTCGTGTCCAGTGTGAATCGTAGGAAGCGTCTGTGTGCTGGGTGAATGGATATGTGAAAATAGGCATCCTGTAGGTCGAGGGCTGTGAACCAGTCCCCTTGTTCCAGCGTGGGTATTATTGTGCCCAATGTGACCATCTTGAATTTCTGTACACGTACAAATTTGTTCAGTCGGCGTAGGTCTAGTATAGGTCGCCATCCTCTGCCTTTCTTCTGGGTCAGAAAATTGTGAGAGTAAAACCCTTTTCCCCAGTGTTGTGCCAGTACAGGTTCCATTGCACTTAGCTGTAGAAAATGAGTCACTTCTGCTCGAAGTAGGTGCTTGTGAGAGAGGTCCCTGAAGAGGGATGGGGAAGGGTGGGTGGGCAGGATATGAAAGGGAGGGAGTAGCCTGATTGAACTATTTCCAGGACCCAGCAGTCCTATGAGTGCTGTTGCCAGACATGGTGGGAAAACTGGAGGCCATGGCCAAATGGGAAAATAGGTGATGATGCCAAGTGGTGGTCGCACAGACCCCTGACCAGTGCTTCAAAATTGTTGTTTGTTTCCCAATGGGTGGGATGCAGCTGGTTGTGCATGATTTTGTATGTACCTGGGAGGTCTGTTGTGGTTCCTCCCAATATCATACGGTCTGGACTCCAGCCGGTGATACTGTTGTGTGCGGGGCCTCTAATAAGGTTGATATTGTTGTCTCCTGGGAAGGGAGGGGAATATATCCCCAGTGTGCGCCGGGTAGCCCTAGAGTCTTTCATGGTGTGAAAGACTTCATCATTTTTTTTGGAAAGAAGCTTATCTTTATCAAAAGGAAGGTCCTCCACTTTGGTCTGCAGATCTTTGGGGATACCAGATGCAGATAGCTACAAAGACCTGAGCATCACCACCACGGTGGCAGTAGTGCAGGCTGTTGTGTCCACCATGTCCAGGGATGCTTGTAGTGCTGTCCTATACACCAGCTGACCTGCGACAAGGACTGATTTAAAGTTCGCTCTTCTGTTCTCTGGGATATGGGAGATAAAATCAAATCGCTTGTTGTAGTTGTCGTAGTCATAGCTTGTGAGGAGAGTGGAGTAATTTGCAATTCTGAATTGCAGAGTGGAGGAGGTATAAACTTTGCGGCCCAGGAGGTCAAACCATTTGAGGTCCTTGTCTTGCAGAGTGGGCCAGTATTGTGGCTGTTTTATTCTGTGTGTCGCTGCATCCACCACAAGAGAGTTGGGTTGTTGGTGAGAAAATAAGAAATCTCCGTCCTTAGCAGGTACATAATATTTACGTTCAGTCTTTTTGCATGTTGGTGGAATGGAGGCAGAGGTCTGCCATAGAGTGTCAGCTGGTTTCAGGAGGGCTTCATTTATGGGTAACATGATCTTTGAGGGTGCAGAGGGTTAGAGGGTTTTCAGGAGTCTGTGCTGTGTCTCCTGGACTTCGTCTAAAGGATTGTCCTGGCTGAGTGCCACCCTCTTGAAAAGTTCCTGGAATTGCTTAAAATCGTGCACATTCTGTGGAGGTGGAGGCATGATAGCTTCATCTGCAGCTGATGACAAGTTAGGAGCAAGTGATTCAGGGAAAGGTTCATAGCCCACACCTTCGAGGGGGGGTTCAGGAGCTCTAGATGTAGATGGAGCTGGAGATAGAGGTGCAGAACAGACTTGCGGTCTGGTGGAGTGTCCGTGAGGAGGAGTGGCAGCAGGGGCTGATCAAGGGTACCACTGAGGCCAATACATAGGGTAGGAAAAGTGGGGCCCCGCCAATGGGGGGACAAAGTAGGGAAACTGAGGCTGGTTTTTGTGAGGTGCCATGCCTTGAGCTAGATATGGCTCCGGTGTGGGAGGAGAATCAGGAGGGGAGAACTCTGCCTGCTGCTGCATGTCATTCTCACTGTCAGTGAGGGTGGCCAGGTCAGGTGGCGAGAGTGGCTGTTCAAAGAGTGAGCGCTCGGTGTCTGGGAGCAGAGAGTCAGGCGCTGGGGCCATGGAGATGTCAGCTTGATTTAAAAATTGTTGTTGCTCCATGAGCTGCGGTGCCGCGGGGCATGGAGTGTGAGCCGATATCCGCAGCAATTATTGTTTAGCTTTAGTGGGCGCCGCCGGTCGTTTATAGGTGCTCTGCACAGGTTCCCCATCTGCTGCGGGGGTGATGGTCAGGCGCTGGGAGAGTTGAGGTGATTCACAACCAGCAGTGGGGAACCGTGTGTGATGACAGCTGGGACTTACAGGATGCCAAAGTTGTGTGCAGGCAGCTGGGCTGTGGGACGGTGCTATCAGCCCCAGGAGGGGCTCGATTTGGGCAATGGTCAGACCATATCTGGCTGGATGACATCAACTGCGCAGGGACAGAATCTGCGCAGCCTTCTTGCCTCTTCGCTTGAGAGGGTGAAGCCGCACTCCTGGTCAGTTCCAACCTAGCAGGGGACCGTGAGGGAGAGGGTTTACTTGTGCCCGTCTCCATTGGCGCTGCAGAGATTTCTCCATAAGGAGCATTTTCAGCTGCAAGTCCCTGTCACAGCGAGCCCTGGTTTTCAGACTGGTACAGTGGAGACACTTAGCAGGAACGTGTGTCTCTCCAACACACCTCACGAACAGTGAGTGTCTGTCAGACCGCAGCATAAGCTCCTTGCAGGATCCACATTTCTTGAACCACGGAGACCCCAGTGTGACAAAGTGGGAATGTTCATAATGTTTTCTCTGAATACTGTGTGGCTGCTTCAGTTTCCTCTATGCAGTTCTTAAGTATCTAGGTGGTGGGAGAAGGGGGTGTGATTGCTGCAGAACCCTAGAGGGCAGATGTGATGCTGTCTAGACAGAGAATGGCCGACACTCTGTCTCCTGGCAACTAATGGCCTGGGCCCCTCCTCTACAAAAGTACCAGCTGAAGGTGTTGGAGAACAAAGAGATCAGGTGACCTCCTGGCCCGGGAAAGGCACAAAGGGAGACAAGGGGCTGGACAGTTTCAGTTTGTAGCTGGCTGGGGACATGGGGGGAGGCACAGAGATAGTCTGGCCTCCCTGCCCCCCAAGATGGACCTAGCTGAGGGGGTCCTGTTGTCTGTACCTGCAAGACCTGCCTTGGACTGTGTTCCTGTCGTCTAAATAAACCTTCTGTTTTACTGGCTGGCTGGGAGTCATAGTGAATAGCAGGAAACCAGGGGTGCAGGGCCTTGTCTCCCCCAGACTCTGACACCCAGCATCATGGAACTATGAATGCCTGGGGGGCAGAATCTCAACGGGAGATGAACGTGAAAGAAAAAGGGGGGTTTTTTGTTTTGTTTTTTTTAAACTAACAAACTATTCTAAAGAAAGAAATATCCCAGTTCTTTCCCTATCTAACTATTTCTATATTTTTTCCTTCAGTTACCAGAGAAGAGGTTCAGCACTGCCCAAGTCCTGTCGTCTTGGATGGTTGAGAAGGAACTGAGGGGGTGTGCAGGACAAGCGCGCTCAGACAGACCCTAATGACGCCACGAGACAGCAGCTGACAGCATGCGTCCCGACAAGGCACTGCTACCAAAGATCTCTGATCAACGACTCTGGAAATCACCATCACCTGGAGTGGAGCACCCACAGGTACAGCACTTGAAGAAGAAATCTTGGTCTTCACTAACCAAGGAAAACCATTGTCATTGGGGTGCGGTGGAGGGAGAAGGGAGGGGCACATTAAAGGAACTTTTGGTTGCTGGACTTTGGGAAGAGACAATGGTTTGTACCTATAAAGAAAGAGGAGAGGGGACAAGAGCTCCCTTTCACCCAGGAGGCGGCTGAGAGCATTTCTCTCAGGAACAGGAGATCACAGCCAAGCCTGGAGTAAAACCCACGAAGAACTGTGGGGTGAGCGTTGCTCTAACAAACAGAAAAGTATCTCATTCAATGAGTCTAGGCTCTAGTCAGCATGGTATGATTTTATTGGCCATGGAGCCATTTCTTTCCAACACTTCTCCTTGCTACCCCTTGAATCTCTACACTCTGTGAAATCACTTGTCCTTGCTGTGACTATAGAATCATAGACTATCAGGGTTGGAAGGGACCTCAGGAGGTCATCTAGACCAACCCTCTTCTCAAAGCAGGACCAAGGCTAACTAAATCATCACAGCCAGGGCTTTGTCAAGCCTGAACTTAAAAACCTCTAAGGAAGGAGATTCCACCACCTCCCTAGGAAACCCATTCCAATGCTTCACCACCCTCCTAGTGAAAATTTTTCTTAATATCCAACCTAAACCTTCCCCACTGCAACCTGAGACCATTACTCCTTGTTCTGTCATCTAGTAGCACTGAAAACCCTTCTAGATCTCAATCTAGACTGATCTAGAGTTGTGTGTTGATTAGGGCAGAGATGGGAGGTGGAGCTGGTCACCTTGGGACCCTGTTCCTTTGGGAGCAGCAGATCTGTGACTGCTGTGAATGCCCAGCGGAAGCGGGAATAGGTACTGCAGGGGGACGCTCGGACGGCCGAGGGGTGAAGTGTGCGTATTGCCAACCTCGACAGCGGTCTCCCCCTTCCCCAAGGTATAGAGGGCATTGCTTGTGTGGCCTTTGGCCAAGGGAGTCAGGGACCTGCCCCCCAACAGGCACAAACAAGGCTTCCACATGGTAGGGGCCCATGACACTGCACTGGGGCCAGCACATCTGCAAACAGAGAGCACCCCCTACTGACACACCCCTACCTGCAGCACAGGCCCTTAGCACCATGCTGGGGCACCAGGGTCAGCGCTGACTCAGACAGGAGAGCTGAGCTTGTGCTGAAAGCTTCCCAGCTCGATCCCTGCACCACCCACAGTGACGTGATGGATGCAAGTTACCTGAGCACACAACACCGGCATCTTCTCCATGGGTACAGTCATTCTCTCCCCAAGGCCGAGCCCTGCAATCAGAGAGGGCAACTTCTGTCCCTGTGCAGTTGATGTCATCCAACCAGATACGGTCTGTCCCTCGCCCAAATCGAGCCAATCCTGGGGCTGATAACGCTGTCCCACAGCCCAGCTGTCTGCATATGACTCCGGCATCCTGTAAGTCCCAACTGTCATCACACACAGTTCCCCACTGCTGATTGTGAAGCACTTCGACCCTCCCAGCGCAGCGACTCGGGCCGTTCACCAGTCGGAGCTCAGCCACTTCTGAGATGCCAGCGTCTGCAAAGACCCCAAGGGAATAAACACTCAGTGAGGTTCCTGTGCATCTGATCTCTCATGTTGCTGGGGAACGTAGCACCTCCTGCCAATGGGTCTGACCGGTCTCTGCACACAGCAACTGCCTGTCAAGGGCTCCCCACCACTGACCCTGGATTTTAGTTTGAGTGAGCGGCTGCAGGCTCCATTGACACCAAATCCAACCAGTGGAAGCTGCAGTTCCCCAGGTACCCATTGTGCTGCAGAGGAGTCTGGCCCAGAGATAAGTAGACACCAACTGGAAGAGGGTACAGGGATGCCTAGAGTTATATGGGGATCCCATGGGTGAGATATATAACCAATAGCTCACCAAAGGTGGCATGTGAGGTCTCTAACAAGAGCCAGCAGCCCACTGGTCGAATTAACAGGGGAAAGATGTTTGGATGGGACATAGTTGAAGAGAGATGTCAAATGTAGAATATGAGGCTGCAGAAGTGTTGAAGTGAAGCTTGTCACCTGCGCCATGGAAATCTCTTCAGCTGAACCAATCAGCACATAGAACAAAGCACAGCCGTGGAGACAGGCAATATTCACTGTCTGGGCCCAATATAGGCCTGAGAACTTACAAAGACAAAGGACCCTCAGCACAAGTCTCTGAAGAGAGACCTCCTCTGGGAACAGACAGTGGTTTGTATCTACAAAGAAAGAGGAGAGGGGACACGAGCTCCCTTTCACCCAGGAGGCAACTGACAGTGTTTGTCTCAGGAACAGGAGATCACAGCCAAGCCTGGAGTAAAACCCTGGAAGAACTGTGGAGTGAGCGTTGCTCTACCAGACAGAAAGTATCTAGTTCAGTGAGTCTAGGCTCTAGTCAGCGTGTTATGATTTTATTGGCCACGGAACAATTTCTTTCCAACCCTTTTCCTTCCTACCCCTCAAATCTCTACGCTCTGTGAAATCACTTGTCCTTAGTGTGACTATGAAGGGATCCAGAGCTGTGTGTTGATTGGGGCAGAGAAGGGAGGAGGACCTGGTTACCTTGGGATCGTGGTCCTTTGGGGGCAGCAGATCTATGACTGCTGTGAATGCCCAGCCAGAGAAGGACTGGGTGCTGCAGATGGACGCTCAGAGGCCTGAGGGGCGAAGTGTGCGTATTGCCAATCTGGAGAGAGGTCACTCCCTCCCTAAGGCGTGTGTGGCCTGTGGCCGAGGGAGTTGGGGAGCAGTCCCCTGTCGGGAACAGACAAGGCTTCCTCATGCTAGGGGCACATGGATCCTCACTGGGGCTTTAGGGCCAGCACAACTGCCCTAGTGACAACCCCCTACCTGCACTACAAGCCCTTAGCACCATGCTGGGGCACTGGCGTCAGCACTGACTCAGACAGGAGAGCTGGGTCTCTGCTGAAAGCTTCCCAGCCCGATCCTTGTACCACCCACAGTGACATAATGGATGCAAGTTACCTGAGCACACAACACCGGCATCTTTTCCATGGGTACAATTATTCTGTCCCCAAGGCCGAGCCCTGCAATCGGAGAGGACAGCTTCTGTCCCTGTGCAGTTGACGTCATTCAGCCAGATACGGTCAGATCCTTGCCCAAATCGAGCCTCTCCTGGGGCTGATAACGCCGTCCCACAGCCCAGCTGCCTGCACACAACTCCAGCATCCTGTAAGTCCCAGCTGTCATCACACACGGTTCCCCACTGATGGTTGTGAAGCACCTCGACCCTCCCAGCGCAGTGACTCGGGCTGTTCACCAGTCGGAGCTGAGCCACTTCTGACATTCCAGAGTCTGCAAAGACCAAAGGGAAGAAATACTCAGGGAGGTTCCTGTGCATATGATCTCTCATGTCGCTGGAGAATGTAGTGCCTCCTGCAGACGAATCTCACTGGTCTCTGCACACAGCAACTGCCTGTCAAGGCTCCCCATCACTAACCAGACTAATCACTTGGGCAATGTTGAAGTTTGACCACTCCCCTCCCAGCCAGCTCTCACCTAGCTAGGCTGTCACCTAGTTACGCAGACTGAACAGCAGTCTGACCTACTGCTCCCACTAGTGCACTTAAAAAGATCACCCCCCGCACCGCTGATAGGAGCCTCCTGGGGAGCAGATTTACACCCTCACTCCTGGCGCTGGTATTCTCTCCAGTGTGATACTGTGCAGTGCTGCGGGCCAGACGCTGACATAACCATCTTGGTGATTGGGAGCTGAATACAGTCACCCGTGTCATTAGTTGTTGCCTTAGCCTGACATCAGCATCGAATTTACACGTGTTGGCTCCATAGCTCCCTGAAAACGTCACCCAGAGTCCATCCCCCTTAGAACTGCCTGGAGCCCAATGACGCCTGGCAGGAACCTGCTGCACACCAGGCTGACAATGGATCCAACCAGTGCAGAGGCAATGCACACTTCCTACAAGTAGATCGCCCCCCTCCTGAAGCAAACACCTTCCCCCTCCTCACTTGCCACGACTGACTTGGCAACATCGTTTTGTGGCAGCCATTGCTGCACTCGTGTCTAGTGCTGCCAGCCCAGTATGAGTCTCAGATGAATGATGGCAGAGCTGGGCTGACAGCTGTGTCCTCACACAGGGGCAGCAACTCTGGGATAGAGAGACTGGTGTGCTGATGGATTTTCAGAAGCCCTAACTTCTTTCTGCCCATTTACAACCTGGGACGCAGATCCTGGACTAGGTTTAATGGGCCTCTGATTGGACTGGCCGGAGGCACTGCTGCAATGCCGATATGTGGCTTAGCCTGATCTTCTCAGTGTGGTGAGAATGTGTGGTCACATGTGGTGGAGCAGAGCCCCGTTAGGAGACTGGACCTTGAGGATGCACAGTCTGATGGCTGAACAAGCTAGAGGTCAGCAAGGACAGAATGAGCTCTCCCCTGACAGCTAGTGATGAGCTGGGGAGGGGGAAAGGCTTCAGGACCAGACTGTGTTTATATAACACACCCACTCTGCCTAGGTATACAGGAGACAGAGTTGTGTTGGCTGGTGCTGGTTACAAATCACTGTAGTACTTGAATGCAGGGTAATGAAATGTTGTTGTCCTGATTGTCTGAGTAAAGGGCAGCAGAACTGTGCTTGGTCTGCCCGGACTGAGGGGGTCACCCACAACTGAACTGAACTCACTAACCAGGGGTCTCAGACACCAGACCCCTATCAAGAGTGAGAGGGGGTGGAGATGGGTGTTCCTGCTGAGGGGTGTGGACTCTGTGTAAGGGGTTTAGACATGGTTTAATCTGCCCTTCAACACTCTTCAAAGATAGAGTTAATGAAGGACAACCAAGTGAAGTCTCCAGATCACAGGCCCTGGTTCTAATGAGGAACTCCTGCCATCTGCTGGGAGAGCAATACAGCAGTGCACAGACAATCTAGGAAGTTTTTGGAGAGTGTTGGGGACACCTTGCTGGTACAAGTGCTGGAGGAACCAACTAGGGGCCATGCTCCTCTTGACCTGCTGCTTACAAAGAGGGAAGAATTGGTAGGGGAAGTAGAAGTGGTGGCAACCTGGGCAGCAGGGACCATGAGATGGTTGAGTTCAGGATCCTGACAAAAGGAAGAAAGGAGAGTAGCAAAATATGGACCCTGGATTTCAGAAAAGCAGACTTAGACTCCCTTAGGGAACTGATCTCCTGGGAGGCTAATATGAGGGGGCAAGGAGTCCAGGAGAGCTGCCTGTATTTTAAAGCATCCTTATTGAGGGTGCAGGAACAAACCATCCTAGTGTGCAGAAAGAATAGAAAATACGGCAGGCGACCAGCTTGGCTTAACTGTGAAATCTTCAGTGAGCTTAAACACAAAAGGGAAACTTACAAGAAGTGGAAATTTGGACAGTTGACTAGGGAGGAGTATAAAAATAGAGATGGGAGGAATTTAAAAATATTGCTAGAGCATACAGGGATGTAATCAGGAAGGCCAACACGCAATGGGAGTTTCAGCTAGAAAGGGATATGAAGGGTAACAAGAAGGGTTTCTACAGATATGTTAGCAACAAGAAGGTGGTCAGGGAAAGCGTCGGACCCTTCATGAATGGGAAAGGCAATATAGTCACAGATGATGTGGAAAAAGCTGAAGTACTCAATGCTTTTTTTGCCTCGATCTTCACAGACAAGGGGAGCTCCCAGACTGCTTTCCTGGGCACCACAGTATGGGGAGTAGGTGAGCAGCCCTCAGTGGTGAAAGAACAGGTTAAGGACTATTTAGAAAAGCTGGACATGCACAAGTCCATGGGTCCAGATATAATACATCCAACGGTGCTGACGACGCCCCCCACTTACATGCAGCCACCTCTGGGGTAGGACCGGGAAGCTGAGAAAAACAGGACAGGAAAATACTTGGGCTGTGTAGGGCAGGAAGTGAGGAAGAATTGTGTCTCCTGTGTCCAGCTCTTGGGAAAGTTACAACTTCAGGACTAATTCCCTGAAATTCAAATCCGCCAGAACACAGTGATTAGGAACCGGACTCTTGAGAAATTGGCCCTGGATTTTTAGTTTGAGTGAGCGGCTGCAGGCTCCGTTGACAGCAAATCCAACCAGTGGAAGCTGCAGTTCCCCAAGTCCCCATTGTGCCGCAGCGGAGTCTGGCCCAGAGATAACTAGACACCAACCTGCAGAGGGCACAGGGATGCCTAGGGTTATATGGGGATCCGCTGGGTGAGATATATGCACGATAGCTCCCCAGAGGTGGCATATGAGGTCTCTACCAAGAGCCAGCAGTCCACTGGTCAACCTAATGGGGACAAGGTGTTTGTATGGCACATAATTGAAGAGAGATGTAAAATGTAGAATATGAGGCTCCAGAAGTGTTGAAGTGAAGCTTGTCACCTGCGCCATGGCAATCCCTTCGGCTGAGCCAATCAGCACATAGAACAAAGCACAGGTGTGGAGACAGGCTGTATTCACTGTCTGGGCCCAGTGGGGACCTGAGAATTTACACAGAGAAAAGACCCTCAGCACAAGGTCTCCAAAGAAAGCCCTCCTCTGGGAAGAGACAATGGTCTGTACCTACAAAGGAAGAGGAGAGGGGACAAGAGCTCCCTTTCACCCAGGAGGCAGCTAATAGTGTTTGTCTCAGGAACAGGAGATCACAGCCAGGCCTGGAGTAAAACCCTGGAAGGACTGAGGGGTGAGCGTTGCTCTACCAGACAGAAAAGTATCTCGTTCAATGAGTCTAAGCTCTAGTCAGCATGGTATGATTTAATTGGCCATGGAACCATTTCTTTCCAACACTTCTCCTTCCTACCACTTACAAGAAGGAGGGATAGCTCAATGGTTTGAGCATTAGCCTACTAAACCAAGGGTTGTGAGTTCAATCCTTTAGGGGACCACTTAGGAAACTTGGGCAAAATCAGCACTTGGGCCTGCTAATGAAGGCAGGGGACTGGACCTTTCAAGGTCCCTTCCAGTTCAAAGAGATTGGTATATCTCCAATTATAATTGTTTTTTAAATCTCTACACTCTGTGAAATCACTTGTCCTTGGTGTGACTATGAAGGGATCTAGAGCTGTGTGCAGATTGGGGCAGAGATGGGAGGTGGAGCTGGTCACCTTGGGACCCTGTTCCTTTGGGAGCAGCAGATCTGTGACTGCTGTGAATGCCCAGCGGGACAAGGACTGGGTGCTGCAAGGGGACGCTTGGAGGGCCGAGGGGTGAAGTGTGCCTATGCCAACCTGGAGAGAGGTCAGTCCCCACCCCACAAGGCCTAGAGGGCACGGCTTGTGTGGTTTGCAGCTGAGAGAGTCGGGGAGCTGCCCCCCCCCCCAGTGGGCACAGACAACACTTCCTCATGCTAGGGGCCCATGGCACTGCACTGGGGCATTAGGGGCCAGCACAATTGGAAACGGAGAGCGCCCCCTATTGACACCCTCATACCTGCAGTACAAGCTCTTAGCACCATGCTGGGGCACTGGAGTCAGCGCTGACTCAGACAGGAGAGCTGGGTCTGTGCTGAAAGCTTCCCAGCCCGATCCCTGCACCACCCACAGTGACTTGATGGATGCAAGTTACCTGAGCACACAACACCGGCATCTTCTCCGTGGGTACAGTTATTCTCTCCCCAAGGCCGAGCCCTGCAATTGGAGAGGGCAGATTCTGTCCCTGCGCAGTTGATGTCATCCAGCCAGATATGGTCTGACCCTTGCCCAAATCGAGCCCCTCCTGGGGCTGATAGCGCCGTCCCACAGCCCAGCTGCCTGCACACAACTCTGGCATCCTGTAAGTCCCAGCTGTCATCACACACGGTTCCCCACTGCTGGTTGTGAAGCACCTCAACTCTCCCAGCACAGTGACTCCTGCTGTTCACCAGTCGGATTTGAGCCACTTCTGAGATGTCGGCGTCTGCAAACACCCAAGGGAAGAAACACTCAGGGAGCTTCCTGTGCATCTGATCTCTCTTGTTACTGGGGAACGTAGGATCTCCTGCTGACGGATCTGACCGATCTCTGCACACAGCAACTGCCTGTCAAGGGCTCCCCACCACTAACAAGGCTAATCACTTGGGCAATGTTGAAGTTTGTCCACTCCCCTCCCACAGCCAGACAGCTGTTACCGTAGGCACCAACTTTCCAGGGCGCAGGTGGGTGCACACATCCCCCAACCCCTGCGCTGACTCCACCCTTTACCTGCCTCTGCCCCGCCCCCAATCCAACCCCTTCCCCAAAGTCCCTGCCCCAGCTGCACCCCCTCCCTGCCCTTATTGGACCCCTTCCCCAAATCCCTCTTTCCCAAGTACGCTCCTCCCCCCCTCCCTCCCAGCCGCAAGAAACAGCTGTTTTGCGGCGCAAGCACTGGGAGCTGGGGGGGAAAGCAGGAATGCGGGGCACTCAGGGGAGGAGGCAGAGGTAAGCTGGGCTGGGGGGCACCCCGGAGCACCCACGGAGTCGGCACCTATGGCTCTCACCTAGCTAGGCTGTCACCTAGTTAGGCAGACTGGACGGCAGTCTGACCCACTGCTCCCTCTAGAGCACTTTAAAAGATCACCCCCCGCACTGTTGGCAGGAGCCTCCTGGGAAGCAGATTTACACCCTCACTCCTGGCGCTGGTATTTGCTCCAGTGCGATACTGTGCAGGGATGAAGGACAGACGCTGACATAAGCATCTTGGTGATTGGGAGCTGAACACAGTCACCCGAGTCATTAGTGGTTACCTTAGCCTGACATCAGCATCGAATTTACATGTGTTGGCTCCATAGCTCCCTGAAAACCTCACCCAGAGTCCATCCCCCTTAGAACTGCCTGGAGCGCAGGGACGCCTGGCAGGAACCTGCTGGGCACTAGGCTGACAATGGTTCCGACCAGTGCAGAGGCAATGCACACTTCCTACAAGCAGGTCGGCCCCCTCCTGAAGCAAACACCTGCCCCTGCGGTTCCTTCTGACTTCCCATGACTGATCTGGCAACATTGTTTTGTGGCAGCCATTGCTGCACTCGTGTCTAGTGCTGCCAGCCCAGTACCAGTCTCAGATGAATGATGGCAGAGCTGGGCTCACCGAGGGGCAGCAACTCTGGGATAGAGAGACTGCCGTGCTGATGTATTTTCAGAAGCCCTAACTTCTTTCTGCCCATTTACAACCTGGGACGCAGATCCTGGGCTAGGCTTAATGGGCCCCTGACTGGACTGGCCAGAGGGACTGTTGCAATGCAGAAACGTGGCTTAACCTGATCTTCTCAGTGTGCCTGTGGGGCAGCAATACAGACAGTCACACGTGGTGGAGCAGAGCCCCGTTAGAAGACTGGACCTTAAAGACAGTCTGATGGCTGAACAAGCTAGAGGTGAGCAAGGTCAAAATGAGCTCTCCCCTGACAGCTCTGTGAAATCACTTGTCCTTGGTTTCACTATGAAGGGATCCAGAACTGTGTCTTGATTCAGGCAGAAATGAATCAATGAGGTGGAGCTGATCCCCTTGGGACCCTGTTCCTTTGAGTGTATCAGACCTGTGACTCTTCTGAATGCCCAGGAGAACAGGATCTGGGTACTGCAGGGGAATGCTCAGAGGGCTGAGGGGTGAAGTGTGCTTATTGCCAACCTGGAGAGAAGTGACGCCCCCGCAAGGCCTAGAGGGCACGGCTTGTGTGGCCTGTGGCCGAGGGAGTTTGAGAGCTGCCCCCCAGTCTGGCACAGACAAGGCTTCCTCATGCTAGGGGTCCATGGCACCACACCAGGCATTAGGGCAAGCACAAGTGTAAAGGGAGAGAGCCCCCTACTGACTCCCCTCTACCTGCAGCACAGGCCCCCTAGCACCGCACTAGGGCACTGGCGCCAGCACTGACTTCAAGGAGAGAGCGTGAGCGTCCCCTACTGAGCCCCCACACTGCTCCCTGCAGCACAGGCCCATAGAACCACAGAGGGCAATTAGGGTCAGCACAGACGGAGAGGAGAGGGCTCCCTACTGGACCCACCATATTGCTCCCTGCAGCACAGGCCCCAAGCACCATGCTGGGGTCAGCACTGGCTGTGAGGGGACAAGGCCCTATAATAAGCTTCCCACCCTGCTCCCTGCAACACGCACGGTGGTAGATGAGTTACCTGAGCACACAACACCGGCATCTTCTCCGTGGGTACAGTCATTCTCTCCCCAAGGCCGAGCCCTGCAATCAGAGAGGGCAGCTTCTGTCCCTGCGCAGTTGACATCATCCAGCCAGATAGGGTCTGATCCTCGCCCAAATCGAGCCCCTCCTGGGGCTGATGATGCCGTCCCACAGCCCAGCTGCCTGCACACGACTCCAGCATCAGTTATGTCCCAGCTGTCATCACACACGGTTCCCCACTGCTGGTTGTGAAGCACCTCGACTCTCCCAGCACAGAGACTCGGGCCATTCACCAGTCGGAGCTGAGCCACTTCTGAAATGCCAGAAAGTTCAAACACCCCAAGGGAATAAACACTCAGGGAGGTTCCTGTGCGTCTGATCACTAGTGTCACTGATGAACTTAGGGCCTCCCACTGATGGGTCTGAACAGCCTCTGCAACAGCCTGTTAGGGGTTCACTCCCTGTCAATTAGTCACAGTGAACTTATGAGATTAACTCAAAAAATTAATTGTGATTTTAAAAAATTATTTCAATTAATCGCAGTTTTAATCGCACTGTTAAACAATAGAATACCAATGGAAATTTATTGAATATTTTGGATGTTTGTCTATGTTTTCAAATATATTGATTTCAGTTACAACACAGAATACAATGTGTACAGTGCTCACTTTATATTATTACAGTTGAAGTTGTTTTATCCGGCAGGTTGAGGGAATGGGGGGTGCAGGTAAATGAAAATTACTGGTTAACTAAGAGGCAGGGAGTTTGGGTGCGGGAGAGAGTGCAGGGCTGGGGGTGCGGGAGGGGGATTGGGGCAGGCAGTTGGGGTGCAGTATAAGGTGCAGGGTGGCCACTCACCTCGGGCAGCTCTCCACAAGTGGCAACTTGTCCTGGCTGCTCCTAGGGGGAGGAGAGGCAGGCAGCTTGGCACTCTCCCTCCTTCTTCAGGCGCCGCCCCCGCAGCTCCCATTGGCCATATTTCCCAGCCAATGGGAGCTGTGCATCCAGCACTGGGTGGGAGCAGCACACAGAGCTGCCTAACGCACCTCCGGTTAGGAGTAGCCAGAGCCCGGGACAGGTCACTGCTTGAGGAGAGCCATCTGAGGTGAGCGGCCCCCGGATCCTACACCCAGCACCCACTCCCACCTCCTAAGCCCCCTCCCACAACCAAGTCCGTGTCAGAGCCCAGGCTCCACATCCCGTCCTGCGCCCCAACACCCTGCCGGCCCTGCGCCAACCGGACTATAAACTGGCATTTCAATGAAGATCAGAAATGCCGATATATAGAGCTTTCCAGCTGGTGAAGTGCCAGGAAAAAAAAGCTTTTACTGTATTTTGGGTTACAAATATTAGCACTGTAAAAGTGGTAAAAGAAATAGTATTTTGCAATTCACCTCATACAAGTACTGTAATGCAATCTCTTTATTGTGAAAGTGTAACTTACAAATGTTGATTTTTTTCGTTACATAACTGCACTAAAAAAATAATGTAAAACTTAGAGTCTACACAGCCTCTCAGTCTTACTTCTTGTTTGTCTGAGCGATTGCCTGAACAAGTTTGTTTACATTTATGGGAGATAACACTGCCTGCTTCCTATTTGCAATGTCACCCGAAAGTGAGAAGAGGCGTTCTCATGGCACTTTTCCAGGTGGCATTGCAAGGTATTTACGTGCCAGATATGCTAAACTTTCACATGCCCCTTCATGCTTCGGCCACCATTCCAGATAACATGCTTTCATCATGATGATGCTCGTTAAAAAAGTAATGTGTTGATTTAATTTGTGACTGAAATCCTTGGGGGAGAATTGTGCATCTCCTGCTATGTATTTTACCTGCATTCTGCCATATCTTTCATGTTACAGAAGTCTCAGATGATGACTCAGCACATGTTGTTCATTTTAAGAACACCTTCACTGCAAATTTCACAAAACGCAAAGAAGGTACCAATGAGAGATTTCTAAAACTAGTTACAGCATTTGACCCACGGTTTAAGAATCTGAAGTGACTTCCAAAATCTGAGAGGGACAAGGTGTGGAGCAGGCTTTCAGAAGTCTTAAAAGAGCAACACTCCAATATGGAAATTACAGAACCTGAATCACCAAAAGAGAAAATCAACTTCCTGCTGGTTGCATGTGACTCAGATGATGAAAATGAACATTTGTCGGTCTGCACTGCTTTAGTTTGTTATCGAGCAGAACCCATCTACAGCATGGATGCATGTCCTGTGGAATGGTGGTCGAAGCACGAAGAGACGTAAAAAAATATTAGCGCATCTGGCACATAAATATGTTGCTACACCAGCTACAACAGTGCTGTGTGAATGCCTGTTCTCACTTCCAGGTAACACTGTAAACAAGAACCAAGCAGCATTATCTCCTGCAAATGTAAACAAACTTGTCTGTCTGAGCAACTGGCTGAACAAGATGTAGGATTCAGTGCACTGGTACGATCTCAAATTTTACATTATTTTATTGTTGATTGTAGTTATTCTTTGTAAATCATTCTACTTTTGTAAGTTCAACTTTCCTGATAAGCAGCTGGCACTACAGTACTTGTATGAGGTGAACTGAAAATACTATTTCTTGTGTTTCTTTTTTACAGTGAAAACATTTGTAATCAAAAATAAATATAAAGTGAGCACTGTACACTTTGTATTCTGTGTTGTAATTGAAATCAATATATTTGAAAATGAAGAAAAAATCCCCCAAAATTGAAATAAATGGTATTCTATTATTGTGTAAATGGGCGATTAATTGTGCAATTAATCATGATTAATTTTTATCTAACAATTAATCATGATTTTTTTAATAACTTGACAGCCCTACTCCCCACCACTACCATGCAGCCACCTGTGGGGTGGAACAGGGCAGATGAGAGACAGGGCACAGAAATTCATGGGCTGTGTAGGAGAGGAAGTGAGGAAGAACCCTGTCTCCAGTCACAGCAGTGAGGCATATTACAGGTTCCGGGATAATTAGCTGAGATGGAAATCACCCGGAGTGACGGGGATAGGAACCCCACACATTATAAAGGGATCCCTGAGTGGCTGCAGGATCCATTCAACCCCAAATCCTACAAATGGGGTCTACGGTTACCCAGCGCCCCATTGTGCTGTAGTGGGGCAGGGGGATAAGCACGATCAGCGATAGGGAGGGTCTCTCACAGAGACACACATACTGCTTCCTGAAGCACAGGCTGTAAGTGGTGTGCTGGGGCACTGGGGCCAGCATTGACTGCAAGGGGAGAGCGCCCCCTACTGAGCCCCCATCCCGCTCCCTGCAGCAAAGGCATGTAGAACTGTGGGGGGGAAATGGGGTCAGCACTGACACTACAGGAAGAGCGGCACTTACTGTGACCATGAACCGGCTCCCTGCAGTACAGGCCCTTAGCACCATGCTGGGGCACTGGGGTCAGCGCTGACTCAGACAGGAGAGCTGGGTCTGTGCTGAAAGCTTCCCAGCCCGATCCCTGCACCACCCACAGTGACGTGATGGATGCAACTTACCTGAGCAGACAACACCGGCATCTTCTCCGTGGGTACAGTCATTCTCTCCCCAAGGCCGAGCCTTGCAGTTGGAGAGGGCAGCTTCTGTCCCTGCACAGTTGATGTCATCCAGCCAGATATGGTCTGACCCTCGCCCAAATCGAGCCCCTCCTGGAGCTGATAACGCCGTCCCACAGCCCAGCTGCCTGCACACAACTCTGGCATCCTGTAAGTCCCAGCTGTCATCACACACGGTTCCCCACTGCTGGTTGTGAAGCACCTCGACCCTCCCAGCACAGTGACTCGGGCCATTTGCCAGTCGGAGCTGAGCCACTTCTGAGATGCCAGCGTCTGCAAACACCCAAAGGAAGAAACACTCAGGAAGGTTCCTGTTCATCTGATCACTAGTGACACTGTTGAATTTAGGGCCTCCCACTGACGGGTCTGAACAGCCTCTGCAACAGCCTGTTAGGGGTTCACTCCCTGTCAACTAATCACAGTTAACTCACGCGATTAACTTAAAAAATTAATCCTGATTAAAAGAATTTTCAAATATATTGATTTCAGTTACAACACAGAGTACAATGTGTACAGTGCTCACTTTATATTATTACAGTTAAAGTTGTTTTATCTGGCATGTTGGGAGAATGGGGGGTGCCGGTAAATGAAAAATGCTGGTTAACTAAGAGGGAGGGAGTTTGGGTGCGGGAGCAGGTGCAAGCCTGGGGGCTGGGGAAGGGGTGTGTGTGGAGCATGGGCTCTGGGATGAAGTTTGGGTGCGGGAGGGGTTTCAGGGCAGGCAGTTGGGGTGTGGGATGGAGTGCGGGGTGCCAGATCCGGGGGCCACTCTCCTCGGGTGGCTCCCCGCAAGTGGCAACTTGTCTCATCTGCGAGGTGGGGGAGGCGTGGCAGGCAGCTTGGCACACTCCTTCCTTCTGCAGGCACCGCCGCCGCAGCTCCCATTGGCCGTGGTTACCAGGCAATGGGAGCTGTGCAGCTGGCACTGGGGGGCAGCACGCAGAGCTGCCTGACACGCCTCCACTGAGGAGTAGCCAGAGCCTGGGACAGGGCGTCGCTTGGGTGGAGCCATCCAAGGTGACTGGCCCGCGGATCCTACACCCCACACCACCTCCCGCCTACTAAGCCTCCTCCCACACCCAAAGTCCCTCCCAGAGCCCGTGATCCACACCCTGCGCCTTAACACTCTGCCAGCCACGCACCAACCGGACTATAAACTGGCATTTCAATGAAGATGTATAAAGACTATAAGGTGGATAGAAACCTGGCTAGATTGTTGGGCTCAACGGGTAGTGATCAATGGCTCCATGTCAAGTTGGCAGCCAGTATCAAGCGGAGTGCCCCAAGGATCAGTATCTTCATTAATGATCTGGGGAATGGCGTGGACCGCACACACCTTCAACAAGTTGCAGATGACACCAAACTGGAAGGAGTGGTAGATACGCTGATGGGTAGGGATAGGATACAGAGGGACCTAGACAAATTGGAGGATTAGGCCAAAAGAAACCCAATGAGGTTCAACAAGGACAAGCGCAGAGTTCTGCACTCAGGACGGAATAATCCCATGCACTGCTACAGACTAGGGACCAAGTGGCTAGGCAGCAGTTCTAGAGAAACAGACCTAGGGGTTACAATGGACGAGAAGCTGGATATGAGTCAACAGTGTGCCCTTGTTGCCAAGAAGGCTAACGGCATTTTGGGCAGTATAAGTAGGAGCATTGTCAGCAGATCAAGGGATGTGATCATTCCCCTCTATTCAACAGTGGTGAGGCCTCATCTGGAGTACTGTGTCCAGTTTTGGGCCCCATACTACCAGAAGGATGTGGAAAAATTGGAAAGAGTCCAGCAGAGGGCAACAAAAATGATTAGGGGGCTGGAGCACATGACTTATGAGGAGAGGCTGAGGGAACTGGGATTATTTAGTCTGCAGAAGAGAAGAATGAGGATGGATTTGATAGCTGCTTTCAACTACCTGAAAAGGGTTTCAAAAAAGGATGGATCTAGACTGTTCTCAGTGGTAGCAGATGACAGAACAAAGAGTAATGGTCTCAAGTTGCAGTGGGGGAGGTTCAGGTTGGATATTAGGAAAAACATTTTCACTAGGAGGGTGGTGAAGCACTGGAATGAGTTACCTAGGGAGGTGGTTGAATCTCCTTCCTTAGAGGTTTTTAAGGTCAGGCTTGACAAAGCCCTGGCTGGGATGATTTAGTTGGGAATTGGTCCTGCTTTGAGCAGGGGGTTGGACGAGATGACCTCCTGAGTTCCCTTCTAACCCTGATATTCTATGATTCTATGATCAGAAATGCCGATATATAGAGCTTTCCAGTTGGTGAAGTGGCGGAAAAAACAGCTTTTAACGTATTTTGGATTACAAATATTTGCACTGTATAAATGGTAAAAGAAATAGTATTTTTCAATTCATTTCATACAATTACTGTAGTGCAATCTCTTTATTGTGAAATATCAGAGGGGTAGCCATGTTAGTCTGGTTCTCTAAAAGCAGCCAAGAATCTTGTGGCACCTTATAGACTAACAGACGTTTTGCAGCATGAGCTTTCGTGGGTGAATACCCACTTCGTCGGATGCAAGTAGTCACTATTATTTCTCTCATAATTAAGCACGATTATTTTTTGAGTAACTTGACAGCCCTACTCCCCACCACTACCATGCAGCCACCTGTGGGGTGGAACAGGGCAGATGAGAGACAGGGCACAGAAACTCATGGGCTGTGTAGGAGAGGAAGTGAGGAAGAACCCTGTCTCCAGTCACAGCAGTGGGGGATATTCCAGGTTCAGAGGTAATTAGCTGAGATGGAAATCACCCGGAGTGACGGTGATAGGAACCCCACACTTCATAAAGGGATCCCTGAGTGGCTGCAGGATCCATTCAACCCCAAATCCCACAAATGGGATCTATGGTTACCCAGTGCCCCTTGTGCTGTATTGGGGCAGGGGGATCAGCGCGATCAGCGATGGGGAGGGTCATAGAATATTAGGGTTGGAAGAGAACTCACGAGGTCATCAGGACCAACCCCAACTAAATCATCCTACCAAGGGTTTATCAAGCCGGGCCTTAAAAACCTCTAAGGATGAAGATTCCATCACCTCCCTGGATAACTCATTCCAGTGCTTCACCACAGAGGGTGCTTAACTACAGAGGGTCTCTCACAGGGGCACATGTACTTCTCCCTCCAGTGTAGGCCCTAAGTGGTGTGCTGGGGCACTGGGCTCAGCACTGACTTTGTGGGGAGAGCGCCCCCTACTGAGCCACCATCCCGCTCCCTGCAGCACAGGCATGTAGAACTGTGTGGGGGAAATAGGGTCAGCACTGACACTACGGGAAGAGCGACACTTAATGTGACCCCGAACCGACTCCCTGCAGTACAGGCCCCTAGCACCATGCTGGGGCACTGAGGTCAGCGCTGACTCAGACAGGAGAGCTGGGTCTCTGCTGAAAGCTTCCCAGCCCGATCCCTGAACCACCCACAGTCATGTCATGGATGCAAGTTACCTGAACACACAACACCGGCATCTTCTCTGTGGTTACAGTTATTCTCTCCCCACGGCCGAGCCCTGCAACTGGAGAGAGCAATTTCTGTCCCTGAGCAGTTGACGTCATCCAGCCAGATACGGTCAGATCCTTGCCCAAAGTGAGCCCCTTCTGGGGCTGATAACGCCGTCCCACAGCCCAGCTGCCTGCACACAACTCTGGCATCCTGTAAGTCCCAGCTGTCATCACACACGGTTCCCCACAACTGGTTGTGAAGCACTTCGACCCTCCCAGCGCAGCGAGTCGGGCCGTTCGCCAGTCGGACCTGAGCCAGTTCTGAGATACCAGCATCTGCAAACCCCCAAAGGAAGAAACACTCATTAGTGGTTGCCTTAGCCTGACATCAGAATTGCATTTACATGAGTTGACTCCATAGCTCCCTGAAAACCTCACCCAGAGTCCATCCCCCTTAGAATTGCCCAGAGCCCAATGACGCCTGGCAGGAACCTGCTGCTCACAAGGCTGACAATGGTTCCGACCAGAGCAGAGGCAATGCACACTTCCTACAAGTAGATCGACCCCCTCCTGAAGCAAACACCTGCCCTTGCGGTTCCTACTGACTTGCCATGACTGACTTGGTAACATCATTTTGTGGCAGCCATTGCTGCCCTCGTGTCTAGTGCTGCCAGCCCAGTACCAGTCTCAGATGAATGATGGCAGAGCTGGGCTGACAGCTGTGTCCTCACAGAGGGGCAGCATCTCTGGGATAGAGAGACTGACGTGCTGATGCATTTTCAGAAGCCCTAACTTGTATTTGCCCATTTACAACCTGGGACACAGATCCTGGACTAGGCCAGAGGAATTGCTGCAATGCAGAAACGTGCCTTAACCTGATCTTCTCAGTGTGCCTGTGGAGCAGCAATACAGACAGTCACAGGTGGTGGAGCAAAGCCCCGTTAGAAGACTGGAGCTTGAGGATGCACAGTCTGATGGCTGAATAAGTTAGAGGTGAGCAAGGTCTGAATGAGCTCTCCCCTGACAGCTAGTGATGAGCTGGGGACGGGAAAAGGCTTCAGGACCAGACTGTATTTACATGAACACACCCACTCTGCCTAGGTATCCAGCAGACAGAGCTGTGTTGGTGGGTGCTGGTTTAAAAATCACTCTACAACCCTACACCCGGCTTATGAGACAGCTCATGGTGTCTGACACCATCAGGTGGTCCAGAGACATCTATACGGAACACATCACGGGACACCATCAATACCACGTTGAGTAATCGAGACCGCCGACCAGGGCAATAACCCACTTCCTTCCCTGATGAGCCAAGGGACACACCCCACCCATGTACTTATTCGCTACACTGATACTCACTTGGACTCTTAATACATTCCATGGCTGACGCTTTAAAAAGTCCCACACCCCAATCTGGGTCTATGCTGGTTATGTGATCTATATGTATCTTGTGATTCTTGTAACCCATACCTGTGTAAGCAGAGTCAGGATGAGCTCTACCCTGACATCTGGTGGTGAATTATGGGGTGTGTGGAAAGAATTTCAGGGAGCGTGGAAAGGAATTTCAGGTGTTTGCATTGGCACACCCACCCTGCCTAGCATATCCCACGGCAGCCTGGGATGATTATTTTGACAGCTCTGGGATCCCCAATTTCTTTGTTATTGGGGCAGGAGGAATAAAGTGTTGTCACCCTGATTATGTGAATGAGGAACTATGAGACTGCTTTATGACAGAGACTCAACATCAATTAAGTAGCACTCGCTAGACAAGGGACATGGGTGCCAAAACCCAGTGAATTGAGAGTGGTTGGGGACTGGTGTGTGTACTTGATGGTATGGGCCTCTTTTGAGGGCCTGGAACACCAATTGCACCTCTGCCTCTTTCCACTGTTAAAGAGCAGAGCTAATTTTGATTCCATTAGGAGTCCATCTAGAGGCTGCTGAGTTGAATTCACTTTGGGCCACTGGTGCACCAGCACTGGGGCTCCCCTACTACAAGCTGAAATTGCTAAAAGAGCTAAACTTACTGAGCTGAGATCGCTGAGTTAACTAGTGGGGGAGCCTGAAGATCTATTGCTGAGTGGCTGGCAGAATGGAGCAGCCCACGGAACAGCGAGCGAAGCGTCTCACAGATCGGCTGGAGGAGTGGCACAGAGTGAGTGGAGTGGAGCTGGTTGTGGTGAAGACTGCAGCAGAACTCCACGGAGAGGTGGAGCAGTCGGTCCCGGCACATGTAAGGTGCCCCTTAACACCCTGTGTGTCCCCCCTCTCCCTGTTTCCACCCAGGTTGGGGGCGGTAAAACTCTGCAGATAAACTTTTGAACTCTGGGGCAGTGCTGACCAGGGACAGAGACTTTGGGGTTGTTGGACTTTGGGGTGATTGGACTTAAGACCCTAAGGGGAAAAGGACACTCTCAAAACTTACTTGGTGGGTCTTTTGGTCATGGTTTATGTTATGAATCCTGTTTGTGGTGTTTCCCCAATACAATGCCACATTGCTTCCCTCCTTTATTAAAAGGATTTTGCTACACTCAGACTCTGTGCTTGCGAGAGGGGAAGTATTGCCTCCTAGAGGCGCCCGGGGGGGTGATATGTAATTGTCCCAGGTCACTGGGTGGGGGCTCGAGCCGGTTTTGCATTGCGTTATTGAAACGGAACCCCTGGATACTGAACCCGGCCCTTGTTGCTGCCAACTCAGAGGGGCAAAAGGGTTACACCTGTAATCCCTCATAACTCAAGCCTGAGTCCAGATGTGCAGTATCTTCCCTCTTAACTTGTGTATATTTAATTTTAAACATTAACTTTAATGAAATTTTAGAATCTGTTCCTGAATGCGGGGGCAGTTAAATGTTATTGTCCTGATTGGCTGAGTAAAGGGCAGCAGAACAGTGCTTAGCCTGCCCTGACTGAGGGGGTCACCCACAACTGAACTGAACTCACTAACCAGGGGGCTCAGACACCAGACCCCTATCAAGAGTGAGAGGGGGTGGAGATGGGTGTTCCTGCTGAGGGGTGTGGGCTCTGTTTATGAGGTCTAGCCATGGTTCAATCTGCCCCTCACCACTCTTCAAAGATAGAGTTAATGAAGGCTCCATTAGGAGTCTTTTTGGTTTAAGTGATCACTAGAGCTGAAATCACCTGCTGTGAGACAATGTTTCTGCCCAGCCTGCTTCAGCACTGAGGGTTCCCCACTAAGAGCTGACAGTCACTGAGAGCTGGGTGGAGCCTCAAGAGAGCGACCTACAGAGGTCACAGTAGAGAGGCCGGGGGCAGCAGAAGGTGAGGGCGAGCAGAGTGGTGAGTGGCTGGCAGGGCAGATGCCACCAGAGCAAGCACCCAGACAGCAGAGCGAGCCAGGCGCTCTCCTCTCCGCCCCATGGTGGGAGCTGAACTGAAACAGGTGCACCTCTCAACTCTGGGTCTTCACTAACCAAGGACAACCACAGTGAGTGGGGTGCGGTGGAGGGAGAAGGGAGGGGCACCTTAAAGGAACTTTTGGTTGCTGGATTCAAGAACCTGAGGCAAAAGACACTGCCCAAAATACTCCGGGGTAGGTGTTTTGCTCATGGTTCTATGTTTATAATCCTGTTTGTGGCGTTTTCCCAAGTTAATGCCAAGAGGCTTCCACCTTTTTATAAAAAAGTTTATTTTCTGCACTGAGACTCTGCGCTTGCAAGAGGAGAAGCTTTGCCTTGTAGAAGCACCCAGGGGATGGTGTGTAATTGTACCAGCTTACTGGGTGGATGCTCAAGCCGGATCTGTGTTATATTGCTGGAAAGGAACCCCTAGATATTGAAGCCAGCCCTGGTTGCTTCCGATGTCACTGGCAGAAAGGTTACATAGATATCGACTTGTGACGTACACAAAAGAAGAAGACTCCCCCCCACTGACATGCAGCCACTTCTGGGGTAGGACAGGGCAGGTGAGAAACAGGACAGGGAATATGTAGGCTGTGTAGGACAGGAAGTGAGGAAGAATTGCGTCTCCTGTGTCCTGCTCTTGGAGAAGTTACAACTTCAGGACTTATCCCCTGAAATGCAAATCCACCGGAACACGGTGATTGGGAACCGGACTCTTGAGAAATTGGCCCTGGATTTTTTGTTTGAGTGAGCGGCTGCAGGCTCCATTGACACCAAATCCAACCAATGGGAGCTACAGTTCCCCATGTCCCCATTGTGCCGCAGAGGAGTCTGGCCCAGAGATAACTACACGCCAACTGGCAGAGGGCACAGGGACGCCTAGAGTTATACAAGCAGCAAAGAGTCCTGTGGCACCTTATAGACTATAGACTAACAGAAGTTTTGGAGCATGAGCTTTCGTGGTTGAATACCCACTTCGTCGGATGCATGACATGCATGTCATGCATCCGACGAAGTGTGTATTCACCCACAAAAGCTCATGCTCCAAAACTTCTTTTAGTCTATAAGGACTCTTTACTGCTTTTACAGATCCAGACTAACACGGCTACTCCTCTGATACTAGAGTTATACAGGGATCCCATGGGTGAGATATATGCACAATAGCTCCCCAGAGCCAGAGGTAGTATGTGAGGTCTCTACCAAGAGCCAGCAGCCCGCTGGTCGACCTAATGGGAGCAAGATGTTTCTATGGGACACAGTTGACGAGAGATGTAAAATTTAGAATATGACACCCAGAAGTGTTGAAATGAAGCTTGTCACCTGTGCCATGGCAATCCCTTCGGCTGAGCCAATCAGCACATAGAACAAAGCACAGCCATGAAGACAGGCTATATTCACTGTCTGGGCCCAGTGGGGGGCTGAGAATTTACAAAGACAAAGGACCCTCAGCACAAGTCTCTGAAGAGAGACCTCCTCTGGGAAGAGACAATGGTCTGTACCTACAAAGAAAGAGGAGAGGGGACAAGAGCTCCCTTTCACCCAGGAGGCGACTGACAGTGTTTGTCTCAGGAACAGGAGGTCACAGCCAAGCCTGGAGTAAAACCCTGGAAGGACTGAGGGGTGAGCACTGCTCTACCAGACAGAAAAGTATCTCGTTCAATGAGTCTAGGCCAAGAGTCGGCAACCTTTCAGAAGTGGTGTGCCAAATCTTCATTTATTCACTCTAATTTAAGGTTTCATGTGCCAGTCATACATGTTTGCGTTTTTAGAAGGTCTCTTTCTATGTCCATAATATATAACTAAACTGTTGTATGTAAAGTAAATAAGGTTTTTAAAATGCTTAAGAAGCTTCATTTAAAATTAAATTAAAATGCAGAGCCCTCCGGACTGGTGGCCAGGATTCAGGCAGTGTGAGTACCACTGAAAATCAGCTCACGTGCTGCCTTCGGCACCCATGCCATAGGTTGACTACCCCTGGTCTAGGCTGTAGTCAGCGTGATATGATTTTATTGGCCATGGAACCATTTCTTTCCAACCCTTCCCCTTACTGCCCCTCGAATCTCTACACTCTGTGAAATCACCTGTCCTTGGGATCTAGGGCTCTGTGTTGATTGGAGCAGAGATGAGAGGTGGAGCTTGTCACCTTGGGACCCTGTTCCTTTGGGAGCAGCAGATCTGTGACTGCTGTGAATGCCCAGCAGGACAGGGACTGGGTGCTGCAGGGGGACGCTCGGAGGGCTGAGGGATGAAGTGTGCTTATTGCCAACCTGGAGAGAAGTGACGCCCCCGCAAGGCCTAGAGGGCACGGCTTGTGTGGCCTGTGGCTGAGGGAGTTGGGGAGCTGCCCCCCAGTAGGCACAGCCAAGGCTTCCCCATGGCACCGCATAGGGGCATTAGGGCCAACACAACTACAAAGGGAGAGCACCCCCTACTGACACCTCTCAACCTGCAGCACAGGCTCCCTAGCACCACACTAGGGCACTTGGGCCAGCACTTACTTCAAGGGGAGAACGTGAGTGTCCCCTACTGATCCCCCACACCGCTCCCTGCAGCACAGGCCCATAGAACCACAGAGGGCAATTATGGTCAGCACAGAATGAGTGGAGAGCGCTCCTACAGGAACCGCCATATTGCTCCCTGAATCACAGGCTACAAGCACTATGCTGGTGTCAGCACTGGCTGTGAGGGGACAATGCCCCGTAATGAGCTTCCCACCCTGCTCCCTGTAATACGTATGGTGGTAGACGAAGGTTACCTGAGCACACAACACCAGCATCTTCTCTGTGGTTACAATTATTCTCTCCCCAAGGCCGAGCCCTGCAACTGGAGAGGGCAGCTTCTGTCCCTGCACAGTTGACATCATCCAGCCAGATAGGGTCTGATCCTCGCCCAAATCGAGCCCCTCTTGGGGCTGATAATGCCGTCCCACAGCCCAGCTGCCTGCACACGACTCCACCATCAGTTAAATCCCAGTTGTCATCACACACGGTTCCCCACTGCTGGTTGTGAAGCACCTCGACTCTCCCACTGCAGCGACTCGAACCGTTCACCAATCGGAGCTGAGTTAGTTCTGGGATGCCTGAGTCTGCAAACACCCCAAGGGAATAAACACTCAGGGATGGGCTAGAGGAAAGGAATATGGGGCTTTTCCCCTATTGTTAACTCTGGCTCCCATTCAGTCCCTGTGTGGCAGACTGGCTGGCTCAGGGGGACTGAGAATAGGACACTGGGGGGTTCCTTTCTGGAGGTCACCAGCTCTGATCCAGTCCCAGGCAGGGGGGAATGGATGACTCATGGGATGGAGAATGGGACACAGGGTCTTTCCCCACAGGGGATGCCAGCTCCAGTACAGTCTGTGTGAGGGGGATGAGCTGATGCAGTACACGGGGGGAAGGAGACCTGGAGCTTTTCCCCCGGAGAGCACCGGTTCCCATTTGGCCCCAGCTCAAACAGGGGCAGTGGCTGGTGTGGGGGGAACAGGCACTGGGCTTTCACATCTGGGGCCCTGGGTCCAAGCTGGTAGTGAGTGAAAGTCACAGCCACTGCAGCTCTCTGATGCCCAAAATGTGAAATGAGCTGCTGGGGTTAATCCCCCTCCATGACAGGACAGGTGTGTGCAGGCCAGACCAGCCCTCAGTCTGAGCGGCTCCCAAGTGAGGGGCAAAGGGTGTAATGGTGAGGAGATTGAACTGCCCTATGCCCCTGCCTGGGCTCCCTCCCTGTCTGAACCCCAATGACCCCGCCTGACCAGAGCCAACAGCAGCAGCCTCACAGGGCTGTAGTTCTGCTCCCCCAAAGCCTCCACTGGCCCTGACTGGGGCTGACTCGGCTCCTCTATATTCCACAGCGTCCAGACAGACAGAGCCGGCCCCGTGCTGAACTGAGCACTGTCCTGTGGTGACAGCACCACGGCAGCCCATCTCCTGGTACCCCACCCCCACCTCCTGCAGGCCCCAGCTAGCATCACAGCACCCCAGTGTCAGTACACAGCATCTCCACTTGCCCTTTGCAGGGGTGGGGCCATTCACCAGCCACAGCCAGAGCTGAGCTGAAACAGCTCTAACAATAACGCAAAAATATCTGTTGGGGCAGATCATCCCCCAGGGTAAATCTGGGATCACCCCAGACTGACGCGGCTCAGCCAGCCACTGCCAGAGCCCAAATTTCAATTGGCCTTACTGGGCAAGGGTGAGCCCTTCAGACGCTGGATGGCTGGGGATTTCTACCAGTATCCAACAGCCAGGATGTCCTGTGCTCTGCGCACTCTGCCACACAGCCTGCTTTGTTAACAATTCACTGGTGGGGAAACTAAAGAAGCGGTGGGCTGAGTCTTGTGGAGGCAGGATTTGAACCCAGGTCTTTACTCCTACTATTGAATGACTAGATTAAATAACCTTAACTCTGCCCTTCCTCATCCCAATTTATGAGAGAGCTGCACACTGCAGCATGAACCCACACATACAGACAGACCCCCCCCACAAACACCCTCTGCCTATGTTTGTATTTACCTGTCATGGGGAATCCTGTCATGGAAGCTGAAAGAAAGCAAAGAAATGAGGTAAGTCTCTGTCTCCATGTCTGGTCACCTTGGGGATCTCCAAACACTGACTAATGTAAGTGAGCTCTCCCCTTCCATCTCTTGATGCACTGAGAGAAAAGACTCAGCTGCATGTTGTATTTCAGTGACCTACCTACTGCCTATCAGGGAGGTGGATTGACCCTCCTGCCTCTCCTGTCGGTGTCAGTCGCATCTACACAGAAGTGCTGTAGCTGCAGAGCTGCCACTGTAATGTTTCCAGTGCAGTAGAGCCCTAAGTAGCCAGCAAATACAAGACCTGGTGAGCGACGTCAGAACCAGTGACACTGCACCAGCCCTTCCAAACTCAGCCACCTGCTTTCACACTGCCTGCACCTCCGAAGGACCCCCACACCCTGCTCCCCTCAGGCCTGGCTTCCCGCCGACCTGAACTGTGACAGCCCCACACGCTGTGTAATGGAGTGCTAAACTGCATTATACTGCTCAGCCACTAGGTGGTGATTTGTGTAAAATACCTTTTTTTAAGCTAACCTCAGCCATATCTGGCAGAGCATTAAAGGATTGCGGTCTGTAAAAGCAAACTCTGTGACCAGTCCATGTCTGGTACAGAAGAACAGGACGGTGTCTTGAGGAAACTAAGAACAGAAATAGAACAAAGCTACAAAGGTTGCAGGATCTCGTCACCGGGCCACTCTTCAGTGCCCCAGTGAACTTCAGCTTTCACAAACTTCACCATAGACACACTGGAAACAAGGTTTCACATTGCTGTAAAGCTGCACAAAGACACTGGAGAGATGCAGGTATCTTCTTTAGTGTCGGCTACGGCAAGCTGGCATAGCATATCTTTAAATCCTTTCACGTTACTGAAGATAGTCACAAAGGTGACTATGAAAGGGCTCTGGCTATGTTTGATGCATACTTTATATCTCAGAGAAACGCGGCTTATGGAAGAGCTTGTTTTCACATAGAACTCAAGACCCAGGGGAAAGTTTGGAATGTTTTATAAGAGCTCCGCATAGATAGGCTGAAAACTGTGATTTTGGGAATGCAAAGCTTGAAAATATCACAGACAAGCTGGTTATTGGGCTAACAGATAAAATCCTTTCACAGCAGCTACAACTGAAGAGAGATTTAACTCTAGCCCCAGCTATTCAAATAGCAAACCAGTCTGAATTAGTCAAACAACAGAACCAAAGGCAGGAGCAACTTGAAAAACATGAAACTAGCTTAGGTAATGTCTACACTAGCATTTGCTGCAGTATAACTTATGTTGCTCAGGAGTATGAAAAAGCCACCCCACCCCTCCACGTGAGCGATGTAAGTTACACCGACCTAAGCACTGGTGTGGACAGCACTACGTGGGTGGAAGAAGCTCTCCCACCGATGTAGCTACTGCCGCTCACGGGACTGGAGTAGTTAAGCCAACTGGAGAGCTCTCCTGTCAGCTCAGAGTGGTTACATTAGCGAGCTTACAGCAGCACCACTGTATTGCTGCAATGTAAACTCCCTAGTCTTAGAAGGTTTGAACAGATGCTAGAGAGTTAAAGCTTATTACCATAATACCCCTGAAGGCAGGAGAGAGAACACCCAGGCTAAGAGGGACAAATCCCAGCCTACATGCACAATGGCTTAACCCCTGAGGGAGAGTGGATCCCCAAGAAGGGCTGTCGCACTGAAGGGGGTTCCTCCTAGGGACCTTACAGAGCTGAGCGAGAGCACAAGTCCTGTGAGTCCGTGACATCCTCCCTCTTGTGGGACCTCACAGCGGCTCGTAAGACCCCAGGACTGAACCTGAACACTGGAGACAATGGCAAAGGGGCTTCCACATTGCCTTGTCCCCTCACCACAGTACCTCCTCCCCAGCTTCTCCTCTTATTCACATTGGCTCCGTCTGCGAGCTGGAGTGCTCCTGCCTGGCTACTAGATAAATTCCCAATGAGTAACATTCCCCTAACTGGGGTAATAGCTGTATCCACATCTAAGCTGTTAAAAGGGTACACACATAAAACGCCAACTCAAATACAACAGATTTATTTCTCTCAGGCACAGCCCGAAACTGGGAGAAAACTTGTTAGCAGGCTACAGAATACACTAGGCAGCTGAAAGGTTTTAAAATATACTAAACAAATTGTCACACTGCAGCCTACACTCGGATGGGAAGCACACTGAACTATTTACTATGTGTGTACACAGTAACAGTCAGAAGAGATTTGGCTCTTTGCTTTGCTAGCCCCAGAATGGGGTGTGTCCCATCCCCTGGGTTATGGCTTCCCTCGACGTTCCACACAAATTATCACAGCAGTGTCCAGACCCTACTTTTTTCTCTTTTTGCACTAGCCCCACATCTTCTCCCGCAAGAGAGAGCGCAGTGTGGGTCACTTGCTGTTCCCCAGTAGCTTTTGTGAGTGATGAAGACCCACCTCCCACATCGGTGAATGCCCCGGCCGAGCACTCACCGGGGCAGCAGGCTGCTCAGCCCCTGTAGCCCAGGGTCAACTGAAAAGGAGAGAAATCGGCCGATGAGATTGCAGAGCCATTGGCCATTATCTTTGAAAAATCATGGCGATTGGGGGAGGTCCCAGATGACTGGAAAAAAGCTAATGTAGTGCCCATCTTTAAAAAAGGGAAGAAGGAAGATCCAGGGAACTACAGGCCAGTCAGTCTCACCTCAGTCCCTGGAAAAATCATGGAACAGGTCCTCAAGGAATCAATTCTGAACCACTTAAAGGAGGGGAAAGTGATCAGGAACAGTCAGCATGGATTCACCAAGGGCAAGTCATGCCTGACTAACCTAATTGCCTTCTATGAGGAGATAACCGGTTCTGTGGTTGAGGGGAAAGCAGTGGATGTGCTATTTCTGGACTTTAGCAAAGCTTTTGATACAGTCTCCCACAGTATTCTTGCCAGCAAGTTAAAGAAGTCTGGGCTGGATGAATGGACGGTAAGGTGGATAGAAAACTGGCTAGATGGTTGGGCTCAACGGGTAGTGATCAATGGTTCCATGTCTAGTTGGCAGCCGGTATCAAGTGGAGTGCCCCAAGGGTCGGTGCTGGGGCCGGTTTTGTTCAATATCTTCATTAACGATCTGGAGGATGGTGTGGACTGCACCCTCAGCAAGTTTGCAGATGACACTAAACTGGGAGGAGTGGTTGATACGTTGGAGGGTAGGGATAGGATACAGAGGGACCTAGACAAATTAGAGGATTGGGCCAAAAGAAATATGATGAGGTTCAACAAGGACAAGTGCAGAGTCCTGCACTTAGGACGGAAGAATCCCATGCACTGCTACAGACTAGGGACCGAATGGCTGGGCAACAGTTCTGCAGAAAAGGACCTAGGGGTTACGGTGGATGAAAAGCTGAATATGAGTCAACAGTGTGCCCTTGTTGCCAAGAAGGCTAATGGCATTTTGGGTTGTATAAGTAGGGGCATTTCCAGGAGATCGAGGGATGTGATCATTCCCCTCTACTCAGCACTGGTGAGGCCTCATTTGGAGTACTGTGTCCAGTTTTGGGCCCCACTCTACAAGAAGGATGTGGATAAATTGGAGAGAGTCCAGTGGAGGGCAACAAAAATGATTAGGGGGCTGGAGCACATGACTTATGAGGAGAGGCTGCGGGAACTGGGATTGTTTAGTCTGCAGAAGAGAAGAATGAGGGGGGATTTGATAGCTGCTTTCAACTACCTGAAAGGGGGTTCCAAAGAGGATGGATCTAGACTGTTCTCAGTGGTAGCAGATGACAGAACAAGGAGTAATGGTCTCAAGTTGCAGAGGGGGAGGTTTAGGTTGGACATTAGGAAAAACTTTTTCACTAGTAGGGTGGTGAACCACTGGAATGGGTTACCTAGGGAGGTGGTGGAATCTCCTTCCTTAGAGGTTTTTAAGGTCAGGCTTGACAAAGCCTTGGCTGGGATGATTTAGTTGGGTTTGTTCCTGCTTTGAGCAGGGGGTTGGACTAGATGACCTCCTGAGGTCCCTTCCAACCCTGAGATTCTATGATTCTATGAAAATGATGGAGTCTGAATTAGCTATTAAACACTCAAGAAAGATCTTGGAATCATTGTGGATAGTTTTCTGAAAACATCCACTCAATGTGCAGTGGCAGTCAAAAAAGCAAAGGGAATGTCAGGAATCGTTAAGAAAGGGATAGATAATACAGAAAATATCATATTGCCTGTATATAAATCCATGCTATGTGCACATCTTGAATACTGTGTGCAGATCGGGTCACCCCATCCCCCCAAAAAATACAGTGGAATTGGAAAAGGTATAGAGATCGGCAACTAAAATGATTAGGGGTATGAAACAGGAGGAGAGATTAAAATGACTGGGAATTGTCAGCTTAGAAAAGAGCTGACTAAGGGGGGGTATGATAGAGGTCTGTAAAATCTTGACTGGTGTAAAGAACGTGAATAAGGAAATGTTATTTAATCCTTCACATAACACAAGAACTAGCAGTCACCCAATGAAATTAATAGGCAGCAGGTTTTTACAAAAACAAGAGGAAGTACTTCTTCACACAACATACAGTCAACCCGTGGAACACTTTGCCAGGGGATGCTGTGAAGACCAAAACTATAACAGGATGAAAAAAAGAACTAGATAAATTCCTGGAGAATAGGTCCATCAGTGGCTATTAGCCAGGATGGGGAGGGATGCAACACCATGCTCTGAGTGGCTCTAGCCTGTTTGTCAGAAGCTGGGAATGGGCAACAGGGGATGGATCACTTGATTACCTGTTCTGTTCATTCCCTCTGAAGTACCTGGCCTTGACCACTGTTGGAAGACAGGATACTGGGCTATATGGACCATTGGTCTGAACTAGTATGACTCTTCTCATGTAAAAATTAATTATAATAATAAAAATGTTTAGTACAGAAACTCCCCAACATAATGACCTCTCAAGATAGCAATGATGTGAGATAACAACCTTGGCAAATAATGCATTTTAAAAATCTTGGCCTACTAGGAAACATTTATATAAGTTGCTATTCCCATTTACAAATCTAGCATTCTGGAGCAAAGTCATAGAATATCAGGGTTGGAAGGGAATCTAGTCTCATCCCCAAACAGAGTTTTGCCCCAAATCCCCCAATGGCCCCTTCTAAAATTGAACTCACAACCCTAGATTTAGCAGGCTAATACTCAAACCACTCAGCTATCCCTCTCCCCCCATAAATTGAGCTAAAATATAGTCCAACAAATGTTTATTTAAAGTGCCTCTCGCTTTTCCCTCCACTGCATCCCACTCACCAGTGTTGTCCTTGGTCAGTGGAGACTCAGAGCTCAGAGGTGCTTTCACGTGAGTTCATCTGCCAGGTGGGGGGCAAGAAGTCACCTTGCTTGTTCCTCCAGCTGCTCACTGTTCGCTCTAGCCACTGCTGGTCATTGTGCCACTGTTCACTCCACCACTCTGTTGCCAATGGCCCTGCACCGTCACCTTCTGCTGCCACCTGCCACTGTGACCTCTGCGAGTTGGTCTCTTGAGGTTCCATCCAGCTCTCAGTGATTTTAGCTGAGCTCTCAGTGGGGGAACCTCACTGCTAGTGCAGTCTGGGTGTCTCTTATACAAAAACACTGTACCCACAGGAACACTGTCCTCACAGCATGACTAAGCACTTAGACCTGATTATCAGTTATTTCAACTGCAGTGGTCACTTAACAGAACAAAAGACTATCTATGGAGCCTAATCAGCTCTGTCTTTAAACAGTGGAGAGGGACAGGCCCCCACCCTCGCTCTTTTGATGCGCTCATTAAGCACAGGCTAAGTACAGTTCTACTGCCCTTCACTCATACAATAAGAACAACATTTCATCCCTCCCATCCCCCAACGTTCAAGTGGTTTGTAACCCAGCCCCAGTCAAAATCTATCACTTGGACAACACAGCTCTGTTAGCTGGATACCTAGGTAGATTAGGTGTGAATGTAAATACAACCTGGTCCTGAAGCCTTTCCCCCCAGCTCATCACTAGCTGTCAGGGAGAGCTCACTTAGACTTTGCTTACAAATCATCATTTGAAATTATTAGGTTGGCCAACATCACCAAAATGAATGTACTGACATCATACAAAAACAGCTGTATAAGGAAGCTAGTCTATGTTCATACTTTTCAAATCTATTATACTTTTTCAGATACACGTATTTTATCATACACTGTATATGCTTTTAAAGTGTGTATTAATGTTTCAATTTCAATTCAGATTTCCAAACAGTTATTCAATTGGCATGTAACTAGTTCACAAAACTGGGGGGGGAGGGTTGGGGAAATTCAGGGTGGGTGTAGGGAAATCACTGCTCCCTCTCGTCTCCTGCCTGAAGCAATCAGCTGGTTTGCAGCATTCAGGAGACAGGGGAGGGAGCAGGGAAGCTGCATGCCACATCCTTTCTCCTCCCCCCGCCCCCAGTCTCCTGTAGGAGACAGGGGGAGCGGGGGGAAGGCGCTAATCCATGGGGTCCGCCAGCGGGCGGGAGGCACTGGTGGGTGTGTAGGGGAGCTGATAGCAGGGCTGCCAGCCGTGGACAAAGCAGGCAGCCAAATGACATTATAGAAGAGCGTTGCACAACTTTAAAGTAGCATGTTCTGTAATGAAGCAGGGACGTAAGATCAAAACAATGTTAAGCGAGAGGACGTTAAATGGGGAGTTACTGTACCTTTTTTAAACCTAACCTCAGCCATATCTGGCAGAGCATTAAAGGATTGTGGTCTGTAAAAGCAAGCTCTGTGACCAGTCCATGTCTGGTACAGAAGAACACGACGGTGTCTGGAGTAAACAAAGAACAGAAATAGAACAAAGCTACAAAGGTTTCAGGGTCTCGTCACCACGCCACTCTTCAGTGCCCCAGAGAACTTCAGCTGTCACAAACTTCACCATGGACACACTGGAAACAAGATTTCACAAGATTTCACGTTGCTGCCAAGCTGCACAAAGACACTGGAGAGATGCGGGTATCTTCTTTAATGTCGGCTACAGGAAGCTGGCAGAGCATATCATTAAATCCTTTCATGTTACTGAAGACATTCACAAAGGTGACTATGAAAGGGCTCTGGCTATGTTTCATGCATACTTTATATCTCAGAGAAATGTGGCTTATGGAAGAACCAGAGAACTCAACACCCTGGGGAAAGTTTTGAATGTTTTATAAGAGCTCCGCATAGATAGGTTGAAAACTGTGATTTTAGGAATGCAAAGTTTGAAAATATCACAGACAAGCTGGTTATTGGGTTAACAGATAAAATCCTTTCACAGCAGCTACAACTGAAGAGAGATTTAACTCTAGCCACAGCTGGTCAAATAGCAAACCAGTCTGAATTAGTCAAACAGAACCAAAGGCAGGTGCAACTTGAAAAACATGAAACTAGCTTAGGCAATGTCTACACTAGCACTTGCTGCAGTATAACTTATGTTGCTCAGGAGTATGAAAAAGCCACCCCACCCCTCCACGTGAGCGATGTAAGTTACACCGACCTAAGCACCAGTATGGACAGCACTATGTGGGCGGAAGAAGCTCTCACACTAACATGGCTACTGTCGCTCATGGGGCTGGAGTAGTTAAGCCGACTGGAGAGCTCTCCCGTCAGTTCAGAGTGGTTATATTAGAGAGCTTACAGCAGCACCACTGCATCGCTGCAGCTCCACCACTGTAAACTCTCTAGTGTAGCTGTAGTGTTAGAAGGTTTAAACAGATGCTAGAGTGTTAAAGCTGATTATCATAATACCCCTGAAGCCAGGCGAGAGAACACCCATGCTAAGAGGGACAAATCCCAGCCTACATGCACAATGGCTTAACCCCTGAGGGAGAGCGGACCCCTGAGCAGGGCTGTCGCACTGAAGGGGGTTCCTCCTACGCACCTTCCAGAGCCAAGAGAGAGCACAAGTCCTGTGAGTCCGTGACATCCTCCCTCTTGTGGGACCTCACAGCTGCTCGTGAGACCCCACGACTGAATCTGAACACTGGAAACTATGGCAAATGGGCTTCCACATTGCCTTGTCCCCTCACCACAGTACCTCCTCCCCAGCTTCTCCTCTTATCCACATCGGGTCCATCTGCGAGCTGGAGTGCTCCTGCCTGGCTACTAGATAGATTCCCAATGAGTAACATTCCCCTAACTGGGGTAGTAGCTGTATCAACACCTAAACTGTTAAAAGGGGCACACACATAAATGCCAACTCAAATATAACTGATTTATCTCTCTCAGGAACAGCCCGAAACTGGGAGAAAACTTGTTAGCAGGCTACAGAATACACTAAGCAGCTGAAAGGTTTTAAAATATACTAAACAAATCATCACACTGCAGCCTACACCCGGATGGGAAGCACACTGAACTATTTACTCTGTGTGTACACATACAAACCAACACACTTTCAGCAGTAACAGTCTCTTCTCTGGGTGCTGAAATTTGGCTCTTTGGTTTTCAAGCACCAGAAGGGGGTGTGATGAGAGCGATGTTCCATCCCCTGAGTTATGGCTTCCCTCGATGTTCCACACAAATTATCACAGCAGTGTCCAGACTTCCCCTCTTTTTTCTCTTTTTGCGCTAGCCCCACATCTTCTCCCATGAGAGAGTATGGTGGGTCACTAGATGTTCTACCGCAGTAGCTTTTGTCCGTGACAAAGACCCACCTCCCACACCAGTGAATGCCCCAGGCTGCTCAGCCCCTGTAGCCAAAAGTCAACTGAAAAGGAGAGAAATTGAGAAAAGAAAAACCCATCCTCTTCTGAGCCCTGGACTCCCCAGCCTGCTGTGAGCTGGGGTCGCCTTTGTTCGGGCCATGCACGGCTAATGCAGGGGCCTTGCCAGAGGACCAGATCAGACATGCCTCTGCAGAGCTGGCTGCAGTCATCAGCCTGGCTCAGGGGCTGTTGGATGCCGTTGGTTCCCTGCATGGTGGGTCTCTGGGCAGTGTGTATGGGAAGCTGTTTCTGGGCCCTCCCAGCTGCCCACTCACTCCCCCTCACTGGGTCTCTGCCTGTCTCCTGCTCCCTCACAGCGAGGTCATGATCCTCCAGGCCCCCCTGCGGCCCCTGTCTCTGCTGCTGGGTTCGCTCCCCTCCGTGGGGCTCTGCCAGGCTAGGCCTGTCACCGTGTCACGGCGTGGCCCTGTCCCCTCATGAACCCTTGTCCAACCCCCCACCCTCCTAACTGAACCTCACCCCACTCACCACTCCTCACTCCGCCCCCTGACTGATCCTGGCCCTGCTGCCCCCCTGCCTCCTACCCTACTCGCCAGCACTTACCCCACTCACAGGCCCTGCCCCCCTCACCAACCCTCACCCTGCTCTCCCCACTGACCCTGGCCTACACCTCCCCTACAGACTCTCGCCCTGCCCCCCTCACCAAGTCTCACCATGCTCACCGGCCCCACTCCCTGCCCCACCCCCAGCCCCTCATCAGTCCTCACCCCACCCACTTGCTGGCCTCACTCTCTCAATGTCCTGGACCCCGCCCCTCACTGACCTGTGACCCACCCCCCTCAGTGATCCTGGCCCTGTCTCTGCACTGTTCCTGGTCACACTCACTGGCCCTGCTCCCATCACTGACCCCAGCCCCACCTCCCTAGCTGACCCTGCCCCCTCGCACTGACACTCACCCTGCCTGCCTCACTGACCATCGCCCTGCCCTCCAACCAACCTTGGCCCCTCCCCCTCACCAACCCTGGCCCAGCCCCCCATGACTCTCACCCTGGGCCCTGCGCCAGCCTCTCATCAACCTTGACCCCACCCTCTTACTGACCCTTGTCCCACTTGCTGGCCCCAGCCCCGCCCCCCTCACCAGCCCCCACATATGTGGCTGGGTCTTTACTCAGCCCCTCCCACCCTCTCACACGGCTTTTCTCCCCTTGGCTCCGCCCCAGCTCCTCCCCTGGGGCTGCTCTCGCTGTCTCCTTCCCCAGCATGCACAGAGGCTGGGACCTGAGCCGGGCTCCCTGAGTGGCCTGGCTGCCTGGTCAATCAGACTGACCTGGGGCACTGGCTACTATCCATAGGCCCTAGTCTGGAGTTCTCTGATTGGCCAGAGGCCCTCTCAGTCCCAGGGTCCCAACTGCTCCTTGACCCCTCCCCTCTCTCCTGGCATGGGGTGAGGGCAGCCAAACAACCCACCCAGTGCCAGTGAGGGCAGCTGGCCCCTACACGACAGACACATTTACAAGGGCCATGACTCTGTCTGAGACCTGCCGGGTCTGGAACCCGGTGACCGTGTTCACCTCAAATTGGATGGAGAGAAAGGATGGACGGCTCCAGCTGTCATCAAGGAAAAGAATTCAGCGCCCAGATCACAGTGACCGAGACCGACAGGGGGAGTTCAACAGAAACCATCCACAGAGCAAACCCGACAGGCGGTGGATGCAGAATGAGAAGATGACACAAGGATTCTAGAACAACCCCAGTCAGTCGTTGTAACTAGCAGCCAGCCAGATGGCCAAGCTGCTACCCGGCATTTTTCAGTTAGGAGCCCAGGGTGGTTCAGAGACACTGGACAGACTGATCCGTCCTGATCTTCACAGCCAGCCTGATAGTGTGAATAAATGGCAGGAACATGGAACTTAATGGGGGAGATGGACTGGGATGTTAACCTGTAGTGCTCTGCTCAGCCACTGGGTGGTGCTGTGTGTAACATCCCTTAGGGAGCCAAACCTCAGTCGTACCTGGCAGGGCATTAAAGGATCTAACGATGAACACAGCTGAGGTGGACGAGCAAGTTCTGTAGCCAGACCACACCTGGGACAGGAGCATGATGCCCTGCTCCTCCCAGGTCTGGCCCAGCCTAGCGCTCTCCCCGGGGGGGGGGATGGGGGGCAGGATAGTTACAGTGTGTGACTTTCCCCTGCCCCCCCCCCCCCAGCGTGTGTGTATGGCAGGGCAGTTGCAGCATGTGAACTCCCCGTGCCTAGTCCTCTTTCACAGGGCGTTAACTCAAATTAGGAACCTTCAGTTCACGCCAGCAGCATCCACACAGGTCAGTCCGAGTGCAGCTCTTTGGTGCACTCTGCAATTCACACCCCCGGAGCTGGCTGTGTGCGCAGTGTAGACATGGCCCCTGACTGGGGAGTGTGCGTCCTTCCAAAAATGGGGGAAATTGGGTTTGAAAATAGGAGCACTGGAATTTGAGCAAGAAGCCAGGATCGTGGGTGAGCTGATAATCAGTTTGGATTTCACTGAGGCTAATAAGTACACAATGAATCAATGTAATATGTTAATTCTAGTGAATGAATTCTTCACAGACTTGGGGGCTCAGCAGTGCTGCTCTCAGATCAAGGGAGAAACTTTGAATGCAAAGTGTTTCTGCAGCTTTGTGAGATTCCAGGGGCTCCACAAACCTGCCCCAGCCCCGCACACCCAGCACAGTCTCATGGGATGATAGAAAGTTTCAGTCTGACTCGAGGGTTTTACAGATTCCTAGGTCAAAAGGGACCACTGTGGTCATCTAGTCTGAGTCCTGTATAGCACAGGCCAGAAACCTGCCCTGAAATCATTCCTAGAATGTTTAGAAAAACATCCAATCTTGAGTTAAAGGTTGTCAAAAATGATGAAGCATCCACCACAATCCTTGGTAAATGCCTCTGTCATAGGTTTTACCCCCACTCTGAACCTTAGAGTATAGAACTGGGGACCTGCATGTGAACCTCTTAAGCTTAATTACCAGCTTAGATCAATAGGCTGCCACTATTCCCAAGGACTAACTCCCTTCCCTGGGTAATCTTGAGAGACTCCTTCACCAATTTCCTGGTGAACACCTGGATCTTATTACCAGGAGAATTTTATCATCCCCGCTCCTTTGCCCCACCAATTCTTGGTGAGTCCAGATCCAATCCCCTTGGATCTTAACAACAGGGAAAATTCAATCAGGTTCTTAAAAAGAAGGCTTTTAATTAAAGAAAAGAAAGGTAAAAGAAAAAACCTCTGGGAGAGAGCATACAAGCTGATCTCACAGACAACAGATTTAAAACACAGGATGTTCCCCTGGGCAAAAACCTTAGTACACACAAGAATACCCAAATTTGATTATTCCCCTAATGCCAAGACAAGTTACAAAAAGAAAATAAACATAAACCTATTTATTCTTTTCTAAAACTTACTACTCTGATAAGAGGCTGGTTCCTTGATCTTTTCCACTCTGGCTGAAACTGAAACTGACTCTAAACAAAGGAAACTTCCCTCCTTCCTTTTGAAACATCTTGTCCCCCCATTGGTTCCTCTGGTCAGGTGTCAGCTAGGCTAGGTGAACTTCTTAACCCTTTACAGGTAAAAGAGGCATTAACCCTTAACTATCTGTTTATGACAGCCTCATTCCAGTTTGAATTTGTTCAGCTTCAACTCCAGCCACTGGATCCTGTTCCCCCTTTCTCTGCTAGATTGAAGAGCCCATTGTGCAGGGTCGCCCAGATGATTCAGGGCGCCTGGGACAAAGCAATTTTGGGGGGCCCTTCCATAAAAATACTATTGAATACTATATTCTCATGGGGGGCCCTGTGGGGACCGGGGCAAATTGCCCCACTTCCCCCCACCCCCCGCCCCCTGGGCAGCCCTGGATAAAATAAACATTTAAAAACCTTCCGCATCGGCACAAACCCAGTTTTGAGAAAACTTCTTTTCAAGTCACCTTTACAAGGTATCACTGGTTCTCAGCATCAGCTAGTGCTAAAAGACAGTAAAGCTCATTAAAAGGGTCAGACAAATATTTTCCATCAAAACTTTTTTTGGATCAAAAACTAGGGGTTTTAAAAAGCAGAAAAAATGACAGACATTGTCTGCTTTCCTTCAAAATTTATTGTGGTTTTTTTTATTGAAAAGCTGAAATTAGTCTGCCAAAACCTGAACATGGTTTGGGGTTTCAGAAGTGTGTGGCCAAATATTTGCTCCTTGCTGTGTTTGATTGTTTAAAGAAACAATAAAAAAAATTGCTTAAAAAAAATCCAAAACTTTTGAACCACCTCAGCTTGTGACCAAACGCCTGAGCCCATCCAGTCAGAGATTTTTCCAGGTTTCTGATACTCTGCTGGCTTCCTTGACTCATATGTGTCTCCATAACTTTGGGTTCATTTAAGAACATAAGAATGGCCATACTGGGTCAGACCAAAGGTCCATCCATCCCAGTATCCTGCCTACCGACAGTGGCCAATGCCAAGTGCCCCAGAAGGAATGAACCTAACAAGTAATCATCAAATGATCTCTCTCCTGCTGTCCATCTCCACCCTCTGACAAACAGAGGCTAGGGACACCATTCCTTACCCATCCTGGCTAATAGCCATTAATGGACTAATCCATGAATTTATCTGTTTCCTAGAGACTGGCTTCATGGGGTCCCTCACAAACTGGAGACATTTACTGTAGGTTTGTTTTTAGTATAGTTTATGTACATACTCCATGAACTGAGCATTTGAGCTTGTTCCAGAATCTGGGATGAGCCTATGTTGTGAAAACTGAAATGCTCGAAATAGCACATGCATGTGAATGGACACAGGGTGCTAAAATTAAATTAACCCAGGGGTTCTCAAACTGGGGGCCAGAACCCCATAGGGGGTCACGAGGTTATTACTGGGGGTTGCGAGCTGTCAGCCTCCACCTCAAACCCTGCTTTGCCTCCAGCATTTATAATAGTGTTAAATATATAAAAAAGTGTTATTAGTTTATAGGGGGGGTCACACTCAGGTTTGCTATGTGAAAGGGGTCACCAGTACAAAAGTTTGAGAACCACTGAATTAACTCTTCTGGAGCCTCGGGGAATGCGGGGAGTGGGGATGTCTCCCTTGGTAGGGTTGGGAAGGAGGTAGGTGGTGTAGGATATTGCTCTTCTCATGTGATCCCTCCCCCATGGCTCTCTTGGCTCTATCACTGTTAATCTAAAGTGGCTACTTTTAAATGAAGCTACCCTCCCCTGACGTGAATCTCCCTATGGCACTGAAATTAAATGTAGACTATAATTTGGCATTACAGAAATGAAAGGGATGGTAGCCCTAAGGGAAAAGAAAACAGCTTGGCTCTTTGTGTTAAATAGCTGTCTGCAAGCCTCAAACTGCTGAACAAGCTTCAGGGTAGGGAAGGTTGTGCCTCCTCAAACAGCCTGGCACTGACCCCATCCAACCCCCACCCACTTCCTACCCCCGACTACCCCCCCCTCAGAATCCCTGACCCATCCTGCTCCTTGTCCCCTCACTGCCCCCACAACCACCACCCCGGAACCCCACATCCCTCAACCCCCCATCCCCTGACTGCCCTGACCCCTATTCACCCCCCCCCCCCGCTGAGTCCTGACAGACCTCCGGAACGCCCACAATCCAACCCCATTCCCCATGCCCTGACGCGCTCTCCCCCGCCCCCCAGCAGCACTGTCCAGGGCTACTCCAGGGTTACCGCCACCTCTCCCCTCTCTCGGAGCCTAAGCACACCGTGTCCAGCAGATGCCCTGGCCCCTGGACAGCGCTGCAGTGGCATGGCTCTGGCGGGACTGGAGCTCACAGCACTGCCCCCTTACCACGCAGTTCTGACTCAGTGGGAGGAGCTCAGGCCCCGCCGGAGCCATGCCGCAGCAGCGCTGTCCAGGGATGCTCCTGACGCGGTGCACTGAGGCGCCGGGGGATGGAGGAAAGCGGAGGCGCAGCCACGGGCCTGGGGGAAATTGCCCCACTTGCCCCCCGCCCAGGCGGCCCTGCCATTATGAAATACTTGTTCCCCGTGTAGATATTTACAGACTGTGATCAAGTCACCCCTTAACCTTCTCTTTGTTAAGCTAAATAGATTAAATAGGTTTTCTAGTCCTTTCCTCGTTCTCAGGCTCTGAGCCTTTTCCAACTCATCAACATCTTTGTTGAATTGAGGACACCAGAACTGGACACAGGATTCCAGCATTGATCACACCAGTGCCAAGTGTGGAGGTAAAATAAACTATCTGCTTCTTCTAGAGATTCCCCTGTTTGTGCATCACAGGATCACAGCAGCTCTTTTGGCCACAGTGTCTCACTGGGAGCTTGTGTTCAGCTGATTATCCACTGTGACCCCCAAATCTTTTTCAGGGGCACTGCTTCCCAGGAGAGAGTTCACATTGTAAGTATGGCCCATATTCTTGGTGCCTAGATTTATACATTTGCATGTTGTTGTATTAAAATGCACATTGTTTGCTTGCACCCAGTTTACCAAGCATCAGATTTCTCCACCTGTCCTCTTCATTATTTACACTCCCCCAACTACCTCATCTGCAAACTTTCTCAGTGATGAACTCTTCTTTTAGTGTCTAGTGACAAAGCCATCGTCTCTCTGTTTGGACTTACAAAGTGGATTGCTGGCCCTCTGGAAATCCTGATGGGTACTGAGAGGGAGCTGAGATTTTACTGTTAACTTGTCTTTCTTCTCCAGGTTCTGTCAGTGCCTACCTGAGTCTGAGAAGGGCTGTGTCTGGGGACAGCACATTTCATGGCTGACTGTGAGCCCAGTGGCTGTCTCTGGTTGTGCGTTGTACAGCACCAAGCACAGCGGCAGTGCCAAGGGGCACCGGGCTGGGAGTGATGAGACCAGGGCTCCATTCCCAACAGCTGCTATCACATCTCCTCTGTGTACCCCTGTTGCCCCTCTCTATTCTCTTCATTTAGACTGAGCTCTTGGGGGCAGAGACTGCCTGTTGCCTTCCAGTGCAGAGCCCAGCACCACAGGGCCTTGAGCTTGGCCTACAGTGCTGCCGTAACATGAATTCTTGTGTTTGCATAATAAATAATAGTTAATATTTAATAATTTAATATTTAATATATTTAAAAGTGAATAATAATAGTTAAGAAATGGAGCCTCAAACACTGAACAAACACGATAAGAGCAGGACAAGAGTTAGGTCATTTGGGGAATCCTGTGCGCAGTTCTGGTCACCTGCATGCAAGACAGATGGATTGAGAGGGGACCAGGTGCAAAGAAGGGCTGCTAGGGTGGTTGAGGGATGGAGGCTGGTCGTACATGAGGAGCCTGGAAGAGCTCGGATGGTTTGTCTGGCACAGCAGAGGCTGAGCAGGGATCTGGTTGCTCTGTATGAATCCATTGGGGGAACACCGGGGAGGGAGAAGAGCTACTGGAGCCAAAGGACAGTGTTGGCCTAAGAAAAAGTGCAGATAAACTGGCCAGGAGTCATGTTAGGCTGGAAATGAGAAGAAGGTTCCGGAACAGCCTCCTAGTGGGTGAGGGGAGAACGCGCTAACTCATGTGAAGGTGGTGCTTGACACGTGTGTGACTGGGATTCTATAACACGCCCTTCCAGCCCTGTGTCCCGTGTTCCTAAAGAGACCAGCCGAGGGCGGCTGGGAAACACCTCCAGGAGTCAGAGACATGCCCGTTTCTTTTTACTCTTTTAACACTTAACAAAAGTTAAATTAACTGTATTGTAAAATTGTACGTGCAGCTAGATAGATCCTGGTACCACCCCCTGCTCTAACTGCTAGACTCTACTCCCTTTCCCAAGGCAGAAATAGACCCCAGAAGTCTTGGCTCCCAGCCCCTCTGCTCTAACCACAAGCCCCCACTCCCCTTCCCAGAAATAGACCCCAAGAGTCCTGTTCTCCCAGGACACAGCTATGCCGTGTCTGATGGGTGGGGCTGGAGAATCACAGGTTGCCCCCAGGGCTATTCAAAGCCAGAGAAAAAGGAAAAGGCCACTCACCCCAAAGCCAGGCCAGGAGGATGGGGATCCTTGTGTTCCCAGCTCCCGTGCAGGCAGCCGAGCTCCTGCCAAGGGGGTGCCCAGCTGGGAGCAGGAGGCACCCAGGAAACCCCATGTTCAAAGCAGAGTCCTTGTGGGGCAGCGTGGCTAGGGGTTGGGGCAGGCGATCGTCCTTCTGAGAGAGGCAGGCTGAGCTCAGTGTGATGGTCACAGGCTGGGAGGCTGGGGTGATGGGGCAGGCACCCAAGGGGGCAGGGATCCAAGGGGGCAGGAGGTGTGACAGGCCTCTCACTGCAGAGACCCCTCCCTCTGCACCCCCCTGCAGTGACCCAGTGGGTGTGTGCAACTGAGCCCACAGAGGAGAAGTGACCCTCATGCCCTGCGCTGTGCCTTTATTTATATCATTGGATTGTGAAATACGTGTTCCTGAAACATGCTGAGCAAACAAACCCCTCTTGGAATAGCTGATTCTGGGACACATGGGGCGGAGGGGCTGTTCCTGGAGCTGGTTCACAGGGAGTCAGCAGAACTGATCCACGGAGGCCTGGTGGACACGGGACCGGCGCACGGGTGTGACTGCGCCTGTGGGTTCGAGGCTCAGCCCATGCAGTTAAAGTGACGTTGAGGGCTGTGTGGACACCCTTACTCCAGTTGAATGAGGCTGAGGCTTGGCCTGATCTACACCTAAAGCTTAAGTCGACCCAGCTACAATGCTCAGGGGTGTGAAAAATTCAGATCCCTGGAGATGTGATTAAGCCGATCTAAGTCCTGGTGTAGACACCAGAAGGTGGAATGAAGAATTCTCCCATTGGCCTGGCTACCGCCGCTTGGAAGGGTGGATTAACTATGGCGACGGCAAAGCCCCTTCCATTGCTGTAGTGTCTGCATCATCACACCACAACGGCGTAGCCACAGCGCTGAGCTGTGCAATTGCTGCGGTTGTGGTGTACACACAGCCCTTGTCTTCCCAGGCAAGGGGCATCACTGAACTGGCCTCACCCCACCAGCCTGTGTACCTAGAGCAGGTCCATTTGTTACCCGGGGTTCTTTCAACCCAAAGCTCTTGGTAACTTAACTCTGCGCAAGGAAGTGTCAGGAAATAAATCAGGGGAGACGCGGCTGTCCGACTGATAGATGACGAGCACAAACAGGACAACATAAGAGTGCTTTCACTTAAAGCTAAACTTTACTTAGTCTCAAGCACTTACACATGTCTGCAACAAGTTAGTAAAACACCCCCAACCCTTGATAATTACCAAAGCTGAGTGTGGCTTTCAAGTGATACAGCGGCAGCCCGTCTGCTGCTGGGGAACACAAGATGCATCCTGAGGGAGAGGCCAATCCAGAAATGAGTCCCACCTGTCAAGCTTTTTCCCCTTATTTATACATTGGTGATTAAAGAAACCTTGTTAAGTAAGCAGTTTCAAGCAAGAGGTTCCTTCTGATTATTGATTAACCAGCTGTGGGTCTTTCCAGAACTTGCAGCCTTGAGACCTCAACAGACATTCCTGAGGGTACATCCTGCTCTTTTCAAATGCATGTATCAGCAATTTTAACATAATTCTTATCAGGGAGGACGCGGGGTCAAACTGTCCTTTCGGTGGCATCCTAAATCCCCCTCCCCTCCTGCTTTGGTCAAGCTGAGAATTGCTTTTAACAGCTTGCTGACTAGGCTGTCTTTAACAATAAGCCATAGTGGTTTCAGGCACTTTACTGGTTTGCCAAAGTCTCCCCGTACAGTTTCATTCACACCTGAGTTTATGCCCAAGCCACGTTCCCATGTTATCATCTCAGCAAATCCCAAAAGGATTGCAGATTGCAGCTCAGTCTCTGGCTAGCTCCTGAAGGCCCTCGGGGTGGATGTTTGGTCTATGTCCCTCCTTGGCGATCCCAGTGGAACAGGGAAGTGTTTGTTACCTATGTGATCGCCGTCTGCCTAGCAGCTTTCCTTGGTAAACACACTTTGTAATTCACTGGTCTCCTGTCCCAAGAGAGCAGCCAAAACTGAACCGAGAGCTGATGGAGGCGGGTGCTGGATTCGGCTACCGAGGTCCTCACTGCTGATATGGTCTTGCCCCTGCACATGGAGCAGCTGAGAAAAGTGACAAGAACTGAGACCGTTCCCATGGGGACAAGGCCTAATATGAGCTTTACCCCCAATCTGAATGGAGCCGGTGCCCATCTGTGTAGCTGAGGCGTGCGGCTGCCAGGGCATGCGGCTGTTCAGAGGTGTTCGCTCTGACACTCCACTCCACTCGTTCCAAAGCCTGGTGCAGGCAACGCTCTGATAACTCACCCTGCACCGCGTGTGCTGCCCCCGGGCCTGGCCACACCCAGCTCACACACGTTTAAAGGGCTCTGCGCGGCCTGCACGAGGGTTTACAGCCGGGCTAGTTAATGTCTTAGCTGCCCAGCCTCCAACTGCAGCTACTGGCCTGGTGTGGACAGGGCCAAAGAGGAGCCCCCAATGGTGACTCTCCCCATGGCAGCAGGGAGATACGGGGCTGGGCCCGTCCTGGGGCTGGGGTGGGTGTTTCACACATTTATTCCCCCACTGAGAGCAGGGTGAGCGGGGGAGGGGGAGACTGGTGCAGATGACACAGAGCTACTGAGGGAGTCCAGGGATGGGAGTGGGCTGGGGGATGGGCAGCACAATGGTGGGGAGCCAGGAGGCTGGTAAATGGTCAGTTGCCTTGAGGCTGGGGGGAGCTGTGTGAACCCCTCACCCTCATCCCCTGAGTCTGCAGTTTTATGGGCCTGGGGAACTCGTTGCCACAAGGCAGCGCTGGGCCAGGGTTGGGGAGGGCTCATAGCAGGGTTAGGTGTTTGTCTGAATAACAAGAACACCCAGAGTCACAACTGTGAACGTCAAAAATCACTCCAAGTTTGGGGGGCTCCGACACCCCCCTCCAGTGCAGGAGCTGAGCTCTTACTGATGGGGCAGGAGGAGACTCTCCTAGGATTGTCAACTTTCTACTCACGCAAAACCAAACACTCTTGGCCCACCCCCTTCCCCCCTCCTCTGAGGCCCCACCCCTGCTCTGCCCCATCTCTGAGGCCTCGCCCCCACTCACTCCATCCCCCGTCCCTCTGTCACTCACTCTCCCCACCCTCACTCACTCACTCTCTCGTTTTCACCAGGCTGGGGGTTGGGGTGGGTCAGAGTTCCAGCTGAGGGTGCGGGCTCTGAAAGAGAGGGGGAGGATGGGAAGAGGATAGCGAGGGTGGAAAGGAGCACAGGAGGGAAGGGAAGACAGGGCAGGATCTCATGTGCATGAGGCTGGGTCCTTGATGGTCCAGCACTGATGGCCAGGTGCCCTCACTGACATGCTGGCCTGGACATCCCAGTGATTGAAGCTCACCAACAAAGACAGAGCCTCTGGAGCGAAGCAGAAGCTGTCAACCTTTCCCCAGGGAATCCCAGGGGTCTGTTCTGCCAGTTTAGTCCCCAAAGTCTCCTTTTGAAAGCTCCAAACAGGCAGAGGTAGGTAGCGGGTGGAATCGCCCTGTCAAAATTTAGGGCAACTGCACCTGTGTTCCCCTCTCTATTGTCCAGCAAGGGCACCCAGTCAAGGCTCCAGCTCCCCAGCTGTCATCTCCCTTGTCTCCCGCCCTCCGGACTGGGGTGTTTCCAGGCTGCCTTTGCTGCTTTTTGCCTTCTCTTTGGAGACTAACAGCAGTGTCATTGCACACTGATAAGTTAGCACCCACCTCTTTCTAAGCAAGCACATGAACTCACAGGGTAAAAGCATTACAGAGAAAACATGTTAAACCAATAACAGAACCTACACGCATGCTAATCATCTTCCCTGAGATCACCCCAACTCCAGAGTGAGGTCCAGCTGGTGATTAGTCCTTCAAACCGACCAAGGAATCGCTTCTGTGGTCACAAGTTCCTAACAGCCTCAGCTAGATTTGTCCATCCTTTGTACAGTTCAGGAATCTTGGCTCTGGGGTTTCCAGGTGCAGGTAATCAGCAGAGAAGGGCTTTTCTCCCCAGGGCATAGCTTCAAAAGGCCTCCCAAGTGCCCATGGGTGGCAGGTAGCATAGGGAGGGGAAGGCTGTGTCTCCCCAAACCGCCTGGCATGGCCCTGCCCATGCTCCACCCCCAGACCCCCTCCTACCTGCTTCCAGTTCCCTCCCTGCTCTTCTGTGGCCAAGAGGCTGGGGCAGGCAGGCTGGGATCAGTGTGCACAAGATCCTGGGGCTGGGGCCACGCCATGCTGCCCGTTGCTGGGGGCACTGGTACCAGGGCTGGGGCTGAGGGTGTGCGGGAAAGTCGGCGGCCTTGCGGGCTCCAGCAGGGGAGGGAGGCAGAAGGGGCAGGGTGGAGCCTTGGGCAGGGGGGAGGGGCCGGGAGTTAGCCTCCCCCAAGGACATGTTCACCCACCGCCCCTGCATGTGCCTCCCAGGAAACCCACTTCATGCGTACTCTCTCAGCCAGTTCTTTGAAGTGCTTAACATCCAGACTGGCCACATCTGTGTATAATGTTCAGAGAAGGGGAATAGGTGGACGAGAGATTATCCTGTATACAGCTTGTCCAGAATTTCCAACATGCTTCCGCTCTTGGCAGGGCTGTTCGTTTACAGCCTGGAATCTCCTGCGGTTTCTCTTTCAGAGATTCCAGTCCAGGTCGGCTGCCTGTGGCTTCTTCAGTGTCACCAAGCCACACCGGCTCCAGGGTCGCAAACGCACACTGTTGGATCTCACTGGACAGTTAAGCTTTGCAAATGTAATCTCAGTTCTGTAACTTGTATTGCCTTTGGTTTGCCTCTGTCTATATTTTTCACAGCCAGCTGGGGCCGAAAGCAGTTTTTCTTTGTACTTAGCATGGTCTGCGTTGATTCTTGACCTTGAACACAGAGCAACTTTCTCTTTATCTCTGGGCCAAGCTGAATTTCAAATTAACCCATTCCTTTCCTCAATAGACAAATTGCTCACACTGTCAGAGGCTTTTTGGTGATTAAAAGCTCCTCTTAGATGTATGATCTTATCTAGATTGAAGGTACCTTCTAGTGGGCATTATTTCCAAATACCACAATGCATCTGTACCTTACGTCCAGACCCAATACCATGAGGCAGTATAACAACCCCTCTTGAGGTGGTAAAAACCCCTCAGCACCAGTGAATACCTAATGCATTTCCCTATGCATTACTTAATGCATTTCCCTATGCATTAACCTTGTTGGCCAACCAAGCAGTTCCACAGTACTGCTTCAAACTAACCTCGTTGGGGTGGCAAAACCGTTCCCCGATACCACTCTGCATCTGATCTTGCTGCACAGTCAATAAGTTCAGATGGCGTGGGCCCAACAGGGACAGACATCCCCACAGACAGTCCTCCTCCGACACCCCAATAGAGATTTCAAAAGGTCTCATACCTCTCTTGTGGCACCATGAGATTCAAAGGGGAACAATCCATAGCAGCTGCCTGCATCTCAGTAGGCGTTGCCATCCTGGACGAGCCCCCAAATTGTCGGTGAAAAACTCAGTTCTCACTTTTTGTTTGGGTGCAGCAAAATCAAATACTTTATTCTGTTTAGCAGCTACAGCAGGTAGAGAGTGCACTAGGACATAGGGTCTCCCCTTCCTAGACAGGTGTCTCAACAGGTAAACAATTACAGCAGCATTTATACTTTTGTTACAGACAATAATAAGCAACAGCTGCATTTTGTTTATACATAGGTCATCCTGATATCTTGTTTTTCTCACTTAAGAGACTCCAGTCTACATTTCGTATTATCTACACAAAGTCAAAACAACTTCTCCCACAGTTCTTTTCCACTCGCTTCACACAATCCTCGCTTCTACAAATCTCGTGTTATTAGGGTTACAGCTAGCCTGACTCTTGCTGACAGAGACTGTCTTGCATTAAGATCCCCTAAAAATCCCTGTCAGTTCTTGCTCTACTTCCACAAGACAGAATAAAGTGAGTCACCAAGCTAAATAAAGCAAAAACACGCAAGTCTAAGCCTAATACATTAAGAGACTGATTACAGGTAATATCTCACCCTCAGAGATGTTCCAATAAGCTTCTTTCACAGACTAGATCCTTCCTAGTCTGGGCCCAATCCTTTCCCCTGGTACAGTCCTTGTTAGTTCCAGCAGCCATCTTAGGTCATAAACAGGGGCTTTCTCGTGACTGGGACCTCCCTTGTCCTGCTCCACCCCCTTTTACAGCTTTGGCAAAGGCAGGAATCCTTTGTCTCTCCGGGTCCCCACCCCTCCTTCTAAATGGAAAAGCACCAGGTTTCAGATGGATTCCAGTATCAGGTGACATGGTCACATGTCCTGTGAGACCCCAGCCTCCATTCTTCCAGGGCTGGTTTGCAAGTAAATAGAGCCATTTACAGGTCATTGATTCTGAAGCACCCTTAATGGCTTCCACTTAATATGTTTACATCAGTAATACAAGTTTATATCTTATTCTCCTAACTCCAGACCTAGAAATAATACATGCAGACAAATAGGATGAACACACTGAGTAGATCATAAGCTCTGTAACGATACCTTACAAGAGACCTTTTCCATAAAGCATATTCCAGTTACATCATATTCACATTCATAAGCATGTTTTTATAAAGCATATGGAGTGCAATGTCACAAGAGGAAAATGGGGAACTACAACAGAAGGAAGGGTGCCCTCTGTGGCCAGGAGCGGGATGCCTGCTGAGACATGGACAACAGACCATGTGCCTGGGTATCAGTGCAGAATCTGTGGCCATCTGTCTGTTTGCGTAAGGGTAATAATCCACAGCGTTCTGTGATGGGTTGGATCACAGAAACCCGCTTGGGAGCTGCCAACTGATGTCCCAAGACTACCCCTGCTCCTATTTTCCCTGCCAGTTCAGGACCCCTGCACCCTGTCTTGCTGAGCCAGACACTCCTGTCTGCTCCAATAAAGACCCAGGGTCTGAATTACTTGCCCCAAAGCTGCAGGTTTATCTGCAAACAGCTCACAAAAGTGTGCTTGTCTTTAGCGCTCAGATGCCCAACTCCCAGTGGGGTCTAAACCGAGATAAATCCGTTTTACCCTGTATAAAGCTTATGCACGGTAAACTTGTAAGTTGTTCGCCCTCTATAACATTGACAGAGAGAGATGCACAGTTGTTTGCTCCCCCAGGCATTAATACACACTCTGAGTTAATTAATAAGGAGAAAGTGATTTTTATTAACTACAGAAAGTAGGATTTAAGTGGTTCCAAGTAGTGACAGACAGAACAAAGTTAGTCACCAAGCAAAATAAAATAAAACGCGCAAATCTATGTCTAATCAAACTGAATACAGATAATTTCACCCCCAGAGATGCTTCAGTAAGTTTTTTCCTCAGACTGGACAGCTTCCAGGCCTGGCACAATTCTTTCGCCGGTAAAGCTCTTGTTCCAGCTCAGGTGGTAGCTAGGGGATTCTTCCTGATAGCTCCTCTCTGCCTTTGTTCTCTTCCACCCCTTTATGTATCTTTTGCATAAGGCAGGAATCCTTTTGTCCCTCTCTGAGTTCCCACCACCTCCTTCTCAATGGAAAGACACCAGGTTAAAGATGGATTCCAGTTCAGGTGACATGATCACATGTCACTGCAAGACTTCATTACCCACTTGCCAGCACACACGTATACAGGAAGACTTACAGGTAAAACAGAGCCATCTGCAGTCAATTGTCCTGATTAATGGGAGTCATCCAGATTCCAAACCACCATTAATGGCCCACACTTTGCATAATTACAATAGGCCCTCAGAGTTATATTTCATATTTCTAGTTTCAGGTACAAGAGTGGTACATTTATGCATATAGGATGATTACACTCAGTAGATTATAAGCTTCGTAATGATACCTTACAAGAGACCTTTTGCATGAAGCATATCTCAGTTACATTATATTCACTTATTATTAAATTTTTATAAAACCATATAGACTGCACAACGTCACACGTTCGTATAGTGGGGAGGCTGTGGGTCAGGATTGAGGGACATCATCAGAGAGCGGGCAGGAGCCCCAGGGTGGAATAGCAGGGGCTGAGTCAGGATTGAGGGACATCAGTAGAATTATAGCAGGGAAGAAGGAGCTGAAAGGACACACAGTCCTGCCTCTCAGAGAGAGAGGCAGGCAGAGCAGCAGAGCATCAGCATCAGCCACACACACTGTGTGACTGCCATCTGGGGCCCACCCACCACCCACCACCACCCCAGGCCCAGGCCCAGGCCCTCTCCATCATCTGCTAGCTGCTGCTGCTGCTCCTCCCCTGCTCTGTGCTGGGGGGGGGGGCTGGGGGCACTCTGACCTCACAGTCAGTGCTCACCCCAGTGCTCCATCCCCCATTGCCCCCCATCCTGAACTCTCTCTGGGGCAAAGACCCCATTCGCTGCCCCCCCACCCTGTATCGGTGTCTGGGAGCCCCTCCCCCATTTCCAGCACAGCCATATAGACCCCACCCCCTACCCCCTGCCCATTCCTTCTGGCTTGAGGGAGGATGGGATGGGGGGAGCTGAGCCCTAGGCCTGTGAACCCTGTGATCCTGCAACCCACAGGAGCTTGTGCAGTAACAGCTCCCCCACAGGCAGACCTGCCCCTGCCTCCCTGTCCCAGCCCCATCAGCCTTTGAGCTCTCAGGTAGCAGGAGCCACCCATGGGCTAGAGGCTGCCCGGGGATCAGACCCCTCCTGCCATGTTGAGCTCCAGGGGGATGGTGTCCCACTCAGGAGCCAGCTGACTGCTCTGCCCCCAGGAACTCCCTGCTGTAGGGTCACACACACCACACCCACCAGCTCAGTCAGAGGAGGAACCAAAATCAACTGTGGAGACTCCAGCCAGAATCTGAAGGGGAAGGAGCCAGGGAACTGGGCTGGCGCCTTGGGGCTGGGGACAAAGTCACGGGATGATGAGCTGCCTCTAAGGTCACCCTGGCTATTAGCCCCTTTCACCCCACCCGCCCCCAACCAAGATGCCACTTCCCTCCCAGAGCCAGGGATGCAACCCAGGAGTCCTGGCTCCCAGCCCTGCTGGGGATGTAGCAGTAGTGGATGGTGTGTGCGGACGCTGACCCTGCTGTGTGAGGGCATTTTCCCTTCATCACCCTGCCCCTTGGTGTGTGACAGGGCGCAGAGCCCAGGCCCTGCTTGTCCCCCTCTCCTGGCCTGGCCGCTCCCCAGCGCTGCCTCTCTCCCCTGGCACTGCACGTCCATCATCAGGACAGGGTCTGACTCGGGGTCTGGGCCGAACACCCTGCCACTCAGCACTTCCATGGCCTGCCCACAGCCCAGCTGTTTGCTCACCACGGCCACATCACCCAGGTCCCAGCTGTCGTCACACACGGTGCCCCAGCGCCCGTCCAGATGCACCTCCACTCGCCCGGCGCAGCGGTGGGGGCCACCTACCAGCCTCACCTCTGGCAAAGCAAACGCAGCTGCTGAGACGCCTGCTCCAGGGCTGTGCGGGGAGACCCCAGGGGCTGCAGGGACTGAAGGCCCAGCTCAGCGTGAGGCATTGCCAGTGAGTGCAGAACAGGGCAGAATGGGCTTTCCCGCAACACTAACCCTGGGCCCTTCTCCTGCACCTCCCTCCCGCCACATGCTGCACAGACAGGTCACTGAGCCCAGGAAATGGTGCATCATCAGTGCTCCTGCTTTACAGAGGGGAAACTGAGGCACAATGACAGGACATGACTTACCCCAGGTCACACAGTGAGCCTTGTGCAGAGCAGGGAGTAGACCCTTCCCCCCTACACCCCACTGCTCTAACCACTAGACCCCAACGCTAGGGATGGGCAGGTCAGGAACAGGATCCTATGTGGTCAGCCCCACCCCCGGCTGGGTTTAAAAGAAGTTCCCTTCACATCCAAAGTGCCGGCTCAGGCTAGGAGGAGGAAGTGAAACCAGCTGTGAAGACTGTAGCAGAGTCACGGTGTGGGAGCTGCCTCTGAGGCCATCTTGTATCCCCTGACATTGTAACCACTAGGCCCCACTCCCCTCCCAGAGTAGGGCTACAACCCAGGAGTCCTGGCTCCCAGCTCACCCCTTTCTGTTCTAACCACTAGACCCCACTACCCTCCCAGACTGGGGCTTGAACCCAGGAGTCCTGGCTTCCAGCCACCCCCACTCCCCCCAGCGGGGGTCACTAGCAGTGACAATGTCTCTTTTCCTTACTTGTTGGCTAGTCTCACTACTTCTATACTGTGCCCTGCTACTAGCATGACCATACTTTCCCTAAGGGAAAATGGGACACCTGCCCGAGCCCTCCCTGCCTCCCGCCTGCGCCAGCCTGAGGTTCCCCTCTGCCCACCCTGTGCAGGGCCTGAGCCCCTCTGCTGCCTGCCTGCACGGGGCGGCCTGAGGCCCCCCTCTCACTTCCCTGCACGGGGCCAGCCTGCTCCTCGTTCCTGGGCAATGCCCCATGTTTCTGCCAGTGAACTGGCATAGTGGTCTGGGGGTGGGGGGAGCAAAGGGGATGGAAACAGCTGTCACAGAGCCCCAGGGTCAGGGCTACACCCCCAGCTTTGGAACCAGCACTTGGAGGAACCCTTCATGTGCCAGCCCCAGAGGGGTCCCACTTGTCTTTCAGCCTCACCGCCGCTGAGACTGAGTTTCTGTGCTGCAGCCTCCTTCTCCTCCTCGCGAGCTCTGCCCCGTGCGTCCAGCTGAGGGACACCTGGGAGAGCCTTGGCGCCCTGCAGGGATTCCTGCTCCTCAGCCGGGATTGACAGTGACTCCCAGTGGCGTTTTCAGAGCAGTCGGGTTTGTTAGGCTCTGGCACGCAGCACGGGGAGTCCTTGGGGCAGCGCAGAGAGAAGGGTCCAGAGGAGCCCGTTCTGGTCAGCCCCGAGCCCCGCTGAGCCGGAGCGAATCCCATGTTTGGGCTCTGTCTCTCTCTGTCTGACTGCCTTGTTCAGTTCCCAGGTGCGAGAGCTCTTCCTCCAGCAGCCAAGACTTATCCCCCCACTTCCCCATCCTTTGTTTTCCCGCTGGGGTCTGTGCCCAGCTTTCCTGCTGAGACCATCAATGCAGGAGTCATTGGCACTGCCACATTGTCTCTTTGGCCCTGATCTGGGATTCTATTCATTCCTCCCAGACTGGGAGATACTCTCTCTCTCTCTCTCTCTCTCTCTCACACACACACACCCACACTGGGCAGCTATGCAAAATATAGCAGAAACTGAGGCCCTGACCCAGTTTGCAAAAATATTACATAAAATTCCCACTTCATCATAGCAGCTCCTGCCAGTCAGGCCCTGATGGGGTGGGAGGGGTGGACCCTGCTCCTGCCAGTCGGGTCCTGGTGGGGAGATGGGCGGGTCATTATGGCACAGGCCAACCTGCCATCATTTGCCAGAAGCCCCCCCGTCTGTTCTATTCCATTTTTTCAGCTGACTTCAGAGCCACGTGGCCCTTGTGCCACATTTACACTCAGTCTTGCCTCTCTACCAGCTTCCCCTCCCCTGCCTCTGTCCCTCCACCCCACTGAGAGGCTGGCCCAGCCCCTGCCCACAGGCTCTGCGCTGCCGTCCACCCCCACCCCGTGACACCTGGTAGCACATCTGTGCCAGGCTGTTACCCGGGGAGCCCCTCACAGACAGCTGGTAGAGGGGCCACCCGACCATAACTTGCACCAAGCCTGATGCTCATGGCCCAGCTCGCTGTTGTCACAATCAGTATCTCCAAAGAGCCGGGAGGTGTCCTGTGCAAGCCGGTAACACGCTGCTCACTGAGATCATTGTGTGAGGGACGGATGGACAGACGGTGTATGAAGAATTACAGACACGCGCTGGAAATATCCTCCTCAGATGTGCTTGGCAGCCCAGCCACTGCCGGCCAAAGCAATGGGGTTTCACTGGCTCGCCTGCGTCTCCCACGTCAGAGAAGCAAAGTGGGACCAAAGACGATGAAAAGGGCGTTTCCATGTGAGTTAAACAAAGCCAGCAGATGAGCATGTGGGGGAGGGGGGCCCTCAATTCTCACCAAGGGATGAAGGCTGATCCCCCCTCCCCTCCCCTCCCCAGGCAGCCTTCCTCTCTTGTGAACCAGTGGGGAGGAACTTTGGGAAGAGCTACGCAGAGGCACACCCCCATTTTGTTCCCCACCGCTGGCCAGAGCCACAGGGCGAGAGCTCTTGTCAGCCCACTTCTCACCAAACCAGCTCCACGCTGTACATGGATGGTGGGGAAAAGCATGAGGCAGGGGCGGGCTGTGTCTCCTTGGAGGCCAAGGGCTGGGAGGGTCCTGTGAATGGGGCTGGACACTGCGGGGAGACATCGCTGGGGCCCTCAGGAAGTGGGGTTTGCTGAAGGTTACCTGCCAGGCAAGGTTGAGGCTGGCAGAGCCCTGAGGCGTTGGCGAGCTGGGCGGACAGGCTGGAGTGGCAGGGAGCCCACTCAAAGCTGCCCCACACAGGGTGACGTGTATCTGAACTATTCCGTTCCCAAATTTCCAGTGTTGAAATTTGTGTTACCTTCAGGCTCCCCTGCCAGATCCCAGTTCATGGGGGGGAGGAGGGCAGGGAGAGGGGCTCAGCCCCCCCTTCACAGAGAGGCTGCCCCCCAGATCCCAGCTCATGGGGAGACAGGGAGAGGGGCTTAGACCACCCCAGAGGGGTAAATCACTTGGCCACAGGCAGGGAGAGTGAGTCAGACGCACCCCCCCCCCCGAGGAGCACTGAACCTTACTGCTTTGACTCCCCCCCCCACACCCCATTTCCCAGTTAAGGAACATGAGAAATGTCTGTGGGGGAGGGGCTGGTTTCAGGACGCCCTGAGCACGCGCCCCCCACTTGCTCCCTGTGCCCCAGTCTGGACTGTGGCTCAGGATTAGCGCATTGCGCTTGCTGCAGAGTCGGTATCTCCCCTCACTGTACCCAGGGGGTTACGGCACCGGCGCTCGGCGTGCTGAGGCCTTTTCCTTCACCGTTCGCTCCCCACGGCCCTCGCTTTCAACGGCTGTGCTGCTGCCGGTTCAAATCCCACCACTGTGGGGCAGCTGGGTGCTTCTCTGTGAGGGACTTTAAGGGACATAACTTAGGGGGACATGGCACAGGGCTGGCCCAAACCCTCCTCTCCCCCCCCTCCCCGCCGCCCAGAAACAGGGCTGGCCTGAGCCCTCTTCTCCCCACACTCCAAACAGGACTAACCCAAACCCTCTCTCTCCCCCAAACAGGGCTGGCCCAAGCCGCCTCCCCGAGCCCCGCTGCACGAGGCTGGCATCTCTGCTCGCCCAAGCCCTGCCCACGCTTCTTGCATGGTGCTGGCATAACTGCTCACCCAAACCTTGACTGATGTAATACGTGCTGAGCAGCACCTAGCGGCATGAGGTCTGGGCCATGACTGGGCTCCTGGGCACCCCTGTAATACGCGCTGTGCAGCACCTAGCGCCAAGTGTCCTGGGCCATGACTGGGCTCCTAGGCACTCCCGAAATAACTGCTGTGCAGAGCCTAGCGCCATGGGGCCGAGGCCATGAAGGGGCTGCTTGGCACTCCCATAATACGTGCTCTGCCGCGCCTTGTGCCATGAGTCCTGGGCCTTAACTGGGCTCCTAGGCACTCCTGTAATATGTGCTGTGCTGCACCTAGCGCCATGGGGCCTGGGACATGACTGGGCACCTAGGCACTCAGGATATACCTGCTGTTCAGCGCCTAGCGCCACGGGCCCTGGGCCATGACTGGGGCTCCTAGGCACTCCCGTAATACATGATGTGCCGCTGTGGTGTTATTAACATGAAATGTTACCATATAGATCATTGTTGCAACCAAGGTCCTATAGTTGCACCAAATCTTGTATAAAGGAGGTCAAGTAAGGTGTCAATGAAAAGGTTGTAATTTGCTGGTTATAAATACGCTGTCTGTATGTTTCAGAGTAGCAGCCATGTTAGTCTGTATCCGCAAAAAGAACAGGAGTACTTGTGGCACCTTAGGGTATGTCTACACTACAAGACTATTTCGAATCAACTTAAGTCGAATTTGTGGAATCGACCTTATGAAGTCGAATTTGTGTATCCACACTAAAAACAGTAATTCGACTGTGTGAGTCCACAGTAATGGGGCCAGCGTCGAATTTGGAAGCGGTGCACTGTGGGAAGCTATCCCACAGTTCCCTCACTCCCCGCTGCCCATTGGAATTCTGGGATTTCCCCCCAATGCCTGCTGGGGGGAAAAATGTGTCGAGGGTGGTTTTGGGTAACTGTCATCATTGAACCGTCAATCACACCCTCCCTCCCTCCCCGAAAGCGCCTGCGGGCAATCTGTTCGTGCACTTTTCTGCTCAGTGACAGTGCGGGCGCCACAGCACTGCGAGCACGGAGCCCACGGCAGTTATGGCCGTTGTCAACTCCTCTCACTTTATCGTCCACCTCTTCCACAGTCAGCTGCTGAGAAATCAGGCTAATTTTCAATGGTGCTGCGAGCACTGGTGGACCATGGGGGACGTTTTACCAACATCAACGTCGGGTGGCTGGACAAGGTTCATGACGCGCGTGTTTTCAGGAAATCTCATCTGTTTAGATGCCTGCAGGAAGGTAGTTTCTTCCCGGACCACAAAATAACTCTTGGGGATGTGCAGATGCCTATAGTGATCCTCGGGGACCCAGCCTACCCGCTAATGCCCTGGCTCGTGAAGCTCTGTGCAGGCGCCTTGCACAGCGACAAGCAACTCTTCAAGTACCAGCGAGCAGCGAGCAGCGTGACCTGTGACTGTTCAGTTTCTTTACAGAGAAGCTGAACCTGCCCCTGTTTCTTTACCAAGTGACTGTTGACTAGCATCTGCAGTTACATACCCCATCCACCCCGCTTCCCCCACTTCCAACACACGTTTAAAAATAAAACAGATGGTCCACTGTGACTTTACAAAGGTTTCTTTATTGATGACTTTGCGTTAAAGGGTTGAAACTGGCACGCAGACTGTGCTGGGTAGGGTGTGCAGTGATGTAAAGACTGCCTCTAAACTCGAGGAATGACAGGCTCCTGCTCCCAGAGCGGTCCGCAGTGCCGGACTGGTTGTTTCAACGGAGCCTGCCATCCCTCCTTTTTGGGACTCTGTGTGCAGGGGCTATGTGGCCTTGCGGCGGGGGAGGACGGATACAGATTCCTCTGCTGCATGGCTCTGTGGTCCAGGACAGGGACCGTTGCATGAGATCTGTAACCCCACTCCCCCGCTACAAAGTCACGTACCCCCCCCCACCCACACAGAACCTGCAAACCACCTCCCATACCGACCAGGGTGCCTACTGACTGCACTGTGTGTGTGATCTGCTGCTGATCCTGCCCCCGTGTCTGTACCCTGCTAAAGGTGACTGTCCTATGCAATACCCTACCCCCTTCCCCACCCACCCCTTCAAATGCAGCGTTGTGTAAAAAAAGCATGAGGGAAACAGTAATTAACAGCAAAGTATTTTTAATAATTAACCAGACAGTCAGGGGATGAAACTGGGATTGGGGCTACGGTGAGTCAGGAAGGGAAGGAATTCTCAAAAATTAGGCTATGAGAGCTTTTGGGTACTTGAGCACTCTGCTGGGGTGCAGTGACAGTTTTCACGGCCCCTGGCGCCACTCCTTCTGGTTACTTTGGGTGATGGGAGGTATGGGACTTTGTGGCGGGGGAGGGCGGTTTCAGATACACTGCGGGGGGGCTCTGTCCTCCTGGCTGCGGTCCTTTCAGCACCGGCGACAGTGAGATAACTGCAAGCGCAGAAAGCCTGTCATCTGTCATGGTTGAGCGCAGGATATTCTTGATCAGTTTCATTCTGCTGAAGCTCCTTTCACAGTCCCAGGACTTTTCTTTGCATTTGCATCAGAATTCTTCTGACCACACCAGTTCCTGTGTGGCTGGTCAGAGCATCCTCGCTCGGACTGCTGTCGGACTCAACAGAGTGGTGCAGTGTGGGATAGCTCCCGGAGCTACTAAGTTCGATTTGCATCCACACCTAGCCTAATTCGACATAGCCATGTCGAATTTAGCGCTACTCCCCTTGTCGGGGTGGAGTACCGAATTCGAACTAAAGAGCCCTCTAGGTCGAATTAAATGGCTTCCTGGTGTGGACGGGTGCGCGGTTAATTCGAATTAACGCTGCTAAATTCGAATTAAAGTCCTAGTGTAGACCAGGCCTTAGAGACTAACAAATTTATTTCAGCATGAGCTTTCGTTAGCTACAGCTCACTTCTTCGGATGCATAGAATGGAACACACAGACAGGAGATATTTATGCATACAGAGAACATGAAAAGGTGGAAGTATGCATACCAACAGGAAAAGTCTAATCAATTGAGATGAGCTATCATCAGCAGGAGAAAAAAAACCTTTTGAAGTGATAATTAAGATGACCCATAGAAGGTGTGAGGAGAACTTAACATAGGGAAATAGATTCAATTAGTGTAATGACCCAACCATTCCCAGTCTCTGTTTAGGCCTGAGTTAATTGTATCTAATTTGCATATTAATTCGAGTTCAGCAGTCTCTCTTTGGAGTCTGTTTTTGAAGTTTTTTTGTTGCAAAATTGCCACCTTCAAGTCTGTCACTGAGTGGTTAGAGAGGTTGAAGTGTTCTCCCACTGGTTTTTGAATGTTATGATTCCTGATGTCAGATCTGTGTCCATTTATTCTTTTGCATAGAGACTGTCCGGTTTGGCCAATGTACATGGCAGAGGGGCATTGCTGGCACATGATGGCATATATCACGTTGGTAGATGTGCAGGTGAATGAGCCCCTGATGGCATGTCTGATGTGATTAGATCCTATGATGATGTCACTTGAATAGATATGTGGACAGAGCTGGCATTGGGCTGTATGTATGTATCATTTTTGTATTTGAAGTGATGAATATTGGCTATGTACTTGTATCTCAATCTGTTTGATTCTAAGTAGCACCAGTGAAGCATTTGGCCAGCTTATTATGAAGGGACTTTTCAGATTAAGTGCCCAGTCAAGAAACAATGGACCTTGACAATGGACCTTGGGAGACTCCAATCCACATATGAGGAGTCTTCTTGGGAACGTTCAATGAGGAATGGCTGCTCTCCCTCTAAAACAGTCATGCATGGACATGTGACTTGCCCATGTGACTCCAAACTCCATCTTGCTGCTGTGATTTTCCATAGTGAGAACAAAGGGGTGTCCTTCCACAGGGCAGAGGATATGAAAGGCCCTGGAATCCCCTCTGTTTTGTCTTCAATCCTACTTCTGACCTCTGGAGGAACTTTGCTAGAAACTGAAGCTCTGAACAAAGGACTGAATGACCCATCCAAGATGGGATGTCTATACTCCAGAGACTCGATTGCTTTAAATCAGCAGTAATCCCAACAAGCCTGAATTAAGAACTTTGCAATTGTTGTATGTATTTGATTCCATTTAACCAATTTCAACTCTCATCTATATTTCTTTCTTTTTATGAATAAACCTTTAGATTTTAGATTCTAAAGGATTGGCAACAGCGTGATTTGTGGGTAAGATCTGACTTGTATATTGACCTGGGTCTGGGGCCTGGTCCTTCTGTATCGGGAGAACCTTTCTTCTTTTACTGGAGTATTGGTTTTCATAACCATTCATCCCCATAAGGAGTGGTGCTGGTGGTGATACAAGGGAACTGGAGTATCTGAGGGAATTCCTTGTATGACTTCTGATTATCCAGTGGGGTAAAACCGAAGTCCTCTCTGTCTGGCTGGTTTGGTTTGCCTTAGTAGTGAAGGACCCTCAGCCTTGGGCTGTGACTGCCCCTCTCTAAGCAATTTGTCCTGAATTGATGCTCTCAGTAATGTCCCGCCAAAGGCCGCTTTGTTACAGTGGAATAGTTGTGCTAGGATCCACAAAACCAGATCAATTAAGCTTTGGATCAGAACCCCACGCTAGTCCAAATTTGGATTTTGATAGTGAGAGTGTTGTTGGTTAAAGGTCAGTGACCATGAGCCAGAAAGCATCAGCAGAAGAAATCAAGCTGCAGTTTAAACATGAACAAAGACTGGCAGAAATTCGATTGCAGGAACTAGAAACTAAGATTTAAGCTCCAACTCAAGATAATAAAGGAACTGTATCATCATGGAAAGCCAGCTCCTCTCAACAGCAAAGATGGGGACAGCCCTCTTCAGTTTCTCTTCTTTCTCTTCAGTTTCTAACAATGTTGGTAGGTTGTATAACTCTGAGCAATTGTCTGGGTGTAACCAAATGTACCCCAATACTGCCACCTGGAGTATCTGAGGGAATTCCTTGTATGACTTCTGATTATCCAGTGGGGTAAAACCGAAGTCCTCTCTGTCTGGCTGGTTTGGTTTGCCTTAGTAGTGAAGGACCCCCAGCCTTGGGCTGTGACTGCCCTGCAGCAGAAATAACGGCAGCACCAGTGGCTTTGCACAACCCTCCCCTTTACGGGTGGGGCGAGAACCCACATGAACGCACCCCTGAATTCTGGGACCTTGCTAGCTTCACACAAGCAGCTGTGAGTGGGATCCAGTGGACGGAAAAGGAGTGGCATGTTAAAGGGATATTCGTCCACCGGAGTTTCACACCACAAGGTGTGACACTGAGGCAAAGGACACTGCCCATGATACTGGGGGCAGGTATTTACTTGTGGTTTACAGGCTTTTGAATTGTGACTCAGTGTTTTCCCAAACTAATGCTGGGTTCCCACTCCCTTTCTATACAGATTTTCTTTTGTTACACACAGACTCAGGGCTGCAAGTGGAGAATTATGGCCTCTTCCAGGTGCCCGGGGTGGGGTTTAATTTTCCCAAATTACTGGGTGGGGGGGTTGAGCCGGTTTTGTTTTGTCATGTTCAGAGGAACCCCTAAACATTGACCCCGGCCCTTGTTGCTGCATAAGGATTATGCAGTTACCAGGCCTCATTTTTCCAGTCTGAATTTGTCTCCCTGCAACTTCCAGCCACTGGATCTAGTTCTGCTCTGTTTGCTAGTATTAAATAGCCGGATTTCTTAATATCTTAACACTGTCTTATGCCACACAGCACTCTCACGCATTCCCTCACTCGCTCGCTTTCCTTCTGTGCATGCGTGTGTGTGGGATCATGGGCACACCGTTGTTCCATTGCGCTGACCAGGGCGGTGCTTTTTGCTGGAGAAGGAGCAAGAGTTGTTCTGGTGAGCGGGAAGCGATTAAGCGAGAGAAAGAGCAATCGCTAAATCAAACATTCCTCGGGTCCCAGAGAAGTTCAGACGAGGGACAAGGCTTGTGGAATTTCTGTCACTGGAGATTTTTAAGAGCAGGTTAGAGAATGTCAGGGATGGTCTAGATAATACTTAGTGCTGCCATGAGTGCAGGGGACTGGACTAGCTGACCGCTCAATGTACCTTCCAGTCCTACGATTCTATGATTCGGAGCAGGGGCCGTTTCCTTGCAGCAACTGCGGGCTGAGCTGGGTGACCGCTGTGCAGTCCACGAGACCGGAGTGAGAGGTGGAGACTGCCAGGACTCCTGCTTTAGATCACACCACTTTCCTTTGCTGGTGGCCATGAACCAGAGCTCCCCCCCAGTCGGTGTGTCCCTCCCTGGTGCATGATCACTGTGATCTTCCCTTGTAAATAAAGGGGAAGTGATTCAGCCTGAAAGTGAAACAGGGCGAGAACTAGGAACAGAATGGTTATTACACACAGTGAGGAAGAGGCTGCACTGAGAGGAGAAGGGGGAAGTGCTTGAGCGGTCAAGGGGGCTTGTGGGGAAGGTGCTACAGTGGGACACTGGTAACCTGAGTTCTAATCCTGGCTCTGCAGGCAAAGCTCTGCCTCAGTTTCCCCATCTGTAAAAGGGGGGAAATGTTATTTACCACTTGTGTAAAGCTCTTTGAAAACCACAGAGGCGATGTCTCTATAACAGCTAGGAATTAGTACTCTCTGCTTCCCCCCTCTGTGTACAGATGGAGGGGGTCAGATACGGATGCAGCTATTTCACCAAATGAACTACCCTTGCCGTGCCCATACTCTGCACTGAACTCCTCCTGCCCTGCGCAGGGACCCTGTATCTGCCCCCTGGATGCCCTCTGCAGCTGCCTTTCAGACACACTCAGCTATTTGCAGTAGATCAATAAATCAGAGCAGAAGTCTTTCCACAAGAAGGAAAAGATTCTGGGGGTTTCCCTGCGTATTCGGTTCTCCCCCAGCCCCGGGGGGCACAGCCTGAGGCTACCTGGGGGGAAGGCGTTACCTGGGGCTGCCACGCACAGGGCTAGGGCGACTGAGCCCCAATCCAGGAACCTTCCGCTGGATGGCATCTCCCTGGCTTGCGCTGGGCGTCCCTCAGAGCCACTCTCCCCTTATGGAATTGCCAGGTGAGCGCCTTGCAGAGCCGCCTGTCAACAAGGGGATTTCACAGCTGCCCAGCTACACGTTGTTTGTGTTCCACGTACCCGGATGTGCAGGGAGAGGCAAATCCTCCTCTCCCAACCCTGAGGCTGGCGCCTGCCCCTGCCTTTGATAAACTGACCCGCTCCAGCTGTGCCCCATTGACCCACTCACTGGGCCAGGGCCCAGCTGGTGACAACCAGCCCAGACTCAGAGCTGGGCAACAGGTGGGGGTTGGAGCAGTGAGAGGGAATTTGGGGGGTTCTCAGAGCAGTGCTGGGGTCTGGGGGTTGGGAGGATGCAGGGTGGGGGCTCTGTCCTTTGCCAACTTCATTGGCTATCGCTGTGCTCTGGCGTTTTACATTTTACAACAAGAGATCCCCACCCCCAGGCCCCACCCCCTTCACACAGTGTGAAGATGTAAGAGAAACACTGGCCCTGAGGAAACAAAGACTATGACACAGGAGGGTTAAAAACACAAGCCCTCAGTCAGACCACAAGCCATAAGAGAGATGCTGTAAATTAAGAGAAAGTCTCCTGCCTCCAGACTGGGTTGTGGGTTTGTTTTTTTTTGTTTTTTTTCCTAACATGAAAAAACAACAGTGACCAGAGGTGCTTTCTAATGCAAATGAAGACACACCACCATGGGCAAGGAAGGGGGTTTACAATAATAAAATAAAACATAAAAAGACACGTTTAAAGGAGTTCCTGCAAAACGTGCCAGTTTGCTTGTCAGAGTTTTGCCCCAATGACTTGACCAGAGTCCAAAAAACGGACCAACAAAACTTGGAAATTGACGTTAGCTGTAAGGAGCTCTTTCAATATAAGCTTTGTGAATGTGAATGCATGATAGGAGCAGTCACCGAGATCTGGGCTCCTTCACGTTGGGCATTGTCCAGACACAGGCCTGGGCTACACTACAGGATTAGGTCGAATTTAGCCGCGTCAGGTCGAGTTTATAATGAATGTGTCTACGCAAGCAACCCCGTCATGCTCAACTAAAAGTCAATTTCCAGTTAATGAAATAAGGAAGTTTGATATAAGTTTTATTGTCAGTGATGGGGATTCCACATGTCCTGTTCTCTATGGCTGTGACTCTGCATCTAGGCAGCACCCAGCGTGACTAGGCCCTCCTGATCTCAGTGATTGTGTGTCTGGGCAGCGCCTGGCGCGATGGGACACCAATCCCAGTGGCTTTTTGTCTGGGCAGCACCTTGCGTGAAGGAGCCCGGATCTTGGTGACTGTTCCTATCATGTGTTCACATTCACACTCTACAAAGCTTATATTAAAAGAGCTCCTTACAGCTAACGTCAATTTCCAAGTTTTGTTGGTCTGGTTTTTGTACTCTGGTCAAGTCATTTGGGCAAAACTCTGACAAGCAAACTAGCACGTTTTGCAGGAATTCCTTTAAACATGTCTTTTTATGTTTATTTTATTATTGAAAAACCCCTTCCTTGCTGGGACAAGGGTTGTGGAATCTTCGTCACTGGAGATTTTTAAGAGCAGGTTAGAGAATGTCAGGGATGGTCTAGATAATATTTCGTGCTGCCCTGAATGCAGGGGACTGGACTAGCTGACCTCTCAATGCACCTTCCAGTTCTACGGTTCTATGATTCGGAGCAGGGGCCGTTTCCTTGCAGCGACTGGGGCCGAGCTGGGTGACCGCTGTGCAGACCATGAGACTGGAGTGAGAGGTGGAGACTGCCGGGACACTCGCTTCAGATCGCAGCACTTCCCTTTGCTGGTGGTCATGCACCAGAGCTCCCCGCCCGTCGGTGCGTCCCTCCCTGGAGCATGATCACTGTGATCTTCCCTTGTAAATAAAGGGGAAGTCATTCAGGCTGAAAGTGAAACAGGGCGAGAAGGAGGAACAGAGAGGTTATTACACACAGTGCCGGGTTTACAATGGTGCCAGTGGAGCCATGCACTGAAGGGCCCCGGCCTGCTCCACTTGCACTGTGCCCCAAGACCCTGCCAGCCCACTGGCTCCCCCCGCCCACCACTTGCTCCACTCCCCCTGCCCACCAGCTGGCTAAGGGCTACTCTCTGCCCACTGGCCCACTCACCGGCTCCTCTCTTCCCCCTGGCCAGACCCCAGTGCACCACCAGTCTCTGCTTCCCTCTACCGGTGGGGTCCCGCCTGTCTCCCCGAGCTGAGCCACATGGGACTGGTTCAGAAGACTGGCCAGTCTTGGGCAATCAAGGTGGATGCATGACAGTGTGGGGGGCTTGGCTGGGTCCCTCCAGGCAAGTGGGTCCTGAGGGAGCCCAGCCGGGACAGGCCTAGGCTGGCTGATCGCACCTCTCCCAAGGGGCTGGAGTGATTCCCCACCCTGGGACCAGCCCTGGCTGCACTCCGGCTCATTCCAGCAGAGACAGTCACCTCCCAGCAGGGCTGGTGAGTGCGGCCGGGAGGCAGGGGGTGGGGAGTGGGTCTCAGGGAATGGCTACTCTTGCGGATATAGAGCGCTGTGAGTTAAACCTTTGGAGACCACAGCAGGGAAAGTGCTGCCATCTGTTCACACTGTCAGCTGCAAGCATAGTGGCATGGCCACATTTGCGGCACTTGCAGCGGTATTGGGAGTGGTGCATTATGGGCAGCTATGCCACAAAGCACCTCTTCCTATTCTGGTGCTGTGGCTTGTGGGAAGGGGGCAGGGAGTGCAGGGCATTCTGGGTCCTTTTCCACTGCCCCGTGATGCATTGGTTCGCATCCCAGCAATCCCTGTACTTCCGTCCACATTTGGCGCCATCTTTCAATGTTTTTTGTACTGCTCACTCTGTCTTCCCTTTCGCTCTGAGGGAATGGAACCTGAACTTGTTAGGAATATGCTGATGGGTCTCACCAGCACGTCATGCATTGCAGTCGAGTTACTACTTAAACTATAAACTGACAGTGAGGAGTGTGACGATGATGTCGTCTCATGTAACACATACGACACGAGATTGCTTGCGGCATTCATGGACATGCTCACCGCAGTGGAACACCACTTTTGGGCTCAGGAAACAAGCACTGAGTGATGGGATCACATCGTCATGGAAGTCTGGGATGATGAGCAGTTGCTGCAGAACTTTCAGATGAGAAAAGCCACTTTCATGGGACTGTGTGAGGAGCTCACCCCCATCCTGCGGCACAAGGACACGAGATTGAGAGCTGCCCTGCCAGTGGAGAAGCATGTGGCTATTGCAATCTGGAAGCTGGCAACTCCAGACAGCTACCGATCAGTCGCTAACCAATTTGGAGTGGGAAAGTCGACCATTGGACTCATGTTGATGCAAGTTTGCAAGGCCATTCATTGCATCCTGCTCAGAAGAACTGTGACTCTGGGCAACGTGCGTGACATTGTGGCTGGCTTTGCACAAATGGGTTTCCCTAACTGCGGAGGGGTGATAGATGGCACATATATTCCAATCCTGGCACCAGACCACCTAGCCTCCGAGTACATAAATCGAAAGGCATATTTCTCACTGGTTCTCCAGGCACTTGCGGATCATCACAGGCGTTTCATGGACATTAATGCAGGCTGGCCCGGAAAGGTGCATGACGCACGCATCTTTCAGAACACAGGCCTGTTCAGGAAGCTGCAAGCTGGGACTTTCTTCCCAGACCAGAAGATCACCGTAGGGGAAGTCGAAATGCCCATTGTGATCCTTGGCGACCCTGCCTACCCTTTAATGCCGCGGCTCATGAAACCTTACACAGGGAGCCTTGACAGCAGCAAGGAGCAGTTCAACAACAGGCTGAGCCAGTGCACAATGACTGTGGAGTGTGCTTTTGATAACAAGGACAGCTGAGATCTCAGGGTTGCATCTGTAAAGCCAAAATGCAACACTTAACAGAGGCAGCATTGTTCACACCAGACAGAGCAATGATTTGGTGCCGCGCCTGGCGCCATGGGCCCTGGGCAATGACTGAGGCTCCTAGGCATGCCCATAATACGTGCCGTACAGCGTCTAGCGTCATGGGGCCTGGGCCATGACTGGGGCTCCTGGGTTCTCCCGTAATACGTGCTGTGCAGCGCCTAGCACCAGGGGTCCTGGGCCATGAGTGGGGCTCCTAAGCACTGACGTAATACACCTAATAAATTATGTGCAGAGCCGAGCACCATGGGGTCCCAGACCATGAGTGGGCTCCTAGGCGCTAGTGCAATGCAAACAACAATAACAGAATAACTTTGCAGCCCCAAGTGCTGAGAGTGAGTCGTTCCCAAACGCGCCGGCTGACAGCTGCTGCAAGGCGCTGCTCTCTGAGCTCTGCAGGGGGGTGCAGCCCCTGGAGCAGTTGCCCAGTGGTCACTTCCACGCAAGGCGGGAGGGTCCGGATAAATTGGACTGGTTGAGAATAGGACATGGAGCCTTTCTCCTGGAGAGTCAAGTGGTTAGAGAAGGGGGCTGGGAGTCAGGACTCCTGGGTTCTAGCCCTGTCTCTCTCATTGTAGGACCCTAGCAGATGTCTCTAAGCTTTGCTGACTTCTGGAACATTATGCTCAAAACAAAGTAAGAAACTGGTAAAAACTGGTGTGTAAAGGTCCGTCAGCTGTAAACAACTTGTATGTAGACACAGTTAGGCTTGAACGCACACTTCAGGAGCAGCCGTGCAATGTAACGCTGCAAAACCGCTTCCCAAAGGGTAACCTCTAGCTCCTTTTTGTGTTGTGCTCTCTTGTCTTTGACCAATAAAACGGACTGAGCCTGGGCTCTCGGCTGACTTTCTTTGAAAAGCAAACTGGAAATAGCAACTTCTGGTGCTTGTGGCCACAAAGACTCCCTTGTGGAGAATGTGAGGAATTTCTGTAATGTTTCTATGACAAAAATATGCCTGACTCAGTTTCCCCCACTCAATACGCATTGAAATGTATTGGGTGTGAAGGGCTGAAATTCTTTCCTGGGGCAGAGGAGGCAGATGGGCAGGATGCAGGCCTGGGTTGGTGTGAATGACGTGTCCCCAGAGGAATGGCGATAGGTGGGACATACAGTGAAGGGCGCAGGCATTAACACTCAGGGTGTGAGCACGTGGGGATAAGATCTGTGCAGGGTGAGAGCTGGACTCATCGAGGTTTGGCGCAGAGGGGCAGGTGATGCTCCAGCACAGATGGATGCACAAGCTTTGCTTCCAGTCCTAACCTGAGGGTCCTGAAAACCCAGATTGCCAGCTTGTGGAAAGGCCGCCCTGAGTCACTGCGAACACCTGCTGGCTGGCTGATCCCAAAGCAGGAATGTTTCCAGCAGGGGTTCTGGTTCTCTGCAGGGCCGGTGTAACCACTAAGCGAACTTGGTGGCTGCCTAGGGCGCCAAGATTTGGGGGCACCAAACAGCGGTGTCCAGCTGAAGTAAGTTCTCTGTTTCCAGGTCTCTCATATAGCTATTCACACAAGTACAGTGTAGGTATGAAGCTCTATTAGATTAGAAAGGCAGAATTTTACAATCATTTTTCTCAGGGTTAAGCAGGGCCAGTGGCTGTCATTGGGCCACCCTACAATTACACAGATGTAGATGTGGTCAGAAAAGGATGGCATGAATACAAGAGGCAGCCCTGTTTTCATAGTCAACTCAAGTCAGTGCTTACCTGATGAGGAAATGCAGTTGGAGGCTGGCTGCTGCTGGGATGTAAAACTCAAAGCTTTGGGAGAAAAAATAAAGTTACTTTAGGGAAAACAGCATCATTTTCCCTTTCATCTGAAAAGGATTCATAGCTGCAGCATTTCCATAAGGTGCCAGTTCAGTTAGGTTGGTGGGTGAGGCTGGAGAATCCTTGCTGGGGCATTCCAGGAACTGTCTCCCTGGGGACAACACTTAGATGTGACGGGAAAGCTTGTGTGTCCTGTTTCATGACACACAAACAGAGAAACTAGATAAAGGCATAATACTCTTGTTGGAAGGTTGCAATGTTATACCATTTATTTCTTAGAATCCAGAGCCTTAATACACAAAAACCAAAAACAGAGAGAGAAAAAGCAGGCTGCTCCCTGAGGCAAAAGGGCCCAACTCACCCCACCTTGCTCTAGGCTGCCTCTTTGCAGACTGATTGCTGCTGGACCCAGATTGCACACTTCCGTACAGCTCCCCCTGCCTGCAATCAGGACCAGGAAAAACCCCTGGCATTTTAAATGACAGCCATAATTTTAGCAGAATTTTCAATATGCCACACTAGGAACCAGACAAAAAGTAGCGCACTGGTCCTCCACCTTGGTGGTTGAGCAAGAAGCCAACCTAGCCTCATAAAAGAGTTAAGCTACAGAAACACAAGATAGCCATCCCAGCACACAGCATGATAGATAAGGAGAGCAGGGCCTTGTTTGTGCCTTAATGGCACAGAACAGTTTTTGAGGCAAGCTCTCAGCTCTGCAATAGCATATAACAGCTCTGTCTATGACAGGACAATTTTACTCATACTTTTCTTAAGGGGGAAACAAAGCCCGGTACTCACAAACAAGCCACAGGCACAGTGCGAGAATCATTGGTGGAATCAGAATTTATTCAACTGCCTTCAAATTCTGCAGTAGCTTCTGCTCCCCAAGAACAAAGGGATCTTCTCTGAATCTCCTCCAAGTCCTTGGGTCTCAGACAAAGGACTATGTCTGTTCTCCAGTCTCCTCTCTGTCTGCTGCTTCTCACAGCCTAGGAGCTGCAGTGACTTGGTGCTGTGGGTCACCTTCTTGTCTGCAGGATTCAGGCCAATGGGAAGCCACAGCTGGTCGCTGCTGTGTTCTGCTTTGCTCCTTGAGGTTTAGATGCTCTCTCCAGTGACCTTTCTCTTCTACTCATTGGGTTTAGATAGGGACCTCCGGGTCTGAATCGTTGTTGCCCTGCACCTGATGCTGTGTTTGCATCAGGGCAAAGGGCTGCTAAAAGAGGATGTAAAGAGGACTCTTTGCTGCTTTTACAGATCCAGACTAACACAGCTACCCCTCTGATACTTAAAAGAGGATGGTAATGTTTCACACTCACTTTGTACTGGTGCAAATGACAGCACAAGGATCAGGATATCAGAAAATCAGGCTCCCTGTTCCCAGACCATCTCTGCTCATTCTGGTCTCAGTAAACGGGAAGCTGCAGTCCCCATCTGCTCTCCCTGTTCTCTTGCTGTGGTCAAGCAGCAGATAAGTGGCGGCTGCTCTCAGCTGAGTGGTTGTTTCTGTTCCTTTGCGCTAAAATAGACAGAAAGCCTTAGTCGCTGTGCTGTAGCGTCTCCGCTTCTCTGCTGTCTGTGTGAGCCAGAAAGGGACGCCACTGTCTTGGGATGAGAATAGAAAAGAGCTTTTCACCATCAGAGACTGAGACAGGGTCCATGCACTAGGAATCAAATTCCCCCAACCCAAGCCCAGGCACCACTTAGATGCCGTGCCCATGACCTGCCGGCCTGGGGCACAGCTGTCGAGGTGGGGGCATCTCATTGGTTCATAGTGACACTCTAATATTCTCACCATTCTCTTCTAGCATCTTACTTACACAATGTAACATTTGCTTCTGTTTTGTGAGTGCACGTTGAACAGGGGCTTCGCCCAGGGCTCTGGTAACAGCGAATCTAGCTCCCTGCAAGGGTATAAGTGGGTCCAGCTATTCCCTCCAATGTGCTGCCGTGTTTCCCCTCAAGCATTGCTGGGCACAACCTCAACATGGAATTTATTTCCCATTGAGCCACCCATTCCCTCAGCTCTGACACAATCTTCTCTGGGCTTGGCTATTCTGAGAAGAGTCACAGAGGTTCAGGCCAAACGGAGTCACCAGATTATCCAGTTTGACCTCCTGTATATCACAGGCCACCAGCTCCACCCAGCACCAGCACACTAAACCCAACAAACAAAATCAGGCAACAGTATTACAGTCTGCAAGAGACTTAGAAAATTGTGTGCCGCAGGCAGAGAATAGGAAGGATAGGAGTGCATTAGCACCCAAGTCTGCTACAATGGCTGGGAATTTATTAGGTGAGAAATACCCAGATAATCTCAGCAAGCAACACTCACCCCACACTGCAGAGGAATGCAAAAAACAAAAAACATCGAAAAAACCACCTCCAAATCCCTGGCAATCTGACCCAGGGAAAATTCCTTCCTGACCCCATACATGGCAACCTGCTAGACCCTGAGCATATTGTGCCATCTGCAGATTTTGCTACTTCACTCTTCACTTCCCTTTCCAGACAATTAATAAACATATGAAACAACAGAGGGCCCAGTACAGATCCTTTAGGCACCCTCCATTCTCCTTAATTGATCATTTATTCCTATTCTTTCTATCTTTGAGCCAATTTCTGCCCCATGACAGAACTTTGATTCTTACCCAATGATTACTTAGTTTTAGGGCTGTCAAGCGATTAAAAAGAATAATCACAATTAATTGTGCGATTAAAAAAACATAATCGTGATTAAGTGCACGATTAATTGCACTGTTAAAAAACAATAGAATACCATTTATTTAAATATTTTTGGATGTTTTCTACATTTTCAAATATATTGATTTAAGTTACAACACAGGATAAAAAGTGTACAGTACTCACTTTATATTTATTTATTAGAAGTACTTTCACTGTAAAAAATCCAAAAGAAATAGTATTTTTCAATTCACCGAATACAAGTACTGTAGTGCAATTTCTTTAGCATGAAAGTTGAACTTACAAATGTAGAATGATGTACAAAAATGCATTCAAAAATAAAACAAAGTAAAATTTTAGAGCCTGCAAGTCCACTCAGTCCTACTTCTTATTCAGCCAATTGCTAAGACAAACAAATTAGTTTACATTTGCAGGAGATAATGCTGCCTGCATCTTGTTTACAATGTCATCTGAAAGTGAGAACAAGTGTTCACATGGCACTGATTTAGCCGGTGTCACAAGATATTTACATGATAGATGCGCTAAAGATTCATATGTCCCTTCATGCTTCGACCACCATTACAGCGGACATGAGTCCATGCTGATGACGAGTCCTGCTCAATAACAATCCAAAGCAGTGCAGACCAATGCATTTTCATTTTCATCATCTGAGTCAGATCCCAACAGCACATGGTTGATTTTCTTTTTTGGTGGTTCAGGTTCTGTAGTTTCTACATCAGAATGTTGCTCTTTTAAGACTTCTGAAAGCATGTTCCACACCTCGTCCCTCTCAGATTTTGGAAGGTACTTCAGATTCTTAAACCTTGGGTTGGTTAGAAATCTCACATTGGTACCTTCTTTGTGTTTTGTGAAATCTACAATGAAAGTATTCTTAAAACAAATACGTGCTTGGACATCATCTGAGACTGCTATAACATGAAATATATAGCAGAATGCAGGTAAAACAGAGCAGGGGACATACAATTCTCCCCCAAGGAGTTCAGTCACAAGTTTTAATTAATGCGTTATTTTTTTAAAGAGCATCATCAGCATGGAAGCATGTCCTCTGGAATGGCGGCCGAAGCATAAAGCTCCATATGATTGTTTTGCATATCTGACACGTAAATACCTTGCAATGCCAGCTACAAAAGTGCCATGCAAATGCCTGTTCTCACTTTCTGATGACATTGTAAATAAGAAGAGAGCAGCATTATCTCCTGTAAATGTAAACAAACGTGTTTGTCTAAGTGATTGAATGAGAAGTAGGACTGAATATCATTTTTACTGTGAAAATATTTGTAGTACAAATAATATACACTTTGATTTCAATTTCAACACACAATACAATGTATATGAAAATGTAGAAAATTATTCAAAATACCGGTATTTAATACATTTCAATTGGTATTCTATTTTTAACAGTGCAATTAAAACTGCAATTAATCGTGATTAATTTTTTTAATTGAGATTGAATTTTTTTAATTAATCACATGCGTTAACTGTGATTAATCGATAGCCCTACTTAGTTTCTTTACTAACCACTTAAAAGGGACTTTATCAAAGGCTACTGAAAGGCCAAATAAATTATCTAGTGCAGGGGTAGGCAACCTATGGCACGGGTGCCGAAGGCGGCACCCGAGCTGATTTTCAGTGGCACTCACACTGCCCGGGTCCTGGCCACTGGTCCGAGGGGCTCTACATTTTAATTTAATTTTAAATGAGCTGCTTAAACATTTTAAAAACCTTATTTACTTTACATACAACAATAGTTTAGTTATAAATTATACACTTATAGAAAGAGACCTTCTAAAAACGTTAAAATGTATTACTGGCACGTGAAACCTTAAATTAGAGTGAATAAATGAAGACTTGGCACAGCACTTCTGAAAGGTTGCCGACCCCTGATCTAGTGGATTAGAAAGACATGCTTTTCCATTGCAGAAGCCGTGCTGGCTAATCCCTACCATGTCATGATCATGAAGGTGGCCTATAATTCTATTTATAATTATCATTTCTGCCTGTGTAACCGGGTAAGAAAGTAAGGCTCACTGGTCTATTACACCCAGATCATCTAAATTTAAATGTCTACATCTAGGAACAAAGAATGTCGGCCATACTTATAGGATATAGGGTGCTCCTTCCTGGGAAGCAGTGACTAAAAAAGATTTCAGGATCATGGTGGATAATCATAGAATCATAGAAGATTAGGGTTGGAAGAGACCTCAGGAGGTCATCTAGTCCAAACCCTGCTCAAGGAAGGACCAAAATCGTCCCAGCCAGGGCTTTGTGAAGCCAAGCCTTAAAAACCTCTAAGGATGGAGATTCCACCACCTCCCGAGGTAATCCATTCAAGTGTTTCGCCATCCTCCTAGTGAAATAGTGTTTCCTAATATCCAACTTAGACATCCCCCACTGCAACTTGAGACCATTGCTCCTTGTTCTGTTATCTGCCACCACTGAGAACAGCCGCTGCTGCCTTCTCCCAGCTGCTGCCTTCTCTCTTTAGGAGACATCCAGGGTGCTATTGGATTGGCAGAGCTGTGTGGAAGAAACTTGCAAAAGTCCCGTTCCCAGGTAACACCCATGTTTTATCTAGTTCTATTCTTCTTTCGATAGCACTAAACTAACTTGCCCTCCCTTTCACCAAATATACGCTTTTCTAATGGTTCCTCAAATGTTTTCTTGCCTTCGAAAATGTGTTTTTCTCTGCTGGCCATCAATTTCTCCCCCTTCATAGAATATTAGGGTTGGAAGAGACCTCAGGAGGTCATCTAGTCCAATCCCCTGCTCAAAGCAGGACCAACACCAACACCAGCAGGACCAATAATCAACTGAACATGAGCTCCCAGTGCAATGCTATGGCCAATAGGGCTAATGTGAACCTTGGATCTATAAAAAGGGGAATCTTGAATAGAAACAGAGAGGTTAATATACCTCTATATTTGGTGGCAGTGCGACTGCTGCTGGAATACTGTGCCCAGTTCTGGTATCCACAATTTAAGAAGAATGTTGATAAATTGGAGAGGGGTCAGAGAAGAGTTCTGAGAATGATTAAAGGATTAGAAAACATGCCTGATATTGAGAGACTCCAGGAACTCAATCTCTTTAGTTTAACAAAGAGAAGGTTAAGGGGTGACTCTATTACAATTGATGAGTACCTGCCTGGGGAACAAATATTTACTAATGGGCTCTTCAATCTAGCAGAGAACTAACACAATCCAATGGCTGGGAGTTAAATCTAGACTAATTCAGACAGGAAATAAGGTGTAAATGTTTAACAGTGAGAGTAATTAACCACTGAAACAATTTACCAAGGTTTGTGATGGATTTTTAAATCCAGATTGGATGCTTTTCTGAAAGATCTGCTCTCAGAATTACTGTGGGGAAGTTCTCTGGCCTGTGTTCTACGGGAGGTCACACTAGATTAATACAGTGGCCCCTTCAGGCCTTGGAATCTAGGAATCTATGATCACAAGGGTCCTTTCAGGTCTCTGTCGTGTCCTGCCCAGGCGCAGTAATTTGCTGCTCTTTGAAGACCTGATCCTAAACCCACTGAAGGCAGTTGAGTCTTTCCATTGATTTCAGTAAGCTTTAGATAAGGCCCTGGTTTATCAACTTGCTCCAGAAACTCTTCTTTTAACCCCTCCAGGTCTGACGCTGACTCGTCTTCACTGTGGTACCTGAAATGAGTGGGTGTCTTCCCAGTGCTGAGCAGTATAACCCCCTGCCCCCCCAGCAGAAGGGTGCATGTTTTGTCACAGCAGAAGGGAGTGCAAGCTAAGAATTAATCTAGTGTTTTACCCTCTAAAGGCCACATGCTCAAATGGAAGAAATTGGTGAAGGGGAAAATACTCAAAAGGCCAAAGTATTGATGCGCCAGTTAAATCAATAGAACCAGTGATGAGCTGCCAAAATCTTAACAACCGGTTCCCTATAAAAAGTTCTGATTTAAGGGGGGGAGGGGCTGGGGCAGAGATTCTCATGTGGCCGGGGGCCCCTGCAGGGCCTGGGCCAATTGCCCCACTTTCCCCCTCCCCTCCCTTCTGGCCAGCCCTGGAGCTTGCAGCAGCCCCCCCACACACACACCTTGCTGGGCCATTCAAAAAGTGGCAGCAGGATGACTCCAGAGCTCAGCTGAGCTGCCCAGCTGGTGCCAGCGGCTGGCCACGCTGCAGCTGGGGGGAAGCGGGGGAAGGGCCGGCGGAGCAACAGGATGGTCCGGCCCATGGACCAGAGTTCTTTGCCCACCCCCTGGCCCTTTAACAACCGGTTCTCCATGCAGGTCTAATTTTAGCAACCAGTTCTTGAGAACCTGTGGAAACCTGCTCCAGCTCACCACTGAATAGAACTATATGTTTTTTACATAGCAGAAGAACTATGAATATGCGAATGTGTTCAGAGCTGGGTGAAAGTTTTTTGGGGGGAATAGTACATAACCTAAAAAAATGCATTGGGGAGGCACTGAAACTATTCAGGAATTTGGATTGAATGTGGAAAATACTTTTGGCTGAAAAAATGGATTTTTTTTTAAAAGTCAAAACAGTTTGTTTTAACCATTTCAAAATGAAACATCGTCTTTTCATTTCAAAAGGATGTTTTAATTTTGAACTTTGGGTATATTTATTTTTTAAGGAGTGGAAAAAACACCTGAAACCTAAATTAATTAAAAAAACAAAAAAAAATTCATCTCCAATAAAAAACACTTCAGAATTAAAACAAAAAAAAAATCCAACCCTTCCCCCCCGCATAACCCTCACCCAAGTTAATTTAGTTTCAGATTTTTCATTTCATAGAGTTTTGGGTGTTTTCTATCCAAAATGGAAAAAAAACAAATCCAACAACTTTTTTTTTTTTGCTTTGGTGAAAAAAAACAAAAAAAATCAGTTTTGGTTCGAAATAACTACATTTTTAGTTTGGTTCCTGAGCCGAAAAAAATCAATTATTTACTCAGTTCTATACACGTTACTGCACAATACTTGTTTTTCATTTTTAAATTTTATTTTATTTTGAATATATTGGGGGAAAAAAGGTAACTGAAATTAATAGTTGTATAAAGATAACAAAAAGAAAATTCTGACTCATATGATGAAATAGAAAGTGAGCCCTCTCATACATTACAGCCCAGCATACATGTAACAGAAATAAAATTATAATTTATAATTCAGCATCATCTCTTTACATCAAACTCACATTTTCCCTTTGCACAGGAGGCACTAGTCTGAAATTGACATACATCCTCATTCCCAGTTAACAAATCAGGTAGGTTAAACTCATGTTGCTCTTTATTTCTCTCTTCAAAAACCAAAAATTCTTCATATTTCCAAATTTCTGAAATGTTCCTTCAGTGCCTGAGTGTCCTCTTCTTCCCTCTTCTGCTGGCTCTGACACATTGAAATCAATCTTTTAAAAAGCTAAACTGAGACGCTTATCTTCCAACATCCTGCACCTCTCATGGCCTGTTCACGTCTACAGGAAAATTAGAAACATGGAAAACATATTAGCCACCTGCAGATCTCATACCATTGATCCCCAGGGAATTTCACCCTATCCCAAACAAAACAAGCTGTTGATTTAAGTGAAGGTTGCTGAGAGAGATATGATTTGTACAACCTGTATTCCGGAGAGAGAATGTAAATGTTACAGGCTAAATTGTGACTTGGACTAGACACTGGAATGGGGACGAGATGGACTCTCAGACCCCTGCAATGGCTATCTGGACACTGGTTCCAGCCATGCAAAAATGAGAAAGAGAGAGATGATGCCACCCACCTGCCTCACTGGACGGAAAACTTGATGGGCCAGGGGTGACTGGGACAGCCCCGGTAGAAAGCGGGAGGAAAGCACTCACTTCAGAGGTTCTATCTACCTCTTGGCCAGCCAGGGACAGAGGAAAGTTGATTGGTCCCTGGCTGTTGCCCTTAGTTAATTTAAGCCCTAGACTGGGCCATGTGGAGCCTCTTTTTACTCCATATCAGCAGCTCCAGCCCCACCCCAGTAATGGTAGTTTCGGAGCTGTGTCTTGCCAGTGCTGTGGGTCTGACCGATGGCCTGTTTGGGGGTTCTGGTATTATGAAATTCCTGGGTATCCATAATTCAACTTAATTTGAAATTGCAACACTTTTAGTTGTAATGGGCCTGACCCATAAGAACATAAGAACGGCCATACCGGGTCAGACCAAAGGTCCATCTAGCCCAGTATCCTGTCTACCGACACTGGTCAATGCCAGGTGCCCCAGAGCGAGTGAACCTAACAGGTAATGATTAAGTGATCTCTCTTCTGCCATCCATCTCCACCCTCTGACAAACAGAGGCTAGAGACACCATTCCTTACCCAGCCTGGCTAATAGCCATTAATGGACTTAACCTCCATGAATTTATCCAGTTCTCTTTTAAACGCTGTTATACTCCTCGCCTTCACAACCTCCTCAGTAAGGAGTTCCACAAGTTGACTGTGCACTGCATGAATAACTTCCTATTATTTGTTTTAAACCTGCTGACTAATAATTTCATTTGGTGTCCCCTAGTTCTTGTAGTATGGGAATAAGTAAATAACTTTTCCTTGTCCACTTTCTCCACATCACTCATGATTTTATATACCTCTATCATATCCCCCCATAGTCTCCGCTTTTCCAAGCTGAAGAGTCCTAGCCTCTTTAATCTTTCCTCATATGGGACCCTCTCCAAACCCCTAATCATTTTATTTGCCCTTTTCTGAACCTTTTCTAGTGCCAGTAAATCTTTTTTGAGATGAGGAGACCACATCTGTACACAGTATTCGAGATGTGGGTGTACCATGGATTAATATAAAGGCAATAATATATTCTCAGTCTTATTCTCTATCCCCTTTTTATGATTCCTAACAGTGTTTATGCTCCTTTCAATTTGCATCACTAGGATTTGACTTCCACTTTTTAAAGGAAGTCTTTTTATCTCTCACTGCTTCTTTTACAGGGTTCTGTGGCACCTTATAGACTAACAGACATTTTGCAGCATGAGCTTTCGTGGGTGAATACCCACTTCTTCGGATGCAAGTAGTGGAAATTTCCAGGGGCAGGTATATATAAGCAAGCAAGAAGCAAGCTAGAGATAACGAGGTCTCTACTGAGAGACAGCAGCCCACTCGTCACCCTAATGGGGGCAAGATATTTGGATGGGACGTAGTTGAAGAGAGATATAAAATGTAGAATATGAGTCTCCAGAAGTGCTGAAGTGAAGCTTGTCAGCTGCGCCATGGAAATCCCTTGGGCTGAGCCAATCAGCACATAGAACAAAGCCCAGCCGTGGAGACAGGCTATAGTCACTGTCTGGGCCCTGTGGGAGGCCTGAGAATTTACAAGGATAAAGGACCCTCAGCACAAGTCTCTGAAGAGAGACTTCCTCTGGGAAGAGACAATGGTCTGTACCCACAAAGAAAGAGGAGAGGGGACAAGAGCTCCCTTTCACCCAGGAGGCAGCTGACAGCGTTTCTCTAAGGAAAAGGAGGTCACAGCCACACCTGGAGTAACAGCCTGGAAGGACTGTGGGGTGAGCATTGCTCTACCAGACAGAAAAGTATCTCGTTCAATGAGTCCAGGCTCTAGTCAGTGTGGTACGATTTTATGGGCCATGGAACCAATTCTTTCCAACCCGTCTCCTTGCTGCCCCTCGAATCTCTACACCCTGTGAAATCACTTGTCCTTGGTATGAATATGAAGGAATCTAGGGCTGTGTGTTGATCGGGGCAGAGATGGGAGGTGGAACGGGTCACCTTGAGACCCTGTTCCTTTGGGAGCAGAAGATCTGTGACTGCTGTGAATGCCCGAGACAGGGACTGGATGCTACAAAGGGACACTCGGTGGGCCGAAGGGTGAAGTGTCCCTATTGCCAATCTGGAGAGAGGTCACCCCCCACCCCACAAGGCCTAGAGGGCACATCTTGTGTGGCCTGTGGCCGAGGGAGCCGGGGAGCTGACCCCCAGCGGGCACAGACAAGACTTCCTCATTGTAGGGGCCCATGGCACCGCACTAGGGCATTAGGGCCAGCACAACTGCAAAAGGAGAGAGCCCCCTACTGACTCACCCCTACCTGCACCATGGGCCCCCTTTGGGGACAGCACTGACATCAAGAGGAAAGTGTGAGTCTCCCCTACTGAGCCCCGACACCGCTCCATTCAGCACGGGGCAATTAGGGTCAGCACAGACTGAGAGAAGAGGGCTCTCTACGGGACCCGCCAAATTGCTCCCCGAATACAGGCCCCAAGCACCATGCTGGGGTCAGTACTGGCTGTGACAGGACAATGCCCCGTAATGTGCTTCCCAGCCTGCTCCCTGAAACAGGCAGAGTGGTAGATGAAGGTTACCTGAGCACACAACACCGGCATCTTCTCCGTGGTTACAGTTATGGTCTCCCCAAGTCCGAGCCCCGCAACGAGAGAGGGCAGCTTCTGTCCCTGCGCAGTTGACGTTATCCAGCCAGATAAGGTCTGATCCTCGCCCAAATCGAGCCCCTCCTGGGGCTGATAGCGCCGTCCCACAGCCCAACTGCCTGCACACGACTCCAGCATCAGTTATGTTCCAGTCGTCATCACACACGGTTCCCCACACCTGGTTGTACAGCACCTCGACTCTCCCAGCACAGGGACTTGGGCCATTCACCAGTCGGAGCTGAGCCACTTCTGAGATGCCAGAGTCTGCAAACACCCAAGGCAATAAACACTCAGGGATGGTGCTTGTTCCCTATAGTTTGCTCTGGCTGCCATTCAGTCCCAGTGTGGCAGACTGGTTGGTTCAGGTAGGCTGGGAATGGGACACTGCGGGGTTCCTCTATGGAGGTCACCAGTTCTGATCCAGCCCCAGGTATTGGGGAATAGCTGACTCGTGGGATGGAGAATGGGACACAGGGTCTTTCTCTCCAGGGGATGCTGGCTCCAGTACAGTCTGTGCGAGGGGGATGAACTTATGCAGTATATTGGGGGAAGGAGACCTGGGGCTTCTCCCCCGGAGGGCACCATTTCCCGTTTCATCCCAGCTCAGCCCAGTGGCTGGTGTGGGAGGAACAGGCACTTGGGCTTTCACGTCTGGGGCCCTGGGTCCAAGCTGGTAGTGAGTGGAAGTCGCAGCCATTGCAGCTCTCTGATGCCCAAAATGTGAAATGAGCCGCTGGGGTTAATCCCCCTCCATGACAGGACAGGTGGGTGCAGGCCAGGCCAGCCCTCAGTCTGAGCGGCTCCCAGCCGAGGGGCAAATGGGAAAAACTGGTCAGGAGACTGAACTGCCCTTTGCCCCTGCCTGGGCTCCCTCCCCGTTTGGGCCCCGATGACCCTGCCTGACCAGAGCCAACAGCAGCAGCCTCATGGGGCTGTAGTTCTGCTCCCCAAAGACTCCACTGGGGCTGACTCAGCTCCTCTATATTCCACAGCGTCCAGACAGACAGGGCCACTGATAAACTGAGCACCCTCCTGTGGTGACGGCACCTCGACAGTCCATCTCCTGGTACCCCACCCCCACCTCTCACAGGTCCAGGTAGCATCACGGCCCCCAGTGTCAGTACACAGCATCTTCATTTGCCCTGTGCAGGGGTGGGGCCACTCACCAGCCACAGCCAGAGCTGAGATGATGCAAGTCTAACAATAACTAAAGACAAAAATATCTGTTGGGGCAGATCCTATCCCAGGGTAAATCTGGGTCACCTCAGACTGACACAGCTCAAACAGCCGCTGCCAGAGCCAAAATTTCAATCAGCCTCACTGGGCATGGGTGAGCCCTTCGGATGCTGGATGGCTGGGGATTTCCACCGGTATCCAACAGCCAGAATGCCCTGCACTCTGCCACACAGCCCGCCTTGTTAACTATTCACTGGTGGGGAAACTAGGACATGTAGTGAGGAAGTAATGGGCTGAGACCAGGGGTGAGTCTGGTGGAGGCAGGATTTGAACCCAGGTCTCCAGTCCTACACTTGAATGACTAGACTAATTAACCTTAACTTGTCCCTTCCTCACCCCAATTAATGAGAGAGCTGCACCCTGCAGCATGCACCCCACACATACAGACAGACTCCACACCTTCTGCCTATGTTTGTATTTACCTGTCATGGGGAATCCTGTCATGGAAGCTGGAAGAAAGCAAAGAGATGAGGTAAGTGTCTGTCTCCATGGCTGGTCACCATGGGGATCTCCAAACATTGGCTGACGTAAGCCGTGGCCTGAGTGAGCTCTCACCTGCCATCTCTTGATGCACTGAGAGAAAAGACTCAGCTGCATATTGTATTTCAGTGACCTATCTACTGCCTCTCCTGTCAGCGTCGGTCACATCTACACAGAAGTGCTATAGCTGCAGAGCTGCCACTGTAATGTTTAGTGCAGAAGAGCCCTAAGTAGCCGGCAAAGCACAAGTCCTGGCCTCTCTTAGATCCAAAGAGAGAACAAAGAACCAACAAAGAACACAGACAAAGACTTCCCTCCACAGAGATTTGAAATTATCTTGTCCCTTGATTGGTCCTCTGGTCAGGTGTTCATCAGGTTACTGAGCTTGTTAACCCTTTACAGGTAAAAGAGACCTTAACCCTTAACTATCTGTTTATGACAGGGTGGGTGTTCGAATTTATGGGGGGGGGGTGTCAGAGACGATGAGATATAAAAAAGAGATATGAATAAAGTAAATGTTTTGTTAGGCTAATGCAAATTTAACATAAGGATAATACAAGTTATACCAAAACATATAACAGGTCTAGATTTCTAACATTATATAATTTTTTTTTAAAAAATGTATTTAATTTAAATTGGCTTTAGAAAAGTAAGCCATCATGGGATAAGGGGAAAGTCCTCTCATGGATCAATATCTGGTTAAAAGGTGGGAAACAAAGGGTAGGAATAAATTATCAGTTTTTCAGAATAGAGAGAGATAAATAGTGGTATCCCTAAGGGGTTGGTACTGGGACCAGTACTGTTCAACATATTCATAAATGATCTAGAAAAATAAGTAAACAGTGAGGTGGCACAGCTCAAACAGCCACTGCCAGAGCCAAAATTTCAATCAGCCTTACTGGGCAAGGGTGAGCCCTTCGGATGCTGGATGGCTGGGGATTTCCACCGGTATCCAACAGCCAGAATGCCCTGCACTCTGCCACACAGCCCACCTTGTTAACAATTAACTTGTGGGGAAACTAGGACATGTAGTGAGGAAGTGATGGGCTGATACCATGGGGTGAGTCTGATGGAGGCAGGAGTTGAACCCAGGTCTCCAGTCCTACACTTGAATGACTAGATTAAATAACCTTAACTCATCCCTTCATCACCCCAATTTATGAGATAGCTGCACCCTGCAGCATGCACCCCACACATATGGACAGACTTCACACCCTATGTCTATGTTGGTATTTACCTGTCATGGGGAATCCTGTCATGGAAGCTGGAAGAAAGCAAAGAAATGAGGTAAGTCTCTGTCTCCATGGCTGGTCACCATGGGGATCTCCAAACATTGGCTGATGTAAGCTGTGGCCTGAGTGAGCTCTCCCCTCACATCTCTTGATGCACTGAGAGAAAAGACTCAGCTGCATGTTGTATTTCAGTGACCTATCTACTGCCTCTCATACAGGTGGATTGACCCTCCTGCCCCTCCTGTCGGCATCGGTCGCATCTACACAGAAGTGCTGTAGCTGCAGAGCTGCCACCGTGCCACTGTAATGTTTCCAGTGCAGAAGAGCCCTAAGTAGCCGACAAAAGACAAGACCTGGTGAGCGACGTCAGAACCAGTGACACTGCACCTGCCCTTCCAAACTGAGCCACCTACTTTCACACTGCCTGCACCTCTGAAGGACCCCCACACCCTGCTCCCCTCATGCCTGGCTCCCCCCAAACCTGGAGTTTGACAGCCCCACATGCTGTCTAATGGAGTGCTAAGCTGTAGTATACTGCTCAGCCACTAGGTGGCGATGCGTGTCGAATACTGTAATTCCTCACTTAACGTTGTAGTTATGGTCCTGAAAAATGCGACTTTAAGCAAATTGATGTTAAGCGAATCCAATTTCCCCATAAGAATTAATGTAAATAGGTGGGATCAGGTTCCAGGGAAAAAAAATTTTGCCAGACAAAAGGCATTATATACATTTTAAACAATTTTAAACAAGCAATTTAATACAGGTATTAAACAAGCTGGCAGCCCCCCATCAGCTCCCCTAACCCCCCCCCCAGTGCCTCCCGCCTGCCGGTGGCCCCCAGCAATCAGCGTCTTCCCCCTACTTCCCCCGCCTCCTGCCCGTGGCAATCAGCTGTCTTGTGGTGCACAGCCTCCCCCCTTCCTCCCTCCATCATCAGTGGTTTCCCCAGAAATTGAAATAGGGGGTGTATTCGAATTTACAGGGGGGGTGTCAGAGCCGATGAGATATATAAAAGAGATATGAATAAAGAAAAATGTTTTGTTAGGATAATGCAAATTTAACAGAAGGATAATACAAGTTAAACCAAAACATATAACAGGTCTAGATTTCTAACAACATATAATTTAAAAAAATTGTATTTAATTTAAATTGACTTTTGAAAAGTAAGCCATCATGGGATAAGGGGAAAGTCCTCTCATGGATCTGGTTAAAAGGTGGGAAACAAAGGGTAGGAATACATTATCAGTTTTTCGGAATGGAAATAAATAAATAGTGCTATCCCTGAGGGGTTGGTACTGGGACCAGTACTGTTCAACATGCTCATAAATGATCTAGAAAAATGGGTAAACAGTGAGGTGGCAAAATTTGCAGATGATATAAATCTATTCAAGATAGTTAAGGATGGAAGAATCCCATTCTCTGTAACAGACTACGGACCGAATGTCTAGGAAGCAGTTCTGCAGAAAAGTACCTAGGAGTTCCAGTGGACAAGAAGCTGGATATGAGTCAACAGTGTGCCCTTGTTGTCAAGAAAGCTAACAGCATTTTGGGCTGTATAATTAGGGGCATTGCCAGCAGATGGAGGGACGTGGTCATTCCCCTCCATTCGACATTGGTGAGGCCTCATCTGGAGTACTGTTTCCAGTTTTGGGCCCCACACTACAAGAAGGATGTGGAAAAATTGGAAAGAGTCCAGCAGAGAGCAACAAAAATGATTAGGGGGCTGGAACACATGACTTATGAGGAGAGGCTGAGGGAACTGGGATTGTTTAGTCTGCAGAAGAGAAGAATGAGGGGGGATTTGATAGCTGCTTTTGTTGGGGACTTTAACCCCGACAGCGAAATTCGTTGTCTGTTCACAGAGAGACAGGCAACACCAGCAAGGTCCGATCAAAAGCCCTTTATTGACAAGTGCATGCATCAACAAAGGGCCGCTCGTCTCCAGTGAGAACCAGCAGCACTTTTCAGCTTAGTATTAGCCTATATAGACAGTTTTATTACATCATACGTCACTCACTTGAGTAAAACCCACCCCCCTTTGTTTAACAACTTAAAACTAGACACTTTTAATATACACACATGCCTAGACTTTATGTCTACAACTTTAGATTATTAATTATATCTTAACAACACCCAAAAGTTAGAAATACAGGGGAGTTTTTAAACAAACCTATAACTCAACTAAAAAGTTAGAATCTGAACTGTGGGATGCTAGAGTTTCTTATCAGCTCTTCAAACACTGTCCTTAGCACAGCTAATGGTATGCCAGCAATGCAATCCCTGGTTTATCTCAGGCTTATCTCACGTTTTCCAGGGCTCTGTAAAACAATGCTGCTTCTCAGTACTTTTCCACTCTGGGATTACCCAGAAACCTCTTTTAGCCTGACTTTAGTCAGGTTGGCATAACTGTTTTGCCTGCTATATTTTCATTCAGGCCTAACACTTTCAACTACCTGAAAGGGGGTCCCAAAGAGGATGGATCTAGACTGTTCTCAGTGGTACCAGATGACAAAACAAGAAGTATTGGTCTCAAGTTGCAGTGCAGGAGGTTTAGGTTGGATATTAGGAAAAACTTTTTCACTAGGAGGGTGGTGAAGCACTGGAATGAGTTACTTAGGGCGGTGGTGGAATCTCCTTCCTTAGAGGTTTTTAAGGTCAGGCTTGACAAAGCCCTGGCTGGGATGGTTTCGTTGGGGATTACTCCTGCTTTGAGCAGGGCATTGGACTAGATACCTCCTGAGAACCCTTCCAACCCTGACATTATATGATTCTAAGTCCCAGGCAGACTGCAAAAAGTTACAAAGGGAACTCACAAAACAGAGGCCTGGTCTACACTAGGACTTTAATTCGAATTTAGCAGCGTTAATTCGAATTAACCGTGCACCCGTCCACACCAGGAAGTCATTTAATTCGACCTAGAGGGCTCTTTAGTTCGAATTTGGTACTCCACCCCGACGAGGGGAGTAGCGCTAAATTCAACATGGCCATGTCGAATTAGGCTAGGTGTGGATGCAAATTGAACTTACTAGCTCCGGGAGCTATCTCACACTGCACCACTCTGTTGATGCTCTGGACAGCAGTCTGAGCTTGGATGCTCTGACCAGCCACACAGGAAAAGTCCCGGGAAAATTTGAATTCCTTTTCCTGTCTGGACAGTTAGAATCTCATTTCGTGGTTGGACATCGGGGCGAGCTCAGCAGCACCGGCAGCGATGCAGAGCTCTCCAGCAGAGGAGTTCATGTAATCTCTGAATAGAAAGAGGGACCCAGCATACACTGACCGAGAACTCTTGGATCTGATTGGTGTGTGGGGCGATGAGTCTGTGCTTTCGGAGCTGCGCTCCAAAAAACGGAATGCAAAGACCTATGAGAAGGTCTCCAAAGCCATGAGAGACAGAGGATACAGCCGGGATGCAACGCAGCGCCGCGTGAAAATCAAGGACCCCAGACAAGGCTACCAAAAAATCAAAGCGGCAAACGGACGCTACGGAGCCTGCCACCACTGCCCCACCAGTGACCATGGACTCTGACGATGGGACAGTGTCGACGGCCAGTTCCTCGGCGATGTTCGCCGACGGGGAAGATGAGGAAGCGTTTGTGGAGGACGAGGCAGGCGACAGCGCTTACAACGCTGGTTTCCCCGACAGCCAGGATCTCTTCATCACCGTCACGGAGATCCCCCAACAACCCTTCCCGGCCGTTAACCCAGACCCTGAATCAGGGGAAGGATCACTCGGTAAGTGCTTTAACCATGTAAACTTTTATTCTTAATATAACAGGAATCTGAAGTATGTCAAAAGGAGGTCTCTCTCTATATATGGGGATAGAACAGAAATCCTCCTGGGAGATCTCCACGAAGCTCTCCTGGAGGTAATCAAAAAGCCTCCGCAGGAGGTTCCTGGGGAGAGCTGCCTTATTGGGTGCTCCGTGGTAGCACACTTTTCCGCGCCAGGCTTTCATGAGGTACTCAGGGAGCATTGCCTCCACGAGCACGGCTGCATAGGGCCCTGGTTTGTGCTGGCTTTCACGCAGCATGCGCTCTCTATCTCCTTCAGTGACCGTCCTCAGTGTGATCTCGCTCGGAGACTCCTGCATCTAATTAGGGGAATTACTGTAATGTTACGCCTGGTCCAAAGTATTTTTCAAAAAACTCCGGACAGACGGCATAGCACAGACTCAGCACACTGCTGCGTGACGAGCGTAACGGAAAGCCAAAGAATCAAATGGACGCTCATGGAGGGAGGGGGGACTGAGGACGCAAGGTATCCCACAGTTCCTGCTGTCTCTGAAAAGCATTTGCATTCTTGGCTGAGATCCAAATGCTTCTAGGGTAAAACACAGTGTCCGCGGTGGGTCAGGGCATAGCTCGGCAATTTACGCACCCCCCCACCCCCAGAAGTGAAAGGGAAAACAATCCTCTGTTGACGCTTTTACATGTCACCGTATCTTTACTGAATGCTGAAGATAGACGGGATGCTGCAGCACTGAACACCGACATCCTCACTCCCCCCCCGCCATGGGTGGCTGATGGTGCAATATGACTGATATCCATCATCATCATCAGCCTATTGGCACATGGGGCAGTGCAAAAGGACTGGTAACCATGCGTACTAGCATCCATGAGGTCGATCAAGGGCGCCTGGCCCTAATTTTTGCTGGTAGATGGTGCAGTATGGCTGGTAACCGTCCTCATCATATCAACAGGGGGCTGAGCTTCATCAGCCCCCACCCTTCATGTGTAAAGAAAAGATTTAATTGCCCCTGGACTAGCAGCAGGATGCTGGGCTCCTCTCCTCCACACTCCTTAATGTCCTATCTGGACTATCATAGCAACTGGAGGCTGCCTTCCACTCATTTCTCACTAACAAGGCACTGTGTCTTATTCCTGCATTCTTTATTACTTCATCACACAAGTGGGGGGACAATGCTATGGTAGCCCAGGAAGGCTGGGGAAGAATGGAATGAACAGGTGGGGTTGTTGCAGGAGCACCCCCTGTGAATAGCATACAGATCATAATCTATGCAGGATCTGACACAGAGCAGCTGTGCTCTCTGGTTCTCTGATACAGTGGTTCTCTAGTACACTTGCCCATATTCTAGGCAGGACTGATTCTATTTTTACATACAAAAAAGGAGGGATTGACTCAGGGAGTCATTCCCAATTTTGGCTTTTGCGCCCCTGGCTAAGAGCAGCCAGGGGCACTTTTGACAGCAGCAAATGGTGCAGTGCAAAAGGACTGGTAACCATGCCCATCTTATTACCAATTTATGGTATGGTAGATGGTACAGTATGGCTGGTAACCATCTCTGCTATCATGCAAAAGCAAAAGCATGCTGCTGTGTAGCGCTGCTGGACTGCCTCTGTCAGCGGCATCTAGTACACATACGGTGACAGACACAAAAGGCAAAATAGGCTCCATGGTTTCCACGCTGTGGCGTCTGCCAGGACAATCCAGGGAAAACGGGCTTGAAATGATTGTCTGCTGTAGCTTTCCCGGAGGAAGGGATGACTGACGACATTTACCCAGAACCACCCACGAAAATGGTTTTTGCCCCATCAGGCACTGGGATCTCAACCCAGAATTCACAGAGACAGACTAGACTGTGTTCATTGTTCGCAAAAAATTATCTTTGCAAGGAATTCACTCCCTTTTTCACACAGCTTCGACTGTCTCCAGACCTGCCACAGCATCCCCCTCACAGAGGCTGGCAAAGATTAGGTGGCGAAAGAAAAAGACAGGGGACGAGATGTTCGCTGAACTTATGGGGTGCTCCCGAGACGAGGCGGACCAGCAGAGCCAGTGGAGGGAGACCCTCTCTCTGTACCAGTGCTCACACAGCGAACGGGAGGAGAGGTGGCGTGAGGAAGACAAGCAGGCGACTCAAACGCTGCTTGGACTAATGAGGGAGCAAACGGACATGCTCCTGCGCCTTGTGCATGTTCTGCAGGACCTCAGGCAGGAGGACAAAGCCCCCCTTCAGTGTATCTGCAACCGCCCTCCCCCGCCACAAAGTCCCATACCCCCTCACCCAAAATAACCAGAAGGAGGGGCGCCAGAGGCCGTGTAAACTGTCACTGCACCCCAGCAGAGTGCTCAAGTACCCAAAAGCTCTCATAGCCTAAATTTTGAGAAGTCCTTTCCTTCCCGCCTCACCCAAGCCCCCATCCCAGTTTCATCCCCTAACTGTCTAGTTGATAATAAAAAATACTTTTCTGTTAATTACTGTTTCTGTTATGTTCTTTTAGAGGAGACTGTGTTTGAAGGGGGGGGAAGGGGGTTGGTAATTTGATAGGACAATCACCTTTACCAGGGTACAGACATGGGGGCAGGATCAGCAGCAGGTCACACACACACACTGCAGTCAGTACGACCCTCGTCGGTATGGGAGGTGGTTTGCAGGTTCTGTGTGGGTGGGGGGGGTACGTGACTTTGTAGCAGGGGAGGGGGGTTACAGATCTCATGCAACGGTCCCTGTCCTGGACCACAGAGCCCGCAGCAGAGGAATCTGTATCCGTCCTCCCCCGCCAAAAGGCCACATAGCCCCCGCACACAGAGTCCCAAAAAGGAGGGATGGCAGGCTCCGTTGAAACATCCAGTCCGGCACTGCAGACCGCTATGGGAGCAGGAGCCTGTCATTCCTCGAGTTTACAGGTGGTCTTTACATCACTGCACACCCTACCCAGCACAGTCCGTGTCCCAGTCTCAACCCTGTAACGCAAAGTCATCAATAAAGAAAGCTTTGTAAAGTTACAGTGGAACATGTATTTTATTTTTAAATGTGTGTTGGAAGTTGGGGAAGCGGGGTGGGCGGGGTATGTAACTGCAGATGCTAGTCAACAGTAACTTGGTAAAGAAACAGGGGCAGGTTCAGCTTCTCTGTAAAGAAACTGAACAGTCACAGGTCACGCTGCTCACTGCTCGCTGGTACTTGAAGAGTTCCTTGTCGCTGTGCAAGGCGCCTGCACAGAGCTTCACGAGCCAGGGCATTAGCGGGTAGGCTGGGTCCCCGACGATCACTATAGGCACCTGCACATCCCCAAGAGTTATTTTGTGGTCCGGGAAGAAACTACCTTCCTGCAGGCGTCTAAACAGACCAGAGTTCCTGAAAACACACACGTCATGAACTTTCCCTGGCCACCCGACGTTGATGTTGGTAAAACGTCCCCCATGGTCCACCAGTGCTCGCAGCACCATTGAAAAGTAGACCGATTTCTCAGCAGCTGACTGTGGAAGAGGTGGACGATAAGGTGCGAGGAGTTGACAACAGCCATAACTGCAGCGGGCTCCGTGCTTGCAGTGCTGTGGCATCCGCGCTGTCACTGAGCAGAAACGTGCACGAACAGATTGCCCGCAGGTGCTTTCAGGGAGGGAGGGAGGGAGGGAGGGCGTGATTGACGGTTCAATGACGACAGTTACCCAAAACCACCCTCGACACATTTTTTCCCCCAGCATGCATTGGGGGGAAATCCCAGAATTCAAATGGGCAGCGGGGACTGCGGGAACTGTGGGATAGCTTCCCACAGTGCACCGCTTCCAAAGTCGACACTGGCCCCGTTACTGTGGACTCACACAGTCGAACTAGTGTATTTACTGTGGATACACAACTTCGACTTCATAAGGTCGATTCCACAAATTCGAATTAAGTTGATTCGAAATAGTCTTGTACTGTAGACGTACCCAGAGTAACAGGGCAACAAAATGGCAGATGAAATTCAATGCTGATAAATGCAAAGTAATGCACATTGGAAAACAATCTCAACTATACATACTGTGACAGACCCAGGCCAGTGGGGTACAGGAGTCTGGTAGAGGGCAAATATACTGGTCACTGGTGAGTAGTTTTCTGTTCCCTAAGTGACCAAAGCAGGGGCTGCACTAGAGTAATCAGGAACCTGCTAGAACCAATTAAGGCAGCCAGGCTGATTAGAACACCTGCAGCCAATCAAGGCAGGCTAATCATAAGAACATAAGAACATAAGAAAGGCCGTACCGGGTCAGACCAAAGGTCCATCTAGCCCAGTATCTGTCTACCGACAGTGGCCAATGCCAGGGGCCCCTGAGGGAGTGAACATAACAGGCAATGATCAAGTGATCTCTCTCCTGCCATCCATCTCCATCCTCTGATGAACAGAGGCTAGGGACACCATTCTTACCCATCCTGGCTAATAGCCATTTATGGACTTAGCCACCATGAATTTATCCAGTCCCCTTTTAAACATTGTTATAGTCCTAGCCTTCACAACCTCCTCAGGTAAGGAGTTCCACAAGTTGACTGTGTGCTGCGTGAAGAAGAACTTCCTTTTATTTGTTTTAAACCTGCTGCCTATTAATTTCATTTGGTGACCCCTAGTTCTTGTATTATGGGAAGAAGTAAATAACTTTTCCTTATCCACTTTCTCAACATCACTCAAGATTTTATATACCTCTATCATGTCCCCCCTTAGTCTTCTCTTTTCCAAACTGAAGAGTCCTAGCCTCTTTAATCTTTCCTCATATGGGACCCTCTCTAAACCCCTAATCATTTTAGTTGCTCTTTTCTGAACCTTTTCTAGTGCTAGAATATCTTTTTTGAGGTGAGGAGACCACATCTGTACACAGTATTCGAGATGTGAGCGTACCATGGATTTATATAAAGGCAATAATATATTCTCAGTCTTATTCTCTATCCCCTTTTTAATGATACCTAACATCCTGGTTGCTTTTTTGACCGCCTCTGCACACTGCGTGGACATCTTCAGAGAACTATCCACGATAACTCCAAGATCTTTTTCCTGACTCGTTGTAGCTAAATTAGCCCCCATCATGTTGTATGTATAGCTGGGGTTATTTTTTCCAATGTGCATTACTTTACATTTATCCACATTAAATTTCATTTGCCATTTTGTTGCCCAATCACTTAGTTTTGTGAGATCTTTTTAAAGTTCTTCACAATCTGCTTTGGTCTTAACTATCTTGAGTAGTTTAGTATCATCTGCAAACTTTGCCACCTCACTGTTTACCTCTTTCTCCAGATCATTTATGAATAAATTGAATAAGATTGGTCCTAGGACTGACCCTTGGGGAACACCACTAGTTACCCCTCTCTATTCTGAGAATTTACCATTAATTCCTACCCTTTGTTCCCTGTCCTTTAACCAGTTCTCAATCCATGAAAGCACTTTTCCTTTTATCCCATGACAACTTAATTTACGTAAGAGCCTTTGGTGAGGGACCTTGTCAAAGGCTTTCTGGAAATCTAAGTACACTATGTCCACCGGATCCCCCTTGTCCACATGTTTGTTGACCCCTTCAAAGAACTCTAATAGATTAGTAAGACACGATTTCCCTTTACAGAAACAATGTTGAATATTGGTCAAGAGTTTATGTTTTTCTATGTGTCAGGGCGCCTGGGTTTAAAAAGGAGCTCACTCCACTCAGGGAAGGGTGAGTGTGTGTGACGAGCTGGGAGCAAGAGGTGCAAGGAGCTGAGAGTGAAAGGGTGTGCTGCTGGAGGACTAAGGAGTACAAGTGTTATCAGACACCAGGAGGAAGGTCCTGTGGTGAGGATAAAGAAGGTGTTTGGAGGAGGCCATGGGGAAGTAGCCCAGGGGGTTGTAGCTGTCATGCAGCTGGTGCAGGAGGCACTATAGACAGCTGCAATCCACAGGACCCTGGGCTGGGACCCGGAGTAGAGGGCGGGCTGGGGTTCCCCCCAAACCTCCCAACTCCTGATCAGACACAGGAGGAGTTGACCCAGACTGTGGGGAAGATCACTGAGGTGAGCAAATCTGCCAAATAAGCGCAGGACCCACCAATATAGAGGAGGAACTTTATCACGATACAAAATGATGGAGTATGAATTAGCTATTCAACACTCAAGAAAGATCTTGGAATCATTGTGGATAGTTTTCTGAAAACATCCAATCAACGTGCAGTGACAGCGAAAAAAGCAAAGGGAATGTTGGGAATCATTAAGAAAGGGATAGATAATAAGACAGAAAATATCATATTGCCTGTATATAAATCCATGGTACGTGCACACCTTGAATACAGTGTGCAGATCTAGTCACCCCATCCCCAAAAAAATATAGTGGAATTTGAAAGGGTACAGAGATGGGCAACTAAAAGTATTAGGGGTATGAAACAGGAGGAGAGATTAAAATGACTGAGAATTTTCAGCTTAGAACAGAGATGACTAAGGGGGGGATATGATAGACATCTATAAAATCTTGACTGGTGTAAAGAAAGTGAATAAGGAAATGTTATTTAATCCTTAACTTAACACAAGAACTAGCAGTCACCCAATGAAATTAATAGGCAGCAGCTTTTAAAAAAACAAGAGGAAGTATTTCTTCACACAACATACAATCAACCCGTGGAACTTTTTGCCAGGGGATGCTGTGAAGACCAAAACTATAACAGGATTTTAAAAAGAACTAGATAAATTCCTGGAGAATAGTTCCATCAGTGGCTATTAGCCAGGATGGGGAGGGATAGAACACCATGCTCTGAGTGTCCCTCTCCAAACCCCTAATCATTTTAGTTGTCCTTTTCTGAACCTTTTCTATTGCCAGTATAATTTTTTTGAGGTGAGGAGACCATATCTGTAAGCAGTATTCGAGATGTGGGCGTACCATGGATTTATATAAAGGCAATAATATAGTCTCAGTCTTATTCTCTATCCCCTTTTTAATGATTCCTAACATCCTGTTTGCTTTTTTGACCGCCTCTGCACACTGCGTGGCCATCTTCAGAGAACTATCCACGATGACGCCAAAATCGTTTTCCTGACTCGCTGTAGCTAAATTAGCCCCCATCATATTGTATGTATAGTTGGGGTTATTTTTTCCAATGTGCATTACTTTACATTTATCCACATTCAATTTCATTTGCCATTTTGTTGCCCAATCATTTAGTTTTGTGAGATCTTTTTCAAGTTCTTCACAGTCTGCTTTGGTCTTAACTATCTTGAGCAGTTTCGTGTCATCTGCAAACTTTGCCACCTCAATGTTTACCCCTTTTTCCAGATCATTTATGAATAAATTGAATAGGATTGGTCCTAGGACTGGCCCTTGGGGAACACCACTAGTTACCCCCTCTCCATTCTGAGAAATTACCATTAATTCCTATCCTTTGTTCCCTGTCTTTTAATCAGTTCTCAGTCTATGAAAGGACCTTCCCTTTTATCCTATGACAACTTAATTTACATAACAGCCTTTGGTGAGGGACCTTGTCATAGGCTTTCTGGAAATCTAAGTACACTGCATCCACTGGATCCCCCTTGTCCACATGTTTCTTGACCCCTTCAAAGAACTCTAATAGATTAGTAAGATACGATTTCCCTTTACAGAAACCAGGTTGACTATTGCTCAACAGTTTGTTTTGAGTTTATCAATTAATTCCAAAACCTCCTCTAGTGACACTTCAATCTGTGACAGTTCCTCAGATTTGTCACCTACAAAAGCCAGCTCAGGTTTGGGAATCTCCCTAACATCCTCAGCCGTGAAGTCTGAAGCAAAGAATCCATTTAGATTCTCCGCAATGACTTTATCGTCTTGAAGTGCTCCTTTTGTATCTCGATCGTCAAGGGGCTCCACTGGTTGTTTAGCAGGCTTCCTGCTTCTGATTTACTTAAAAAACATTTTGTTATTATCTTTGAAGTTTTTGGATAGTCGTTCTTCAAACTCCTCTTTGGCTTTTCTTATTACACTCTTGCACTTACTTTGGCAGTCTTTATGCTCCTTTCTATGACTCGCTAGGATTTGACTTCCAATTTTTAAAGGAAGTCTTTTTATCTCTCACTGCTTCTTTTACAGGGTTCTTAAGCCACGGTGGCTCCTTTTTAGTTCTTTTACTGTGTTTCTTAATTTGGGGTATACACTGAAGTTGGGCCTCTATTATGGTGTCTTTAATAAGCGCCCATGCAGCTTCCAGGGATTTCACTTTAGTCACTGTACCATTTAACTTTTGTTTAACTAACCCCCTCATTTTTGCATAGTTCCCCCTTATGAAATTAAATGCCACAGTGCCATCTCAACTGCTGTTGAGATGTTCTTCCTACAGGGATGTTGAATGCTATTGTATTATGGTCACTATTTCCAAGCGGTCCTGCTATAGTTACCTCTTGGACCAGCTCCTGAGCTCCACTCACGATTAAATCTAGTGTTGCCTCTCCCCTTGTGGGTTCCCATACCAGCTGCTCTATGAAGCAGTCATTAAAAGTATTGAGAAATTTTATCTCTGCATTTTGTCCTGAAGTGAAATGTCCCCAGTCAATATGGGGATAATTGAAATCCCCCACTATGAATGAGTTCTTAATTTTCATAGCCTCTCTAATTTCCCTTAGCATTTCATCACCACTATCACTGTCCTGGTCAGGTGGTCGATAATAGATCCCTAATGTTATATTCTTATTAGAGCATGAAATTTCTATCCATAGAGATTCTATGGAACATGTGGATTCACTTAAGATTTTTACTTCATTTCATTCTACATTTTCTTTCACATATAGTGCCACAGCCACCCCTGCATGACCTGTTCTGTCCTTCCGAAATATTTTGTACCCCGGAATGATTGTGTCCCATTGATTGCTCTCAGTCCACCAGGTTTCTGTGATGCCTATTATATCAATGTCCTCCTTTATCACAAGGCACTCTAGTTCACCCATCTTATTATTTAGACTTCTAGCATTTGTGTACAACCACTTTAAAAACTTGTCACTGTTTATTTGCCTGCCCTTTTCTGATGTGCCAGATTCTTTTTTATGTGACTGTTTATCATCTGATCTGGCCCTTACATTATACTCTTCCATCCTCTGCTCCTGACTATAACCTGGAGATTCTCTGTCATCAGACTCTCCCCTAAGAGAAGTCTGTGTCTGAGCCACATGCTCCTCTGCAGCAGTCGGCTTTCCCCCATCTCCTAGTTTAAAAACTGCTCTACAATCTTTGTAATGTTTAGAGCCAGCAGTCTGGTTCCACTTTGGTTTAGGTGGAGCCCATCTCTCCTGTATAGGTTCCCCCCATCCCAAAAGTTTCCCCAGTTCCTAATAAATGTAAACCCCTCCTCTCTACATCATCATCTCATCCACCCATTGAGACTCTGAAGCTCTGCCTGCCTACCTGGCCCTGCGCATGGAACTGGTGGCATTTCTCAGAATGCCACCATAGAGGTCCTGGATTTCAGTCTCTTCCCTAGCAGCCTACATTTGGCCTCCAGGACATCTCTCCTACCCTTCCCTATGTCATGGGTACCTACATGTACCACGACCAACAGCTCCTCCCCAGCACTACACATAAGTCTGTCTAGATGCCTCGAGAGTTCCGCAACCTTCGCACCCAGGCAGGCAAGTCACTATACAGTTCTCCCGGTCATCACAAACCCAGCTATCTACGTTTCTAATGATCGAATCTCCCATTACTAACACCTGCCTTTTCCTAGCAACTGGAGTTCCCTCCCCTGGAGTGGCAACCTCAGTGTGAGAGGTAACCCCAGCACCATCTGGAAGGAGGGTCCCAACCAGGGGCAGCTCTAGGATTTGCGTTGCCCCAAGCACAGCGGCACGCCGCAGGGGGCGCTGTGGCGGTCGCCGGTCCCACGGCTCCGGTGGACCTCCTGCAGATGTGCCTGCGGAGGGTCCGCTTCTCCCACGGCGCCGGTGGACCTCCCACATGCACGCCTGCGGATGCTCCACCGAAGCCGCGGGACCAGCGGACCCTCCGCAGGCATGCCTGCGGGAGGTCCACCGGAGCCTCCTGCCGCTCTCCCGCGGCACACCGCCCCAAGCGCGCGCTTGGTGCGCTGGGGTCTGGAGCCGGCCCTGGTCCCAACTATGGGAAAGTTTCCCTCTGCTCCCATTGACTGCTCTGCTTCCCTGGGCCTTTCATCCTCCTCAACAGAGCAGGGGCTGTCTGACTGGATTTGGGACAATTCTACAGTGTCCCTGAAAGCCTCATCAACATACCTCTCTGCCTCTCTTAGCTTCTCCAGTTCCGCCACCCTGGCCTCCAAAGGCCGTACGTGGTCTCTGAGGGCCAGGAGATCCTTGCACCGACTGCACAGGACAGGTAATCATACATGCTACACCCAGTGCAATAAACTGGATAGCCCCATTCCCTTCCCACTCCCCTTCCCAGCTCCCTTGCAAAACTCCCTGTTAGCAGCCCTTGTTCACAAAGCTCCCTGGTTGCTTTTGTGTGGCCTTATAAAGCCCTGGCCTGTGTGAATGCCCCACCCACTGATTAAGGCTCAGCCAATTACCAGAGGCTTCTAGCTTTCAGACATTCCTTTGAAGCTCACAGCCTCCAACTGCCAGCCACAGCGCACGGTCCTTCAAACAACCAACCAATCAAACAGACTGACAAACACAAGCTCAGCAAACAGCAAGTAACCCCCAACCACAAGCAAACATGCACTACAGACAGTCACTTACCCCAAGGATGCTGTGTTTGCTCCTCCGTCACCTGGAGAACTCCCTTGAGAAACTCCTCGTTAGCAGCCCCTGTTCGCAAAAAAAAGAAAAAAACAAGCTCAAATGCTGAGTTCGTGGAGTATGTACATAAGCTATACTAAAGACAAACCCACAGTAACCATCTCCAGTTTGTGAGGGACCCCATAGAGCCAGTCTCTAGGAAACAGATAGCTGCATGGAGGTTAAGTCCATTAATGACTATTAGCCAGGATGGGTAAGGAATGGAGTCCCTAGCCTCTGTCAGAGGGTGGAGATGGATGGCAGGAGAGAAATCACTTGATCATTACGGTTGTAAATTCAATCCCTGAGGGGGTCATTTGGGGATTGGTCCTCCTTTGAGCAGGGAATTGGACTAGATGAAATGCCAATATATAGAGCTTTCCGGTTGGTGAAGTGCTGGAAAAAACAGCTTTTACTGAATTTTGGATTACAAATATTTGCACTGTAAAAATGGTAAAAGAAATAGTATTTTGCAATTCACCTCATAAAAGTACTGCAGTGCAATCTCTTTATTGTGAAAGTGCAATTGACAAATGTAGAATTTTTTTGTTACATAATTGCACTCAAAAAAAAAACAACCAATGGAAAACTTAGAGCCTACACATCCTCTCAGTCTTGCTTCTTGTTCAGCCAATCGCTCAGACAAACAAGTTGGTTACATTTACGGGAGATAACTCTGCCTGCTTCTTATTTGCAGTGTCACCCGAAAGTGAGAAGAGGCGTTTGCATGGCACTTTTGTAGGTGGCAATGCAAGGTATTTACGTGCCACATATGCTAAACATTCACATGCTCCTTCATGCTTTGGCCACCATTCCAGATGATGTACTAACATATTCACGATGCTTGTTAAAAAAGCAAGGTGTTAATGTAATATGTGACTGACATTCTTAGGAGAGAATGCTGTATCTCCTGCTATGTATTTTACCTGCATTCTGCCATATCTTTCCTGTTACAGTAGCATCGGATGATGACTCTGCAAATGTTGCTCATTTTAAGAACACCTTCACTGCAGATTTGACAAAATGCAAAGAAGGTACCTGTGACACTCTGTAACTCGGGGGAGCACCCCCATGTTCATCCTTATAAAAGGACTGTGTGGTTTCCAATGTAAAGTTTGTCATGTTGGGTGTTTTCGGAAGCCTCATGATGCACCGAGGATTGTTGTTATAGTGATGTTATAGTAATTGTTGTTGTAGTAATGTTATTCTCATGTTATAGGTTATAATTTCATGTATATAGCTACGAGGCTGAAAATGTATCCTCATGGCTTAAAATAAGCCCAGGCAAAAACTCTCTAAGAGCAGAGGGGCAGTTCACACCTCATCAAGGCATGCATGGGACAAACCCAGCCCAGCCTCACAGGAACAAAGGACACTGGCCTAGGCAGCAACAAAAGGATGTGTTGCACTCTCCAGTGAGTCACCCCCCTTCCTTTGGTCAGTTTGGGACTGCGACGAGGTAATGCTCAGCTAACTCTGAAGGTGGGGGAGGGCAGAGCCAAGAGGGAAGAAAGAACATGATAAAAGAGAGAGATGTTTGCCAGGCTCTTCCTTTCTCTTCCACCTACATCTACACACACCACCACCAGCAAGCGACTGAAGCGCTGATCACAGGGGAGAGCCTGGCTCAAGAGCAACCAGCCAGTCTGTGGTGAGAAGCATCTAAGTTTGTAAGGGCATTGAAAGTGTCCAGATCAGCTTAGAATGGGTTTTTCGTTTATTTCATTTGACCAAATCTGACTTGTTTTGCTTTGACTTATAATCACTAAAATCTATCTTTATAGTTAATAAATTGGTTTGTTTATTATACCTGAAGCAGTGTGTTTGGTTTGAAGCGTGTCAGAGATTCCCCTTGGGATAAGAGGCCTGGTAGATATCAATTTCTTTGTTAAATTGACACACTCATATAAGGTCCCAGTGTCCAGTGCACGTAACTGGACAATGCAAGATGGAGGTTCCTAGGGTTGTGTCTGGGACCGGAGATATTGGCTAGTGTCATTCGGTTGCACAATCCAAGGAGCAGCTTCCATGCCAGCGGCTGTGCAGTTATTATTTGTAAATCATTCTACATTTGTAAGTTCAACTTTCCAGATAAAGAGCTGGCACAACAGTACTTGTATGAGGTGAATTGAAAATACTATTTCTTGTATTTCTTTTTTACAGTGCAAATATTTGTAATAAAAAATAAATATAAAGTGAGCAATGTACACTTTGTATTCTGAATTGTAATTGAAAGCAATGTATTTCAAAATGTAGAAAACATCCCAAAAATTGAAATAAATTGTATTCTATTATTGTGTAAAGGGGTGATTACTTGTGCAATTAATCATAAATAATTTTTATCTCACAATTAATCATAATTTTTTTAATAACTTGACAGCCCTACTCCCCACCACTACCATGCAGCCACCTGTGGGGTGGAACAGAGTAGATGAGAGACAGAGCACAGAAACTTATGGGCTCTGTAATAAAAAATTAATAATAATTGGAGATATACCAATCTCCTAGAACTGAAAGGAATCTTGAAAGGTCATTGAGTCCAGCCCCCTGCATTCACTAGCAGAACCAATTTTTGCCCCAGATCTCTAAGTGGCTCCTTTAAGGATTGAATTCACAACCCTGGGTTTAGCAGGCCAATGCTCAAACTACTGAGCTATCCCTCCCCCCAAAAGGGAAGGGAGTGTAGAAGAGGAAGTGAGGAAGAACCTGTCTCTAGTCACAGTAGTTGGGCATATTACAGGTTCAGGGGTAATTAGCTGAGATGTAGATCACCCGGAGTGACGGGGAAAAGAATCCCACACTTCATAAAGGGATCCCTCAGTGGCTGCAGGAACCATTCAACCCCAAATCCCACAAATGGGATCTCCGGTTACCCAGCACCCCATTGTGCTGTAGTGGGGCAGAGGTATCAGAGCGATCAGCGATAGGGAGGGTCTCTCACGTACTGCTCCCTGCAGCACAGATCCTAAGTACTGTGCTGAGGCACTGCGGACAGCTCTGACTGTGAGGGGAGATCACCCCCAAAAGAGCCCCCATCCTGCTCCCTGCAGCACAGGCCTGTACAACTGCATGGGAGAAGTGGGGTCAGAACTGACACCATGAGAAGAGTGACACTTACTGTGACCCCGAACCAGCTCCCTGCAGTACACATCCTTAGCACCATACTGGGGTGCTCCCCAGGTCCCATTCTGCCGCAGAGGAGTCTGCCCACAGATAACTAGATGCCAACTGCAGAGGGCATAGGGATGCCTAGAGTTATATGGCAATCCCCTGGGTGAGATATATGCACAATAGCTCAACAAACGTGGCATGTGAGGTCTCTACCAAGAGCCAGAAGTCCGCTGGTCGACCTAATGGGAACAAGATGTTTGTATCGGACATAGTTGATGAGAGATGTAAAATGTAGAATATGATGCTCAGAGGTGTTGAAGTGAAGCTTATCACCTGCGCCATGGCAATCCCTTCGGCTGAGCCAATCAGCACATAGAACAAAGCACAGCCGTGGAGACAGGCTATATTCACTGTCTGGGCCCAGTCGGGGCCTGAGAATTTGCAAAGACAAAGGCCAGGCTCTAGTCAGCGTGGTATGATTTTATGGGCCATGGAACCGTTTCTTTCCAACCCGTCTCCTTGCTACCCCTTGAATCGCTACACCTTGTGAAATCACTTGTCCTTGGTGTGAATATGAAGGAATTTAGGGCTGTGTGTTGATCGGGGCAGAGATGGGAGGTGCAACGGGTCACCGTGAGACCTTGTTCCTTTGGGAGCAGAAGATCTGTGACTGCTGTGAATGGTCAGCGAGACAGGGACTGGATGCTACAAAGGGACTCTCGGTGGGCCGAAGGGTGAAGTGTCCCTATTGCCAATCTGGAGAGAGGTCACCCTTCACCCCACAAGGCCTTGTGTGGCCTGTGGCCAAGGGAGTTGGGGAGCTGACCCCCAGCAAGCACAGACAAGGCTTCCTCATTGGAGGGGCCCATGGCACCGCATTAGGGCATTAGGGCCAGCACAACTGCAAAGGGAGAAAGCCCCCTACTGACTCACCCCTACCTGCACCACGGTCCCCCTTTGGGGACAGCACTGACATCAAGAGGAAAGTGTGAGCGTCCTCTACTGATCCCCGACACCTCTCCCTTCAGCACAGGGCAATTAGGGTCAGCACAGACTGAGCGGAGAGGGGTCTCTACGGGACCCGCCAAATTGCTCTCTGAAGCATAGGCCCCAAACACCGAGCTGGGGTCAGTACTGGCTGTGAGAGGACAACGCCCCGTAATGTGCTTCCCAGCCTGCTCCCTGAAACAGGCAGAGTGGTAGATGAAGGTTACCTGAGCACACAACACCGGCATCTTCTCCGTGGTTACAGTTATTGTCTCCCCAAGGCCGAGCCCTGCAACTGGAGAGGGCAACTTCTGTCCCTGTGCAGGTGATGTCATCCAGCCAGATAGGGTCAGATCCTCGCCCAAATCGAGCCCCTCCTGGGGCTGATAACGCCGTCCCACAGCCCAGCTGCCTGCACACGACTCCAGCATCAGTTATGTCCCAGTCGTCATCACACACGGTTCCCCACACCAGGTCGTACAGCACCTCGACTCTCCCAGCACAGCGACTCGAACCATTCACCAGTCGGAGATGAGCCACTTCTGAGATGCCTGAGTCTGCAAACACCCAAGGGAATAAACACTCAGGGATGGTGCTTGTTCCGTATAGTTTGCTCTGGCTGCCATTCAGTCCCAGCGTGGCAGACTGGTTGGTTCAGGTAGGCTGGGAATGGGACACTGCGGGGTTCCTCTCTGGAGGTCACCAGTTCTGATCCAGCCCCAGGTATTGGGGAATAGCTGACTCGTGGGATGGAGAATGGGACACAGGGTCTTTCTCTCCAGGGGATGCTGGCTCTGGTACAGTCTGTGTGAGGGGGATGACCTGATGCAGTACATTGGGGGAAGGATACCTGGGGCTGCTTCCCCGGAGGGCACCATTTACCATTTCGATCCAGCTCAGCCCAGTGACTGGTGTGGGGGGAACAGGCACTTGGGCATTCACGTCTGGGGCCCTGGGTCCAAGCTGGTAGTGAGTGGAAGTCACAGCCATTGCAGCTCTCTGATGCCCAAAATGTGAAATGAGCTGCTGGGGGTTATCCCCCTCCATGATAGGACAGGTGGGTGCAGGCCAGGCCAGCCCTCAGTCTGAGCAGCTCCCAGCCACGGGGCAAATGGGAAAAACTGGTCAGGAGACTGAACTGCCCTTTGACCCTGCCTGGGCTCCCTCCCCGTCTGCACCCCGATGACCGTGCCTGACCAGAGCCAACAGCAGCAGCCTCACGGGGCTGTAGTTCTGCTTCCCAAAGACTCCCCCGGGGCTGACTCAGCTCCTCTATATTCCACAGTGTCCAGACAGACAGGGCCACTCATATGCTGAACTGAGCACCCTCCTGTAGTGACGTCACCATGGCAGCCCATCTCCTGGTACCCCACCCCCACCTCTCACAGGCCCAGGTAGCATCATGGCCCCCAGTATCAGTACACAGCACCTCCATTTGCCCTGTGCAGGGGTGGGGCCACTCACCAGCCACAGCCAGAGCTGAGATGATACAAGTCTAACAATAACTAAAGACAAAATATCCGTTGGGGCAGATCCTATCCCAGGGTAAATTTGGGGTCACCTCAGACTGACACAGCTCTAACAGCCACTGCCAGGATTTGAACCCAGGTCTCCAGTCCTAAATTTTAATGACTAGATTAAATAATCTTAATTTATCCCAACCTCACCCCAATTTATGAGAGAGCTGCACCCTGCAGCATGCACCGCACACATACAGACAGACTCCACACCCTCTGCCTATGTTTGTATTTACCTGTCATGGGGAATCCTGTCATGGAAGCTGGAAGAAAGCAAAGAGATGAGGTAAGTGTTTGTCTCTATGGCTGGACACCTTGGGAATCTCCAAACATTGGCTGAAGTAAGCCGTGGCCTGAGTGAGCTCTCACCTGCCATTTCTTGATGCACTGAGAGAAAAGACTCAGCTGCATATTGTATTTCAGTGACCTATCTACTGCCTCTCAAGGAGGTGGACTGACCCTCCTGCCTCTCCTGTCAGCGTCAGTCACATCTACACAGAAGTGCTATAGCTGCACAGCTGCCACTGTGCCACTGTAATGTTTCCAGTACAGAAGAGCCCTAAGTAGCCGGGAAAACACAAGTCCTGGTGGGCGATGTCAGAACCAGTGTAACCCCTTTGGGGTTTAGAGAGCATGGCCCCTTTAAATCTTTTTCCCAGGCGGGAGGGGGAGAGTAAGAAAAAAGGACGGAAACTCCAGGGGGCAAGGGTGGAGCTCCAGGGAGAGAGGGAGAGGCAGCACGGCTGGCCCTGGAGAAGGGAGCAGGAGAACCTGCCTGAGGCCTGAGGAGGACAGGCCCGATCGGGGACAGCCCAGGACAGGAGCCAGGAGCAGCCCTGTGCCAGGGAAGAATCGCCCGAGAAGGACAGGCCAGAGCTGGACCCAGTATCACGGCTGCCCAGAGCTGCGTGGGGTGTGAGTACTGGGGCTTGTGACTCTGCATTGGGAACAAGGAGGGAGGCTGCTAGCTAGTTAAGTGGGGAGATGGTCGCTCTGTGGGGCTTTGCACAGAGCGGCAGAAGAGGGCACCGGAGGGGTTTGCTGGGGAGAGTTCACTGGTGCCGAAGACGACCAGGAGCACCCAAGACTCACCACCGGACTGGAACTTTGCTCAGGCCTCCTGAACTCTGTGTGCAGATACATTGCTCAGTGTCTGCAGAGCAGACTCCATCTTGGCCACGAGGGTGCTAAAGTTACACTTGGTGGCCCGTACGGGGAATTTGCAGTACACACACATATACCCACACCCCTGCGTTGTGCACCCTGGGCTCTTCTTCACAGAGCAAAGAAACTCCTGAGTGACTTTCATCTCAGTAAAAAAAAAAAATGGAGAGAGGATTATTAGAAGACCTGTGCCGAGGGGCACGAATCCCAGTAACCAAAGCTGTGCTGGTGGCGGGGTTCCCAGAAGAGATGGAACCAAATGAAATTGAGGAAAGCCTAGATGCAGCTGAAATACTGGGGAGGGTAAAGGTCCACACCCGTATTTACAACCGCAAAGTGCAGGGCATGGTAGCAGTATGTACTCACTCAAAGGAAGCAGATCTTGATAAAGTGCCCAAAGAGGTGAAAGTAGAAGTTATCCCCTGGACAATTCTCGGGGCAGAGCAGTCCCCTCCTAGTGTGCCTGTGTCACTTGAGGTAGATTCTTTAGCGCAGAAATTGCAAGCTCTGATGGTAGAGGAGAAGCGGACAAGAGAAGAATTAATTTTAGCATTAGGAGGGGCTCCAACACCTGCAGCACCCAGCCTGGTGGGATGGGCCAAAGAGCTGGGAAACGCTCTCAAAGATGCATTGAAGCCGGTATATGAAAGTGCTCCATACAATCGGCTACGTTCATTCTCAGGGGTGTCACCTGTACCCTCAGGGGAGGACGATTATGACACCTGGAGGGATTTTACGGTGCTACTTGTCCAAGAGTGGGAATGCTCTGATGCTGAGAAGTGGAAACGTGTGCTTGAGAGTCTGAAGGGACCTGCCATGCGAATTATCCAAGCCCTGAAAGACTCACAACCAACTGCCATAGTGCAAGACTATTTAACCGCTCTTGAGAGCAACACTATGGGTTGCCCGCCAGATTGAGAGCCCCACGAACAATTGTCTGATTTCATCAGGAGACTAGAGGATTTGCTACAGCAGGTAGTGCGGAAGGTGGGCATCCCCACCAAGTGCATTGATTTCGCTAGGTTGGACCAAATCCTCCGGGGCACCCGACAAGATGGGTTGATGTTGTGGCGACTGCAGCTGAGGGAGCGGGCCCCAAACCCACCCCCATTCCACAAGCTCATTCGAGAGATACGTGAGGAGGAGGAGGAGCGATTGTTGCAAGTGGATGCAGTGGTGAAGCCGAAGATGGCAGGGAGTCACACCACCACAGTGCTTGGAGAGATGGAAGATGCCCCATCAGTGGCAGCAGCACTGAGAGATTTGCCCCGAGAACTGGCCATGATGAAGGCTCAGGGACATACTGTGCCATCCTCAAGAGGGGAGAGTAGCAGGAGGAGTGATGGCCAGTGAGAAGGTTGCTGTTATAATTGTGGAAGAGATGGTCACTATGCCTTGGACTGTCAAAATAAGACAGATCATGCAAGGGTATCTCAGAGATTGCAGCAGACCATTAGGAGGCTTCAGGGAAACACCAACAGGGCTTGGGGAAGGAGCAACCCAAGACCCTAAAATTCCAAGGCTCCCCAGAAAAAAACACAAACAGAGGCTACCCACGTGGGCTGATAGGCCCCCAAGCTATAGTACCTGTTCGTATAGAAGGACGATTGTATGAGGCATTGCTGGACAGCGGATCACAGGTCACCATACTTTGTGAATCTTACTACAGAGAACACCTGCAGCATTTACCCTTGTGCCCCTGTCTGGCCTGACAGTCTGGGGAATTGGCTGTGACTCCTGCCCCTATCGGGGATATATCCTGTTAAATGTTCAGTTCCCAAATATGTTGCGGGGGTAAACCAGGAAATAGAAACTTTGGCACTGGTCTGCCCAGATCCAAAGGGAAGAAAGTATGCACCTTTAATCCTAGGGACAAATGCAAACCTGTTCCAGAGATTGGCGTGGAAATGCCGTGAGATGGCAGGGAACAACTATCTGCAGGAGCTGCCAATGCATGCTTTATGTAAAGCCGCATACCAGCGAGCAAGGGGGCCCCCATCCCAAGAGAGGACCAAGGCTAGACCTTTTGGGAGGGATAGTTTCCAGTTTGGGGATTCCCCCATTCCTGCTGAGTGGAAGGACCTCCTGTCTGAGAAGTTAGTCAAGAGGAAGGCTGTTTTCTCTATGCACGAATGGGATGTTGGGTGTGCACATGATGTGGAGCACCATATCCAAATGCAGGATGGTCGGCCTTTTCAAGAGAAGTCAAGACGATTAGCCCCCACTGATATTGAAGATGTGAGGCAGCACCTACAGGAACTGGTTCAAGCAGGTATCATTGAGAAGAAACTTGGGGATCTACCAGTGTATCGCATACGTCCTGAGGGCAGTCGCGGCCCCACCAAAACTCTCCACTGGAATCATCTGTTACCTATAGGACAAGTATTGTTTCCCTGTGAGGATATTTCCACAGATTCTGAGACTCCCGGCCCTGCAAGTCAGACGCGGTCCCAACGACGGAAATATACCTTTCCTCTGCAAACACCCAGCTCCTCAGAGAGTGAGGATGAAATAGAGTTTGGTGAACATCCAGTTGGGAATGCCCCAACCCTAATGGATCCTTTTGTTGTCACGCAAAGAGATGGTGAAGGGGAAGAACCCACACTGAGCACTCCCGAGGCCTCACTGTCCCAAGCTGTGGAGACCCCCCAAGAACATGATGAGGAAGTCTCAGTGCAGGCAGAGAACCCTGTACCCCAAACAGCCACTTCAAACCTAGATGCACTCGAATTTGTGCCTCAAGGTCCCATCATCTTGCCTCCATGTCCAGTGGTGTCATCTCAGCCAACACTCGACAGCCAGCCTAGACGTTCCTCTAGGGAAGGGAAGCCCAGGTGTGTGCTGACGTATGATTGTTTAGGGGGACCCAGTGACCTACAGATTTCTGGGGTGCCACGGGGGGCGAGCTGCCTCATGGGAAACCTGTTCCACCCCTCGGCGGCCTGTGGGATGGATGATGGGAATGCTTCTGATGAATGGGGGCCCCTTGGTCTCCTGCTGGGGATCCATGGCTTAAAGTTGCCTACCTTGATGGGGACATCAAGGATTATTTCTTTTGGGGGGGGAGAGTGTAACCCCTTTGGGGTTTAGAGAGCATGGCCCCTTTAAATCTTTTTCCCAGGCGGGAGGGGGAGAGTAAGAAAAAAGGAGGGAAACTCCAGGGGGCAAGGGTGGAGCTCCAGGGAGAGAGGGAGAGGCAGCACGGCTGGCCCTGGAGAAGGGAGCAGGAGAACCTGCCTGAGGCCTGAGGAGGACAGGCCCGATCGGGGACAGCCCAGGACAGGAGCCAGGAGCAGCCCTGTGCCAGGGAAGAATCGCCCAAGAAGGACAGGCCAGAGCTGGACCCAGTATCACGGCTACCCAGAGCTGCGTGGGGCTGTGAGTACTGGGGCTTGTGACTCTGCATTGGGAACAAGGAGGGAGGCTGCTAGCTAGTTAAGTGGGGAGATGGTCGCTCTGTGGGGCTTTGCACAGAGCGGCAGAAGAGGGCACCGGAGGGGTTTGCTGGGGAGAGTTCACTGGCGCTGAAGACGACCAGGAGCACCCAAGACTCACCACCGGACTGGAACTTTGCTCAGGCCTCCTGAACTCTGTGTGCAGACACATTGCTCAGTGTCTGCCCTTCCAGACTGTGCTATCACTGGGCCCGTGGGGTTTTGGTTTGAATGCAGCCCTGTTTTACTGCTCCCCCTATATTTCCCCTTGTTGTTTTTCTCCTCTCAGTCCTCTGTAAATAAATATCTCCCTTGTAATATCCATTCTACTTTTCCTGTTGGGTGTGTGTGTTCACTCTGCGGGGTTTGGAACAGGTGCCCTGGGGTGGAGGGGATTTCTCCTGCTGCATTCCTGCACGCGCCTTCTCTTGGCCAGAGCTGCCTGCAGAGCAGACTCCATCTTGGCCACGAGGGCACTAAAGTTACACCAGTGACACTGCACCGGCCCTTCCAAACTGAGCCACCTACTTTCACACTGCCTGCACCTCTGAAGGACCCCTGCTCCCCTCACGCCTGGCTCCCCCCAAACCTGGAGTTTGACAGCCCCACATGCTGTGCAATGGAGTGCTAAACTGTATAATACGGTTAAGCCACTAGGTGGTGATGTGTGTAAAATACAGTAATTCCTCACTTAACGTTGTCGTTATGGTCCTGAAAAATGCGACTTTAAGCAAAACAATGTTAAGCGAATCCAATTTCCCCATAAGAATTAATGTAAATAGGGGGGGGATCAGGTTCCAGGGAAAAAAAATTTCGCCAGACAAAAGGCATTATATATATTATAAACAATTTAAACAAGCAATTCAATACAGGTATTAAACAGGCTGGCAGCCCCCCATCAGCTCCCCTACTCCCCCCAGCGCCTCCCATGCGCCGGCGGCCCCCAGGGATCAGCGCCTTTCCCCTACTCCCCCAGCTTCCTGCCAGTGGCAATCAGCTGTCTTGTGGTGCACAGCCTCCCCTCTTCCTCCCTCCCAGTGGTTTCCCCAGAAATTGAAATTAGGGAGGGTGTTCAAATTTATGGGGGGATGTCAGAGCCGATGAGATATAAAAAAGAGATATGTTTTGTTAGGCTAATGCAAATTTAACATAAGGACAATACAAGTTATACCAAAACATATAACAGGTCCAGATTTCTAACATTATATAATGTTTTTTTAAAATGTATTTAATTTAAATTGACTTTTGAAAAGTAAGCCATCATGGGATAAGGGGAAAGTCCTCTCATGGATCAATATCAGGTTAAAAGGTGGGAAACAAAGGGTAGGAATAAATTATCAGTTTTTCAGAATAGAGAGAGATAAATAGTGGTATCCCTAAGGGGCTGGTACTGGAACCAGTACTGTTCAACATAATCATAAATGATCTAGAAAAATAAGTAAACAGTGAGGTGGCACAGCTCAAACAGCCACTACCAAAGCCAAAATTTCAATCAGCCTTACTGGGCAAGGGTGAGCCCTTCAGATGTTGGATGGCTGGGGATTTCCACTGGTATCCCACAGCCAGAATGCCCTGCACTCTGCCACACCCGCCTTGTTAACAATTCACTGGTGGGGAAACTAGAACATGTAGTGAGGAAGTGATGGGCTGAGACCATGGGGTGAGTCTGGTGGAGGCAGGAGTTGAACCCAGGTCTCCAGTCCTACACTTGAATGACTAGATTATACTTACCTGTCATGGGGAATCCTGTCATGGAAGCTGGAAGAAAGCAAAGAAATGAGGTAAGTCTCTGTCTCCATGGCTGGTCACCATGGGGATCTCCAAACATTGACTGATGTAAGACGTGGCCTGAGTGAGCTCTCCCCTCACATCTCTTGATGCACTGAGAGAAAACACTCAGCTGCATGTTGTATTTCAGTGACCTATCTACTGCTTCTCAGAGAGGTGGATTGACCCTCCTGCCCCTCCTGTGTAGATGCATCGGTCGCATCTACACAGAAGTGCTGTAGCTGCAGAGCTGCCACCGTGCCACTGTAATCTTTCCAGTGCAGAAGAGCCCTAAGTAGTTAGCAAAACACAAGACCTGGTGAGCGACGTCAGAACCAGTGACACTGCACCAGCCCTTCCAAACCAAGCCACCTCCTTTCACACTGCCTGCACCTCTGAAGGACCCCCACACCCTGCTCCCCTCATGCCTGGCTCCCCCCCAACCTGGAGTTTGACAGCCCCACATGCTGTCTAATGGAGTGCTAAGCTGTAGTATACTGCTCAGCCACTAGGTGGCGATGCGTGTAAAATACTGTAATTCCTCACTTAATGTTGTCGTTATGTTCCTGAAAAATGCGACTTTAAGCAAAACAATGTTAAAAAAATCCAATTTCCCCATAAGAATTAATGTAAATAGGGGGGATTAAGTTCCAGGGGAAAAAAATTGCCAGACAAAAGGCATTATATACTTTTTAAACAAGTTTAAACAAGCAATTTAATACAGGTATTAAACAGGCTGGCAGCCCCCCCATCAGCTCTCCTGCCCCCCCCAAGTGCCTCCCGCCTGCCGGTGGCCCCAAGGAATCAGTGTCTTCCCCCTACTCCCCCCGCCTCCTGTCCGTGGCATTCAGCTGTCTTGCGGTGCACAGCCTCCCCGCTTCCTCCCTCCCTCTCAGTGGTTTCCCCAGAAAGTGAAATAGGGGAGGTATTTGAATTTACAGGGGGGGGTGTCAGAGCTGAGGAGATATAGAAAAGAGAGATGAATAAAGTAAAATGTTTTGTTACGATAATGCAAATTTAACAGAAGGATAATACAAGTTATACCAAAACATATAACAGGTCTAGATTTCTAACAAAATAAAATTTAAAAAAAAATGTATTTAATTTAAATTGACTTTTGAAAATTAAGCCATCATGGGATAAGGGGAAAGTCCTCTCATGGATCTGGTTAAAAGGTGGGAAACAAAGGGTAGGAATAAATTATCAGTTTTTCAGAATGGAGAGAAATAAATAGTGGTATCCCTGAGGGGTTGGTACTGGGACCAGTACTGTTCAACATACTCATAAATGATCTAGAAAAATGGGTAAACAGTGAGGTGGCAAAATTTGCAGATGATATAAAACTACTCAAGATAGTTAAGGATGGAAGAATCCCATTCACTGTTACAGACTATGGACCGAATGGCTAGGAAGCAATTCTGCAGAAAAGTACCTAGGAGTTCCAGTGGACAAGAAGCTGGATATGAGTCAACAGTGTGCCCTTGTTGTCAAGAAAGCTAACAGCATTTTGGGCTGTATAATTAGGGGCATTGCCAGCAGATGGAGGGACGTGGTCATTCCCCTCCATTCGACATTGGTGAGGCCTCATCTGGAGTACTGTGTGCAGTTTTGGGCCCCACACTACAAGAAGGATGTGGAAAACTTGGAAAGAGTCCAGCAGAGGGCAACAAGAATGATTAAGGGGTTGGGGCACATGACTTATGAGGAGAGGCTGAGGGAACTGGGATTGTTTAGTCTGCAAAAGAGAAGAATGAGGGGGGATTTGATAGCTGCTTTCAACTACCTGAACGGGGGTTCCAAAGAGGATGGATCTAGACTGTTCTCAATGGTACCAGATGACAAAACAAGGAGTAATGGTCTCAAGTTGCAGAGTGGGAGGTTTAGGTTGGATATTAGGAAAAACTTTTTCACTAGGAGGGTGGTGAAGCACTGGAATGAGTTACCTAGGGCGGTGGTGGAATCTCCTTCCTTAGAGGTTTTTAAGGTCAGGCTTGACAAAGCCCTGGCTGGGATGGTTTTGTTGGTGATTGCTCCTGCTTTGAGCAGGGGGTTGGACTAGATACCTCCTGAGAACCCTTCCAACCCTGACATTCTATGATTCTAAGTCCCAGGCAGCTGTTACAGGAGGCACTAAAGACAGCTGCAATCCACAGGACCCTGGGCTGGGACCCGGAGTAGAGGGCAGGCCCGGGTTCCCCCCAAACCTCCCAACTCCTGATCAGACACAGGAGAAGTTGACCCAGACTGTGGGGAAGATCAGTGAGGTGAGCAAATCTGCCAAATAAGCACAGGACCCACCAAAATAGAGGAGGAACTTTGTCACAATACAAAATGATGGAGTCTGAATTAGCTATTAAACACTCAAGAAAGATCTTGGAATCATTGTGGATATTTTTCTGAAAACATCCACTCAACATGCAGTGGCAGTCAAAAAAGCAAAGGAAATGTTGGGAATCATTAAGAAAGGGATAGATAATAAGACAGAAAATATCATATTGCCTGTATATAAATCCATGGTATGTGCACACCTTGAATACAGTGTGCAGATCTGGTCACCCCATCCCCCCAAAAAATAGTGGAATTGGAAAAGGTACAGAGATGGACAACTAAAATTATTAGGGGTATGAAACAGGAGGAGAGATTAAAATGACTGGGAATTTTCAGCTTAGAAGAGAGATGAGTAAGGGGGGATATGATAGACGTCTATAACATCTTGACTGGTGTAAAGAAAGTGAGTAAGGAAATGTTATTTAATCCTTGACATAACACAAGAATTAGCAGTCACCCAATAAAATTAATAGGCAGCAGCTTTTAAAAAAACAAGAGGAACAAGAGGAAAAACAACATACAGTCAACCCGTGGAATTTTTTGCCAGGGGATGCTGTGAAGACCAAAACTAGAACAGGATTTTAAAAAGAACTAGACAAATTCCTGGAGAATACGTCCATCAGTGGCTATTGGCCAGGATGGGGAGGGATATAACACCATGCTCTGAGTGTCCCTATCCAAACCCCTAATCATTTTAGTTGTCCTTTTCTGTACCTTTTCTAGTGCCAGTATATCTTTTCTTGAGTTGAGGAGTCCATATCTGTAAGCAGTATTCGAGATGTGGGCGTACCATGGATTTATATAAAGGCAATAATATATTCTCAGTCTTATTCTCTATCCCCTTTTTAATGATTCCTAACATCCTGTTTGCTTTTTTGACCGCCTCTGCACACTGCGTGGCCATCTTCAGAGAACTATCAACGATGACGCCAAAATCGTGTTCCTGACTCGCTGTAGCTAAATTAGCCCCCATCATATTGTATGTATAGTTGGGGTTATTTTTTCCAATGTGCATTACTTTACCTTTATCCACATTCAATTTCATTTTCATTTTGTTGCCCAATCATTTAGTTTTGTGAGATCTTTTTCAAGTTCTTCACTGTCTGCTTTGGTCTTAACTATCGGAAGCTCATGAGGTGAATCTCTTGGTCGCCACTCCTTACCACCATCAAACCAATGGCCTGGTGCAGAGGTTTAATGGAACTTTGGGGGCCAGGATACGTAAATTCGTGAATGAACACTCCAATGATTGGGATCTAGTGGTGCAGCAGTTGCTTTTTGCCTATAGGGCTGTACCACATCTCAGTTTAGGGTTTTCACCATTCGAGCTTGTGTATGGCCACGAGGTTAAGGGGCCATTAAAGGTGGTGAAGCAGCAATGGGAGGGGTTTACGCCTTCTCCAGAAACTAACATTCTAGACTTTGTAAGCAACCTACAAAGCACCCTCCGACACTCTTTAGCCCTTGCTAAAGAAAACCTAAAGGATGCTCAGGAGGAGCAAAAGGCCTGGTATGATAGACATACTAGACAGCGTTCCTTCAAAGTAGGGGACCAGGTTATGGTCTTAAAGGCGCTACAGGCCCATAAGATGGAAGCGTCATGGAAAGGGCCATTCACGGTCCAAGAGCGCCTAGGGCAGTCAACTATTTCATAACATTCCCCACCTCAACCCTAAAGCCTAAAGTGTACCATGTTAATTCTCTAAAGCCCTTTTATTCCAGAGAATTACAGGTTTGTCAGTTTACAGCCCAGGGAGGAGATGATGCTGAGTGGCCTGAAGGTGTCTACTATGAAGGAAAAAGTGACGGTGGCGTGGAAGAGGTGAACCTCTCCGCGACCCTTGGACGTCTGCAGCGACAGCAGATCAAGGAGCTGTGCACTCGCTTCGCCCCTACCGGGTGTCTCCTCATGCCCAAGTTTCTATAGAATGGGAGATCCAAAACATGCTACAGATGGGTATCATCCGCTCCTCTACCAGTGCATGGGCTTCTCCAGTGGTTCTAGATCCCAAACCAGATGGGGAAATACGCTTTTGCGTGGACTACCGTAAGCTAAATGCTGTAACTCGTCCCGACAACTATCCAATGCCATGCACCGATGAGCTATTGGAGAAATTGGGACGTGCCCAGTTCATCTCTACATTGGACTTATCCAAGGGGGACTGGCAAGTACCGCTAGATGAACCCGCCATAGAAAAGTCAACCTTCGTCACCCATGCAGGGGTGTATGAATTTAATGTGCTTCCTTTCGGACTGCGAAATGCACCCGTCACCTTCCAAAGGCTGGTAGATGGTCTACTAGCAGGATTGGGAGAATAAGCAGTTGCCTACCTCGATGATGTGGCCACTTTTTCTGATTCATGGCCCAAACACCTAGAACACCTGGAAAAGGTCTTTGAGTGCATCAGGCAGGCAGGACTAACTGTTAAGGCCAAAAAGTGTCAAATAGGACAAAACAGAGTGACTTACCTTGAACACCAGGTGGGTCAAGGAATGATAACTCCCCTACAGGCCAAGGTGGATGCTATCCAAAAGTGGCCTGTCCCAAGGTCAAAGAAACAGGTCCAATCCTTCTTAGGCTTGGCCGGGTATACAAGGCGATTTGTACCACACTACAGCCCAATCGCTGCCCCACTAACTGACCTAACCAAAAAGACCCAGCCAAATGCAGTTAAGTGGACTGATGAGTGTCAGAAAGCCTTTACCCAGCTTAAGGCGACGCTCATGTCTGACCCTGTGCTAAAGGCCCCGGACTTTGACAAACCCTTCCTAGTAACCACCGATGCATCTGAGCGTGGTGTGGGAGCAGTTTTAATGCAGGAAAGACCGGATCAAAACTTCCATCCTGTCGTGTTTCTCAGCAAGGAACTGTCTGAGAGGGGAAAGCCACTGGTCCATCAATGAAAAAGAATGCTACGCCATTGTGTATGCCCTGGAAAAGCTACGCCCATACGTTTGGGGACGGCGCTTACAGCTACAAACCGACCATGCTGCACTAAAGTGGCTTCATACTGCCAAGGAAAACAACAAAAAACTTCTCCGAGGGAGTTTAGCTCTCCAGGATTTTGATTTTAAAATTCAACACATTTCAGGAGCTTCTAACAAAGTAGCTGATGCACTCTCTCGTGAAAGTTTCCCAGAATCAAATAGTTAAAAAGTGTTCTTGAAATGTGAAAAATCTTGTAGTTTACATAATTAGTAGTATATGTAACGGTGCATGTGTTTTATTAATCTGTTTATTTTAAAGTTCTAGGAAAAAATCACCGCCAGTGTGGTTCCCCCACTGTCTGCGATTTGGGGGGGGGGGCGTGTCATAAACAGATAGTTAAGGGTTAACAAGCTCAGTGAACCTGGCAAACACCTGACCAGAGGACCAATCAGGGGAGAAGATACTTTCAAACCTCGGTGGAGGGAAGCCTTTGTTTGGGTTCTTTGTTTTGGGGGTGGTTCTCTCTTGGGATTAAGAGGCCAGACGTATATCCAGGCTCTCCAAGCTTCCTGAAATATTCTCTTCTATTCAATATAGTGACTATTAGAAAAGGAGGATTAGTCTTTTGATTGATTTCTGTATTTGCAAATGTGTGTTTGCTGGAACAATATTTTACCTCTTTGCTGTACTTGTACTTATGCTAGAGTCCCTCTAGTTTTTATAAGCTGTATACCCTGTAAGCATTTCCATCCTGATTTTACAGAGATAATTTTTACTTTTTCTTTCTTTAATTAAAAGCTTTTCTTTTTAAGAACCTGTTTGATTTTTCCCTTGTTTGAGACCCCAGGGGATTAATCAGATTCACCAGGGATAGGTGGGGGGAAGAGGCCGGGGGGAAGGTGAATCCCTCTTTGTTTTAGATTCAAGGAGTTTGAATCAGTGTGGAGACTCTGAAGGCAACCCAGGGAGGGGAAAGTCAGGGAGGGGAAAGGAGGGGGGAATGGTTAATTTCTCCTTGTGTTAAGATCCAAGGAGTTTGGATCTGTGTTCCCCAGGGAAAGTTTTGGGGGAACAGAAAGTGTACCAAAACACTATATTTTTGGTTGGTGGCAGCACTACCAGATCTCAACTAGGATTTAAGTTTAGAAGGATCCATGCAGGTCCCCATCTTTTGGATGCTAAAGTTCAAAGTGGGAAATAAACCTATGACAGTGTCATCTGCAAACTTTGTAACCTCACTGTTTACCCCTTTCTCCAGATCATTTATGAATAAATTGAATAGGATTGGTCCTAGGACTGACGCTTGGGGAACACCACTAGTTACCCCTCTCCATTCTGAGAATTTACCATTCATTCCTATCCTTTGTTCCCTGTCTTTTAACCAGTTCTCAGTCCATGAAAGGACCTTCCCTTTTATCCCATGACAACTTAATTTACATAACAGCCTTTGGTGAGGGACCTTGTCAAAGGCTTTCTGGAAATCTAAGTACACTGCATCCACTGGATCCCCCTTGTCCACATGACCCCTTCAAAGAACTCGAATAGATTAGTAAGACACGATTTCTCTTTACAGAAACCAGGTTGACTATTGCTCAACAGTTTATGTTTTTCTACGTGTCTGGCAATTTGATTCTTAACTATTGTTTCAACTATTTTGCCCGGTACCGACGTTAGACTTACCGATCTGTAATTGCCGGGATCACCTCTAGAGCCCTTTTTTAAATATTGGCGTTACATTAGCTAACTTCCAGTCATTGGGTACAGAAGCTGATTTAAAGGACAGTTTACAAACCTTAGTTAATAGTTCTGCAACTTCACATTTGAGTTCTGTCAGAACTCTTGGGTGAATGCCATCTGGTCCCGGTGACTTGTTAATGTTGAGTTTATCAATTAATTCCAAAACCTCCTTTAGGGACACTTCAGTCTGTGACAGTTCCTCAGATTTGTCCCCTACAAAAGCCGGCTCAGGTTTGGGAATCTCCCTAACATCCTCAGCCGTGAAGTCTGAAGCAAATAATCCATTTAGATTCTCCGCAATGACTTTATCATCTTGAAGTGCTCATTTTGTATCTCGAACATCAAGGGGCCCCACTGGTTGTTTAGCAGGCTTCCTGCTTCTGATTTACTTAAAAAACATTTTGTTATTACCTTTGAAGTTTTTGGCTATTTGTTCTTCAAACTCCTCTTTGGCTTTTCTTATTACACTCTTGCACTTACTTTGGCAGTCTTTATGCTCCTTTCTATGCCTCGCTAGGATTTGACTTCCAATTTTTAAAGGAAGTCTTTTTATCTCTCACTGCTTCTTTTACAGGGTTCTTAAGCCACGGTGGCTGCTTTTTAGTTCTTTTACTGTGTTTCTTAATTTGGGGTATACACTGAAGTTGGGCCTCTATTATGGTGTCTTTAATAAGCGCCCATGCAGCTTGCAGAGATTTCACTTTACTCACTGTACCTTTTAACTTTTGTTTAACTAACCCCCTCATTTTTGCATAGTTCCCCCTTATGAAATTAAATGCCACAGTGCCATCTCAACTGCTGTTGAGATGTTCTTCCCACCACAGGGATGTTGAATGCTATTGTATTATGGTCACTATTTCCAAGCGGTCCTGCTATAGTTACCACTTGGACCAGCTCCTCAGCTCCAATCACGATTAAATCTAGTGTTGCCTCTCCCCTTGTGGGTTCCCATACCAGCTGCTCCATGAAGCAGTCATTAAAAGTATTGAGAAATTTTATCTCTGCATTTCGTCCTGAAGTGAAATGTCCCCAGTCAATATGGGGATAATTGAAATCCCCCACTATTAATAAGTTCTTAATTTTGATAGCCTCTCTAATTTCCCTTAGCATTTCATCATCACTATCACTGTCCTGGTCAGGTGGTCGATAATAGATACCTAATGTTATACCCCATGCCAGAAGCTGTGCAGTTATTATTTGTAAATCATTCTACATTTGTAAGTTCAACTTACCCCAAGGATGCTGTGTTTGCTCCTCCTTCACCTGGAGAACTCTCTTGCGAAACTCCTCGTTAGCAGCCCCTGTTCGCAAAAAAAAACAAAAAAAAAAGCTCAAATGCTGAGTTCGTGGAGTATGTACATAAGCCATACTAAAGACAAACCCACAGTAACCGTCTCCAGTTTGCGAGGGACCCCATGGAGCCAGTCTCCAGGAACAGATAAACACATGGAGGTTAAGTCCATTAATGACTATTAGCCAGGATGGGTAAGGAATGGAGTCCCTAGCCTCTGTCAGAGGGTGGAGATGGATGGCAGGAGAGAGATCACTTCATCATTATGGTTGTAAATTCAATCCTTGAGGGGGCCATTTGTGGATTGGCTCTGCTTTGAGCAGGGGGTTGGACTAGATGATCTCTTGAGGTCCCTTCCAACCCTAATATTCTTTGAGTCTATTACCTGTTAGATTCACTCTCTCTGGGACACTTGGCATTGGCCATTGTCAATAGACAGGATACTGGGCTGGATGGACCTTTGGTTTGACCCAGTATGTTCTGAGCTAAATGAACCCAAAGTTATGGAGACAGATATGAGTCAAGGAAGCCAGCAGAGTATAAGAAACCTGAAAAAAATCTCTGAATGGATGAGCTCAGGAGTTTGGTGACAAGCTGAGGTGGTTCAAAAGTTTTGGATTTTTTTAAGCAGAGTTTTTTTATTGTTTCTTTAAACAATCAAACAAAGCAAGCAGCAAATATTTTTTTCTGCTTTTTAAAAACCCCTAGTTTTCGAACCAAAAAAAATTTTGATGGAAAATATTTGTCCAACCCTTTTAATGAGCTTTAGTGCCTTTTAGCACTAGCTGATGCTGAGAACCAGTGTTACCTTGTCAAGAAGTTTTCTCAAAACTGGGTTTGTGCCAAGATGTGGAAGGTTTATTTTTCCCAGGGCCGCCCGTGGGGGTGTGGGGGGGAGCAAGTGGAGCAATTTGCCCCGGGCCCCGCATGAGAATATAGTATTGCCATTTTTTTCATGGAAGCGGCTCCCGAAATTGCTTTGCCCTAGGCCCCCTGAATCCTCTGGGCGGCTCTGCCTGCGCCAACCGAACTATAAACCGGTATTTCAGTGAAGATCAGAAATGCCAATATATAGAGCTTTCCGGTTGGTGAAGTGCTGGAAAAAACAGCTTTTACTGTATTTTGGATTACAAATACTTGCACTGTAAAAATGGTAAAAGAAATAGTATTTTGCAATTCACCTCATACAGTGCAATCTCTTTATTGTGAAAGTGCAATTGACAAACGTAGAAATTTTTTTGTTACATAATTGCACTCAAAAAAACCCCAACCAATGGAAAACTTAGAGCCTACACATCCTCTCAGTCTTGCTTCTTGTTCAGCCAATCGCTCAGACAAACCAGTTTGTTTACATTTACGGGAGATAATGCTGCCTGCTTCTTATTTGCAGTGTCACCCGAAAGTGAGAAGAGGCGTTTGCATGGCACTTTTATAGGTGGCATTGCAAGGTATTTACTTGCCAGATATGTTAAACATTCCCAGACTCCTTCATGCTTTGGCCACCATTCCAGACGACATACTAACATATTCATGATGCTCGTCAAAAAAGCAAGGTGTTAATGTAATTTGTGACTGAAATTTTTAGGGGAGAATTGTGCATCTCCTGCTATGTATTTTACCTGCATTCTGCCATATCTTTCATGTTACAGTAGTCTAGGATGATGACTCAGCAAATATTGCTCATTTTAAGAACACCTTCACTGCAGATTTCACAAAATGCAAAGAAGGTACCTGTGACGCTCTGTACCTTGGGGGAGCACCCCCATGTTCATCCTTATAAAAGGACTGTGTGGTTTCCAATGTAAAGTTTGTCATGCTGGGTGTCTTCGGAAGGCTCATGATGCACCGAGGATTGTTCTTATAGTGATGTTATAGTAATCGTTGTTGCAGTAATCTTATAGGTTATAATTTCATGTATATAGTTATGAGGCTGAAAATGTATCGTCATGGCTTAAAATAAGCCCAGGCAAAAACTCTCTAAGAGCAGAGGGGCAGTTCACGTCTCATCAAGGCATGCATGGGACAAACCCAGTCCAGCCTCACAGGAACAAAGGACGCTGGCCTAAGCAGCAAAAAAAGGATGTGTTGGACTCTCGAAGGAGTCACCCTCCTTCCTTTGGTCAGTTTGAGACTGCGATAAGGTAATGCTCACCTGACTCTGAAGGCGGGGGTGGGGGCAAAGCCAAGAGTGAAGAAAGAACATGATAAAAGGGAGAGATGTTTGCCAGGCTCTTCCTCTCTCTTCCACCTACATCTACAGACACCACCAGCAGCAAGTGACTGAAGCGCTGATCAAAGGGGAGAGCCTGGCTCAAGAGCAACCAGCCAGTCTGTGGTGAGAAGCATCTAAGTTTGTAAGGGCATTGAAAGTGTCCAGATCAGCTTAGAATGGGTTTTTCTTTTATTTCATTTGACCAAATCTGACTTGTTGTGCTTTGACTTATAATCACTTAATCTATCTTTATGGTTAATAAATTGGTTTGTTTATTCTACCTGAAGCAGCGCGTTTGGTTTGAAGTGTGTCAGAGATTCCCCTTGGGATAACAAGCCTGGTACATATCAATTTCTTTGTTAAATTGACACACTCATATAAGGTCTCAGTGTCCAGTGGGCATAACTGGACACTGCAAAATGGAGGTTCCTAGGATAGTGCCTGGGACCGGAGATATTGGCTAGTGTCATTCGGTTGCACAATCCAAGGAGCAGCTTCCATGCCAGCGGCTGTGCAGTTATTGTTTGTAAATCATTCTACATTTGTAAGTTCAACTTTCCAGATAAAGAGCTGGCACAACAGTACTTGCATAAAGTGAATTGAAAATACTATTTCTTGTGTTTCTTTTTTACAGTGCAAATATTTGTAATAAAAAATAAATATAAAGTGAGCACTGTACACTTTGTATTCTGAATTGTATTTGAAAGCAATGTATTTCAAAATGTAGAAAACATCCCAAAAATTGAAATAAATTGTATTCTATTATTGTGTAAAGGGGCGATTACTTGTGCAATTAATCATGAACAATTTTTATCTCACAATTAATGACAATTTTTTAAATAACTTGACAGCCCTACTCCCCACCACTACCATGCAGCCACCTGTGGGGTGGAACAGAGTAGATGAGGGACAGAGAACAGAAACTCATGGGCTCTGTAATAAAAAAATTAATAATGATTGGAGATATAACAATCTCCTAGAACTGAAAGGGACCTTGAAAGGTCATTGAGTCCAGCCCCCTGCATTCACTAGCAGAACCAATTTTTGCCCAAGATCTCTAAGTGGCTCCCTCAAGGATTGAATTCACAACCCTGGGTTTAGCAGGTTAATGCTCAAACCACTGAGCTATCCCTCCCCCCAAAAGGGAAGGGAGTGTAGAAGAGGAAGTGAGGAAGAACGTGTCTCTAGTCACAGCAGTTGGGCATATTACAGGTTCAGGGGTAATTAGCTGAGATGTAGATCACCCGGAGTGATGGGGAAAAGAACCCCACACATCATAAAGGGATCCCTCAGTGGCTGCAGGAACCATTCAACCCCAAATCCCACAAATGGGATCTCCGGTTACCCAGCACCCCATTGTGCTGTAGTGGGGCAGAGGGATCAGAGCGATCAGCGATAGGGAGGGTCTCTCACGTACTGCTCCCTGCAGCACAGATCCTAAGTACTGAGCTGAGGTACTGAGGACAGCCCTGACTGTGAGGGGAGATCACCCCCAAAAGAGCCCCCATCCTGCTCCCTGCAGCACAGGCCTGTACAACTGCATGGGAGAAATGGGGTCAGAACTGACACCATGAGAAGAGCGACACTTACTGTGACCCCGAACCAGCTCCCTGCAGTACACACCCTTAGCACCATACTGGGGTGCTCCCAAGGTCCCATTCTGCCACAGAGGAGTCTGCCCACAGATAACTAGATGCCAACTGGTAGAGGGCACAGGGATGCCTAGAGTTATATGGCAATCCCCTGGGTGAGATATATGCACAATAGCTCAACAAACGTGGCATGTGAGGTATCTACCAAGAGCCAGCAGCCCACTGGTCGACCTAATGGGAACAAGATGTTTGTATCGGACATAGCTGATGAGAGATGTAAAATGTAGAATATGAGGCTCAGAGGTGTTGAAGTGAAGCTTGTCACCTGCGCCATGGCAATCCCTTCGGCTGAGTCAATCAGCACATAGAACAAAGCACAGCTGTGGAGACAGGCAATATTCACTGTCTTGGCTCAGTTGGGACATGAGAATTTACAAAAACAAAGGACCCTCAACAGAAGTCTCTCAAGATTGACCCCCCTCTGGGAAGAGACAATGGTCTGTACCTACAAAGAAAGAAGAGAGGGGACAAGAGCTCCCTTTCACCCAGGAGGCGGCTGACAGTGTTTGTCTCAGGAACAGGAAGTCACAGCCAGGCCTGGAGTAAAACCCTGGAAGGACTGTGGGGTGAGCGTTGCTCTACCAGACAGAAAAGTATCTCGTTCAATGAGTCTAGGCTATAGTCAGCGTGGTATGATTTTATTGGCCAAGGAACAATTTCTTTACAACCCGTCTCCTTGCTGCCCCTCGAATCGCTACACTCTGTGAAATCACTGGTCCTTGGTGTGACTATGAAGGGATCTAGGGCTGTGCATTGATCGGGGCAGAGATCGGAGGTGGAACGGGTCACCTTGGGACCTTGTTCCTTTCGGAACAGAAGATCTGTGACTGCTCTGAAGGCCCAGCGAGGCAGAGACTGGATGCCGCAAAGGGACTCTCGGAGGGCCGAAGGGTGAAGTGTCCCTATTGCCAACTTGGAGAGAGATCACCCCCAACCCCACAAGGCCTAGAGTGTCGCCGAGGGAGTCGGGGAGCTGACCCCCAGTGGGCACAGACAAGGCTTCCTCATGCTAGGGTCCCATGGCACCGCACTAGGGCATTAGGGCAAGCACAACTGCAAAGAGAGAGAGCCCCTGTCATATACAGACAGTTAAGGGTTAATGCCTCTTTGACCTGTAAAGGGTTACGAAGTTCACCTAGCCTAGCTGACACCTGACCAGAGGAACCAATGGGGGGACAAGATTTTTCAAGAGGAAGGAGGGAAGTTTTCCTTTGTCTCAGAGTCCATTAAAATTCTGTGCCGGAGTGAAAAAGATCAAGGAATCACCCGGGGTAGTGAGTATTAGAGAAGAAATAAATAGGTTTATGTTTATTTTTTTGTGTGAGTTGTCTTGTACATTAGAGGGATAATCAAATTGGGATTTCTTTTGTGTAGCTAAGGTTTTGCCCAGGGGAACATTCTCTGTGTTTTCAATCTGTTGTTTGTGAGAGAAGCTTGTATGCTCTCTCCCAGAGGTTTTCTTTTCACCTTTCTTTTTAAGAACCTGATTGATTTTTTCCTTGTTTTAAGATCCAAGGGGTTTGGATTGGTGTTCACCAGGAAATTGGTGGAGAAGACTCTCAAGGTTACCCAGGGAAGGGTTACGGTACTTGGGAGGGAGAGATTTTGGAGGGGTGGTGGGGGAGACAGAGTTTCCCAAATGACTCATAAACAGCTGTTTTAAACTATTTGGGTGGTGGCAGCAACCAGATCTAAGTTGGTAATTAAGCTTAGGTGTTCTCATGCAGGTCCCCACATCTGTATCCTAAAGTTCAGAGTGCGGGTGAAACCTATGACAGACCCCTACTGACACACCCCTACCTGCAGCACAGGCGCCCTTTGGGGCCAGCACTGACATCAAGGGGAGAGCGTGAGCATCCCCTACTGAGCCCCCACACTGCTCCCTGCAGCACAGGCCCAAAGAGCAACACAGACTAATTAGGGTCAGCAGAGACGGAGAGGAGACAGCTCTCTACTTCAACCCCCATATTGCTCCCCGAAAGCACAGGCCTCAAGCGCCATGCTGGGGTCATTACCGGCTGTGAGAGAACAATGCCCCGTAATGTGCTTCCCACCCTGCTCCCTGAAACAGGCAGGGTGGTAGATGAAGGTTACCTGAGCACACAACACCGGCATCTTCTCCGTGGTTACAGTTATGGGTTCCCCAAGGCCGAGCCCCGCAATCAGAGAGGGCATTTTCTGTCCCTGTGCAGTTGACGCCATCCAGCCAGATACGATCAGATCCTTGCCTAAATCGAGCCCCTCCTGGGGCTGATAACGCCGTCCCACAGCCCAGCTGTCTGCACACGACTCCAGCATCAGTTATGTCCCAGTTGTCATCACACACGGTTCCCCACACCTGGTTGTAAAGCACCTCGACCCTCCCAGCGCAGCGAGTCGAACCATTCACCAGTCGGAGCTGAGCCACTTCTGAGATGCCAGTGTCTGCAAACACCCAAGGGGATAAACACTCAGGGAGGTTCCTGTGCATCTGACCTCTCGTGTGGCTGGAGGATGTAGCACCTCCCGCCAACGGATCTGACCGATCTCTGCACACAGCAACTGCCTGTCAAGGGCTCCCCATCACTGACCAGGCTAATCACTTGGGCAATGTTGAAGTTTGTCCACTCCCCTCCCAGCCAGCTCTCACCTAGTTAGGCAGACTGGACGGCAGTCTGTCCTACTGCTCCCACTAGAGCACTTAATTAAAAAGATGACCCCCGGGACTGATGGCAGGAAGCTTCTGGGAAGAAGATTTACACCCTCACTCCTGGCGCTGGTATTCATAGATACATAGAGTTCAACAAATATCGACTTGTGACATACCCGGAAGAAGAAGACTCCCCCCACTGACATGCAGCCACTTCTGGGATAAGACAGGACAGCTGAGAAACAGGAGAGGGAATATGTAGGCTGTGTAGGGCAGGAAGTGAGGAAGAATTGCTTCTCCTGTGTCCTGCTCTTGGGGAAGTTACAACTTCAGGACTAATTCCCTGAAATGCAAATCTGCCGGAACACTGTGATTGGGAACTGGACTCTTGAGAAATTGGCCCTGGATTTTTAGTTGGAGTGAGCGGCTGCAAGCTCCATTGACACCAAACCAACCAGTGGGAGCTACAGTTACCCAGGTCCCCATTGTTCCTCAGAGGAGTCTGGCCCAGAGATAAATAGACTCCAACTGGTAGAGGGCACAGGTTTGCCTAGTGTTATACCGGGATCCCCTGGATGACATATATGCACAATAGCTCACTAGAGGTGCTATGTGAGGTCTCTACCAAGAGACAGCATCCCACTCGTCACCCTAATGGGGGCAAGATGTTTGGATGGGACGTAGTTGAAGAGAGATGTAAAATGTAGAATATGAGGCTCCAGAAGTGCTGAAGTGAAACTTGTCACCTGCACCATGGCAACCTTTTCGGCTGAGCCAATCAGCACACAGAACAAAGCACAGCTGTGGAGACAGGCTATATTCACTGTCTGGGCCAATTCGGGGCCTGAGAATTTGGAAAGACAAAGGCCAGGCTCTAGTCAGCGTGGTATGATTTTATGGGCCATGGAACCATTTTTTTCTAACCCGTCTCCTTGCTACCCCTTGAATCGCTACACTCTGTGAAATCATTTGTCCTTGGTTTGAATATGAAGGAATCTAGGGCTGTGTGTTGATCGGGGCAGAGATGGGAGGTGCAACGGGTCACCTTGAGACCCTGTTCCTTTGGGAGCAGAAGATCTGTGACTGCTGTGAATGCCCAGCGAGACAGGGACTGGATGCTACAAAGGGACTCTCGGTGGGCCGAAGAGTGAATGTCCCTATTGCCAATCTGGAGAGAGGTCACCCTCCACCCCACAAGGCCTAGAGGGCACATCTTGTGTGGCCTGTGGCCAAAGGAGTTGGGGAGCTGACCCCCAGCGGGCACAGACAAGGCTTCCTCATTGTAGGGGCGCATGGCACCGCACTAGGGCATTAGGGCCAGCACAACTGCAAAGGGAGAAAGCCCCCTACTGACTCACCCCTACCTGCACCACGGGCCCCCTTTGGGGCCAGCACTGACATCAAGAGGAAAGTGTGAATGTCCCCTACTGAGCCCCAACACCTCTCTCTTCAGCACAGGGCAGTTAGGGTCAGCACAGACTGAGAGGAGAGGGCTCTCTACGGGACCCGCCAAATTGCTCTCTGAAGCATAGGCCCCAAGCGCCATGCTGGGGTCAGTACTGGCTGTGAGAGGACAACGCCCCGTAATGTGCTTCCCAGCCTGCTCCCTGAAACAGGCAGGGTGGTAGATGAAGGTTACCTGAGCACACAACACCGGCATCTTCTCCGTGGTTACAGTTATTGTCTCCCCAAGGCTGAGCCCCGCAACTGGAGAGGGCAACTTCTGTCCCTGTGCAGGTGACGTCATCCAGCCAGATAGGGTCAGATCCTCGCCCAAATCGAGCCCCTCCTGGGGCTGATAACGCCGTCCCACAGCCCAGCTGCCTGCACACGACTTCGGCCTCAGTTAAATCCCAGTTGTCATCACACACGGTTCCCCACTGCTGTTTGTGAAGCACCTCGACTCTCCCAGTGCAGCGACTCGAACCATTCACCAGTCGGAGCTGAGCCACTTCTGAGATGCCTGAGTCTGCAAACACCCAAGGGAATAAACACTCAGGGATGGTGCTTGTTCCGTATAGTTTGCTCTGGCTGCCATTCAGTCCCAGTGTGGCAGACTGGTTGGTTCAGGTAGGCTGGGAATGGGACACTGCGGGGTTCCTCTCTGGAGGTCACCAGCTCTGATCCAGCCCCAAGTATTGGGGAATAGCTGACTCGTGGGATGGAGAATGGGACACAGGGTCTTTCTCTCCAGGGGATGCTGGCTCCGGTACAGTCTGTGCGAGGGGGATGACCTGATGCAGTACATTGGGGGAAGGAGACCTGAGGCTGCTTCCCCGGAGGGCACCATTTCCCGTTTCATACCAGCTCAGCCCAGTGGCTGGTGTGGGGGGAACAGGCACTTGGGCTTTCACATCTGGGGCCCTGGGTCCAAGCTGGTAGTGAGTGGAAGTTGCAGCCATTGCAGCTTTCTGATGCCCAAAATGTGAAATGAGCTGCTGGGGTTAATCCCCCTCCATGACAGGACAGGTGGGTGCAGGCCAAGCCAGTCCTCAGTCTGAGCGGCTCCCAGCCGAGGGGCAAATGGGAAAAACTGGTCAGGAGACTGAACTGCCGTTTGCCCCTGCCTGGGCTTCCTCCCTGTATGCACCCCGATGACCCTGCCTGGCCAGTGCCAACAGCAGCAGCCTCACGGGTTGTAGTTCTGCTTCCCAAAGACTCCCCTGGGGCTGATTCAGCTCCTCTATATTCCACAGTGTCCAGACAGACATGGCCACTCATATGCTGAACTGAGCACCCGCGTGTGGTGATGTCACCATGGCAGCCCATCCCCTGGTACCCCACCCCCACCTCTCACAGGCCCAGGTAGCATCACGGCCCCCAGTGTCAGTACACAGCACCTCCCTTTGCCCTGTGCAGGGGTGGGGCCACTCACCAGCCACAGCCAGAGCTGTGATGATACAAGTCTAACAATAACTAAAGACAAAATATCTGTTTGGGCAGATCCTATCCCAGGGTAAATCTGGGGTCACCTCAGACTGACACAGCTCAAACAGCCGCTGCCAGAGCCAAAATTTCAATCAGCCTTACTGGGCAAGGGTGAGCCCTTCGGATGCTGGATGCCTGGGGATTTCCACCGGTATCCAACAGCCAGAATGCCCTGCACTCTGCCACACAGCCCGCCTTGTTAACAATTCACTGTTGGGGAAACTAGGACACGTAGTGAGGAAGTGATGGGCTGAGACCATGGGGTGAGTCTGGTGGAGGCAGAGATTTGAACCCAGGTCTCCAGTCCTACACTTGAATAACTAGATTAAATAACCTTAACTTGTCTCTTCCTTACCCCAATTTATGAGAGAGCTGCACACTGCAGCATGCACCCCTATCATAAACAGATAGTTAAGGGTTAAGGTCTCTTTTACCTGTAAAGGGTTAACAAGCTCAGTAACCTGAGGAACACCTGACCAGAGGACCAATCAAGGGACAAGATAATTTCAAATCTCTGTGGAGGGAAGGCTTTGTCTGTGTCCTTTGTTTGGATTGCTGTTCTCTCTTTGGATTTAAGAGAGGCCAGACATATTCTTCAAGTTCTCCAAAGTTTCCTGAAGTATTTTCTTCTATTCAGTATAGTGAGTATTAGAAAGGCGAATTAGTCTTATAATTAATTTCTCCATTTGCAATTATGTGTTTGCTGAAGAAATATCTTTATTTCTGTTTGCTGTTACATTGATTATTCTGAGAAAGGAGGGAGTGGGAAGTCTCTCCAGGTTTACAGCTAGACCCTGTATATTTTCCATCCTGGTAATACAGAGATAGTGTACTTTTTTCTTTCTTTAATAAAATCTTTTCTTTTAGAACCTGAGTGATTTCTTCCCTTGTTTGGATTTTCAGGGGAAGGGGAGGGGGAAAAGTGAATCCCTCTTTGTTTGATTCAAGGCATTTGAATCAAGGTATCTCTCCCAAGGACAAGGGGAGGGGGAAGGAGGTGGGGGGAGGAATGGATTATTTCCCTTTGTGTTAAGATCCAAGGAAGTTGGGATCTGTGTTCCCCAGGGAAAGTTTGGGGGAAAAGAGAGTGTACTAGACACTGGAATTTCTAGTTGGTGGCAGCTTTTACCAGATCTAAACTAGGATTTAGTTTAGAGGAATCCATGCAGGTCCCCATCTTGTGAATGCTAAAGTTCAAAGTGGGGAATAAACCTATGACAAACCCACACATACAAACAGATCCACACCCTATGCCTATGTTTGTATTTACCTGTCATGGGGAATCCTGTCATGGAAGCTGAAAGAAAGCAAAGAGATGAGGTAAGTGTCTGTCTCTATGGCTGGACACCTTGGGAATCTCCAAACATTGGCTGACGTAAGCCGTGGCCTGAGTGAGCTCTCACCTGCCATCTCTCGATGCACTGAGAGAAAAGACTCAGCTGCATATTGTATTTCAGTGACCTATCTACTGCCTCTCAAGGAGGTGGACTGACCCTCCTGCCTCTCCTGTCAGCGTCGGTCACATCTACGCAGAAGTGCCAGAGCTGCAGAGCTGCCACTGTGCCACTGTAATGTTTCCAGTGCAGAAGAGCCCTAAGTAGCCGGCAAAACACAAGTCCTGGTGGGCGACGTCAGAACCAGTGACACTGCACCAGCCCTTCCAAACTGAGCCACCTACTTTCACACTGCCTGCACCTCTGAAGGAACCCTGCTCCCCTCAGGCCTGGCTCCCCCCAAACCTGGAGTTTGACAGCCCCACATGCTCTGTAATGGAGTGCTAAACTGTATTATACTGCTCAGCCACTAGGTGGTGATGTGTGTAAAATACAGTAATTCCTCACTTAACGTAGCTTTGGTCCTGAAAAATGTGACTTTAAGCAAAACAATGTTAAGCGAATCCAATTTCCCCATAAGAATTAATGGAAATAGGGGGGATCAGGTTCCAGGGAAAAAATTATTTGCCAGACAAAAGGCATTATATACATTTTAAACAATTTTAAACAAGCAATTTAATACAGGTATTAAACAGGCTGGCAGCCCCCCATCAGCTCCCCTACTCCCCCCAGTGCCTCCCATGTGCCGGCCGCCCCCAGGGATCAGCGCCTTTCCCCTACTCCCCCCGCCTCCTGCCAGTGGCAATCAGCTGTCTTGTGGTGCACAGCCTCCCCCCTTCCTCCCTCCCAGTGGTTTCCCCAGAAATTGAAATTAGGGAGGGTGTTCGAATTTATGGGGGGGGTGTCAGAGCCAATGAGATATAAAAAAGAGATATGAATAAAGTAAATGTTTTGTTAGGCTAATGCAAATTTAACATAAGGATAATACAAATTATACCAAAACATATAACAGGTCTAGATTTCTAACATTATATAATTTTTTTTTAAAAAATGTATTTAATTTCAATTGACTTTTGAAAAGTAAGCCATCATGGGATAAGGGGAAAGTCCTCTCATGGATCAAGATCTGGTTAAAAGGTGGGAAACAAAGGGTAGGAATAAATTATCAGTTTTTCAGAATAGAGAGAGATAAATAGTGGTATCCCTGAGGGGTTGGTACTGGGACCAGTACTGTTCAACATATTCATAAATGATCTAGAAAAATAAGTAAACAGTGAGGTGGCACAGCTCAAACAGCCACTGCCAGAGCCAAAATTTCAATCAGCCTTACTGGGCAAGGGTGAGCCCTTCAGATGCTGGATGGCTGGGGATTTCCACCGGTATCCAACAGCCAGAATGCCCTGCACTCTGCCACACAGCCCACCTTGTTAACAATTAACTTGTGGGGAAACTAGGACATATAGTGAGGAAGTGATGGGCTGAGACCATGCGGTGAGTCTGGTGGAGGCAGGAGTTGAACCCAGGTTTCCAGTCCTACACTTGAATGACTAGATTAAATAATCTTAACTCATCCCTTCCTCACCCCAATTTATGAGATAGCTGCACCCTGCAGCATGCACCCCACACATATGTCAAGTATCAGAGAGGTAGCCGTGTTAGTCTGGTTCTGTAAAAGCAGCAAAGAATCCTGTGGCACCTTATAGACTAACAGACATTTTGCAGCATGAGCTTTCGTGGGTGAATGCCCACTCCGACGAAGTGGGCATTCACCCATGAAAGCTCATGCTGCAAAACGTCTGTTAGTCTATAAGGTGCCACAGGATTCTTTGCTGCTCCCACACATATGGACAGACTCCACACCCTCTGCCTATGTTTGTATTTACCTGTCATGGGGAATCCTGTCATGGAAGCTGGAAGAAAGCAAAGAAATGAGGTAAGTCTCTGTCTCCATGGCTGGTCATGAGTAGTGAGGAAGTGACGGGTTGAGACCATGGGGTGAGTCTGGTGTGGGCAGGATTTGAACCCAGGTCTCCAGTCCTACATTTGAATTACTAGATTAAATAACCTTAACTCATTCCTTCCTCACCCCAATTTATGAGATAGCTGCACCCTGCAGCATGCACCCCACACATACGGACAGACTCCACACCTTCTGCCTATGTTTATATTTACCTGTCATGGGGAATCCTGTCATGGAAGCTGGAAGAAAGCAAAGAAATGAGGTAAGTCTCTGTATCCATGGCTGGTCACCATGGGGATCTCCAAACATTGGCTGATGTAAGCTGTGGCCTGAGTGAGCTCTCCCCTCACATCTCTTGATGCACTGAGAGAAAAGACTCAGCTGCATGTTATATTTCAGTGACCTATCTACTGCCTCTCATACAGGTGGATTGACCCTCCTGCCCCTCCTGTCGGCATCTGTCGCATCTACACAGAAGTGCTGTAGCTACAGAGCTGCCACCGTGCCACTGTAATGTTTCCAGTGCAGAAGAGTCCTAAGTAGCCGGCAAAAGACAAGACCTGGTGAGCGACGTCAGAACCAGTGACACTGCACCAGCCCTTCCAAACGAAGCCACCTCCTTTCACACTGCCTCCACCTCTGAAGGACCCCCACACCCTGCTCCCCTCACGCCTGGCTCCCCCACAACCTGGAGTTTGACAGCCCCACATGCTGTCTAATGAATTGCTAAGCTGTAGTATACTGCTCAGCCACTAGGTGGTGATGCATGTAAAATACTGTAATTCCCCACTTAACGTTGTCATTATGGTCCTGAAAAATGCGACTTTAAGCAAAACGATGTTTAAAAAATCCAATTTCCCGATAAGAATTAATGTAAATAGGGGGGATTAAGTTCCAGGAAAAATTTTTTTCCAGATAAAAGACATTATATACGTTATAAACAATTTTAAACAAGCAGTTTAATACAGGTATTAAACAGGCTAGCAGCCACCCATCAGCTCTCCTGCCCCCCCCCAGTGCCTTCCGCCTGCCGGTGGCCCCCAGGAATCAGCGTCTTCCCCCTACTCCCCCAGCCTCCTGCCCGTAGCAATCAGCTGTCTTGCAGTGCACAGCCTCCCACCTTCCTCCCTCCCTCTCAGTGGTTTCCCCAGAAATTGAAATTGTGGGGGTATTCGAATTTACAGGGGGGGTGTCAGAGCTGGTGAGAAATATAAAAGAGATATGAATAAAGTAAAATCTTTTGTTAGGATAATTCAAATTTAATGAAATCCCCCACTATTAATAAGTTCTTAATTTTCATAGCCTCTCTAATTTCCCTTAGCATTTCATCATCACTACCACTGTCCTGGTCACGTGGTCTATAATAGATCCCTAATGTTATACCCCATGCCAGAAGCTGTGCAGTTATTATTTGTAAATCATTCTACATTTGTAAGTTCAACTTACCCCAAGGATGCTGTGTTTGCTCCTCCTTCACCTGGAGAACTCCCTTGCGAAACTCCTCATCAGCAGCCACTGTTGGCAAAAAAAAACAAAAAAACAAGCTCAAATCCTGAGTTCGTGGAGTATGTACATAAGCCATACTAAAGACAAACCCACAGTAACCGTCTCCAGTTTGCGAGGGACCTCATGGGGCCAGTCTCTAGGAAACAGATAAATACATGGAGGTGAAGTCCATTAATGACTATTAGCCAGGATGGGTAAGGAATGGAGTCCCTAGCCTGTGTCAGAGGGTGGAGATGGATGGCAGGAGAGAGATCACTTGATCATTACGGTTGTAAATTCAATCCTTGAGGGGGCCATTTGGGGATTGTCCCTGCTTTGAGCAGGGGGTTGGACTAGATGATCTCTTGAGGTCCCTTCCAACCCTAATATTCTCTGAGTCTATTACCTGTTAGATTCACGCCCTCTGGGACACTTGGAATTGGCCATTGTAAATGACAGTATACTGGGCTGGATGGACATTTGGTTTGACCCAGTATGTTCTGAGCTAAATGAACCCCAAATTATGGAGACAGATATGAGTCAAGGAAGCCAGCAGAGTATCAGAAACCTGAAAAAAATCTCTGACTGGATGAGCTCAGGCGTTTGGTCACAAGCTGAGGTGGTTCAAAAGTTTTGGATTTTTTTTAAGCGGAATTTTTTTATTGTTTCTTTAAACAATCAAACAAAGCAAGCAGCAAACATTTCTGAAACCCCAAACCATGTTCAGGTTTTGGCAGACTAATTTCAGCTTTTCAATTAAAAAACCACAACAAATTTTGAAGGAAAGCAGACATTGTCCGTGATTTTTTTCTGCTTTTTAAAAACCCCTATTTTTCGAACCAAAAAAAATTTGATTGAAAATATTTGTCCAACCCTTTTAATGAGCTTTACTGCCTTTTAGCACTAGCTGATGCTGAGAACCAGTGATACCTTGTCAAGAAGTTTTCTCAAAACTGGGTTTGTGCCAAGATGTGGAAGGTTTATTTTTCCCAGGGCCGCCCGTGGGGGTATGGCGGGGAGCAAGTGGAGCAATTTGCCCCGGGCCCCGCAGGGGCTCCCATGAGAATACAGTATTGCCATTTTTTTATGGAAGGGCCCCCCAAAATTGCTTTGCCCCGGACCCCTGAATCCTCTGGGTGGCTCTGCCTGTGCCAACCGCATTATAAACCGATATTTCAGTGAAGATCAGAAATGCCAATATATAGAGCTTTCCGGTTGGTGAAATGCTGGAAAAAACAGCTTTTACTGTATTTTGGATTACAAATACTTGCACTGTAAAAATGGTAAAATAAATAGTATTTTGCAATTCACCTCATACAAGTACTGCAGTGCAATCTCTTTATTGTGAAAGTGCAATTTACAAATGTAGAAATTTTTTTGTTACATAATTGCGCTCAAAAAAACCCCAACCAATGGAAAACATAGAGCCTACACATCCTCTCAGCCTTACTTCTTGTTCAGCCAATCGCTGAGACAAACCAGTTTGTTTACATTTACGGGAGATAATGCTGCCTGCTTCTTATTTGCAGTGTCACCCGAAAGTGAGAAGAGGCGTTTGCATGGCACTTTTGTAGGTGGCATTGCAAGGTATTTACGTGCCAGATATGCTAAACATTCCCAGGCTCCTTCATGCTTTGGCCACTATTCCAGACGACATACTAACATATTCATGATGCTCGTCAAAAAAGCAAGGTGTTAATGTAATATGTGACTGAAATTCTTAGGGGAGAATTGTGCATCTCCGGCTATGTATTTTACCTGCATTCTGCCATATCTTTCATGTTACAGTAGTCTCGGATGATGACTCATCAAATGTTGCTCATTTTAAGAACACCTTCACTGCAGATTTGACAAAATGCAAAGAAGGTACCTGTGACGCTCTGTACTCGGGGGAGCACCCCCATGTTCATCCTTATAAAAGGACTGTGTGGTTTCCAATGTAAAGTTTGTCATGCTGGGTGTCTTCGGAAGGCTCATGATGCACCGAGGATTGTTCTTATAGTGATGTTATAGTAATTGTTGTTGCAGTAATGTTATAGGTTATAATTTCATGTATATAGTTATGAGGCTGAAAATGTATCGTCATGGCTTAAAATAAGCCCAGGCAAAAACTCTCTAAGAGCAGAGGGGCAGTTCACGTCTCATCATGGCATGCATGGGACAAACCCAGCCCAGCCTCACAGGAACAAAGTACACTGGCCTAAGCAGCAACAAAAGGATGTGTTGGACTCTTGAATGAGTCACCCTCCTTTCTTTGGTTAGTTTGGGACTGCGATAAGGTAATGCTCACCTGACTCTGAAGGCGGGGGTGGGGGCAAAGCCAAGAGAGAAGAAAGAACATGATAAAAGGGAGAGATGTTTGCCAGGCTCTTCCTCTCTCTTCCACCTACATCTACAGACACCACCACCAGCAAGCGACTGAAGCGCTGATCAAAGGGGGGAGCCTGGCTCAAGAGCAACCAGCCAGCCTGTGGTGAGAAGCATCTAAGTTTGTAAGGGCATTGAAAGTGTCCAAATCAGCTTAGAATGGGTTTTTCTTTTATTTCATTTGACCAAATCTGACTTGTTGTGCTTTGACTTATAATCACTTAATCTATCTTTATGGTTAATAAATTGGTTTATTTATTCTACCTGAAGCAGCGCGTTTGGTTTGAAGCATGTGAGAGATTCCCCTTGGGATAACAAGCCTGGTACATATAAATTTCTTTGTTAAATTGACACACTCATATAAGGTCATATATGAGATCACCCCCAAAAGAGTCCCCATCCTGCTCCCATGCAGCACAGGCCTGTAGAACTGCATGGGGGAAATGGGGTCAGAACTGACACCATGAGAAGAGCGACACTTACTGTGACCCCGAACCAGCTCCCTGCAGTACAGACCCTTAGCAACATACTGGGGTGCTCCCAAGGTCCCATTCTGCCACAGAGGAGTCTGCCCACAGATAACTAGATGCCAAATGGCAGAGTGCACAGGAATGCCTATAGTTATATGGCGATCCCCTGGGTGAGATATATGCACAATAGCTCACCAAACATGGCATGTGAGGTCTCTACCAAGAGCCAGCAGCCCGCTGGTCGACTTAATGGGAATAAGATGTTTCTATCGGACATACTTGATGAGAGATGTAAAATGTAGAATATGATGCTCAGAGGTGTTGAAGTGAAGCTTGTCACCTGCGCCATGGCAATCCCTTCGGCTGAGTCAATCAGCAACCAGATCTAAGCTGGTAATTAAGCTTAGGGGTTCTCATGCAGGTCCCCACATCTGTATCCTAAAGTTCAGAGTGCGGGTGAAACCTATGACAGATCCCTACTGACACACCCCTACCTGCAGCACAGGCCTTCTTTGGGGCCAGCACTGACATCAAGGGGAGAGCGTGAGCATCCCCTACTGAGCCCCCACACTGCTCCCTGCAGCACAGGCCCAAAGAGCAACACAGGCTAATTAGGGTCAGCAGAGACGGAGAGGAGACAGCTCTCTACTGGAACCCCCATATTGCTCCCTGAAGCACAGGCCTCAAGCACCATGCTGGGGTCAGTACTGGCTGTGAGAGGACAACGCCCCGTAATGTGCTTCCCAGCCTGCTCCCTGAAACAGGCAGAGTGGTAGATGAAGGTTACCTGAGCACACAACACCGGCATCTTCTCCGTGGTTACAGTTATTCGTTCCCCAAGGCCGAGCCCCGCAATCAGAGAGGGCATTTTCTGTCCCTGCGCAGTTGACGTCATCCAGCCAGATACGGTCTGATCCTCGCCCAAATCGAGCCCCTCCTGGGGCTGATAATGCCGTCCCACAGTCCAACTGCCTGCACACGACTCCAGCATCAGTTATGTCCCAGTTGTCATCACACACGGTTCCCCACACCTGGTTGTAAAGCACCTCGACTCTCCCAGCGCAGTGACTCGAACCATTCACCAATCGGAGCTGAGCCACTTCTGAGATGCCTGAGTCTGCAAACACCCAAGGGAAGAAACACTCAGGGATGGTGCTTGTTCCATATAGTTTGCTCTGGCTGCCATTCAGTCCCAGTGTGGCAGACTGTTTGGTTCAGGGTGGCTGGGAATGGGACACTGCGGGGTTCCTCTCTGGAGGTCACCAGTTCTGATCCAGCCCCAGGCATGGGGGAATGGCTGACTCATGGGATGGAGAATGGGACACAGAGTCTTTCTCTCCAGGGAATGCTTACTCCACACAGTCTGTGGGGCGGGGGGGATGAACTGATGCAGTACATTGGGGGAAGGAGACCTGGGGCTTCTCCCCCGGAGGGAACCATTTCCCGTTTCGTCCCAGCTCAGCCCAGGGCCTGTTGTGTGGGGAACAGGCACTTTGCTTTCACGTCTGGGGCCCTGGGTCCAAGCTGGTAGTGAGTGGAAGTCGCAGCCATAGCAGCTCACTGATACCCAAAATGTGAAATGAGCCGCTGGGGTTAATTCCCCTCCATGACAGGCCAGGCCAGCCCTCAGTCTGAGCGGCTCCCAGCCGCGGGGCAAAGGGCAAAACTGGTCAGGAGACTAAACTGCCCTTTGCCCCTTCCTGGGCTCCCTCTCTGTATGCGCCCCGATGATCATGCCTGGCCAGAGCCAACAGCAGCAGCCTCACGGGGCTGTAGTTCTGCTGCCCAAAGACTCCCCTGGGGCTGATTCAGCTCCTCTATATTCCACAGTGTCCAGACAGACAGGGCCACTCATATGCTGAACTGAGCACCCGCCTGTGGTGACGTCACCATGGCAGCCCATCTCCTGGTACCCCACCCCACCTCTCACAGGCCCAGGTAGCATCACGGCCCCCAGTGTCAGTACACAGCATCTCCATTTGCCCTGTGCAGGGGTGGGGACACTCACCAGCCACAGCCAGAGCTGAGATAATACAAGTCTAACAATAACTAAAGACAAAATATCTGCTGGGGCAGATCCTATCCCAGGGTAAATCTGGGGTCACCTCAGACTGACACAGCTCAAACCGCCACTGCCAGAGCCAAAATTTCAATCAGCCTTACTGGGCAAAGGTGAGCCCTTTGGATGCTGGATGGCTGGGGATTTCCACCGGTATCCAACAGCCAGAATGCCCTGCACTCTGCCACACAGCCCGCCTTGTTAACTATTCACTGGTGGGGAAACTAGGACACGTAGTGAGGAAGTGATGGGCTGAGACCATGGGGTGAGTCTGGTGGAGGCAGGATTTGAACCCAGGTCTCCAGTCCTACACTTGAATGACTAGATTATATAACCTTAACTTGTCCCTTCCTCACCCCAATTTATGAGAGAGCTGCACCCTGCAGCATGCACCCCACACATACAGACAGACTCCACACCCTCTGCCTATGTTTTTATTTACTTGTCATGGGGAATCCTGTCATGGAAGCTGAAAGAAAGCAAAGAGATGAGGTAAGTGTCTGTCTCTATGGCTGGACACCTAGGGAATCTCCAAACATTGGCTGATGTAAGCTGTGGCCTGAGTGAGCTCTCCCCTCACATCTCTTGATGCACTGAGCGAAAAGACTCAGTTGCATGTTGTATTTCAGTGACCTATCTACTGCCTCTCAAGGAGGTGGATTGACCCTCCTGCCCCTCCTGTCGGCATTGGTCGCATCTACACAGAAGTGCTGTAGCTGCAGAGCTGCCACCGTGCCACTGTAATGTATCCAATGCAGAAGAGCCCTAAGTAGCCGAAAAAAGACAAGACCTGGTGAGCGACGTCAGAACCAGTGACACTGCACCTGCCCTTCCAAACTGAGCCACCTCCTTTCACACTGCCTGCACCTCTGAAGGACCCCCACACCCTACTCCCCTCACGGCTGGCTCCCCCCAAACCTGGAGTTTGACAGCCCCACATGCTGTCTAATGGAGTGCTAAGCTGTAGTATACTGCTCAGCCACTAGGTGGCGATGCGTGTCGAATACTGTAATTCCTCACTTAACGTTGTTGTTATGGTTCTGAAAAATGCGACTTTAAGCAAAACAATGTTAATCGAATCCAATTTCCCCATAAGAATTAATGTAAATAGGCGGGATCAGGTTCCAGGGAAAAAATTTTTGCCAGACAAAAGGCATTATATACATTTTAAACAATTATAAACAAGCAATTTAATACAGGTATTAAACAAGCTGGCAGCCCCCCATCAGCTCCCCTACCCCCCCACAAGTGCCTCCCGCCTGCCGGTGGCCCCCAGGAATCAGTGTCTTCCCCCTACTTCCCCCGCCTCCTGCCCGTGGCAATCAGCTGTCTCATGGTGCACAGCCTCCCCGCTTCCTCCCTCCCTCAGTGGTTTCCCCAGAAATTGAAATAGGGGGGGTATTCGAATTTACAGGGGGGGGTGTCAGAGCCGATGAGATATATAAAACAGATATGAATAAAGAAAAATGTTTTGTTAGGATAATGCAAATTTAACAGAAGGATAATACAAGTTAAACCAAAACATATAACAGGTCTAGATTTCTAACAACATATAATTTTAAAAATATTGTATTTAATTTAAATTGACTTTTGAAAAGTAAGCCATCATGGGATAAGGGGAAAGTCCTCTCATGGATCTGGTTAAAAGGTGGGAAACAAAGGGTAGGAATACATTATCAGTTTTTCGGAATGGAAATAAATAAATAGTGCTATCCCTGAGGGGTTGGTACTGGGACAAGTACTGTTCAACATACTCATAAATGATCTAGAAAAATGGGTAAACAGTGAGGTGGCAAAATTTGCAGATGATATAAATCTATTCAAGATAGTTAAGGATGGAAGAATCCCATTCACTGTTACAGACTACGGACCGAATGGCTAGGAAGCAGTTCTGCAGAAAAAGTACCTAGGAGTTCCAGTGGACAAGAAGCTGGATAGGAGTCAACAGTGTGCCCGTGTTGTCAAGAAAGCTAACAGCATTTTGGGCTGTATAATTAGGGGCATTGCCAGCAGATCGAGGGACGTGCTCATTCCCCTCCATTCGACATTGGTGAGGCCTAATCTGGAGTACTGTTTCCAGTTTTGGGCCCCACACTACAAGAAGGATGTGGAAAACTTGGAAAGAGTCCAGCAGAGGGCAACAAAAATGATTAGGGGGCTGGAGCACATGACTTATGAGGAGAGGCTGAAGGAACTGGTATTGTTTAGTCTGCAGAAGAGAAGAATGAGGGGGGATTTGATAGCTGCTTTCAACTACCTGAAAGGGGGTTCCAAAGAGGATGGATCTAGACTGTTCTCAGCTGTACCAAATGACAAAACAAGGAGTAATGGTCTCAAGTTCCAGTGCAGGAGGTTTAGGTTGGATATTAGAAAAACTTTTTCACTAGGAGGGTGGTGAAGCACTGGAATGAGTTACCTAGGGCGGTGGTGGAATCTCCTTCCTTAGAGGTTTTTAAGGTCAGACATGACAAAGCCCTGGCCGGGATGATTTCGTTGAGGATTGCTCCTGCTTTGAGCAGGGCGTTGGACTAGATGACTTCCTGAGAACCCTTCCAACCCTGACATTCTATGATTCTAAGTCCCAGGCAGACTGCAAAAAGTTACAAAGGGAACTTACAAAACTGAATAACTGGGCAACAAAATGGCAGATGAAATTCAATGTTGATAAATGCAAAGTAACTGGAAAACAATCTCAACTATACATACTGTGACAGACCCAGGCCAGTGGGCTACAGGAGCCCGGCAGAGGGCAAATATACTGGTCACTGGATGAGTAGTTTTCTGTTCCCTAGGTGACCAGAGCAGGGGCTGCACTAGAGTAATCAGGAACCTGCTAGAACCAATTAAGGCAGCCAGGCTGATTAGAACACCTGCAGCCAATCAAGGCAGGCTAATCAGGGCGCCTGGGTTTAAAAAGGAGCTCACTCCAGTCAGGGATGGGGGAGCCAGAGGGGAGGAAGTGTGTGTGAGGAGCTGGAAGCAAGAGGCGCAAGGAGCTGAGAGTGAGAGTGTGTGCTGCTGGAGGACTGAGGAGTACAAGTGCTTTCAGACACCAGGAGGAAGGTCCTGTGGTGAGGATAAAGAAGGTGTTTGGAGGAGGCCATGGGGAAGTAGACCAGGGAGCTGTAGCTGTCATACAGCCGTTACAGGAGGCACTATAGACAGCTGCAATCCACAGGACCCTGGGCTGGGACCCGGAGTAGAGGGAGGGCCCGGGTTCCCCCCAAACCTCCCAACTCCTGATCAGACACAGGAGAAGTTGACCCAGACTGTGGGGAAGATCACTGAGGTGAGCAAATCTGCCAAATAAGCGCAGGACCCACCAAGATAAAGGAGGAACTTTGTCACAAAACAAAATGATGGAGTCTGAATTAACCATTAAACACTCAAGAAAGATCTTGGAATCATTGTGGATAGTTTTCTGAAAACATCCACTCAACGTGGAGTGGCAGTCAAAAAAGCAAAGGGAAGTTGGGAATCATTAAGAAAGGGATAGATAATAAGACAGAAAATATCATATTGCCTGTATATAAATCCATGGTACGTGCACACCTTGAATACAGTGTGCAGATCTAGTCATCCCATCCCCAAAAAATTATAGTGGAATTTGAAAAGGTACAGAGATGGGCAACTAAAAGTATTAGGGGTATGAAACAGGAGGAGAGATTAAAATGACTGAGAATTTTCAGCTTAGAACAGAGATGACTAAGGGGGGGATATGATAGACGTCTATAAAATCATGACTGGTGTAAAGAAAGTGAATAAGGAAATGTTATTTAATCCTTAACTTAACACAAGAACTATCAGTCACCCAATGAAATTAATAGGCAGCAGGTTTTAAAAAAACAAGAGGAAGTATTTCTTCACACAACATACAGTCAACCCGTGGAACTTTTTGCCAGGGGATGCTATGAAGACCAAAACTAGAACAGGATTTTAAAAAGAACTAGATAAATTCCTGGAGAATAGGTCCATCAGTGGCTATTAGCCAGGATGGGGAGGGATAGAACACCATGCTCTGAGTGTCCCTCTCCAAACCCCTAATCATTTTAGTTGCCCTTTTCTGAACCTTTTCTAGTGCCAGTATATCTTTTTTAAGGTGAGGAGACCACATTTGTACGCAGTATTCGAGATGTGGCCGTACCATGGATTTATATAAAGGCAAAAATATATTCTCAGTCTTATTCTCTATCCCCTTTTTAACTATTCCTAACATCCTGTTTGCTTTTTTGACCGCCTCTGCACAATGCATGGCCATCTTCAGAGAGTGGTGAAGCACTGGAATGAGTTACCTAGGGCGGTGGTGGAATCTCCTTCCTTAGAGGTTTTTAAGGTCAGGCTTGACAAAGCCCTGGCTGGAATGATTTCGTTGGGGATTGCTCCTGCTTTGAGCAGGGGGTTGGACTAGATACCTCCTGAGAACCCTTCCAACCCTGACATTCTACCATTCTAAGTCCCAGGCAGACTGGAAAAAGTTACAAAGGGAACTCAAAGAACTGAGTAACTGGGCAACAAAATGGCAGATGAAATTCAATGTTGATAAATGCAAAGTAATGCACATTGGAAAACAATCTCAACTATACATACTGTGACAGACCCAGGCCAGTGGGGTACAGGAGTCTGCTGGAGGGCAAATATACTGGTCACTGGATGAGTAGTTTTCTGTTCCCTAGGTGACCAGAGCAGGGGCTGCACTAGAGTAATCAGGAACCTGCTAGAACCAATTAAGGCAGCCAGGCTGATTAGAACACCTGCAGCCAATCAAGGCAGGCTAATCAGGGCGCCTGGGTTTAAAAAGGAGCTCACTCCAGTCAGGGATGGGGGAGCCAGAGGAGAGGAAGTGTGTGTGAGGAGCTGGAAGCAAGAGGCGCAAGGAGCTGAGAGTGAGAGTGTGTGCTGCTGGAGGACTGAGGAGTACAAGTGCTTTCAGACACCAGGAGGAAGGTCCTGTGGTGAGGATAAAGAAGGTGTTTGGAGGAGGCCATGGGGAAGTAGACCAGGGAGCTGTAGCTGTCATACAGCTGTTACAGGAGGCACTATAGACAGCTGCAATCCACAGGACCCTGGGCTGGGACCCGGAGTAGAGGGAGGGCCCGGGTTCCCCCCAAACCTCCCAACTCCTGATCAGACACAGGAGAAGTTGACCCAGACTGTGGGGAAGATCACTGAGGTGAGCAAATCTGCCAAATAAGCGCAGGACCCACCAAGATAAAGGAGGAACTTTGTCACAAAACAAAATGATGGAGTCTGAATTAACCATTAAACACTCAAGAAAGATCTTGGAATCATTGTGGATAGTTTTCTGAAAACATCCACTCAACGTGGAGTGGCAGTCAAAAAAGCAAAGGGAAGTTGGGAATCATTAAGAAAGGGATAGATAATAAGACAGAAAATATCATATTGCCTGTATATAAATCCATGGTACGTGCACACCTTGAATACAGTGTGCAGATCTAGTCATCCCATCCCCAAAAAATTATAGTGGAATTTGAAAAGGTACAGAGATGGGCAACTAAAAGTATTAGGGGTATGAAACAGGAGGAGAGATTAAAATGACTGAGAATTTTCAGCTTAGAACAGAGATGACTAAGGGGGGGATATGATAGACGTCTATAAAATCTTGACTGGTGTAAAGAAAGTGAATAAGGAAATGTTATTTAATCCTTAACTTAACACAAGAACTATCAGTCACCCAATGAAATTAATAGGCAGCAGGTTTTAAAAAAACAAGAGGAAGTATTTCTTCACACAACATACAGTCAACCCGTGGAACTTTTTGCCAGGGGATGCTGTGAAGACCAAAACTATAACAGTGTTTTAAAAAGAACTAGATAAATTCCTGGAGAATAGGTCCATCAGTGGCTATTAGCCAGGATGGGGAGGGATAGAACACCATGCTCTGAGTGTCCCTCTCCAAACCCCTAATCATTTTAGTTGCCCTTTTCTGAACCTTTTCTAGTGCCAGTATATCTTTTTTAAGGTGAGGAGACCACATTTGTACGCAGTATTCGAGATGTGGCCGTACCATGGATTTATATAAAGGCAAAAATATATTCTCAGTCTTATTCTCTATCCCCTTTTTAACTATTCCTAACATCCTGTTTGCTTTTTTGACCGCCTCTGCACAATGCATGGCCATCTTCAGAGAGTGGTGAAGCACTGGAATGAGTTACCTAGGGCGGTGGTGGAATCTCCTTCCTTAGAGGTTTTTTAGGTCAGGCTTGACAAAGCCCTGGCTGGAATGATTTCATTGGGGATTGCTCCTGCTTTGAGCAGGGGGTTGGACTAGATACCTCCTGAGAACCCTTCCAACCCTGACATTCTACCATTCTAAGTCCCAGGCAGACTGGAAAAAGTTACAAAGGGAACTCAAAGAACTGAGTAACTGGGCAACAAAATGGCAGATGAAATTCAATGTTGATAAATGCAAAGTAATGCACATTGGAAAACAATCTCAACTATACATACTGTGACAGACCCAGGCCAGTGGGGTACAGGAGTCTGCTGGAGGGCAAATATACTGGTCACTGGATGAGTAGTTTTCTGTTCCCTAGGTGACCAGAGCAGGGGCTGCACTAGAGTAATCAGGAACCTGCTAGAACCAATTAAGGCAGCCAAGCTGATTGCCATGTGAATGGCTTGCCAACTACAGAACCAGTTTCTCCTCCCTTGGTTTTCACACCTCTACTGCTAGAACAGGGCCTCAACCTCCCTCATTGAACTAACCTCGTTATCTCCAGCTTGCTTCTTGTTTGCATATATATACCTGCCCCTGGAAATTTCCACTACTTGCATCCGAAGAAGTAGGTATTCACCCACGAAAGCTCATGCTGCAAAACGTCTGTTAGTCTATAAGGTGCCACAGGATTCTTTGCTGCCTAGGCTGATTAGAACACCTGCAGCCAATCAAGGCAGGCTAATCAGGGCGCCTGGGTTTAAAAAGGAGCTCACTCCAGTCAGGGAGGGGGGACCCAGAGGAGAGGAAGTGTGTGTGAGGAGCTGGGAGCAAGAGGAGCAAGGAGCTGAGAGTGAGAGGGTGTGCTGCTGGAGGACTGAGGAGTACAAGCACTATCAGACACCAGGAGGAAGGTCCTGTGGTGAGGATAAAGAAGGTGTTTGGAGGAGCCATGGGGAAGTAGCCCAGGGAGCTGTAGCTGTCAGGCAGCTGTTACAGGAGGCACTAAAGACAGCTGCAATCCACAGGACCCTGGGCTGGGACCCGGAGTAGAGGGCGGGCCTGGGCTCCCCCCAAACCTCCTAACTCCTGATCAGACACAGGGGAAGTTGACCCAGACTGTGGGGAAGATCACCGAGGTGAGCAAATCTGCCAAATAAGCGCAGGACCAACCAAAATAGAGGAGGAACTTTGTCACAATACAAAATGATGGAGTCTGAATTAGCTATTAAACACTCAAGAAAGATCTTGGAATCATTGTGGATATTTTTCTGAAAACATCCAATCAACGTGCAGTGGCAGTCAAAAAAGCAAAGGGAATGTTGGGAATTATTAAGAAAGGGATAGATAATAAGACAGAAAATATCATATTGCCTGTATATAAATCCATGGTACGTGCACACCTTGAATACAGTGTGCAGATCTGGTCACCCCATAGGCAACTAAAATTATTAGGGGTATGAAATAGGAGGGGAGATTAAAATGACTGAGAATTTTCAGCTTAGAACAGAGATGACTAAAGGGGGAAATGATAGATGTCTATAAAATCTTGACTGGTGTAAAGAAAGTGAATAAGGAAATGTTATTTAATCCTTAACATAACACAAGAACTAGTAGTCACCCAATGAAATTAATAGGAGGCAGGTTTTAAAAAAACAAGAGGAAGTACTTCTTCACACAACGTTCAGTCAACCCGTGGAACTTTTTGCCAGGGGATGCTGTGAAGACCAAAACTATAACAGTGTTTTAAAAAGAACTAGATAAATTCCTGGAGAATAGGTCCATCAGTGGCTATTAGCCAGGATGGGGAGGGATACAACACCATGCTCTGAGTGTCCCTATCCAAACCCCTAATCATTTTAGTTGCCCTTTTCTGAACATTTTCTAGTGCCAGTATATCTTTTTTGAGGTGAGGAGACCACATCTGTACGCAGTATTCGAGATGTGGGCGTACCATGGATTTATATAAAGGCAATAATATATTCTCAGTCTTATTCTCTATCCCATTTTTAGCGATTCCTAACATCCTGTTTGCTTTTTTGACCGCCTCTGCACACTGCGTGGACATCTTCAGAGAACTATCCACGATGACGACAAAACAGTTTTCCAGACTCACTGTAGCTAAATTAGCCCCCATCATATTGTATGTATAGTTGGGGTTATTTTTCCAATGTGCATTACTTTTCATTTATCCACATTCAATTTCATTTGCCATTTTGTTGCTCAATCATTTAGTTTTTTGAGATCTTTTTCAAGTTCTTCACAGTCTGCGTTGCTCTTAACTATCTTGAGCAGTTTCGTGTCATCTGCAAATTTAGCCACCTCAATGTTTACCCCTTTCTCCAGATCATTTATGAATAAATTGAATAGGATTGGTCCTAGGACTGACCCTTGGGGGACACCACTAGTTACCCCTCTCCATTCTGAGAATTTACCATTAATTCCAATCCTTTGTTCCCTGTCTTTTAACCGGTTCTCAGTCCATGAAAGGATCTTCCGTTTTATCCTATGACAACTTAATTTACATAACAGCCTTTGGTGAGGGACCTTGTCAAAGGCTTTCTGGAAATCTAAGTACATTGCATCCACTGGATCCCCCTTGTCGACATGTTTGTTGACCCCTTCAAAGAACTCTGATAGATTAGTAAGACATGATTTCCCTTTACAGAAACCATGTTGACTATTGCTCAACAGTTTATGTTTTTCTATGTGTCTGACAATTTTATTCTTAACTATTGTTTCGACTAATTTGCCCGGTACCGACGTTAGACTTACCGGTCTGTAATTGCCGGGATCATCTCTAGAGCCCTTTTTAAATATTGGCGTTACATTAGCTAACTTCCAGTCATTGGGTACAGAAGCCGATTTAAAGGACAGGTTACAAACCTTAGTTAATAGTTCCTCAACTTCACATTTGAGTTCTTTCAGAACTCTTGGGTGAATGCCATCTGGTCCCGGTGACTTGTTAATGTTGAGATTATCAATTAATTCCAAAACTTCCTCTATTGACACTTCAATCTGTGACAGTTCCTCAGATTTGTCACCTAGAAAAGCCGGCTCAGGTTTGGGAAACTCCCTAACATCCTCAGCCGTGAAGACTGAAGCAAAGAATCCATTTAGTTTCTCCGCAATGACTTTATCGTCTTGAAGCGCTCCTTTTGTATCTCGATCATCAAGGGGCCCCACTGGTTGTTTAGCAGGCTTCCTGCTTCTGATTTACTTAAAAACCATTATGTTATTACCTTTGAAGTTTTTGGCTAGCCGTTCTTCAAACTACTCTTTGGCTTTTCTTATTACACTTTTGCACTTACTTTGGCAGTCTTTATGCTCCTTTCTATTTGACTTCCAATTTTTAAATGAAGTCTTTTTATCTCTCACTGCTTCTTTTACAGGGTTCTTAAGCCACGGTGGCTCCTTTTTAGTTCTTTTACTGTGTTTCTTAATTTGGGGTATACATTGATGTTGGGCCTCTATTACGGTGTCTTTAAATAGCGCCCATGCAGCTTGCAGGGATTTCACTTTAGTCACTGTACCTTTTAACTTTTGTTTAACTAACCACCTCATTTTTGCATAGTTCCCCCTTATGAAATTAAATGCCACAATGCCATCTCAACTGCTGTTGAGATGTTCTTCCCACCACAGGGATGTTGAATGCTATTGTATTATGGTCACTATTTCCAAGCGGTCCTGCTATAGTTACCTCTTGGACCAGCTCCTGAGCTCCACTCACGATTAAATCTAATGTTGCCTCTCCTCTTGTGGGTTCCCATACCAGCTGCTCCATGAAGCAGTCATTAAAAGTATTGAGAAATTTTATCTCTGCATTTCGTCCTGAAGTGAAATGTCCCCAGTCAATATGGGGATAATTGAAATCCCCCACTATTAATAAGTTCTTAATTTTCATAGCCTCTCTAATTTCCCTTAGCATTTCATCATCACTATCACTGTCATGGTCAGATGGTCGATAATAGATCCCTAATGTTATACCCCATGCCAGAAGCTATGCAGTTATTATTTGTAAATCATTCTAAATTTGTAAGTTCAACTTACCCCAAGGATGCTGTGTTTGCTCCTCCTTCACCTGGAGAACTCCCTTGCGAAACTTCTCCTTAGCAGCCCCTGTTTGCAAAAAAAAAAAAAAAAAAAAAAACCAAGCTCAAATGCTGAGTTCGTGGAGTATGTACATAAGCTATACTAAAGACAAACCCACAGTAACTGTCTCCAGTTTGTGAGGGACCCCATGGAGCCACTCTCTAGGAAACAGATAGCTGCATGGAGCTTATGTCCATTAATGTCTATTAGCCAGGATGGGTAAGAATGGAGTCCCTAGCCTCTGTCAGAGGGTGGAGATGGATGGCAGGAGAGAGATCACTTGATCATTATGGTTGTAAATTCAATCCTTGAGGGGGCCATTTGGGGATTGGTCCTACTTTGAGCAGGGGGTTGGACTAGATGATCTCTTGAGGTCCCTTCCAGCCCTAATATTCTATGAGTCTATTACCTGTTAGATTCACTCCCTCTGGGACATTTGGCATTGGCCATTGTCAATAGACAGGATACTGGGCTGGATGGACCTTTGGTTTGACCCAGTATGTTCTGAGCTAAATGAACCCAAAGTTATGGAGACAGATATGAGTCAAGGAAGCCAGCAGAGTATCAGAAACCTGAAAAAAATCTCTGACTCGATGAGCTCAGGCGTTTGGTCACAAGCTGAGGTGGTTCAAAAGTTTTGGATTTTTTTTAAGCAGAATTTTTTTATTGTTTCTTTAAACAATCAAACAAAGCAAGCAGCAAACATTTCTGAAACCCCAAACCATGTTCAGGTTTTGGCAGACTTATTTCAGCTTTTCAATTAAAAAAACCACAACAAATTTTGAAGGAAAGCAGACATTGTCCATGATTTTTTTCTGCTTTTTAAAAACCCCTAGTTTTTGAAACAAAAAAACTTTTGATGGAAAATATTTGTCCAACCCTTTTAATGTGCTTTAGTGCCTTTTAGCACTAGCTGATGCTCAGAACCAGTGATACCTTGTCAAGACATTTTCTCAAAACTGGGTTTGTGCCAAGATGTGGAAGGTTTATTTTTCCCAGGGCCGCCCGTGGGGGTGTGGGGGGGAGAAAGTGGAGCAATTTGCTCCAGGGGCCCCATGAGAATTTAGTATTGCCATTTTTCTCATGGAAGGGGCCCCCGAAATTGCTTTGCCCCGGGCCCCCTGAATCCTCTGGGCGGCTCTGCCTGCTCCAACCGAACTATAAACCGGTATTTCATTGAAGATCAGAAATGCCAATATATAGAGCTTTCCGGTTGGTGAAGTGCTGGAAAAAACAGCTTTACTGTATTTTGGATTACAAATACTTGCACTGTAAAAATGGTAAAAGAAATACTATTTTGCAATTCACCTCATACAAGTACTGCAGTGCAATCTCTTTATTGTGAAAGTGCAATTTACAAATGTCGAATTTTTTTTGTTACATAATTGAACTCAAAAAAACCCCCAACCAATGGAAAACTTAGAGCCTACACATCCTCTCAGTCTTACTTCTTGTTCAGCCAATCGCTCAGACAAACCAGTTTGTTTACATTTACAGGAGATAATGCTGCCTGCTTCTTATTTGCAGTGTCACCCGAAAATGAGAAGAGGTGTTTGCATGGCACTTTTGTAGGTGGCATTGCAAGGTATTTACGTGCCAGATATGTTAAACATTCCCAGGCTCCTTCAGGCTTTGGCCACCATTCCACACGACATACTAACATATTCACGATGCTCGTCAAAAAAGCAAGGTGTTAACGTAATTTGTGACTGAAATTCTTAGGGGAGAATTATTTATCTCCTGCTATGTATTTTACCTGCATTCTGCCATATCTTTCGTGTTACAGTAGTCTCGGATGATGACTCAGCAAATGTTGCTCATTTTAAGAACACCTTCACTGCACATTTGACAAAATGCAAAGAAGGTACCTGTGACGCTCTGTACCTCGGGGGAGCACCCCCATGTTCATCCTTATAAAAGGACTGTGTGGTTTCCAATGTAAACTTTGTCATGCTGGGTGTCTTCGGAAGGCTCATGATGCACCGAGGATTGTTCTTATAGTAATGTTATAGTAATTGTTGTTGCAGTAATCTTATAGGTTATAATTTCATGTATATAGTTATGAGGCTGAAAATGTAGCCTCATGGCTTAAAATAAGCCCAGGCAAAAACTCTCTAAGAGCAGAGGGGCAGTTCACGTCTCATCATGGCATGCATGGGACAAACCCAGCCCAGCCTCACCAGAACAAAGGACGCTGGCCTAAGCAGCAACAAAAGGATGTGTTGGACTCTCGAATGAGTCACCCTCCTTTCTTTGGTTAGTTTGGGACTGCGATAAGGTAATGCTCACCTGACTCTGAAGGCGGGGGTGGGGGCAAAGCCAAGAGGGATGAAAGAACATGATAAAAGGGAGAGATGTTTGCCATCCTCTTCTTCTCTCTTCCAGCTACATCTACATACACCACGACCGGCAAATGACTGAAGCGCTGATCAAAGGGGAGAGCCTGGCTGAAGAGCAACCAGCCAGCCTGTGGTGAGAAGCATCTAAGTTTGTAAGGGCATTGAAAGTGTCCAGATCAGCTTAGAATGGGTTTTTCTTTTATTTCATTTGACCAAATCTGACTCGTTATGCTTTGTCTTATAATCACTTAAAATCTATCTTTATGGTTAATAAATTGGTTTGTTTATTCTACCTGAAGCAGTGCGTTTGGTTTGAAGCGTGTCAGAGATTCCCCTTGGGATAACAAGCCTGGTACATATCAATTTCTTTGTTAAATTGACACATTCATATAAGGTCTCAGTGTCCAGCGGGCATAACTTGACAGTGCAAAATGGAGGTTCCTAGGATTGTGTCTGAGACCGGAGATATTGGCTAGTGTCATTCGGTTGCACAATCCAAGGAGCAGCTTACATGCCAGAGGCTGTGCAGTTATTATTTGTAAATCATTCTACATTTGTAAGTTCAACTTTCCAGATAAAGAGCTGGCACAGCAGTACTTGCATAAGGTAAATTGAAAATACTATTTCTTGTGTTTCTTTTTTGCAGTGCAAATATTTCTAATAAAAAATAAATATAAAGTGAGCACTGTACACTTTGTATTCTGAATTGTATTTGAAATCAATGTATTTGAAAATGTAGAAAACATCCCAAAAATGAAATAAATTGTATTCTATTATTGTGTAAAGGGGTGATTACTTGTGCAATTAATCATGAACAATTTTATCTCACAATTAATCACAGTTTTTTTTAATAACTTGACAGCCCTACTCCCCACCACTACCATGCAACCTCCTGTGGGGTGGAACAGAGTAGATGAGAGACAGAGCACAGAAACTCATGGGCTCTGTAATAAAAAAATTAATAATAATTGGAGATATACCAATCTCCTAAAACTGAAAGGGACCTTGAAAGGTCATAGAGTCCAGCCCCTCCCTTCACTAGCAGAACCAATTTCTGCCCCAGATCCCTAAGTGGACCCCTCAAGGATTGAATTCATAATCCTGGGTTTAGCAGACCAATGCTCAAACCACTGAGCTATCCCTCCCCCCAAAGGGGAAGAGAGTGTAGAAGAGGAAGTGAGGAAGAACCTGTCTCTAGTCACAGCAGTTGGGCATATTACAGGTTCAGGGCAATTAGCTGAGATGTAGATCACCCGGAGTGACGGGGAAAAGAACCCCACACTTCATAACGGGATCCCTCAGTGGCTGCAGGATCCATTGAACACCAAATCCCACAAATGGGATCTCCGGTTACCCAGCATCCCATTGTGCTGTAGTGGGGCAGAGGGATCAGAGCGATCAGCGATAGGGAGGGTCTCTCACGTACTGATCCCTGCAGCACAGATCCTAAGTACGGTGCTGAGGCACTGTGGCCAGCACTGACTGTGAGGGGAGATCACCCCCAAAAGAGCCCCCATCCTGCTCCCTGCAGCACAGGCCTGTACAACTGCATAGGAGAAATGGGGTCAGAACTGACACCATGAGAAGAGCGACACTTACTGTGACCCCAGACCAGCTCCCTGCAGTACAGACCCTTAGCACCATACTGGGGTGCTCCCAAGGTCCCATTCTGCCACAGAGGAGTCTACCCACAGATAACTAGATGCCAACTGGCAGAGGGCACAGGGATGCCTAGAGTTATATGGCAATCCACTGGGTGAGATATATGCACAATAGCTCACCAAACATGGCATGTGAGGTCTTTACCAAGAGCCAGCAGCCCGCTGGTCGACCTAATGGGAATAAGATGTTTGTATGGGACATAGCTGATGAGAGATGTAAAATGTAGAATATGATGCTCAGAGGTGTTGAAGTGAAGCTTGTCACCTGCGCCATGGCAATCCCTTCGGCTGAGTCAATCAGCACATAGAACAAAGCCGAACAGTGGAGACAGGCTGTATTCACTGTCTGGGCCCAGTCGGGACATGAGAATTTACAAAGACAAAGGACCCTCAGAACAAGTCTCTGAAGAGACACCTCCTCTGGGAAGAGACAATGGTCTGTACCTATAAAGAAACTGGAGAGGGGACAAGAGCTCCCTTTCACCCAGGACGCGGCTGACAGCGTTTGTCTCAGGAACAGGAGATCACAGCGAGGCCTGGAGTAAAACCCTGGAAGGACTGTGGGGTGAGCGTTGCTCTACCAGACAGAAAAGTGTCTCGTTCAATGAGTCTAGGCTCTAGTCAGCGTGGTATGATTTTATTGGATGGAACCATTTCTTTCCAACACGTCTCCTTGCTGCCCCTCGAATCGCTACACTCTGTGAAATCACTTGTCCTTGGTGTGACTATGAAGGGATCTAGGGCTGTGCATTGATCGGGGCAGAGATCAGAGGTGGAACGGGTCACCTTGGGACCTTGTTCCTTTGGGAGCAGAAGATCTGTGACTGCTGTGAATGCCCAGCGAAACAGGGACTCTCGGAGGGCCGAAGGGTGAAGTGTCCCTATTGCCAACCTGGAGAGAGATCACCCCCCACCCCACAAGGCCTAGAGTGTCGCCGAGGGAGTCGGGAACTGATCCCCAGTGGGCACAGACAAGGCTTCCTCATGCTAGGGGCCCATGGCACCGAACTAGGTCATTAGGGCAAGAACAACTGCAAAGTGAGAGGTCCACTGTCACATACAGACAGTCAAGGGTTAATGCCTCTTTTACCTGTAAAGGGTTAAGAAGTTCACCTAGCCTAGCTGACACCTGACCAGAGGAACCAATGGGGGGACAAGATTTTTCAAGAGGAAGGAGGGAAGTTTTCCTTTGTCTCAGAGTCTATTAAAGTTCTGTGCCGGAGTGAAAAAGATCAAGGAATCACCCGGGGTAGTGAGTATTAGAGAAGAAATAAATAGGTTTATGTTGATTTTTTTGTGTGACTTGTCTTGTGCATTAGAGGGATAGTCAAATTGGGATTTCTTTTGTGTAACTAAGGTTTTGCCCAGGGGAACATTCTCTGTGTTTTCAATCTGTTGTATGTGAGAGAAGCTTGTATGCTCTCTCCCAGAGGTTTTCTTTTCACCTTTCTTTCCTTAATTAAAAGTCTTCTTTTTAAGAACCTGATTGATTTTTTCCCTTCTTTTAAGATCCAAGGGGTTTGGATTGGTGTTCACCAGGAAATTGTTCGAGAAGACTCTCAAGGTTACCCAGGGAAGGGTTACGGTACTTGGGAGGAAGAGATTTTGGAGGGGTGGCGGGGGGAGACAGAGTTTCCCAAATGACTCATAAACAGCTGTTTTAAACTATTTGGGTGGTGGCAGCAACCAGATCTAAGATGGTAATTAAGTTCTCATGCAGGTCCCCACATCTGTATCCTAAAGTTCAGAGAGCAGGTGAAACCTATGACAGACCCCTACTGACACACCCCTACCTGCAGCACAGGCCCTCTTTGCGGCCAGCACTGACATCAAGGGGAGAGGGTGAGCCTCCCTACTGAGCCCCCACACTGCTCCCTGCAGCACAGGCCCAAAGAGCAACACAGGCTAATTAGGGTCAGCAGAGACGGAAAGGAGACGGCTCTCTACTGGAACCCCCATATTGCTCCCTGAAGCACAGGCCTCAAGCACCATCCTGGGGTCAGTACTGGCTGTGAGAGGACAATCACCGTAATGTGCTTCCCACCCTGCTCCCTGAAACAGGCAGAGTGGTAGATGAAGGTTACCTGAGCACACAACACCGGCATCTTCTCCGTGGTTACAGTTATTCGTTCCCCAAGGCCGAGCCCCGCAATCAGAGAGGGCATTTTCTGTCCCTGCGCAGTTGACATCATCGAACCAGATAGGGTCTGATCCTCGCCCAAATCGAGCCCCTCCTGGGGCTGATAGCGCCGTCCCACAGTCCAACTGCCTGCACACGACTCCAGCATCAGTTATGTCCCAGTCGTCATCACACACGGTTCCCCACACCTGGTTGTAAAGCACCTCGACCCTCCCAGCGCAGCGACTCGAACCATTCACCAGTCGGAGCTGAGCCACTTCTGAGATGCCTGAGTCTGCAAACACCCAAGGGAAGAAACGCTCAGAGAGGTTCCTGTTCATCTGATCTCTCGTATCGCTGTGCCTCCCGCCAACGAATCTGACCGGTCTCTGCAAACAGCAACTGCCTGCCAAGGCCTCCCCACTACTGGTCACACTAATCACTTGGGCAATGTTGAAGTTTGTTCACTCCCCTCCCAGCCAGCTCTCAACTAATTAGGCAGACTGGACGGCAGTCTGACGCACTGCTCCCACTAGAGCACTTAATTAAAAAGATCACCTTGGCACTGCTGGCAGGAACCTCCTGGGGAGCAGATTTTCACCCTCACTCCTGGCGCTGGTATTCATAGATACATAGGGTTCGACAGATATCGACTTGTGACATACCCGGAAGAAGAAGACTCCCCCCACTGACATGCAGCCACTTCTGCGGTAGGACAGGGCAGATGAGAAACAGGACAGGGAATATGTAATGGGACAGGAAGTGGGGAAGAATTGCGTCTCCTGTGTCCAGCTTTTGGGGAAGTTACAACTTCAGGACTTATCTCCTGAAATGCAAATCCGCCGGAACCCAGTGATTGGGAACCGGACTCTTGAGAAATTGGCCCTGGATTTTTAGTTTGAGTGAGCGGCTGCAGGCTCCGTTGACACCAAATCCAACCAGTGGGAGCTACAGTTACCCAGGTCCCCATTGTGCCGCAGAGGAGTCTGGCCCAGAGATAAATAGGCTCCAACTGGCAGAGGGCACAGGTTTGCCTAGAGTTATATGGGGATCCCCTGAATGACATATATGCACAATAGCTCACTAGAGGTGCTATGTGAGGTCTCTACCAAGAGACAGCAGCCCACTCGTCACCCTAATGAGGGCAAGATGTTTGGATGGGACGTAGTTGAAGAGAGATGTAAAATGTAGAATATGAGGCTCCAGAAGTGCTGAAGTGAAACTTGTTACCTGCACCATGGCAATCTTTTCGGCTGAGCCAATCAGCACATAGAACAAAGCACAGCCATGGAGACAGGCTATATTCACTGTCCGGGCCCAGTCGGGGCCTAAGAATTTGCAGAGAAAAAGGCCAGGCTCTAGTCAGCGTGGTATGATTTTATGGGCCATGGAACCGTTTATTTCAAACCCGTCTCCTTGCTACCCCTTGAATCGCTACACCCTGTGAAATCACTTGTCCTTGGTGTGAATATGAAGGAATCTAGGGCTGTGTGTTGATCGGGGCAGAGATGCGAGGTGGAACGGGTCACCTTGAGACCCTGTTCCTTTGGGAGCAGAAGATCTGTGACTGCTGTGAATGCCCAGTGAGACAGGGACTGGATGCTACAAAGGGACTCTCGGTGGGACGAATGGTGAATGTGCCTATTGCCAATCTGGAGAGAGGTCACCCCCCAGCCCACAAGGCCTAGAGGGAACATCTTGTGTGGCCTGTGGCCAAGGGAGTCGGGGAGCTGACCCCCAGAGGGCACAGACAAGGCTTCCTCTTTGGAGGGGCGCATGGCACCGCACCAGGGCATTAGGGTCAGCACAACTACAAAGGGAGAGAGCCCCTTACTGACTCACCCCTACCTGCACCACGGGCCCCCTTTGGGGCCAGCACTGACATCAGTAGAGTGTCCCCTACTGAGCCCCGACACCGCTCCCTTCAGCACGGGGCAGTTAGGGTCAGCACAGACTGAGAGGAGAGGGCTTTCTACTGGACCCGCCAAATTGCTCTCTGAAGCACAGGCCCCAAGCACCGTGCTGGGGTCAGTACTGGCTGTGAGAGGACAACGCCCCGTAATGTGCTTCCCAGCCTGTTCCCTGAAACAGGCAGGGTGGTAGATGAAGGTTACCTGAGCACACAACACCGGCATCTTCTCCGTGGTTACAGTTATTGTCTCCCCAAGGCTGAGCCCCGCAACTGGAGAGGGCAACTTCTGTCCCTGTGCAGGTGACGTCATCCAGCCAGATAGGGTCTGATCCTTGCCCAAATCGAGCCCCTCCTGGGGCTGATAACGCCGTCCCACAGCCCAGCTGCCTGCACACGACTCCAGCATCAGTTATGTCCCAATCATGATCACACACGGTTCCCACACCTGGTTGTAAAGCACCTCGACTCTCCCAGCGCAGCGACTCAAACCATTCACCAGTCGGAGCTGAGCCACTTCTGAGATGCCTGAGTCTGCAAACACCCAAGGGAAGAAACACTCAGGGATGGTGCTTGTTCCATATAGTTTGCTCTGGCTGCCATTCAGTCCCAGTGTGGCAGACTGGTTGGTTCAGGTAGGCTGGGAATGGGACACTGCGGGGTTCCTCTCTGGAGGTCACCAGTTCTGATCCAGCCCCAGGCATGGGGGAATGGCTGACTCATGGGATGGAGAATGGGACACAGGGTCTTTCTCTCCAGGGAATGCTTACTCCACACAGTCTGTGTGGGGGGGATGAACTGATGCAGTACATTGGGGGAAGGAGAGCTGGGGCTTCTCCCCCGGAGGGCACCATTTCCCGTTTCGTCCCAGCTCAGCCCAGGGCCTGTTGTGTGGAGAACAGGCACTTGGCTTTCACGTCTGGGGCCCTGGGTCCAAGCTGGTAGTGAGTGGAAGTCGCAGCCATAGCAGCTCTCTGACGCCCGAAATGTGAAATGAGCCACTGGGGTTAATTCCCCTCCATGACAGGCCAGGCCAGCCCTCAGTCTGAGGGGCTCCCAGCCGTGGGGCAAAGGGCAAAACTGGTCAGGAGACTAAACTGCCCTTTGCCCCTTCCTGGGCTCCCTCCCTGTCTGCGCCCCGATGATCATGCCTGGCCAGAGCCAACAGCAGCAGCCTCACGGGGCTGTAGTTCTGCTCCCCAAAGACTCCCCTGGGGCTGACTCAGCTCCTCTATATTCCACAGTGTCCAGACAGACAGGGCCACTCATATGCTGAACTGAGCACCCGCCTGTGGTGACGGCACCATGGCAGCCCATCCCCTGGTACCCCACCCCCACCTCTCACAGGCCCAGGTAGCATCACGGCCCCCAGTGTCAGCACACACCATCTCCATTTGCCCTGTGCAGGGGTGGGGACACTCACCAGCCACAGCCAGAGCTGAGATGATACAAGTCTAACAATAACTAAAGACAAAATATCTGTTGGGGCAGATCCAATCCCAGGGTAAATCTGGGGTCACCTCAGACTGACACAGCTCAAACCGTCACTGCCAGAGCCAAAATTTCAATCTGCCTTACTTGGCAAGGGTGAGCCCTTCGGATGCAGGATGGCTGGGGATTTCCACCGGTATCGAACGGCCAGAATGCCCTGCACTCTGCCACACAGTCCGCCTTGTTAACAATTCACTTGTGGGGAAACTAGGACATGTAGTGAGGAAGTGATCGGCTGAGACCATGGGGTGAGTCTGGTGGAGGCACGATTTGAACCCAGGTCTCCAGTCCTACACTTGAAAGACTAGATTATATAACCTTAACTTGTCCCTTCCTCACCCCAATTTATGAGAGAGCTGCACCCTGCAGCATGCACCCCACACATACAGACAGACTCCACACCCTCTGCCTATGTTTGTATTTACCTGTCATTGGGAATCCTGTCATGGAAGCTGAAAGAAAGCAAAGAGATGAGGTAAGTGTCTGTCTATATGGCTGGACACCTTGGGAATCTCCAAACATTGGCTGACGTAAGGCGTGGCCTGAGTGATCTCTCACCTGCCATCTCTTGATGCACTGAGAGAAAAGACTCAGCTGCATATTGTATTTCAGTGACCTATCTACTGCCTCTCCTGTCAGCGTCGGTCACATCTACACAGAAGTGCTACAGCTGCAGAGCTGCCACTGTAATGTTTAGTGCAGAAGAGCCAACAAAGAACACAGACAAAGACTTCCCTCCACAGAGATTTGAAATTATCTTGTCCGTTGATTGGTCCTCTGGTCAGGTGTTCATCAGGTTACTGAGCTTGTTAACCCTTTACAGGTAAAAGAGAACTTAACCCTTAACTATCTGTTTATGACAGGGTGGGTGTTCGAATTTATGGGGGGGGGTGTCAGAGACGATGAGATATAAAAAAGAGATATGAATAAAGTAAATGTTTTCTTAGGCTAATGCAAATTTAACATAAGGATAATACAAGATATACCAAAACATATAGCAGGTCTAGATTTCTAACATTATATAATGTTTTTTTTTAAAATGTATTTAATTTAAATTGACTTTTGAAAAGTAAGCCATCATGGGATAAGGGGAAAGTCCTCTCATGGATCAATATCTGGTTAAAAGGTGGGAAACAAAGGGTAGGAATGAATTATCAGTTTTTCAGAATAGAGAGAGATAAATAGTGGTATCCCTGAGGGGTTGGTACTGGGACCAGTACTGTTCAACATATTCGTAAATGATCTAGAAAAATAAGTAACCAGTGAGGTGGCACAGCTCAAACAGCCACTGCCAGAGCCAAAATTTCAATCAGCCTTACTGGGCAAGGGTGAGCCCTTCGGATGCTGGATGGCTGGGGATTTCCACCGGTATCCAACAGCCAGAATGCCCTGCACTCTGCCACACAGCCCACCTTGTTAACAATTAACTTGTAGGGAAACTAGGACATGTAGTGAGGAAGTGATCGGCTGAGACCATGGGGTGAGTCTGGTGGAGGTACGAGTTGAACCCAGGTCTCCAGTCCTATACTTGAATGACTAGATTAAATAACCTTAACTCATCCCTTCCTCACCCCAATTTATGAGATAGCTGCACCCTGCAGCATGCACCCCACACATATGGACAGACTTCACACCCTTCACAACATTGGCTGATGTAAGCTGTGGGCTTAGTGAGCTCTCCCCTAACATCTCTTGATGCACTGAGAGAAAAGACTCAGCTGCATGTTGTATTTCAGTGACCTATCTACTACCTCTCATAGAGGTGGATTGACCCTCCTGCCCCTCCTGTCGGCATCGGTCGCATCTACACAGAAGTGCTGTAGCTGCAGAGCTGCCACCGTGCCACTGTAATGTTTCCAGTGCAGAAGAGCCCTAAGTAGCCGACAAAAGACAAGACCTGGTGAGCGACGTCAGAACCAGTGACACTGCACCTGCCCTTCCAAACTGAGGCACCTCCTTTCACACTGCCTGCACCTCTGAAGGACCCCCACACCCTGCTCCCCTCACGCCTGGCTCCCCCCCAACCTGGAGTTTGACAGCCCCACATGTGTGTAATGGAGTGCTAAGCTGTAGTATACTGCTCAGCCACTAGGTGGCGATGTGAGGACTACTGTAATTCCTCACTTAACGTTGTAGTTATGTAGACATGTAGACATTGGTGAGGCCTCATCTGGAGTATTGTTTCCAGTTTTGGGCACCACACTACAAGAAGGATGTGGAAAACTTGGAAAGAGTCCAGCAGAGGGCAACAAAAATGATTAGGGGGCTGGAGCACATGACTTATGAGGAGAGGCTGAGGGAACTGGTATTGTTTAGTCTGCAGAAGAGAAGAATGAGGCGGGATTTGATAGATGCTTTCAACTACCTGAAAGGGGGTTCCAAAGAGGATGGATCTAGACTGTTCTCAGTGGTACCAGATGACAAAACAAGGAGTATTGGTCTCAAGTTCCAGTGCAGGAGGTTTAGGTTGGATATTAGAAAAACTTTTTCACTAGGAGGGTGGTGAAGCACTGGAATGAGTTACCTAGGGCGGTGGTGGAATCTCCTTCCTTAGAGGTTTTTAAGGTCAGACATGACAAAGCCCTGGCCGGGATGATTTCGTTGGGGATTGCTCCTGCTTTGAGCTGGGCATTGGACTAGATGACTTCCTGAGAACCCTTCCAACCCTGACATTCTATGATTCTAAGTCCCAGGCAGACTGCAAAAAGTTACAAAGGGAACTCACAAAACTGAATAACTGGGCAACAAAATGGCAGATGAAATTCAATGTTGATAAATGCAAAGTAATTGGAAAACAATCTCAGACCCAGGCCAGTGCGCTACAGGAGCCTGGCAGAGGGCAAATATACTGGTCACTGGATGAGTAGTTTTCTGTTCCCTAGGTGACCAGAGCAGGGGCTGCATTAGAGTAATCAGGAACCTGCTAGAACCAATTAAGGCAGCCAGGCTGATTAGAACACCTGCAGCCAATCAAGGCAGGCTAATCAGGGTGCCTGGGTTTAAAAAGGAGCTCACTCCAGTCAGTGATGGGGGAGCCAGAGGAGAGGAAGTGTGTGTGAGGAGCTGGAAGCAAGAGGCGCAAGGAGCTGAGAGTGAGAGGGTGTGCTGCTGGAGGACTAAGGAGTACAAGTGTTTTCAGACACTAGTAGGAAGGTCCTCTGGTAAGGATAAAGAAGGTGGTTGGAGGAGGCCATGGGGAAGTAGCCCAGGGGGTTGTAGCTGTCATGCAGCTGGTGCAGGAGGCACTATAAACAGCTGCAATCCACGGGACCCTGGGCTGGGACCCGGAGTAGAGGGCGGGCTGGGGTTCCCCCCAAACCTCCCAACTCCTGATCAGACACAGGAGAAGTTGACCCAGACTGTGGGGAAGATCAGTGAGGTGAGCAAATCTGCCAAATAAGCGCAGGACCCACCAAGATAGAGGAGGAACTTTGTCACAAAACAAAATGATGGAGTCTGAATTAACCATTAAACATTCAAGAAAGATCTTGGAATCATTGTGGATAGTTTTCTGAAAACATCCACTCAACGTGCAGTGGCAGTCAAAAAAGCAAAGGGAATGTTGGGAATCATTAAGAAAGGGATAGATAATAAGACAGAAAATATCATATTGCCTGTATATAAATCCATGGTACGTGTACACCTTGAATACAGTGTGCAGATCTAGTCACCCCATCCCCAAAAAATTATAGTGGAATTTGAAAAGGTACAGAGATGGGCAACTAAAAGTATTAGGGGTATGAAACAGGAGGAGAGATTAAAATGAGTGAGAATTTTCAGCTTAGAACAGAGATGACTAAGGGGGGGATAAGATAGACGTCTATAAAATCTTGACTGGTGTAAAGAAAGTGAATAAGGAAATGTTATTTAATCCTTAACTTAACACAAGAACTAGCAGTCACCCAATGAAATTAATAGGCAGCAGGTTTTAAAAAAAACAAGAGGAAGTATTTCTTCACTCAACATACAGTCAACCTGTGGAACTTTTTGCCAGGGGATGCTGTGAAGACCAAAACTAGAACAGGATTTAAAAAAGAACTAGCTAAATTCCTGGAGAATAGGTCCATCAGTGGCTATTAGCCAGGATGGGGAGGGATAGAACACCATGCTCTCAGTGTCCCTCTCCAAACCCCTAATCATTTTAGTTGCCCTTTTCTGAACATTTTCTAGTGCCAGTATATCTTTTTTAAGGTGAGGAGACCACATTTGTACACAGTATTCAAGATGTGGGCGTACCATGGATTTATATAAAGGCAATAATATATTCTCAGTCTTATTCTCTATCCCATTTTTAACGATTCCTAACATCCTGTTTGCTTTTTTGACCGCCTCTGCACAATGCGTGGCCATCTTCAGAGAACTATCCACGATGACGCCAAAATCGTTTTCCTGACTCGCTGTAGCTAAATTAGCCCCCATCATATTGTATGTATAGTTGGGGTTATTTTTTCCAATGTGCATTACTTTACATTTATCCACATTCAATTTCATTTGCCATTTGATTGCCCAATCATTTAGTTTTGTGAGATCTTTTTCAAGTTCTTCACAGTCTGCTTTGGTCTTAACTATCTTGAGCAGTTTCGTGTCATCTGCAAACTTTGCCACCTCAATGTTTACCCCTTTTTCCAGATCATTTATGAATAAATTGAATAGGATTGGTCCTAGGACTGGCCCTTGGGGAACACCACTAGTTACCCCCTCTCCATTCTGAGAAATTACCATTCATTCCTATCCTTTGTTCCCTGTCTTTTAACCAGTTCTCAGTCTATGAAAGGACCTTCCCTTTTATCCTATGACAACTTAATTTACATAACAGCCTTTGGTGAGGAACCTTGTCAAAGGCTTTCTGGAAATCTAAGTACACTGCATCCACTGGATCCCCCTTGTCCACATGTTTCTTGACCCCTTCAAAGAACTCTAATAGATTAGTAAGATACGATTTCCCTTTACAGAAACCAGGTTGACTATTGCTCAACAGTTTGTTTTTCTATGTGTATGACAATTTTATTCTTAACTATTGTTTCGACTAATTTGCCCGGTACCGACGTTAGACTTACCGGTCTGTAATTGCCGGGATCACCTCTAGAGCCCTTTTTAAATATTGGCGTTACATTAGCTAACTTCCAGTCATTGGGTACAGAAGCCGATTTAAAGGACAGGTTACAAACCTTAGTTAATAGTTCTGCAACTTCACATTCGAGTTCTTTCAGAACTCTTGGGTGAATGCCATCTGGTCCCGGTGACTTGTTAATGTTGAGTTTATCAATTAATTCCAAAACCTCCTTTAGGGACACTTCAGTCTGTGACAGTTCCTCAGATTTGTCCCCTACAAAAGCCGGCTCAGGTTTGGGAATCTCCCTAACATCCTCAGCCGTGAAGTCTGAAGCAAAGAATCCATTTAGATTCTCTGCAATGACTTTATCGTCTTGAAGTGCTCCTTTTGTATCTCGATCATCAAGGGGCTCCACTGGTTGTTTAGCAGGCTTCCTGCTTCTGATTTACTTAAAAACCATTTTGTTATTATCTTTGAAGTTTTTGGATAGTCGTTCTTCAAACTCCTCTTTGGCTTTTCTTATTACACTCTTGCACTTACTTTGGCAGTCTTTATGCTCCTTTCTATGACTCGCTAGGATTTGACTTCCAATTTTTAAAGGAAGTCTTTTTATCTCTCACTGCTTCTTTTACAGGGTTCTTAAGCCACGGTGGCTCCTTTTTAGTTCTTTTACTGTGTTTCTTAATTTGGGGTATACACTGAAGTTGGGCCTCTATTATGGTGTCTTTAATAAGCGCCCATGCAGCTTCCAGGGATTTCACTTTAGTCACTGTACCATTTAACTTTTGTTTAACTAACCCCCTCATTTTTGCATAGTTCCCCCTTTTGAAATTAAATGCCACAGTGCCATCTCAACTGCTGTTGAGATGTTCTTCCCACCACAGGGATGTTGAATGCTATTGTATTATGGTCACTATTTCCAAGCGGTCCTGCTATAGTTACCTCTTGGACCAGCTCCTGAGCTCCACTCACGATTAAATCTAGTGTTGCCTCTCCCCTTGTGGGTTCCCATACCAGCTGCTCTATGAAGCAGTCATTAAAAGTATTGAGAAATTTTATCTCTGCATTTCGTCCTGAAGTGAAATGTCCCCAGTCAATATGGGGATAATTGAAATCCCCCACTATGAATGAGTTCTTAATTTTCATAGCCTCTCTAATTTCCCTTAGCATTTCATCACGACTACCACTGTCCTGGTCAGGTGGTCGATAATAGATCCCTAATGTTATATTCTTATTAGAGCATGAAATTTCTATCCATAGAGATTCTAGGGAACATGTGGATTCACTTAAGATTTTTACTTCATTTCATTCTACATTTTCTTTCACATATAGTGCCACAGCCACCCCTGCATGACCTGTTCTGTCCTTCCGAAATATTTTGTACCCCGGAATGTTTGTGTCCCATTGATTGCTCTCAGTCCACCAGGTTTCTGTGATGCCTATTATATCAATGTCCTCCTTTATCACAAGGCACTCTAGTTCACCCATCTTATTATTTAGACTTCTAGCATTTGTGTACAAGCACTTTAAAACTTGTCACTGTTTATTTGCCTGCCCTTTTCTGATGTGCCAGATTCTTTTTTATGTGACTGTTTATCATCTGATCTGGCCCTTACATTATACTCTTCCATCCTCTGCTCCTGACTTTAACCTGGAGATTCTCTGTCATCAGACTCTCCCCTAAGAGAAGTCTGTGTCCGATCCACATGCTCCTCTGCAGCAGTCGGCTTTCCCCCATCTCCTAGTTTAAAAACTGCTTACAATCTTTTTAATGTTTAGAGCCAGCAGTCTAATTCCATTTTGGTTTAGGTGGAGCCCATCTCTCCTGTATAGGCTCCCCCCATCCCAAAAGTTTCCCCAGTTCCTAATAAATGTAAACCCCTCCTCTCTACATCATCATCTCATCCACCCATTGAGACTCTGAAGCTCTGCCTGCCTACCTGGCCCTGCGCGTGGAACTGGTGGCATTTCTCAGAATGCCACCATAGAGGTCCTGGATTTCAGTCTCTTCCCTAGCAGCCTACATTTGGCCTCCAGGACATCTCTCCTACCCTTCCCTATGTCATGGGTACCTACATGTACCACAACCAACAGCTCCTCCCTAGCACTACACATAAGTCTGTCTAGATGCCTCGAGAGTTCCGCAACCTTCGCAACAGGCAGGCAAGTCACTATACAGTTCTCCCGGTCATCACAAACCCAGCTATCTACGTTTCTAATGATCGAATCTCCCATTACTAACACCTGCCTTTTCCTAGCAACTGGAGTTCCCTCCCCTGGAGTGGCAACCTCAGTGCGAGAGGCAACCCCAGCACCATGTGGAAGGAGGGTCCCAACCAGGGGCGGCTCTAGGATTTGCGTCGCCCCAAGCACAGCGGCACGCCGCAGGGGGCGCTCTGGTGGTCGCTGGTCCCACGGCTCCGGTGGACCTCCTGCAGATGTGCCTGCGGAGGGTCCGCTGCTCCCGCGGCGCTGGTGGACCTCCTGCATGCACGCCTGCGGATGCTCCACCGAAGCCGCGGGACCAGCGGACCCTCCGCAGGCATGCCTGCGGGAGGTCCACCGGAGCCACCTGCCGCCCTCCCGCGGCACGCCGCCCCAAGTATGCGCTTGGCGCACTGGGGTCTGGAGCCAGCCCTGGTCGCAACTATGGGAAAGTTTCCCTCTGTTCCCATTTACTGCTCTGCTTCCCTGGGCCTTTCATCCTCCTCAACAGAGTAGGGGCCCTCTGACTGGAGGTGGGACAATTCTACAGTGTCCCTGAAAGCCTCATCAACATACCTCTCTGCCTCTCTTAGCTTCTCCAGTTCCGCCACCCTGGCCTCCAAATTCCGTACGTGGTCTCTGAGGGCCAGGAGATCCTTGCAGCGACTGCACACATATGCTACCCGCCCACAGGGCAGGTAATCATACATGCTACACCCAGTGCAATAAACTGGATAGCTCCCACTCTGCAGCTGGGCTTCTGCCCACATTTTCTCCTAGTTACTGAAAGGGTTGTTTAAAGCATGAAGTTTGGAATGTAGTTTGGTTTATAGGTTTTAAGATGAATAAAGGGAAACAGATAGCACCAGCATGGGAGCCCCACTCCCTTCCCACTCCCCTTCCCAGCTCCCATGTGAAACTCTCTGTTAGCAGCCCCTGTTCACAAAGCTCCCTGGTTGCTTTTGTGTGGCCTTATAAAGCCCTGGCCTGTGTGAATGCCCCACCCACTGATTAAGGCTCAGCCAATTACCAGAGGCTTCTAGCTTTCAGACATTCCTTTGAAGCTCACAGCCTCCAACTGCCAGCCACAGCGCACGGTCCTTCAAACAACCAACCAATCAAATAGATTGACAAACACAAGCTCAGCAAACAGCAAGTAACCGCAACCACAAGCAAACATGCATTACAGACAGTCACTTACCCCAAGGATGCTGTGTTTGCTCCTCCGTCACCTGGAGAACTCCCTTGAGAAACTCCTCATTAGCAGCCCCTGTTCGCAAAAAAAAGAAAAAAACAAGCTCAAATGCTGAGTTCGTGGAGTATGTACATAAGCTATACTAAAGACAAACCCACAGTAACCGTCTCCAGTTTGTGAGGGACCCCATAGAGCCAGTCTCTAGGAAACAGATAGCTGCATGGAGGTTAAGTCCATTAATGACTATTAGCCAGGATGGGTAAGGAATGGAGTCCCTAGCCTCTGTCAGAGGGTGGAGATGGATGGCAGGAGAGAAATCATGATGCACCGAGGATTGTTGTTATAGTGATGTTATAGTAATTGTTGTTGCAGTAATGTTATTGTCATGTTATAGGTTATAATTTCATGTATATAGTTACGAGGCTGAAAATGTGTTCTCATGGCTTAAAATAAGCCCAGGCAAAAACTCTCTAAGAGCAGAGGGGCAGTTCACACCTCATCAAGGCATGCATGGGACAAACCCATCCCAGCCTCACAGGAACAAAGGACACTGGCCTAGGTAGCAACAAAAGGATGTGTTGCACTCTCCAGTGAGTCACCCCCCTTCCTTTGGTCAGTTTGGGACTACGACGAGGTAATGCTCAGCTGACTCTGAAGGTGGGGTGGGGGGGCGGGAGCCAAGAGGGAAGAAAGATAAAAAAGAGAGAGATGTTTGCCAGGCTCTTCCTCTCTCTTCCACCTACATCTACAGACACCACCACCAGCAAGCGACTGAAGCGCTGATCAAAGGGGAGAACCTGGCTCAAGAGCAACCAGCCAGTCTGTGGTGAGAAGCATCTAAGTTTGTAAGGGCATTGAAAGTGTCCAGATCAGCTTAGAATGGGTTTTTCTTTTATTTCATTTGACCAAATCTGACTTGTTTTGCTTTGACTTATAATCACTAAAATCTATCTTTATAGTTAATAAATTGGTTTGTTTATTCTACCTGAAGCAGTGTGTTTGGTTTGAAGCGTGTCAGAGATTCCCCTTGGGATAAGAGGCCTGGTAGATATCAATTTCTTTGTTAAATTGACACACTCATATAAGGTCCAAGTGTCCAGTGGACATAACTGGACAATGCAAGATGGAGGTTCCTAGGGTTGTGTCTGGGACCGGAGATATTGGCTAGTGTCATTCGGTTGCACAATCCAAGGAGCAGCTTACATGCCAGAGGCTATGCAGTTATTATTTGTAAATCATTCTACATTTGTAAGTTCAACTTTCCAGATAAAGAGCTCGCACAACAGTACTTGTATGAGGTGAATTGAAAATACTATTTCTTGTATTTCTTTTTTACAGTGCAAATATTTGTAATAAAAAATAAATATAAAGTGAGCACTGTACACTTTGTATTCTGAATTGTATTTGAAAGCAATGTATTTGAAAATGTAGAAAACATCTCAAAAATTGAAATAAATTTAATTCTATTACTGTGTAAAGGGGTGATTACTTGTGCAATTAATCATAAATAATTTTTATCTCACAATTAATCACAATTTTTTTAATATCTTGACAGCCCTACTCCCCACCACTACCATGCAGCCACCTGTGGGATGGAACAGAGTAGACGAGAGACAGAGCACAGAAACTCATGGGCTCTGTAATAAAAAAATTAATAATAATTGGAGATATACCAATCTCCTAGAACTGAAAGGGACCTTGAAAGGTCATTGAGTCCAGCCCCTGTCTTCACTAGCAGGACCAATTTCTGCCCCAGACCCCTAAGTGGCCCCCTCAAGGACTGAATTCACAACCCTGGATTTAGCAGGCCAATGCTCAAACCACTGAGCTATCCCTCCCCCCAAAGGGGAAGAGAGTGTAGAAGAGGAAGGGAGGAAGAACCTGTCTCTAGTCACAGCAGTTGGGCATATTACAGGTTAAGGGCTAATTAGCTGAGATGTAGCTCACCCGGAGTGACGGGGAAAAGAACCCCACACTTCATAAAGGGATCCCTCAGTGGCTGCAGGATCCATTCAACGCCAAATCCCACAAATGGGATCTCCAGTTACCCAGCACCCCATTGTGCTGTAGTGGGGCAGAGGGATCAGAGCGATCAGCGATAGGGAGGGTCTCTCGCGTACTGATCCCTGCAGCACAGATCCTAAGTACTGTGCTGAGGCACTGTGGCCAGCACTGACTGTGAGGGGAGATCACCCCCAAAAGAGCCCCCATCCTGCTCCATGCAGCACAGGCCTGTACAACTGCATGGGGGAAATGGGGTCAGAACTGACACCATGAGAAGAGCGACACTTACTGTGACCCCGAACCAGCTCCCTGCAGTACAGACCCTTAGCACCATACTGGGGTGCTCCCAACGTCCCATTCTGCCACAGAGGAGTCTGCCCACAGAGAACTAGATGCCAACTGGCAGAGGGCAAAGGGATGCCTAGAGTTATATGGCGATCCCCTGGGTGAGATATATGCACAATAGCTCACCAAACGTGGCATGTGAGGTATCTACCAAGAGCCAGCAGACTGATGGTCGACCTAATGGGAACAAGATGTTTCTATGGGACATAGCTGATGAGAGATGTAAAATGTAGAATATGATGCTCAGCGGTGTTGAAGTGAAGTTTGTCACCTGTGCCATGACAATCCCTTTGGCTGAGTCTCACAGACAACAGATTGAAAACACAGAGAATGTTCCCCTGGGCAAAACCTTAGTTACACAAAAGAAATCCCAATTTGATCATCCCTCTAATGCACAAGACAACTAACACAAAAAAAAACATAAACCTATTTATTTCTTCTCTAATACTCACTACCCCGGGTGATTCCTTGATCTTTTTCACTCCGGCACACAACTTTAATGGACTCTGAGACAAAGGAAAACTTCCCTCCTTCCTCTTGAAAAACCTTGTTCCCCAGAGGTTTTCTTTTTGCCTTCCTTTCCTTAATTAAAAGTCTTCTTTTTAAGAACCTGATTGATTTTTTCCTTGTTTTAAGATCCAAGGGGGTTTGGATTGGTGTTCACCAGGAAAGTGGTGGAGAAGACTCTCAAGGTTACCCAGGGAAGGGTTACGGTACTTGGGAGGGAGAGATTTTGGAGGGGTGGTGGGGGAGACAGAGTTTCCCAAATGACTCATAAACAGCTGTTTTAAACTATTTGGGTGGTGGCAGCAACCTGATCTAAGCTTGTAATTAAGCTTAGGGGTTCTCATGCAGGTCCCCACATCTGTATCCTAAAGTTCAGAGTGCGGGTGAAACCTATCACAGACCCCTACTGACACACCCCTACCTGCAGCACAGGCGCCCTTTAGGGCCAGCACTGACATCAAGGGGAGAGCGTGAGCATCCCCTACTGAGCCCCCACACTGCTGCATGCAGCACAGGCCCAAAGAGTAACACAGGCTAATTAGGGTCAGCAGAGACGGAGGGGAGACGGCTCTCTACTTGAACCCCCATATTGCTCCCTGAAAGCATAGGCCTCAAGCGCCATGCTGGGGTCAGTACTGGCTGTGAGAGGACAATGCCCCGTAATGTGCTACCCACCCTGCTCCCTGAAACAGGCAGGGTGGTAGATAAAGGTTACCTGAGCACACAACACCGGCATCTTCTCCGTGGTTACAGTTATTCGTTCCCCAAGGCCGAGCCCCGCAATCAGAGAGGGCATTTTCTGTCCCTGCGCAGTTGATGTCATCAAGCCAGATACGGTCTGATCCTTGCCCAAATCGAGCCCCTCCTGGGGCTGATAGCGCCGTCCCACAGTCCAACTGCCTGCACACGACTCCAGCATCCTGTAAGTCCCAGTTGTCATCACACACGGTTCCCCACACCTGGTTGTACAGCACCTCGACTCTCCCAGCACAGGGACTTGGGCCGTTCACCAATCGGAGCTGAGCCACTTCTGAGATGCCTGAGTCTGCAAACACCCAAGGCAATAAACACTCAGGAACGGTGCTTGTTCTGTATAGTTTGCTCTGGCTGCCATTCAGTCCCAGTGTGGCAGACTGGTTGGTTCAGGTAGGCTGGGAATGGGACACTGCGGGGTTCCTCTCTGGAGGTCACCATTTCTGATCCAGCCCCAGGCATGGGGGAATGGCTGACTCGTGGGATAGAGAATGGGACACAGGGTCTTTCTCTCCAGGGGATGCCGGTACATTCTGTGCGACGGGGATGAACTCTTGCAGTACATTGGGGGAAGGAAACCTGGGGCTTCTACCCCGGAGGGCACCATTTCCCGTTTCGTCCCAGCTCAGCCCAGTGGCTGGTGTGGGGGGAACAGGCACTTGGGCTTTCACGTCTGGGGCGCTGGTCCAAGCTGATAGTGAGTGGAAGTGGCAGTCATTGCAGCTCCCTGACGCCCAAAATGTGAAATGAGCTGCTGGGGTTAATTCCCCTCCATGACAGGACAGGTGGGTACAGGCCAGGCCAGCCCTCAGTCTGAGCGGCTCCCAGCCATGGGGTAAATGGGAAAAACTGGTCAGGAGACTGAACAGCCCTTTGCCCCTGCCTGGGCTTCCTCCCCGTCTGCGCCCCGATGACCCTGCCTGACCGGAGCCAACAGCAGCAGCCTCACGGGGCTGTAGTTCTGCTTCCCAAAGACTCCCCTGGGGCTGACTCAGCTCCTCTATATTCCACAGTATCCAGACAGACAGGGCCCCTCATATGCTGTACTGAGCACCCTCCTGTGGTGACGGCACCTCGGCAGCCCATCTCCTGGTACCACATCCCCATCTCTCACAGGCCCAGGTAGCGTCACGTCCCCCAGTGTTAGTACACAGCATCTCCACTTGCCCTGTGCAGGGGTGGGGCCACTCACCAGCCATAGCCAGAGCTGAGATGATACAAATCTAACAATAATTAAAGGCAAAATATCTGTTGGGGCAGATCCTATCCCAGGGTAAATCTGGGGTCACCTCAGACTGACATACCTGAAACAGCCGCTGCCAGAGACAAAATTTCAATCAGCCTTACTGGGCAAGGGTGAGCCCTTCGGATGCTGGATGGCTGGGGATTTCCACCAGTATCCAACAGCCAGAATGCCTTGCACTCTGCCACACAGCCCGCCTTGTTAACAATTCACTCATGGGGAAATTAGTATATGTAGTGAGGAAATGATGGGCTGAGACCATGGGGTGAGTCTGGTTGAGGCAGGATTTGAACCCAGGTCTCCAGTCCTACGCTTGAATGACTAGATTAAATAACCTTAACTCATTCTTTCCTCACCCCAATTTATGAGAGAGCTGCACCCTGCAGCATGCACCCCACACATATGGAGAGACTCCACACCTTCTGCCTATGTTTGTATTTACCTGTCATGGGGAATCCTGTCATAGAAGCTGAAAGAAAGCAAAGAAATGAGATAAGTCTCTATCTCCATGGCTGGTCACCCTGGGGATCTCCAAACTTTGGCTGATGTAAGACGTGGCCTGAGTGAGCTCTCCCCTCACATCTCTTGATGCACTGAGAGAAAAGACTCAGCTGCATGTTGTTTTTCAGTGACCTATCTACTGCTCTCAGAGAGGTGGATTGACCCTCCTGCCCCTCCTGTCGTCATCTGACGCATCTACACAGAAGTGCTGTAGCTGCAGAGCTGCCACCGTGCCACTGTAATCTTTCCAGTGCAGAAGAGCCCTAAGTAGCCAGCAAAACACAAGACCTGGTGAGCGATGTCAGAACCAGTGACACTGCACCAGCCCTTCCAAACCAAGCCACCTCCTTTCACACTGCGTGCACCTCTGAAAGACCCCCACACCCTGCTCCCCTCAGGCCTGGCTCCCCCCAAACCTGGAGTTTGACAGCCCCACATGCTGTCTAATGGAGTGCTAAGCTGTAGTATGCTGCTCAGCCACTAGGTGGCAATGCGTGTAAAATACTGTAATTCCTCACTTAACGTTGTCGTTATGTTCCTGAAAAATGCGACTTTCAGCAAAACAATGTTAAAAAAATCCAATTTCCCGATAAGAATTAATGTAAATAGGGGGGATTAAGTTCCAGGAAAAAAAAATTTGCCAGACAAAAGGCATTATATACTTTTTAAACAAGTTTAAACAAGCAATTTAATACAGGTATTACACAGGCTGGCAGCCCCCCATCAGCTATCCTGCTCCCCCCAGTGACTCCCGCCTGCCGGTGGCCCCAAGGAATCAGTGTCTTCCCCCTACTCCCCCCGCCTCCTGTCCGTGGCATTCAGCTGTCTTGCGGTGCACAGCCTCCCTGCTTCCTCCCTCCCTTTCAGTGGTGTCCTCAGAAAGTGAAATAGGGGGGGTATTCGAATTTACAGGGGGGGTGTCAGAGCTGGTGAGATATAGAAAAGAGAGATGAATAAAGTAAAATGTTTTGTTACGATAATGCAAATTTAACATAAGGATAATACAAGTTATACCAAAACATATAAAAGGTCTAGATTTCTAACAAAATAAAATTTAAAAAAAAATGTATTTAATTTAAATTGATTTTGAAAAGTAAGCCATCATGGGATAAGTGGAAAGTCCTTTCATGGATGTGGTTAAAATGTGGGAAACAAAGGGTAGGAATAAATTATCAGTTTTTCAGAATGGAGAGAAATAAATAGCGGTATCCCTGAGGGGTTGGTACTGGCACCATTACTGTTCAACATACTCATAAATGATCTAGAAAAATGGGTAAACAGTGAGGTGGCAAAATTTGCAGGTGATATAAATCTACTCAAGATAGTTAAGGATGGAAGAATCCCATTCACTGTTACAGACTATGGACCGAATGGCTAGGAAGCAATTCTGCAGAAAAGTACCTAGGAGTTCCAGTGGACAAGAAGCTGGATAGGAGTCAACAGTGTGCCCTTGTTGTCAAGAAAGCTAACAGCATTTTGGGCTGTATAAATAGGGGCATTGCCAGCAGATGCAGGGACGTGGTCATTCCCCTCCATTCGACATTGGTGAGGCCTCATCTGGAGTACTGTGTGCAGTTTTGGGCCCCACACTACAAGAAGGATGTGGAAAAATTGGAAAGAGTCCAGCAGAGGGTAACAAAAATGATTAAGGGGCTGGAGCACATGACTTAGGAGGAGAGGCTGAGGGAACTGGGATTGTTTAGTCTGCAAAAGAGAAGAATGAGGGGGGATTTGATAGCTGCTTTCAACTACCTGAAAGGGGGTTCCAAAGAGGATGGATATAGACTGTTCTCAATGGTACCAGATGACAAAACAAGGAGTAATGGTCTCAAGTTGCAGAGTGGGAGGTTTAGGTTGGATATTAGGAAAAACTTTTTCACTAGGAGGGTGGTGAAGCACTGGAATGAGTTACCTAGGACGGTGGTGGAATCTCCTTCCTTAGAGGTTTTTAAGGTCAGACTTGACAAAGCCCTGGTTGGGATGATTTCATTGGGGATTGCTCCTGCTTTGAGCAGGGGGTTGGACTAGATACCTCCTGAGAACCCTTCCAACCCTGACATTCTATCATTCTAAGTCCCAGGCAGACTGGAAAAAGTTACAAAGGGAACTCAAAGAACTGAGTAACTGGGCAAAAAATGGCAGATGAAATTCAATGTTGATAAATGCAAAGTAATGCACATTGGAAAACAATCTCAACTATACATACTGTGACAGACCCAGGCCAGTGGGGTACAGGAGTCTGCTGGAGGGCAAATATACTGGTCACTGGATGAGTAGTTTTCTGTTCCCTAGGTGACCAGAGCAGGGGCTGCACTAGATTAATCAGGAACCTGCTAGAAACAATTAAGGCAGCCAAGCTGATTGCCATGTGAATGGCTTGCCAACTACAGAACCAGTTTCTCCTCCCTTGGTTTTCACACCTCTACTGCTAGAACAGGGCCTCATCCTCCCTCATTGAACTAACCTCATTATCTCTAGCTTGCTTCTTGCTTGCATATATATACCTGCCCCTGGAAATTTCCACTACTTGCATCCGAAGAAGTAGGTATTCACCCACGAAAGCTCATGCTGCAAAACGTCTGTTAGTCTATAAGGTGCCACAGGATTCTTTGCTGCCTAGGCTGATTAGAACACCTGAAGCCAATCAAAGCAGGCTAATCAGGGCACCTGGGTTTAAAAAAGAGCTCACTCCAGTCAGGGAGGGGGGAGCCAGAGGAGAGGAAGTGCGTGTGAGTAGCTGGGAGCAAGAGGCGCAAGGAGCGGAGAGTGAGAGGGTGTGCTGCTGGAGGACTGAGGAGTACAAGCACTATCAGACACCGGAAGGAAGGTCCTGTGGTGAGGATAAAGAAGGTGTTGGAGGAGGCCATGGGGAAGTAGCCCAGGGAGCTGTAGCTGTCATGCAGCTGTTACAGGAGGCACTAAAGACAGCTGCAATCCACAGGACCCTGGGCTGGGACCCGGAGTAGAGGGCGGGCCCGGGTTCCCCCCAAACATCCCAACTCCTGATAAGACACAGGGGAAGTTGACCCAGACTGTGGGGAAGATCACTGAGGTGAGCAAATCTGCCAAATAAGAGCAGGACCCACCAAAATAGAGGAGGAACTTTGTCACAATACAAAGTGATGGAGTCTGAATTAGCTATTAAACACTCAAGACAGATCTTGGAATTATTGTGGATAGTTTTCTGAAAACATCCACTCAACGTGGAGTGGCAGTCAAAAAAGCAAAGGGAATGTTGGGAATCATTAAGAAAGGGATAGATAATAAGACAGAAAATATCATATTGCCTGTATATAAATCCATGGTACGTGCACACCTTGAATACAGTGTGCAGATCTGGTCACCCCATCCCCCCCAAAAAATAGTGGAATTGGAAAAGGTACAGAGATGGACAACTAAAATTATTAGGGGTATGAAACAGGAGGAGAGATTAAAATGACTGAGAATTTTCAGCTTAGAAGAGAGATGAGTAAGGGGGGATATGATAGATGTCTATAAAATCTTGACTGGTGCAAAGAAAGTGAGTAAGGAAATGTTATTGAATCCTTAACATAACACAAGAACTAGCAGTCACCCAATAAAATTAATAGGCAGCAGCTTTTAAAAAAACAAGAGGAACAAGAGGAAAAACAACATACAGTCAACCCGTGGAATTTTTTGCCAGGGGGATGCTGTGAAGACCAAAACTATAACAGGATTTTAAAAAGAACTAGATAAATTCCTGGAGAATAGGTCCATCAGTGGCTATTAGCCAGGATGGGGAGGGATAGAACACCATGCTCTGAGTGTCCCTATCCAAACCCCTAATCATTTTAGTTGTCCTTTTCTGAACCTTTTCTAGTGGCAGTATATCTTTTTTGAGGTGAGGAGACCATATCTGTAAGCAGTATTCGAGATGTGGGCGTACCATGGATTTATATAAAGGCAATAATATATTCTCAGTCTTATTCTCTATCCCCTTTTTAATGATTCCTAACATCCTGTTTGCTTTTTTGACCGCCTCTGCACACTGCGTGGCCATCTTCAGAGAACTATCCACGATGACGCCAAAATCGTGTTCCTGACTCGCTGTAGCTAAATTAGCCCCCATCATATTGTATGTATAGTTGGGGTTATTTTTTCCAATGTGCATTACTTTACCTTTATCCACATTCAATTTCATTTTCATTTTGTTGCCCAATCATTTAGTTTTTTGAGATCTTTTTCAAGTTCTTCACTGTCTGCTTTGGTCTTAACTATCGGAAGCTCATGAGGTGAATCTCTTGGTCGCCACTCCTTACCACCATCAAACCAATGGCCTGGTGCAGAGGTTTAATGGAACTTTGGGGGCCAGGATACGTAAATTCGTGAATGAACACTCCAATGATTGGGATCTAGTGGTGCAGCAGTTGCTTTTTGCCTACAGGGCTGTACCACATCTCAGTTTAGGGTTCTCACCATTCGAGCTTGTGTATGGCCACGAGGTTAAGGGGCCATTAAAGGTGGTGAAGCAGCAATTGGAGGGGTTTACGCCTTCTCCAGAAACTAACATTCTAGACTTTGTAAGCAACCTACAAAGCACCCTCCGACACTCTTTAGCCCTTGCTAAAGAAAACCTAAAGGATGCTCAGGAGGAGCAAAAGGCCTGGTATGATAGACATACTAGACAGCGTTCCTTCAAAGTAGGGGACCAGGTTATGGTCTTAAAGGCGCTACAGGCCCATAAGATGGAAGCGTCATGGAAAGGGCCATTCACGGTCCAAGAGCGCCTAGGAGCAGTCAACTATTTCATAACATTCCCCACCTCAACCCTAAAGCCTAAAGTGTACCATGTTAATTCTCTAAAGCCCTTTTATTCCAGAGAATTACAGGTTTGTCAGTTTACAGCCCAGGGAGGAGATGACGCTGAGTGGCCTGAAGGTGTCTACTATGAAGGAAAAAGTGACGGTGGCGTGGAAGAGGTGAACCTCTCCGCGACCCTTGGACGTCTGCAGCGACAGCAGATCAAGGAGCTGTGCACTCGCTTCGCCCCTTTATTCTCAGCCACCCCAGCACAGACAGAATGGGAATACCACTCCATTGACACAGGTAATGCTCACTCAATTAGAACCCCACCCTACCGGGTGTCTCCTCATGCCCAAGTTTCTATAGAATGGGAGATCCAAAACATGCTACAGATGGGTATCATCCGCTCCTCTACCAGTGCATGGGCTTCTCCAGTGGTTCTAGATCCCAAACCAGATGGGGAAATACGCTTTTGCGTGGACTACCGTAAGCTAAATGCTGTAACTCGTCCCGACAACTATCCAATGCCATGCACCGATGAGCTATTGGAGAAATTGGGACGTGCCCAGTTCATCTCTACATTGGACTTAACCAAGGGGGACTGGCAAGTACCACTAGATGAACCCGCCAAAGAAAAGTCAGCCTTCGTCACCCATGCAGGGGTGTATGAATTTAATGTGCTTCCTTTCGGACTGCGAAATGCACCCGTCACCTTCCAAAGGCTGGTAGATGGTCTACTAGCAGGATTGGGAGAATAAGCAGTTGCCTACCTCGATGATGTGGCCACTTTTTCTGATTCATGGCCCAAACACCTAGAACACCTGGAAAAGGTCTTTGAGTGCATCAGGCAGGCAGGACTAACTGTTAAGGCCAAAAAGTGTCAAATAGGACAAAACAGAGTGACTTACCTTGAACACCAGGTGGGTCAAGGAACGATAACTCCCCTACAGGCCAAGGTGGATGCTATCCAAAAGTGGCCTGTCCCAAGGTCAAAGAAACAGGTCCAATCCTTCTTAGGCTTGGCCAGGTATACAAGGCGATTTGTACCACACTACAGCCCAATCGCTGCCCCACTAACTGACCTAACCAAAAAGACCCAGCCAAATGCAGTTAAGTGGACTGATGAGTGTCAGAAAGCCTTTACCCAGCTTAAGGCGACGCTCATGTCTGACCCTGTGCTAAGGGCCCCGGACTTTGACAAACCCTTCCTAGTAACCACCGATGCATCTGAGCGTGGTGTGGGAGCAGTTTTAATGCAGGAAAGACCGGATCAAAACTTCCATCCTGTCGTGTTTCTCAGCAAGGAACTGTCTGAGAGGGAAAGCCACTGGTCCATCAATGAAAAAGAATGCTACGCCATTGTGTATGCCCTGGAAAAGCTACGCCCATACGTTTGGGGACGGCGCTTACAGCTACAAACCGACCATGCTGCACTAAAGTGGCTTCATACTGCCAAGGGAAACAACAAAAAACTTCTCCGAGGGAGTTTAGCTCTCCAGGATTTTGATTTTAAAATTCAACACATTTCAGGAGCTTCTAACAAAGTAGCTGATGCACTCTCTCATGAAAGTTTCCCAGAATCAAATGGTTAAAAAGTGTTCTTGAAATGTGAAAAATCTTGTAGTTTACATAATTAGTAGTATATGTAACGGTGCATGTGTTTTATTAATCTGTTTATTTTAAAGTTCTAGGAAAAAATCACCACCAGTGTGGTTCCCCCACTGTCTGCGATTTGTGGGGGGGCGTGTCATAAACAGATAGTTAAGGGTTAACAAGCTCAGTGAACCTGGCAAACACCTGACCAGAGGACCAATCAGGGGAGAAGATACTTTCAAACCTCGGTGGAGGGAAGCCTTTGTTTGGGTTCTTTGTTTTCGGGGTGGTTCTCTCTTGGGATTAAGAGGCCAGACGTATATCCAGGCTCTCCAAGCTTCCTGAAATATTCTCTTCTATTCAATATAGTGAGTATTAGAAAAGGAGGATTAGTCTTTTGATTGATTTCTGTATTTGCAAATGTGTGTTTGCTGGAACAATATTTTACCTCTTTGCTGTACTTGTACTTATGCTAGAGTCCCTCTAGTTTTTATAAGCTGTATACCCTGTAAGCATTTCCATCCTGATTTTACAGAGATAATTTTTACTTTTTCTTTCTTTAATTAAAAGCTTTTCTTTTTAAGAACCGGTTTGATTTTTCCCTTGTTTGAGACCCCAGGGGATTAATCAAATTCACCAGGGATAGGTGGGGGGAAGAGGCCGGGGGGAAGGTGAATCCCTCTTTGTTTTAGATTCAAGGAGTTTGAATCAGTGTGGAGACTCTGAAGGCAACCCAGGGAGGGGAAAGTCAGGGAGGGGAAAGGAGGGGGGAATGGTTAATTTCTCCTTGTGTTAAGATCCAAGGAGTTTGGATCTGTGTTCCCCAGGGAAAGTTTTGGGGGAACAGAAAGTGTACCAAAACACTATATTTTTGGTTGGTGGCAGCACTACCAGATCTCAACTAGGATTTAAGTTTAGAAGGACCCATGCAGGTCCCCATCTTTTGGATGCTAAAGTTCAAAGTGGGAAATAAACCTATGACAGTGTCATCTGCAAACTTTGCAACCTCACTGTTTACCCCTTTCTCCAGATCATTTATGAATAAATTGAATAGGATTGGTCCTAGGACTGACGCTTGGGGAACACCACTAGTTACCCCTCTCCATTCTGAGAATTTACCACTCATTCCTATCCTTTGTTCCCTGTCTTTTAACCAGTTCTCAGTCCATGAAAGGACCTTCCCTTTTATCCCATGACAACTTAATTTACATAACAGCCTTTGGTGAGGGACCTTGTCAAAGGCTTTCTGGAAATCTAAGTACACTGCATCCACTGGATCCCCCTTGTCCACATGTTTGTTGACCCCTTCAAAGAACTCGAATAGATTAGTAAGACACGATTTCTCTTTACAGAAACCAGGTTGACTATTGCTCAACAGTTTATGTTTTTCTACGTGTCTGGCAATTTGATTCTTAACTATTGTTTCAACTATTTTGCCCGGTACCGACGTTAGACTTACCGATCTGTAATTGCCGGGATCACCTCTAGAGCCCTTTTTTAAATATTGGCGTTACATTACCTAACTTACAGTCACTGGGTACAGAAGCCGATTTAAAGGACAGGTTACAAACCTTAGTTAATAGTTCTGCAACTTCACATTTGAGTTCTGTCAGAACTCTTGGGTGAATGCCATCTGGTCCCGGTGACTTGTTAATGTTGAGTTTATCAATTAATTCCAAAACCTCCTTTAGGGACACTTCGGTCTGTGACAGTTCCTCAGATTTGTCCCCTACAAAAGCCGGCTCAGCTTTGGGAATCTCCCTAACATCCTCAGCCGTGAAGTCTGAAGCAAATAATCCATTTAGATTCTCTGCAATGACTTTATCATCTTGAAGTGCTCCTTTTGTATCTCGAACATCAATGGGCCCCACTGGTTGTTTAGCAGGCTTCCTGCTTCTGATTTACTTAAAAACCATTTTGTTATTACCTTTGAAGTTTTTGGCTATTTGTTCTTCAAACTCCTCTTTGGCTTTTCTTATTACACTCTTGCACTTACTTTGGCAGTCTTTATGCTCCTTTCTATGCCTCGCTAGGATTTGACTTCCAATTTTTAAAGGAAGTCTTTTTATCTCTCACTGCTTCTTTTACAGGGTTCTTAAGCCACGGTGGCTCCTTTTTAGTTCTTTTACTGTGTTTCTTAATTTGGGGTATACATTGATGTTGGGCCTCTATTACGGTGTCTTTAAATAGCGCCCATGCAGCTTGCAGGGATTTCACTTTAGTCACTGTACCTTTTAACTTTTGTTTAACTAACCACCTCATTTTTGCATAGTTCCCCCTTATGAAATTAAATGCCACAGTGCCATCTCAACTGCTGTTGAGATGTTCTTCCCACCACAGGGATGTTGAATGCTATTGTATTATGGTCACTATTTCCAAGCGGTCCTGCTATAGTTACCTCTTGGACCAGCTCCTGAGCTCCACTCACGATTAAATCTAATGTTGCCTCTCCTCTTGTGGGTTCCCATACCAGCTGCTCCATGAAGCAGTCATTAAAAGTATTGAGAAATTTTATCTCTGCATTTCGTCCTGAAGTGAAATGTCCCCAGTCAATATGGGGATAATTGAAATCCCCCACTATTAATAAGTTCTTAATTTTCATAGCCTCTCTAATTTCCCTTAGCATTTCATCATCACTATCACTGTCATGGTCAGATGGTCGATAATAGATCCCTAATGTTATACCCCATGCCAGAAGCTATGCAGTTATTATTTGTAAATCATTCTAAATTTGTAAGTTCAACTTACCCCAAGGATGCTGTGTTTGCTCCTCCTTCACCTGGAGAACTCCTTGCGAAACTTCTCCTTAGCAGCCCCTGTTTGCAAAAAAAAAACAAAAAAAACCAAGCTCAAATGCTGAGTTCGTGGAGTATGTACATAAGCTATACTAAAGACAAACCCACAGTAACTGTCTCCAGTTTGTGAGGGACCCCATGGAGCCACTCTCTAGGAAACAGATAGCTGCATGGAGCTTATGTCCATTAATGTCTATTAGCCAGGATGGGTAAGAATGGAGTCCCTAGCCTCTGTCAGAGGGTGGAGATGGATGGCAGGAGAGAGATCACTTGATCATTATGGTTGTAAATTCAATCCTTGAGGGGGCCATTTGGGGATTGGTCCTACTTTGAGCAGGGGGTTGGACTAGATGATCTCTTGAGGTCCCTTCCAGCCCTAATATTCTATGAGTCTATTACCTGTTAGATTCACTCCCTCTGGGACATTTGGCATTGGCCATTGTCAATAGACAGGATACTGGGCTGGATGGACCTTTGGTTTGACCCAGTATGTTCTGAGCTAAATGAACCCAAAGTTATGGAGACAGATATGAGTCAAGGAAGCCAGCAGAGTATCAGAAACCTGAAAAAAATCTCTGACTCGATGAGCTCAGGCGTTTGGTCACAAGCTGAGGTGGTTCAAAAGTTTTGGATTTTTTTTAAGCAGAATTTTTTTATTGTTTCTTTAAACAATCAAACAAAGCAAGCAGCAAACATTTCTGAAACCCCAAACCATGTTCAGGTTTTGGCAGACTTATTTCAGCTTTTCAATTAAAAAAACCACAACAAATTTTGAAGGAAAGCAGACATTGTCCATGATTTTTTTCTGCTTTTTAAAAACCCCTAGTTTTTGAAACAAAAAAACTTTTGATGGAAAATATTTGTCCAACCCTTTTAATGTGCTTTAGTGCCTTTTAGCACTAGCTGATGCTCAGAACCAGTGATACCTTGTCAAGACATTTTCTCAAAACTGGGTTTGTGCCAAGATGTGGAAGGTTTATTTTTCCCAGGGCCGCCCGTGGGGGTGTGGGGGGGAGAAAGTGGAGCAATTTGCTCCGGGCCCCGCAGGGGCCCCCATGAGAATTTAGTATTGCCATTTTTCTCATGGAAGGGGCCCCCGAAATTGCTTTGCCCCGGGCCCCCTGAATCCTCTGGGCGGCTCTGCCTGCTCCAACCGAACTATAAACCGGTATTTCATTGAAGATCAGAAATGCCAATATATAGAGCTTTCCGGTTGGTGAAGTGCTGGAAAAAACAGCTTTACTGTATTTTGGATTACAAATACTTGCACTGTAAAAATGGTAAAAGAAATACTATTTTGCAATTCACCTCATACAAGTACTGCAGTGCAATCTCTTTATTGTGAAAGTGCAATTTACAAATGTCGAATTTTTTTTGTTACATAATTGAACTCAAAAAAACCCCCAACCAATGGAAAACTTAGAGCCTACACATCCTCTCAGTCTTACTTCTTGTTCAGCCAATCGCTCAGACAAACCAGTTTGTTTACATTTACAGGAGATAATGCTGCCTGCTTCTTATTTGCAGTGTCACCCGAAAATGAGAAGAGGTGTTTGCATGGCACTTTTGTAGGTGGCATTGCAAGGTATTTACGTGCCAGATATGTTAAACATTCCCAGGCTCCTTCAGGCTTTGGCCACCATTCCACACGACATACTAACATATTCACGATGCTCGTCAAAAAAGCAAGGTGTTAACGTAATTTGTGACTGAAATTCTTAGGGGAGAATTGTTTATCTCCTGCTATGTATTTTACCTGCATTCTGCCATATCTTTCGTGTTACAGTAGTCTCGGATGATGACTCAGCAAATGTTGCTCATTTTAAGAACACCTTCACTGCACATTTGACAAAATGCAAAGAAGGTACCTGTGACGCTCTGTACCTCGGGGGAGCACCCCCATGTTCATCCTTATAAAAGGACTGTGTGGTTTCCAATGTAAACTTTGTCATGCTGGGTGTCTTCGGAAGGCTCATGATGCACCGAGGATTGTTCTTATAGTAATGTTATAGTAATTGTTGTTGCAGTAATCTTATAGGTTATAATTTCATGTATATAGTTATGAGGCTGAAAATGTAGCCTCATGGCTTAAAATAAGCCCAGGCAAAAACTCTCTAAGAGCAGAGGGGCAGTTCACGTCTCATCATGGCATGCATGGGACAAACCCAGCCCAGCCTCACCGGAACAAAGGACGCTGGCCTAAGCAGCAACAAAAGGATGTGTTGGACTCTCGAATGAGTCACCCTCCTTTCTTTGGTTAGTTTGGGACTGCGATAAGGTAATGCTCACCTGACTCTGAAGGCGGGGGTGGGGGCAAAGCCAAGAGGGATGAAAGAACATGATAAAAGGGAGAGATGTTTGCCATCCTCTTCTTCTCTCTTCCAGCTACATCTACATACACCACGACCGGCAAATGACTGAAGCGCTGATCAAAGGGGAGAGCCTGGCTGAAGAGCAACCAGCCAGCCTGTGGTGAGAAGCATCTAAGTTTGTAAGGGCATTGAAAGTGTCCAGATCAGCTTAGAATGGGTTTTTCTTTTATTTCATTTGACCAAATCTGACTCGTTATGCTTTGTCTTATAATCACTTAAAATCTATCTTTATGGTTAATAAATTGGTTTGTTTATTCTACCTGAAGCAGTGCGTTTGGTTTGAAGCGTGTCAGAGATTCCCCTTGGGATAACAAGCCTGGTACATATCAATTTCTTTGTTAAATTGACACATTCATATAAGGTCTCAGTGTCCAGCGGGCATAACTTGACAGTGCAAAATGGAGGTTCCTAGGATTGTGTCTGAGACCGGAGATATTGGCTAGTGTCATTCGGTTGCACAATCCAAGGAGCAGCTTACATGCCAGAGGCTGTGCAGTTATTATTTGTAAATCATTCTACATTTGTAAGTTCAACTTTCCAGATAAAGAGCTGGCACAGCAGTACTTGCATAAGGTAAATTGAAAATACTATTTCTTGTGTTTCTTTTTTGCAGTGCAAATATTTCTAATAAAAAATAAATATAAAGTGAGCACTGTACACTTTGTATTCTGAATTGTATTTGAAATCAATGTATTTGAAAATGTAGAAAACATCCCAAAAAATGAAATAAATTGTATTCTATTATTGTGTAAAGGGGTGATTACTTGTGCAATTAATCATGAACAATTTTTATCTCACAATTAATCACAGTTTTTTTTAATAACTTGACAGCCCTACTCCCCACCACTACCATGCAACCTCCTGTGGGGTGGAACAGAGTAGATGAGAGACAGAGCACAGAAACTCATGGGCTCTGTAATAAAAAAATTAATAATAATTGGAGATATACCAATCTCCTAAAACTGAAAGGGACCTTGAAAGGTCATTGAGTCCAGCCCCCTCCCTTCACTAGCAGAACCAATTTCTGCCCCAGATCCCTAAGTGGACCCCTCAAGGATTGAATTCATAATCCTGGGTTTAGCAGACCAATGCTCAAACCACTGAGCTATCCCTCCCCCCAAAGGGGAAGAGAGTGTAGAAGAGGAAGTGAGGAAGAACCTGTCTCTAGTCACAGCAGTTGGGCATATTACAGGTTCAGGGGCAATTAGCTGAGATGTAGATCACCCGGAGTGACGGGGAAAAGAACCCCACACTTCATAACGGGATCCCTCAGTGGCTGCAGGATCCATTGAACACCAAATCCCACAAATGGGATCTCCGGTTACCCAGCATCCCATTGTGCTGTAGTGGGGCAGAGGGATCAGAGCGATCAGCGATAGGGAGGGTCTCTCACGTACTGATCCCTGCAGCACAGATCCTAAGTACTGTGCTGAGGCACTGTGGCCAGCACTGACTGTGAGGGGAGATCACCCCCAAAAGAGCCCCCATCCTGCTCCCTGCAGCACAGGCCTGTACAACTGCATAGGAGAAATGGGGTCAGAACTGACACCATGAGAAGAGCGACACTTACTGTGACCCCGAACCAGCTCCCTGCAGTACAGACCCTTAGCACCATACTGGGGTGCTCCCAAGGTCCCATTCTGCCACAGAGGAGTCTACCCACAGATAACTAGATGCCAACTGGCAGAGGGCACAGGGATGCCTAGAGTTATATGGCAATCCACTGGGTGAGATATATGCACAATAGCTCACCAAACATGGCATGTGAGGTCTTTACCAAGAGCCAGCAGCCCGCTGGTCGACCTAATGGGAATAAGATGTTTGTATGGGACATAGCTGATGAGAGATGTAAAATGTAGAATATGATGCTCAGAGGTGTTGAAGTGAAGCTTGTCACCTGCGCCATGGCAATCCCTTCGGCTGAGTCAATCAGCACATAGAACAAAGCCGAACAGTGGAGACAGGCTGTATTCACTGTCTGGGCCCAGTCGGGACATGAGAATTTACAAAGACAAAGGACCCTCAGAACAAGTCTCTGAAGAGACACCTCCTCTGGGAAGAGACAATGGTCTGTACCTATAAAGAAACTGGAGAGGGGACAAGAGCTCCCTTTCACCCAGGACGCGGCTGACAGCGTTTGTCTCAGGAACAGGAGATCACAGCGAGGTCTGGAGTAAAACCCTGGAAGGACTGTGGGGTGAGCGTTGCTCTACCAGACAGAAAAGTGTCTCGTTCAATGAGTCTAGGCTCTAGTCAGCGTGGTATGATTTTATTGGATGGAACCATTTCTTTCCAACACGTCTCCTTGCTGCCCCTCGAATCGCTACACTCTGTGAAATCACTTGTCCTTGGTGTGACTATGAAGGGATCTAGGGCTGTGCGTTGATCGGGGCAGAGATCGGAGGTGGAACGGGTCACCTTGGGACCTTGTTCCTTTGGGAGCAGAAGATCTGTGACTGCTGTGAATGCCCAGCGAAACAGGGACTCTCGGAGGGCCGAAGGGTGAAGTGTCCCTATTGCCAACCTGGAGAGAGATCACCCCCCACCCCACAAGGCCTAGAGTGTCGCCGAGGGAGTCGGGAACTGATCCCCAGTGGGCACAGACAAGGCTTCCTCATGCTAGGGGCCCATGGCACCGCACTAGGGCATTAGGGCAAGAACAACTGCAAAGGGAGAGGTCCCCTGTCACATACAGACAGTCAAGGGTTAATGCCTCTTTTACCTGTAAAGGGTTAAGAAGTTCACCTAGCCTAGCTGACACCTGACCAGAGGAACCAATGGGGGGACAAGATTTTTCAAGAGGAAGGAGGGAAGTTTTCCTTTGTCTCAGAGTCTATTAAAGTTCTGTGCCGGAGTGAAAAAGATCAAGGAATCACCCGGGGTAGTGAGTATTAGAGAAGAAATAAATAGGTTTATGTTGATTTTTTTGTGTGACTTGTCTTGTGCATTAGAGGGATAGTCAAATTGGGATTTCTTTTGTGTAACTAAGGTTTTGCCCAGGGGAACATTCTCTGTGTTTTCAATCTGTTGTATGTGAGAGAAGCTTGTATGCTCTCTCCCAGAGGTTTTCTTTTCACCTTTCTTTCCTTAATTAAAAGTCTTCTTTTTAAGAACCTGATTGATTTTTTCCCTTCTTTTAAGATCCAAGGGGTTTGGATTGGTGTTCACCAGGAAATTGTTCGAGAAGACTCTCAAGGTTACCCAGGGAAGGGTTACGGTACTTGGGAGGAAGAGATTTTGGAGGGGTGGCGGGGGGAGACAGAGTTTCCCAAATGACTCATAAACAGCTGTTTTAAACTATTTGGGTGGTGGCAGCAACCAGATCTAAGATGGTAATTAAGTTCTCATGCAGGTCCCCACATCTGTATCCTAAAGTTCAGAGAGCAGGTGAAACCTATGACAGACCCCTACTGACACACCCCTACCTGCAGCACAGGCCCTCTTTGCGGCCAGCACTGACATCAAGGGGAGAGGGTGAGCCTCCCCTACTGAGCCCCCACACTGCTCCCTGCAGCACAGGCCCAAAGAGCAACACAGGCTAATTAGGGTCAGCAGAGACGGAAAGGAGACGGCTCTCTACTGGAACCCCCATATTGCTCCCTGAAGCACAGGCCTCAAGCACCATCCTGGGGTCAGTACTGGCTGTGAGAGGACAATCACCGTAATGTGCTTCCCACCCTGCTCCCTGAAACAGGCAGAGTGGTAGATGAAGGTTACCTGAGCACACAACACCGGCATCTTCTCCGTGGTTACAGTTATTCGTTCCCCAAGGCCGAGCCCCGCAATCAGAGAGGGCATTTTCTGTCCCTGCGCAGTTGACATCATCGAACCAGATAGGGTCTGATCCTCGCCCAAATCGAGCCCCTCCTGGGGCTGATAGCGCCGTCCCACAGTCCAACTGCCTGCACACGACTCCAGCATCAGTTATGTCCCAGTCGTCATCACACACGGTTCCCCACACCTGGTTGTAAAGCACCTCGACCCTCCCAGCGCAGCGACTCGAACCATTCACCAGTCGGAGCTGAGCCACTTCTGAGATGCCTGAGTCTGCAAACACCCAAGGGAAGAAACGCTCAGAGAGGTTCCTGTTCATCTGATCTCTCGTATCGCTGTGCCTCCCGCCAACGAATCTGACCGGTCTCTGCAAACAGCAACTGCCTGCCAAGGCCTCCCCACTACTGGTCACACTAATCACTTGGGCAATGTTGAAGTTTGTTCACTCCCCTCCCAGCCAGCTCTCAACTAATTAGGCAGACTGGACGGCAGTCTGACCTACTGCTCCCACTAGAGCACTTAATTAAAAAGATCACCTTGGAACTGCTGGCAGGAACCTCCTGGGGAGCAGATTTTCACCCTCACTCCTGGCGCTGGTATTCATAGATACATAGGGTTCGACAGATATCGACTTGTGACATACCCGGAAGAAGAAGACTCCCCCCACTGACATGCAGCCACTTCTGCGGTAGGACAGGGCAGATGAGAAACAGGACAGGGAATATGTAATGGGACAGGAAGTGGGGAAGAATTGCGTCTCCTGTGTCCAGCTTTTGGGGAAGTTACAACTTCAGGACTTATCTCCTGAAATGCAAATCCGCCGGAACCCAGTGATTGGGAACCGGACTCTTGAGAAATTGGCCCTGGATTTTTAGTTTGATTGAGCGGCTGCAGGCTCCGTTGACACCAAATCCAACCAGTGGGAGCTACAGTTACCCAGGTCCCCATTGTGCCGCAGAGGAGTCTGGCCCAGAGATAAATAGGCTCCAACTGGCAGAGGGCACAGGTTTGCCTAGAGTTATACCGGGATCCCCTGAATGACATATATGCACAATAGCTCACTAGAGGTGCTATGTGAGGTCTCTACCAGGAAACAGCAGCCCACTCGTCACCCTAATGAGGGCAAAATGTTTGGATGGGACGTAGTTGAAGAGAGCTATAAAATGTAGAATATGAGGCTCCAGAAGTGCTGAAATGAAACTTGTCACCTGCACCATGGCAATCTTTTCGGCTGAGCCAATCAGCACATAAAACAAAGCACAGCCATGGAGACAGGCTATATTCACTGTCCGGGCCCAGTCGGGGCCTAAGAATTTGCAGAGAAAAAGGCCAGGCTCTAGTCAGCGTGGTATGATTTTATGGGCCATGGAACCGTTTATTTCAAACCCGTCTCCTTGCTACCCCTTGAATCGCTACACCCTGTGAAATCACTTGTCCTTGGTGTGAATATGAAGGAATCTAGGGCTGTGTGTTGATCGGGGCAGAGATGCGAGGTGGAACGGGTCACCTTGAGACCCTGTTCCTTTGGGAGCAGAAGATCTGTGACTGCTGTGAATGCCCAGTGAGACAGGGACTGGATGCTACAAAGGGACTCTCGGTGGGACGAATGGTGAATGTGCCTATTGCCAATCTGGAGAGAGGTCACCCCCCAGCCCACAAGGCCTAGAGGGAACATCTTGTGTGGCCTGTGGCCAAGGGAGTCGGGGAGCTGACCCCCAGAGGGCACAGACAAGGCTTCCTCTTTGGAGGGGCGCATGGCACCGCACCAGGGCATTAGGGTCAGCACAACTACAAAGGGAGAGAGCCCCTTACTGACTCACCCCTACCTGCACCACGGGCCCCCTTTGGGGCCAGCACTGACATCAGTAGAGTGTCCCCTACTGAGCCCCGACACCGCTCCCTTCAGCACGGGGCAGTTAGGGTCAGCACAGACTGAGAGGAGAGGGCTTTCTACTGGACCCGCCAAATTGCTCTCTGAAGCACAGGCCCCAAGCACCGTGCTGGGGTCAGTACTGGCTGTGAGAGGACAACGCCCCGTAATGTGCTTCCCAGCCTGCTCCCTGAAACAGGCAGGGTGGTAGATGAAGGTTACCTGAGCACACAACACCGGCATCTTCTCCGTGGTTACAGTTATTGTCTCCCCAAGGCTGAGCCCCGCAACTGGAGAGGGCAACTTCTGTCCCTGTGCAGGTGACGTCATCCAGCCAGATAGGGTCTGATCCTTGCCCAAATCGAGCCCCTCCTGGGGCTGATAACGCCGTCCCACAGCCCAGCTGCCTGCACACGACTCCAGCATCAGTTATGTCCCAATCATGATCACACACGGTTCCCCACACCTGGTTGTAAAGCACCTCGACTCTCCCAGCGCAGCGACTCAAACCATTCACCAGTCGGAGCTGAGCCACTTCTGAGATGCCTGAGTCTGCAAACACCCAAGGGAAGAAACACTCAGGGATGGTGCTTGTTCCATATAGTTTGCTCTGGCTGCCATTCAGTCCCAGTGTGGCAGACTGGTTGGTTCAGGTAGGCTGGGAATGGGACACTGCGGGGTTCCTCTCTGGAGGTCACCAGTTCTGATCCAGCCCCAGGCATGGGGGAATGGCTGACTCATGGGATGGAGAATGGGACACAGGGTCTTTCTCTCCAGGGAATGCTTACTCCACACAGTCTGTGTGGGGGGGATGAACTGATGCAGTACATTGGGGGAAGGAGAGCTGGGGCTTCTCCCCCGGAGGGCACCATTTCCCGTTTCGTCCCAGCTCAGCCCAGGGCCTGTTGTGTGGGGAACAGGCACTTGGCTTTCACGTCTGGGGCCCTGGGTCCAAGCTGGTAGTGAGTGGAAGTCGCAGCCATAGCAGCTCTCTGACGCCCGAAATGTGAAATGAGCCACTGGGGTTAATTCCCCTCCATGACAGGCCAGGCCAGCCCTCAGTCTGAGGGGCTCCCAGCCGTGGGGCAAAGGGCAAAACTGGTCAGGAGACTAAACTGCCCTTTGCCCCTTCCTGGGCTCCCTCCCTGTCTGCGCCCCGATGATCATGCCTGGCCAGAGCCAACAGCAGCAGCCTCACGGGGCTGTAGTTCTGCTCCCCAAAGACTCCCCTGGGGCTGACTCAGCTCCTCTATATTCCACAGTGTCCAGACAGACAGGGCCACTCATATGCTGAACTGAGCACCCGCCTGTGGTGACGGCACCATGGCAGCCCATCCCCTGGTACCCCACCCCCACCTCTCACAGGCCCAGGTAGCATCACGGCCCCCAGTGTCAGCACACACCATCTCCATTTGCCCTGTGCAGGGGTGGGGACACTCACCAGCCACAGCCAGAGCTGAGATGATACAAGTCTAACAATAACTAAAGACAAAATATCTGTTGGGGCAGATCCAATCCCAGGGTAAATCTGGGGTCACCTCAGACTGACACAGCTCAAACCGTCACTGCCAGAGCCAAAATTTCAATCTGCCTTACTTGGCAAGGGTGAGCCCTTCGGATGCAGGATGGCTGGGGATTTCCACCGGTATCGAACGGCCAGAATGCCCTGCACTCTGCCACACAGTCCGCCTTGTTAACAATTCACTTGTGGGGAAACTAGGACATGTAGTGAGGAAGTGATCGGCTGAGACCATGGGGTGAGTCTGGTGGAGGCACGATTTGAACCCAGGTCTCCAGTCCTACACTTGAAAGACTAGATTATATAACCTTAACTTGTCCCTTCCTCACCCCAATTTATGAGAGAGCTGCACCCTGCAGCATGCACCCCACACATACAGACAGACTCCACACCCTCTGCCTATGTTTGTATTTACCTGTCATTGGGAATCCTGTCATGGAAGCTGAAAGAAAGCAAAGAGATGAGGTAAGTGTCTGTCTATATGGCTGGACACCTTGGGAATCTCCAAACATTGGCTGACGTAAGGCGTGGCCTGAGTGATCTCTCACCTGCCATCTCTTGATGCACTGAGAGAAAAGACTCAGCTGCATATTGTATTTCAGTGACCTATCTACTGCCTCTCCTGTCAGCGTCGGTCACATCTACACAGAAGTGCTACAGCTGCAGAGCTGCCACTGTAATGTTTAGTGCAGAAGAGCCAACAAAGAACACAGACAAAGACTTCCCTCCACAGAGATTTGAAATTATCTTGTCCGTTGATTGGTCCTCTGGTCAGGTGTTCATCAGGTTACTGAGCTTGTTAACCCTTTACAGGTAAAAGAGAACTTAACCCTTAACTATCTGTTTATGACAGGGTGGGTGTTCGAATTTATGGGGGGGGGGGTGTCAGAGACGATGAGATATAAAAAAGAGATATGAATAAAGTAAATGTTTTCTTAGGCTAATGCAAATTTAACATAAGGATAATACAAGATATACCAAAACATATAGCAGGTCTAGATTTCTAACATTATATAACGTTTTTTTTTAAAATGTATTTAATTTAAATTGACTTTTGAAAAGTAAGCCATCATGGGATAAGGGGAAAGTCCTCTCATGGATCAATATCTGGTTAAAAGGTGGGAAACAAAGGGTAGGAATAAATTATCAGTTTTTCAGAATAGAGAGAGATAAATAGTGGTATCCCTGAGGGGTTGGTACTGGGACCAGTACTGTTCAACATATTCGTAAATGATCTAGAAAAATAAGTAACCAGTGAGGTGGCACAGCTCAAACAGCCACTGCCAGAGCCAAAATTTCAATCAGCCTTACTGGGCAAGGGTGAGCCCTTCGGATGCTGGATGGCTGGGGATTTCCACCGGTATCCAACAGCCAGAATGCCCTGCACTCTGCCACACAGCCCACCTTGTTAACAATTAACTTGTAGGGAAACTAGGACATGTAGTGAGGAAGTGATCGGCTGAGACCATGGGGTGAGTCTGGTGGAGGCACGAGTTGAACCCAGGTCTCCAGTCCTATACTTGAATGACTAGATTAAATAACCTTAACTCATCCCTTCCTCACCCCAATTTATGAGATAGCTGGACCCTGCAGCATGCACCCCACACATATGGACAGACTTCACACCCTATGTCTATGTTTGTATTTACCTGTCATGGGGAATCCTGTCATGGAAGCTGGAAGAAAGCAAAGAAATGAGGTAAGTCTCTGTCTCCATGGCTGGTCACCATGGGGATCTCCAAACATTGGCTGATGTAAGCTGTGGCCTGAGTGAGCTCTCCCCTAACATCTCTTGATGCACTGAGAGAAAAGACTCAGCTGCATGTTGTATTTCAGTGACCTATCTACTACCTCTCAAAGAGGTGGATTGACCCTCCTGCTCCTCCTGTCGGCATCGGTCGCATCTACACAGAAGTGCTGTAGCTGCAGAGCTGCCACCGTGCCACTGTAATGTTTCCAGTGCAGAAGAGCCATAAGTAGCCGACAAAAGACAAGACCTGGTGAATGACGTCAGAACCAGTGACACTGCACCAGCCCTTACAAACTGAGCCACCTACTTCCACACTGCCTGCACCTCTGAAGGACCCCCACACCCTGCTCCCCTCAGGCCTGGCTCCCCCCAAACCTGGAGTTTGACAGCCCCACATGTGTGTAATGGAGTGCTAAGCTGTAGTATACTGCTCAGCCACTAGGTGGCGATGTGTGTCGAATGCTGTAATTCCTCACTTAACGTTGTAGTTATGGTCCTGAAAAAAGCGACTTTAAGCAAAACAATGTTAAGAGAATCCAATTTCCCCATAAGAATTAATGGAAATAGGCAGGATCAGGTTCGAGGGAAAAAAATTTTGCCAGACAAAAGGCATTATATACATTTTAAACAATTTTAAACAAGCAATTTAATACAGGTATTAAACAGGCTGGCAGCACCCCCATCAGCTCCCCTAACCCCCCCCCAGTGCCTCCCGCCTGCCGGTGGCCCCCAGCAATCAGCGTCTTCCCCCTACTCCCCCAGCCTCCTGCCCGTGGCAATCAGCTGTCTTCTGGTGCACAGCCTCCCCCCTTCCTCCCTCCCTATCAGTGGTTTCCCAAGAAAGTGAAATAGGGGGGGTATTCGAATTTACAGGGGGGGTGTCAGAGCCGATGAGATATATAAAAGAGATATGAATAAAGTAAAATGTTTTGTTAGGATAATGCAAATTTAACAGAAGGATAATACATGTTAAACCAAAACATTTAACAGGTCTAGATTTCTAACAACATATAATTTAAAAAAAATATTTAATTTAAATTGACTTTTAAAAAGTAAGCCATCATGGGATAAGGGGAAAGTCCTCTCATGGATCTGGTTAAAAGGTGGGAAACAAAGGGTAGGAATAAATTATCAGTTTTTTGGAATGGAGAGAAATAAATAGTGGTATCCCTGAGGGGTTGGTACTGGGACCATTACTGTTCAACATACACATAAATGATCTAGAAAAATGGGTAAACAGCGAGGTGGCAAAATTTGCAGAGAATATAAAACTACTCAAGATAGTTAAGGACGGAAGAATCCCATTCACTGTTACAGACTACGGACCGAATGTCTAGGAAACAATTTTGCAGAAAAGTACCTAGGAGTTCCAGTGGACAAGAAGCTGGATATGAGTCAACAGTGTGCCCTTGTTGTCAAGAAAGCTAACAGCATTTTGGGCTGTATAATTAGGGGCATTGCCAGCAGATGGAGGGACGTGGTCATTCCCCTCCATTCGACATTGGTGAGGCCTCATCTGGAGTACTGTTTCCAGTTTTGGGCCCCACACTACAAGAAGGATGTGGAAAACTTGGAAAGAGTCCAGCAGAGAGCAACAAAAATGATTAGGGGGCTGGAGCACATGACTTATGAGGAGAGGCTGAAGGAACTGGGATTGTTTAGTCTGCAAAAGAGAAGAATGAGGGGGGATTTGATAGCTGCTTTCAACTACCTGAAAGGGGGTCCCAAAGAGGATGGATCTAGACTGTTCTCAGTGATACCAGAAGAGAAAACAAGGAGTATTGGTCTCAAGTTGCAGTGCAGGAGGTTTAGGTTGGATATTAGGAAAAACTTTTTCACTAGGAGGGTGGTGAAGCACTGGAATGAGTTACCTAGGGCGGTGGTGGAATCTCCTTCCTTAGAGGTTTTTAAGGTCAGGCTTGACAAAGCCCTGGCTGGGATGGTTTCGTTGGGGATTACTCCTGCTTTGAGCAGGGCGTTGGACTAGATACCTCCTGAGAACCCTTCCAACCCTGACATTCTATGATTCTAAGTCCCAGGCAGACTGCAAAAAGTTACAAAGGGAACTCACAAAACAGAGTAACAGGGCAACAAAATGGCAGATGAAATGCAATGTTGATAAATGCAAAGTAATGCACATTGGAAAACATTCTCAACTATACATACTGTGACAGACCCAGGCCAGTGGGGTACAGGAATCTGGTAATAATTGGAGATATACCAATCTCCTAGAACTGAAAGGGAACTTGAAAGGTCATTGAGTCCAGCCCCTGTCTTCACTAGCAGGACCAGTTTTTGCCCCAGATCCCTAAGTGGCCCCCTGAAGGATTGAATTCACAACCCTGGGTTTAGCAAGCCAATGCTCAAACCACTGAGCTATCCCTCCCCCCAAAGGGGAAAAGAGTGTAGAAGAGGAAGTGAGGAAGAACGTGTCTCTAGTCACAGCAGTTGGGCATATTACAGGTTCAGGGGTAATTAGCTGAAATGTAGATCACCTGGAGTGACGGAGAAAAGAACCCAACACTTCATAAAGGGATCCCTCAGTGGCTGCAGGACTCTGAGGGACTCTGAGACAAAGGAAAACTTCCCTCCTTCCTCTTGAAAAATCTTGTCCCCCAGAGGTTTTCTTTTTACCTTCCTTTCCTTAATTAAAAGTCTTCTTTTTAAGAACCTGATTGATTTTTCCCTTGTTTTAAGATCCAAGGGGGTTTGGATTGGTGTTCACCAGGAAATTGGTGGAGAAGACTCTCAAGGTTACCCAGGGAAGGGTTACAGTACTTGGGAGGGAGAGATTTTGGAGGGGTGGCGGGGGAGACAGAGTTCCCAAATGACTTATAAACAGCTGTTTTAAACTATTTGGGTGGTGGCAGCAACCTGATCTAAGCTGGTAATTAAGCTTAGGGGTTCTCATGCAGGTCCCCACATCTGTATCCTAAAGTTCAGAGTGCGGGTGAAACCTATGACAGACCCTTACTGACACACCCCTACCTGCAGCACAGGCCCCCTTTGGGGCCAGCACTGACATCAAGGGGAGAGCGTGAGCATCCCCTTCTGAGCCCCCACACTGTTCCCTGCAGCACAGGCCGAAAGAGCAACACAGGCTAATTAGGGTCAGCAGAGACGGAGAGGAGACGGCTCTCTACTGGAACCCCCATATTGCTCCTTGAAGCATAGGCTTCAAGCGCCATGCTGGGGTCAGTACTGGCTGTGAGAGGACAATGCCCCGTAATCTGCTACCCACCCTGCTCCCTGAAACAGGCAGAGTGGTAGATGAAGGTTACCTGAGCACACAACACCGGCATCTTCTCCGTGGTTACAGTTATTCGTTCCCCAAGGCTGAGCCCCGCAATCAGAGAGGGCATTTTCTGTCCCTGCGCAGTTGATGTCATCCAGCCAGATACGGTCTGATCCTTGCCCAAATCGAGCCCCTCCTGGGGCTGATAGCACCGTCCCACAGCCCAGCTGCCTGCACACGACTCCAGCATCAGTTATGTCCCAGTCGTCATCACACACGGTTCCCCACACCTGGTTGTACAGCACCTCAACTCTCCCAGCACAGCGACTCGAACCATTCACCAGTCGGAGCTGATCCACTTCTGAGATGCCTGAGTCTGCAAACACCCAAGGGAAGAATCACTCAGGGATGGTGCTTGTTCCATATAGTTTGCTCTGGCTGCCATCAGTCCCAGCGTGGCAGACTGATTGGTTCAGGTAGGCTGGGAACGGGATACTGCTGGGTTCCTCTATGGAGGTCACCAGTTCTGATCCAGTCCCAGCTACTGGGGAATAGCTGACTCGTGGGATGGAGAATGGGACACAGGGTCTTTCTCTCCGGGGGATGCTGGCTCCGGTACAGTCTGTGCGAGGGGGATGACCTGATGCAGTACATTGGGGGAAGGAGACCTGGGGCTGCTTCCCCGGAAGGCACCATTTCCCGTTTCGTCCCAGCTCAGCCCAGTGACTGGTGTGCGGGGAACAGGCACTTGGGCTTTCACGTCTGGGGCGCTGGGTCCAAGCTGGTAGTGAGTGGAAGTCGCAGCCATTGCAGCTTTCTGATGCCCAAAATGTGAAATGAGCTGCTGGGGGTTAATCCCCCTCCATGACAGGACAGGTGTGTGCAGGCCAGGCCAGCCCTCAGTCTGAGCGGCTCCCAGCCGTGGGGCAAATGGGAAAAACTGCTCAGGAGACTGAACTGCCCTTTGTCCCTGCCTGGGCTTCCTCCCCGTCTGCGCCCTGATGACCCTGCCTAGCCAGAGCCAACAGCAGCAGCCTCACGGGGCTGTACTTCTGCTTCCCAAAGAGTCCCCTGGGGCTGACTCAGCTCCTCTATATTCCACAGTGTCCAGACAGACAGGGCCACTCATATCCTGAACTGAGCACCCTCGTGTGGTGATGTCACCATGGCAGCCCATCTACTGGTACCGCACCCCCACTCTCACAGGCCCAGGTAGCATCACGGCCCCCAGTGTCAGTACAAAGCACCTCCATTTGCCCTGTGCAGGGGTTGGGCCACTGACCAGCCACAGCCAGAGCTGAGATGATACAAGTCTAACAATAACTAAAGACAAAATATCTGTTTGGGCAGATCCTATCCCAGGGTAAATCTGGGGTCACCTCAGACTGACACAGCTCAAACAGCCACTGCCAGAGCCAAATTTCAATCAGCCTTACTGGGCAAGGGTGAGCCCTTCGGATGCTGGATGGCTGGGGATTTCCACCGGTATCCAACAGCCAGAATGCCCTGCACTCTGCCACACAGTCCGCCTTGTTAACAATTCATTGGTGGGGAAACTAGGACACGGAGTGAGAAAGTGATGGGCTGAGACCATGGGGTGAGTTTGGTGTAGGCAGGATTTGAACCCAGGTCTCCAGTCCTACATTTGAATGACTAGATTAAATAAAAGACGGTTACTCACCATAGTAACTGTTGTTCTTCGAGATGTGTTGCTCCTATCCATTCCAGTTAGGTGTGCGCGCCGCGCGTGCACGGCATCTCGGAACTTTTTTTACCCTAGCAACACTGGCGGGCCGGCTGGGCGCCCCCTGGAGTGGCGCCACTATGGCGCTGAATATATACCCCAGCCGGCCCGTCCGCTCCTCAGTTTCTTCTTGCCGGCTACTCTGACAGTGGGGAAGGAGGGCGGGTCTGGAATGGATAGGAGCAACAAATCTCGAAGAACAACAGTTACTACGGTGAGTAACCGTCTTTTCTTCTTCGAGTGATTGCTCCTATGCATTCCATTTAGGTGATTCCCAAGCCTTACCTAGGCGGTGGGGTCGGAGTGAGACGTGGCGGAGTGTAAAACCGCTGAGCCGAAGGCTGCGTTGTCTCGAGACTGTTGCACCAACGCGTAGTGGGAGGTGAAGGTATGGACCGAAGACCAGGTGGCCGCTCGACAGATGTCCTGGATCGGAACGTGGGCCAGGAAGGCAGCCGACGAGGCGTGCACCCTCGTCGAGTGTGCGGTGAGGCGGCATGGCGGCACGCGAGCAAGCTCGTAGCAGGTCCGGATACACGCGGTGACCCAAGAGGAAATCCGCTGGGAGGATATCGGCTCGCCCTTCATGCGGTCAGCAACCGCTACGAACAGCTGGGGCGAACGCCGGTATGGTTTAGTCCGCTCGATGTAGAAAGCGAGTGCCCTGCGGACGTCGAGGGTGTGCAGCTGTTGCTCCCGAGGTGAGGCATGAGGCTTCGGGAAGAACACCGGGAGGAAAATCTCCTGGTTGAGGTGGAAGGCTGACACCACCTTTGGGAGGAAGGCCGGATGTGGTCGAAGCTGCACCTTGTCTCCGTGGAAGACGGTGTATGGCGGACCAACCGTCAGAGTGCGGAGCTCAGAAACTCATCTCGCTGATGTAATGGCGACAAGGAAGGCCGTCTTCCAGGAGAGGTAGAGCAGGGAGCATGTGGCCAAGGGCTCGAAGGGGGGACCCATCAGCTTGGCCAGCACGAGGTTCAAATCCCAGGTCAGAGCAGGACGCCGGACCGGCGGGTATAAGTGGTCCAGGCCTTTAAGGAAGCGAGAAACCATCTGGTTGGAGAAGATGGACCGACCTTCCACCGATGGACGAAAGGCGGACACTGCTGCCAGGTGAACCCTCAGGGAGGAGACCGCAAGACCTTGCTCCTTAAGGTACCAGAGGTAGTCCAGGATAGTAGGGACTGGGATTACGAAGGGATTGAGGCCTCGTTGGTCACACCAGAGCGCGAACCTCTTCCATTTCGCCAGATAGGTGGAGCGAGTGGAAGGCTTTCTGCTCTCTAGCAGGACTTGCTGTACTGCCGCCGAGCAGTCCCTCTCTGCGTGGGTCAACCACTCAGGTACCAAGCTGTAAGATGGAGGGACTGCAGGCTCGGATGGCGGAGCCTGCCGAAGTCCTGGGTGATGAGGTCCGGCCACAACGGAAGGGGAATGGGATCCCGAACGGAGAGCTCAAGCAGCAGGGAGTACCAATGCTGCCTCGCCCAGGCCGGAGCTACGAGAATGACGGTGGCTCTGTCCCTCCGCAGCTCCTGATGCACTCGGTGAACGAGCGGGAACGGAGGGAAGGCGTAGAGTAGGCGATCCTTCCAGGAATACAGGAAGGCGTCCAACAGGGAGCCCGGCGAGTGACCCCGGAACGAGCAAAACAGGTGACACTTCCTGTTCTCCTTGGACGCGAATAGGTCTACTTGGGGAAACCCCCACCTCTGGAAGATCGTGTGCACGACATCTGGACGGAGGGACCACTCGTTGGAGAGGAACGACCTGCTGAGATGGTCGGCCAGCGTGTTCTGCACTCCCGGAAGAAAGGACGCTTCCAGGTGAATGGAGTGGGTCACGCAGAAGTCCCACAGGAGCAACGCTTCCTTGCAGAGGAGGGAGGAGCGGGATCCGCCCTGCTTGTTCACGTAGAACATTGCTGTCGTATTGTCCGTGAACACTGTCTCACAGCGGCCTTGCAGGTGGGTGCAGAAGGTGCGACAGGCCAGACGGATCGCTTGCAGCTCGCGTACATTGATGTGGAGAGTGAGCTCCTGGGGCGACCACAGACCTTGGGTGTGAAGGTCGCCCAGGTGAGCCCCCCAACCGAGTGCTGAGGCATCCGTGGTGAGCATGGCGGACGGGCGAGGCGGATGGAACGGGACTCCCGCACAGACGACCTGCGGGTCTAGCCACCAGTCGAGGGAGTCGAGGGTCTGCCTGGAGACTGTGACCACCATATCGATGGGATCGCGATTCGGTCGGTACACCGACGCGAGCCAAGACTGGAACGGGCGGAGGTGGAGCCGCGTGTACGCGGTGACATACGTGCATGATGCCATGTGGCCTAGGAGGCGGAGGCAGGAGCACACTGTCGTGGTCGGGAAGGAGACGAGGTCCTGGATGATGGAGACCATGGTCTGATGTCGAGATTGTGGCAGGCAGGCTCGGGCTATCACGGAGTCGAGGACCGCTCCAATGAACTCCACCTGCTGTGACGGAACCAAAGTGGACTTCTCGGCGTTGATGAGAAGCCCGAGCCGTCGGAAGAGGGACAGAATGCCTGTCAACTGGCCCATCACCAGCTGTTGAGACTGACCGCGAACCAGCCAGTTGTCGAGATACGGGTAGACATGTATCTGACGACGGCGGAGGGCTGCGGCAACCACCGCCATGCATTTGGTGAACACCCTCGGTGCGGTGGAGAGCCCGAATGGCAACACGGCGAACTGGTAGTGGGCGTTGTTGACGACAAACCGGAGGTAACGTCGGTGAGGAGGATAAATCGCGACATGGAAGTAGGCGTCCTTCATGTCAAGGGCGGCAAACCAGTCTCCCGGATCCAGGGAGGGAATGATGGTCCCCAAGGTAACCATGCGAAACTTGGGCTTGAGCAGGAACTTGTTCAGCTCGCAAAGGTCCAGGATAGGACGTAGCCCCCCTTTCGCTTTGGGGATGAGAAAATAACAGGAGTAGAATCCCCTGCCCCGCCTGTCTTGAGGCACTGCCTCTATGGCACCCACGCTCAACAGAGTCTGGACCTCCTGTAAGAGGAATTGGTCGTGAGAGGGGTCCCTGAAGAGGGACCGGGAGGGTGGGTGGGAAGGCGGGGGTGAAACAAATTGAAGGCGGTATCCCGACTGGACTGTCTGAAGCACCCAGCTGTCTGTTGTTAATTGGGACCATGCCGAAAAGAAATGGGAAAGGCGGTTGTAAAATAAAGGGGAAGGATCCGGTAGGGAGAGTGATGGGCCGTCCTCGAGCGTCCCATCAAAAGGCCTGCTTGGCCCCCTGAGGGGCCTTAGAAGAGGCCTGGCCCTGGCTACGCCGATTGCCGGAAGGACGACGGCGATTTTGAGCCGGTCGCCAGCTATTGTATGGCTGATAGCGTTGCTGGTAGAAGGGCCGGGAGGGTTGCTGCCGGAAGGACCTGCGTTGTGTCGCCGGCGTGTGCATCCCTAGGGTGCGGATGGCAACGCGACCGTCCTTTAGGGTCTGGATCCGGGAATCTGTCTTTTCGGAAAAAAGACCCTGCGTGTCGAAGGGCAGGTCCTGCAGTGTATATTGCACCTCCGGTGGCAGGGTGGAGGACTGCAGCCAGGCTATGCGCCGCATCGACACGCCGGAGGCTAAGGTCCGAGCTCCGGAGTCCGCAGCGTCAAGGGCTGCCGTGATGGAGGACCTAGATGATCTCCTTCCCTCCTCTAACATCGCCGTGAACTCCTGGCGGGAGGCTGACGGCAGGAGCTCCGTGAACTTTGCCAGGGACATTAGGATATCAAAGACGTATCTGGCTAGGAGGACCATCTGGTTAGCAATACGCATCTGTAGGCCACCCGCCGAGTAGACCTTGCGGCCTAGCAGGTCCATGCGCCGGGCGTCCTTGGACTTCGGCGCAGGGGCAGGTTGACCGTGCTTCTCGCGGTCGTTAACCGATTGCACCACCAAGGAGTCCGGGGTCGGGTGGGTATAAAGGTACTCATAGCCCGTAGGGGGAACTGAGTATTTACGCTCGACCCCTCAGGCCATGGGAGGGATGGAAGCGGGTGTTTGCCAAAGCGTGGTGGCGTTCTTTTGGATTGTTTTCACAAAGGGCAACGCCACCCGCACGGGAGCGTGCGCACCAACCACGTTGGTAATAGGGTCCTCATCCTCTTGGACCTCCGCTACTGGGAGATCCATGGCCGTCGCCACCCGGCGAAGCAGGTCCTGGTGGGCCTTCAGGTCAATGGGCGGCGGCTCCTTGGTCGAAGCACCGGCCACCGCCTCGTCCGGGGAGGACGATGAGGACAAGCCCTGCACGACGGCCTCCTCCGCAGGGGCTGCTGACTGCGCCTCGGCTGGGTCGTGCTGCACGGAGGACCGGAGGACCGGCGGTCCGGTGGAACGGAGGGCTCACGTCGAGGCGAAGGGGCCGCCTGGCTAACCGTTGCCTCGGGGGCCCTGCGCTCGGAGGCCGAGTCTCTCGGGGGAAACGGTACCCCCTGCGCTTCATACTGGGCCCAGGGAACCCAGAAGCCCCACTTTTGAGCCCCTTGAGGATCACCGTGAGGGGTCGGTGGCAAGTGTGCATTGCTGTCCGCGCCGGAGGCCACCGATGCCGGGCGGGATGGCCAAGGAGGTGCTGAGGCGCTGACGGATTGTACCGCCGAAGGCGGTAGTCTGTCCGCAGACGGTGCCGAGAAACAGTGTCTGTCCATTCGGTACCGGGACGGTGACCGAGACCGTCGGCCACCGCGGTGCCGGGAGCTCGACCGGTGCCGGGAGCTCGACCGGGAGCGGGATCTGCGGTGCCGGGAATGGCTGCGAGAGTCGCGGTGCCAGGAACGGTGCCGGGACTGAGACCTCCGACGGTGCCGACGTGACGGCGATCGGGACCTGGATCGGTGCCGAGAGTGCGACCGGTACCGGGATGACGAATGGTACCGGGACTCCGACCGGCGTCGGGATGGCGACCGGTACCGGGACGGCGAGCGGTGCCGAGAGCGAGATCGGCGGGATGGCGACCTTCGTCGGGACCGGGAGCGTGACCGGGACTGGGAGCGTCGTCTGTGCCGGCGGTCCGCGGAGGGCGGCCGGATCATCATTGCCGGTTTGCCTGCAGACGCGACAGCCTGCACTGGCGGTGCTGGGGGCCGGAGGCTCGGTGCCTCTACGAGCTGTATCAGCTCACGTGCCGCGGAGAAAGTCTCCGGCGTCGACGGCAGTCGTGGCTCAACCGCGGACGGTGCCGGGGAGCATGGCGGTGCCGGACTCGACGGCCCTTGCGGCGCCGGAGTCAACAGCCCGGTGCCCGCCTGGTGCATGGCCACCGCGGGAGTGGCAGGTGGCGCAACAGTCTTGGCTGAGTCCTCAGCGCGGGACTTAGCGATCGCCTTCGCCAGCCTGCGCTTCCTAGCAGGCGAAAGGGAGCGGTGCCGGGTCTTCGGAGCCGCCGGCTGAGGCTGCGGCGCCGCGGTGCCGGAACGGCTCGGAGCAGCCGGTGCGCTCTGCACCGATGAGGCTCTCGGTGCCGGCGCGGCCGGTGCCGGGGGCTGTAACGACGCCTCCATGAGGAGCTGCTTAAGTCTATAGTCCCGCTCCTTACGTGTTCTCGGCTTGAAGGCAGAACAGATCTGACACTTGTCTGTCCGATGGCCCTCGCCGAGGCAACGAAGACAGGCATCGTGCGGGTCCCCGATGGGCATAGGCCTCTGGCAGATTGCGCAGGGCTTAAAGCCCGGTGCCTTGGGCATGAGCCCGCACCGGGAGAGGAAAGGGAGGGGAAACCCCCTAACCTTAACACTAAACCTAACTAACTAACTATAACAACTATCTACACGAACTAAGAACTAACTATATACAAAAAACCTTTAGCAAAAGCTAGGGTAGTGGAGGACAGAGAGCACTCCACAGTTCCAACTGGCCGTCACGGGTGGTAAGAAGGAACTGAGGAGCGGACGGGCCGGCTGGGGTATATATTCAGCGCCATAGCGGCGCCACTCCAGGGGGCGCCCAGCCGGCCCGCCAGTGTTGCTAGGGTAAAAAAAGTTCCGAGATGCCGTGCACGCGCGGCGCGCACACCTAACTGGAATGCATAGGAGCAATCACTCGAAGAAGAACCTTAATTTATCCCTTCCTCATCCCAATTTATGAGAGAGCTGCACCCTGCAGCATGCACCCCACACATACAGACAGACGCCACACCCTGTGCCTATGTTTGTATTTACCTGTCATGGGGAATCCTGTCATGGAAGCTGGAAGAAAGCAAAGAGATGAGGTAAGTGTCTTTCTCTATGGCTGGACACCTTGGGAATCTCCAAACATTGGCTGACGTAAGCCGTGGCCTGAGTGAGCTCTCACCTGCCATCTCTTGATGCACTGAGAGAAAAGACTCAGCTGCATATTGTATTTCAGTGACCTATCTACTGCCTCTCAAGGAGGTGGACTGACCCTCCTGCCTCTCCTGTCAGCGTCGGTCACATCTACACAGAAGTGCTGTAGCTGCAGAGCTGCCACTGTGCCACTGTAATGTTTCCAGTGCAGAAGAGCCCTAAGTAGCCAGCAAAACACAAGTCCTGGTGGGCGACGTCAGAACCAGTGTAACCCCTTTGGGGTTTAGAGAGCATGGCCCCTTTAAATCTTTTTCCCAGGCGGGAGGGGGAGAGTAAGAAAAAAGGAGGGAAACTCCAGGGGGCATTGGAATTGAAAAACCAGCTTCTTGTTTTTATGTGCCAGCTATGAAGTAGCTTCTCCCCCACCCCGAGCAGCTCCCCCTTTGACCCCACTGCAGCTTCAGCCTGTTCCTCCTTTCTTGTCGGGTGGATTTGGACCGCAGGATTTGGTCCAACCTAGCCCGTGGGGTTTTGGTTTGAATGCAGCCCTGTTTTACTGCTCTCCCTATATTTCCCCTTGTTGTTTTTCTCCTCTCAGTCCTCTGTAAATAAATATCTCCCTTGTTATATCCATTCTACTTTTCCTGTTGGGTGTGTGTGTTCACTCTGCGGGGTTTGGAACAGGTGCCCCTGGGGTGGAGGGGATTTCTCCTGCTGCATTCCTGCATGCGCTGTCTCTTGGCCAGAGCTGCCTGCAGAGCAGACTCCATCTTGGCCATGAGGGCACTAAAGTTACACCAGTGACACTGCACCAGCCCTTCCAAACTGAGCCATCTACTTTCACACTGCCTGCACCTCTGAAGGAACCCTGCTCCCCTCACGCCTGGCTCCCCCTCAACCTAGAGTTTGACAGCCCCACATGCTGTGTAATGGAGTGCTAAACTGTATTATACTGCTCAGCCACTAGGTGGTGATGTGTGTAAAATACAGTAATTCCTCACTTAACGTTGTAGTTATGGTCCTGAAAAAAACGACTTTAAGCAAAACAATGTTAAGCGAATCCAATTTCCCCATAAGAATTAATGTAAATAGGGGGGATCACGTTCCAGGGAAAAAATTTTTGCCAGACAAAAGGCATTATATACATTTTAAACAATTTTAAACAAGCAATTTAATACAGGTATTGAACAGGCTGGCAGCCCCCCATCAGCTCCCCTACTCGCCCCAGCACCTCCCATGCGCCGGCGGCCCACAAGGATCAGCGCCTTTCCCCCCGCCTCCTGCTAGTGGCAATCAGCTGTCTTGTGGTGCACAGCCTCCCCACTTCCTCCCTCCCAGTGGTTTCCCCAGAAATTGAAATTAGGGAGGGTGTTCGAATTTATGTGGGGGTGTCAGAGCCGATGAGATATAAAAAAGAGATATGAATAAAGTAAATTTTTGTTAGGCTAATGCAAATTTAACATAAGGATAATACAAGTTATACCAAAACATATAACAGGTATAGATTTCTCACATTATATATATATTTTTAAATGTATTTAATTTAAATTGACTTTTCAAAAGTAAGCCATCATGGGATAGGAGGAAAGTCCTCTCATGGATCAATATCTGGTTAAAAGGTGGGAAACAAAGGGTAGGAATAAATTATCCATTTTTCAGAACAGAGAGAGATAAATAGTGGTATCCCTGAGGGGTTGGTACTGGGACCAGTACTGTTCAATATACTCATAAATGATCTAGAAAAATGGGTAAACAGTGAGGTGGCAAAATTTGCAGATGATATAAAACTATTCAAGATAGTTAAGGGTGGAAGAATCCCATTCACTGTTACAGACTACGGACCGAATGGCTAGGAAGCAGTTCTGCAGAAAAGTACCTAGGAGTTCCAGTGGACAAGAAGCTGGATAGGAGTCAACAGTGTGTCCTTGTTGTCAAGAAAGCTAACAGCATTTTGGGCTGTATAATTAGGGGCATTGCCAGCAGATCGAGGGATGTGGTCATTCCCCTCCATTCGACATTAGTGAGGCCACATCTGGAGTACTGTTTCCAGTTTCGGGCCCCACACTACAACAAGGATGTGGAAAAATTGGAAAGAGTCCAGCAGAGGGCAACAAAAATGATTAAGGGGCTGGAGCACATGACTTATGAGGAGAGGCTGAGGAAACTGGTATTGTTTAGTCTGCAGAAGAGAAGAATGAGGGGGGATTTGATAGATGCTTTCAACTACCTGAAAGGGGGTTCCAAAGAGGGTGGAGCTAGACTGTTCTCAGTGGTACCAGATGACAAAACAAGGAGTATTGGTCTCAAGTTGCAGTGCAGGAGGTTTAGATTGGATATTAGGAAAAACTTTTTTCACTAGGAGTGTGGTGAAGCACTGGAATGAGTTACCTAGGGCAATGGTGGAATCTCCTTCCTTAGAGGTTTTTAAGGTCAGGCTTGACAAAGCCTTGGCTGGGATGATTTTGTTGGGGATTGCTCCTGCTTTGAGCAGGGGGTTGGACTAGATGACCTCCTGAGAACCCTTCCAACCCTGACATTCTTAGAATCCTAAGTCCCAGGCAGACTGCAAAGTGTTACAAAGGGAACTCACAAAAGTGAGTAACTGGGCAACAAAATGGCAGATGAAATTCAATGTTGTGTGGCAAAGTACCTTCTCAGTCTCCCCAGCCTCTGCTGTTTTTAGCCCTGGTGAGACGGGCTTGGGTAATGCAGTCCCCCTTAGGACTCAGGGGAAGTCTGTTCCCTGTCTTCCCACCAGTCTTGTTTAAAGTATTTTTACCCTGCCTTGTGGGAGAGCGTACTGCCACTCCTCCTGGGGAGGCTCGCTGCCTTGCTGCTCCAACACTCCTGGCAGCCGGGCTCCTTCTCTCTCTGCTTCCCCCCTTCCTTCCTCCCAGGGAGGGGTTTAAAAAGGTCTCAGGCAGCCTCAAGTTGGAATCATCTGGTCCTAATTACCCTCAGGTAGCTCCCCCTCAGCTGATTCTAATTTGCTACCTTGGTAACCCTTTCTCAGCTGAACCTGATTGACCTGTAGTTGCCTCTCAGTTGATAAGGAGGAGGGCCTTTTAACCCTCTGGGACTGACTCCTACCCCCCGCTTGCAACTGTCTGTCCTGAGTTTATCACAGTTGATAAATGCAAAGTAATGCACATTGGAAAACAATCTCAACTATACATACTGTGACAGACCCAGGCCAGTGGGCTACAGGAGTCTGGTCCTATTAGTATCCAGGAATTGGGCGGGCGAAGCCTGCCCACTGCTAAAGGACCTCCCCCTTCCTCCCTCCCCCGAGCCTAAGGGGGGGGATCCACAGGTCTGGGATACTAACTAAGTACGTGGGACAACCAATAAAAAAAAATAGGATCGGGAGTGAGGTCATAGGGCTAAATGAAGAGAACCTGATGGGGACACCGAGCAGAGAACCCCAGACAACGCCCACTGCTCCTCGAAGGCGTCAAGGGAGCCAGTGGACGCCGCCCAGAGGAACTCTGCCCGGATGCGTGAATGGACGGAGGAGTGGAAATAGGCCCCACAGTCGCAGTAAATCCTGTCAGCCAACCTCCTCTCCCTGGTTGTGTAGATGGCTAGTTTGGCCAGGGCCAAGAGGAGGTTGACAAGGAGATCCCGCGACTTCGTGGGGCCACGGATGGGGAGTGCATAGATAAACAGGTGAGGGGAAAAGTGCAACCAAAAACGCAAGAGGAGATCCAAGAGGAGCCGGAACAGGGGCTGCAACCTGGCGCACACTAAATAAACGTGTGCCAGGGTCTCTTTCATGCCGCAAAAGGGGCAGGTGTTGGGGAAAGGGGTAAACCGCGCCAAGTACACGCCCGTGCTCACGGCCCCATGAAGGAGCCGCCAACTGACATCCCCGGCGGGCCTCGGGACCAGGGCAGAATACAAGCTGGCCCAGCGGGGCTCCTCACTCTCGAGAGGTGGCAGGAGGTCCCGCCATTTCGTATCGGGGCGGGACGTGAGGGTGAGGTAGTGAAGAGTGTGGAGCACGAGCGTGTACAGATGTCTTCTTGGTGGAGTCTGGAACAGAACCGGCTGCAGATCGGGCAGCCGGCTCGCGGTGAAAGGGCAAGGGGGTCGATTGGGTCCACGGGGTAGGGGCCCGATAAAAAGGTCCACGGGGCCCGGGGTGGAAGGTGGGCGGGGCGTGCCCTCTCGCAGGACCCGGTGGAGGTAAACCCGAGCAGCGGGCAGTAAAGCGGCCTTCACCTCCTGTAGTACACGCCGGGGGGTACGAGGGCTGGAGAGCCCCATGCGCTGAGCAAGCGTCAGGGGATCCAGCCAGTCTCCCCGGTCATAGCCCAGGAGTTCTCCGACCCTGGTGACTCCTGCAAAAGACCAGCCTCTGGCGCACCGCAGGGGACTCCGCCACCTGCACACAGAGCTGGGGGATGTGTAGCAGGGGCTCCGCGAGGAGATCGACCCCCATGGTGGCCGCCACGGACCTGGTCGTTGAAAAAAGCTTCCAGGTCCGGAGGAGGTCTTGGTAGAAGACCGGCACCCCAGAGAGGTCTCGTGGAAGACCTCTCGGATGGAGGTAAAAGAGCTGCCGGTCGTATCGGAGCCCTCAGAAGCGGTAGAGGAAGGTGTGCGCCAGTGCTCTCCACGCCGGACTACCGGCACCATACAGGAGCCTCTGCAGGGCCTGGAGGCGGAAGACGTGGACCTGAGTGTGCAGGCACTTCAGGCCTTGTCCCCCCCTCCTTCAGGGGCAGGTTAAGGACCCCTGCAGAGACCCAGTGCATCCCTGGCCAAAAGAACTCCAGAACTGCCGTCCGGAGGTTGGCCAGGAAATCCGGGGCCGGGACCAGGGTGTTGAGCTGGTACCAGAGCATGGACAGGACTAGTTGATTCAGCACCAGCGCCCTCCCCTGGAGAGAGAGGCACCGGAGTAGTCCCGTCCATTTCCGGAGCCGCGCCCTCACCCCGCCCTCTAAACTGTGCCAGTTATCCGGCGGAGACGGATGAGTGGCAGAAAGGTAAACGCCGAGATAGAGCAGCGGACCACCGGATGGCCTGAAGCGCGGGTGGGAGGGAGCTCGCCTGCCACCCTTCCCCGACCACCAGGCCAGAGCTCTTGACCCAGTTGACCTGAGCGGAGGAGGCCGCCGAATAAATGGCCTGGCAAGCCTCCACCCGCGCCAAGTCGCCCGGGTCCTGGACCACGAGGAGCACATCGTCGGCGTACGCCGACAGGACCAGCCGCAGCTCCGGCTCCCGGAGCACCAACCCCGTCAGCCTCCGACAGAGGAGACAGAGGAAGGGCTCGATCGTCAGAGCGTACAGCTGACCCAAGAGGGGACACCCCTGCCGTACTCCTCGCCCGAAGCTGACCGGCTCGGTCAGGGTCCAGTTGAGCCTGACCAGACACTCCGTGGAAGCGTACAGCACCTGGAGAAAACACACAAACTGGGGTCTGAAGCCAAACGCTCGCAGATGGCCCAGGAGATACCCGTGGTCCACCCTGTCGAATGCCTTCTCCTGATCCAGGGACAAGAGGGCGAACGACAGACCATCCCTACACCCTAGTTCCAGAAGGTCCCGGACCAGATACAGGTTATCAAAGATCATGCGGCCTGGGACGGTGTAGGTCTGGTCCGGGTGGACCATGTCCGCCAGCACGGACCCTAGCCGCATCGAGATGGCTTTCGCAACAATTTTGTAGTCCGTGCTGAGGAGTGAGACGGGATGCCAATTCCGTAAGTCACGGAGGTCCCCCCTCTTCGGCAATAAGGCGAGCACGGCTCGCCTGCACGAGAGAGGGAGGATCCCGCCCCACAAAGACTCGGCCCAGACGGTGACTAGGTCTGGGCCGAGGACGTCCCAGAACACGCGGTAGAACTCCACGGTCAGCCCGTCCATGCCCGGAGATTTATTGGTGGGCATGCGATGGAGGGCTTCCGAGAACTCGGCCAGAGTGAGAGGCAGCTCTAGCCGGTCCCGGTCGCCCGCGCTGACCGTCGGGAGTCCGTCCCAGAGCACTTTGCAAGCGTTAGGATCGGTCGCATCCGGGGAGAAAAGAGTCGCGTAGAAGACCCTGGCCCTCCCGCACATCTCCGCCGGATCCGTGAGGGGGGTGCTGTCCTCCACCAGGAGGCAGGTGACATGCTTTTTGCCCCCCCTCCTTTTCTTCAGGGCATAGAAGAAGCGGGAGCCGCGATCCATCTCCCGAAGGAGGCGGATGCAGGATCGAACAAAGGCACCCTGGCCCGATGGTCTTCGAGGGCCCGGAGCTCCTCCCGCTTCTCCCAGTACGCTCCGCAGAGGGATGGATCCTCGGGGCCAGCAGCCAGACGCCTCTCCAGCTCCAAGACCTCCCGTTCCAACTGCTCTATCGCCGCATCCCTCCGTCGGCTGGCGCCCCGGGTGTAGTCACGGCAGAAGAGCTGGGCGCGCACCTTCCCCAGGTCCCACCACCGCTGCGCCGAGGGAAAGGCACGCCTCTGCCCGCGCCAGGCCAGCTAGAACTCCCAGAAGGATGCCACGAAGCCCGCCTCCTCCATCAAACTATTATTAAAGTGCCAAAAGGCCGGTCCCGGCCTCTCCGCGCAGAGAGAGGCCGTCACGGTGGCAAGGTGGTGATCCGAAAAGGGGGGCGGCCGAACGCTGGAGGAGTGGGTTCGTGAAAGGTGGAAACGTGACAGGTAAATGCGGTCCAGCCGGGAGTGGCGCAACCGATGGGCCTCCACCCGGACGAAGGTGAACGTGGAAAACTCATCCGGGTGGTGATCGCGCCAGACGTCCACCAGGGAGTGGTGTTCGACGATCTCCTGGAGGACGTCCGCGGCGGCCGGGCACTGCTCGGTCCCTGAGTGGTCCCGTTCCTCGAGGGTGGTGTTAAAGTCCCCGCCCAGGACCAGGCACTGACGAGGATCCAGGGAGCCGAGGAAGGCGGACGCCTGTTGATAAAAACGCAACCTCTCCGGGTCTGATGTCAGGGCGTAGACATTGACGAGATTAACCACAAGCCCCTCCATGCAGACCCGGAGGTGCAGCAGGAGGCCCAGCACAGCCTTGGCGACCCCCAGCACCTCGGGCCGTAGGTCGGGGGAGAACAGGGTCGCCACTCCGGCCGAGCGAACCGAGAGGTGGCTAAAGTAGACCCTGTCCCCCCACTCCAGCCGCCAGCTAGCTTCAGCGGCCGGATCCGTATGGGTCTCCTGCAGGAAAACCACAGAGTACCTCCCATCCCGAAGGAAGGAGAGCACCTTGCTCCTGCGGAGACCCATCCTACAGCCCCGGGCGTTTAAAGTGGCAAAGATGATTGGCGCCATGAGGAGGGCTGGGGGGGATCCTCGCTGGCAGACACACCCATGGCCTCCGTCGGGCCGCACAGCAATCCGTGACCAACCCCATAGGTGAGTAGGGAGTCACGGAAGAGGCGGACCCGCCGGTAGGCTGCGGCGGCCTGCTTCCCGGTCCTCTTACCCTCCCCCATGAGGGCCCTCGCGGCCCGGAGGATCAGATGGAAATCCCCCCACCGCTGGAGTGCAAGTTGGACCTTGTTAAGGGAGCCACAAGGAACTCCCGCAGCTCCTCCCTCAGCGCATGGGGGGCGGGATAACGGATCGATGACCGTCCCCCAGCGGGGCCCCCGTCACAGCCCTGTGACCCACCGAGGCGGGCAGGCAGGGGGCAGACCCTCGACGTGGCGTCTGATGGGCCGACGCCACGCGGCCTGCCCCGCTCCCCGGTTCAACAGGGGGCGGTGGAAGGAGAACAGCAGCCCCTGGTGGGTCAGGGCAGGGAAAAACAACTAAGGCCGCTCCGTGGGGGTTACCCCAGGGGCAGCAATGGCGTCATGGGAGGTGGAGGAGACAAGGACGGGGCCGGCATCAGGGATAGGGCAGCAGTCAGGAGTAGGGGTGGGATCAGGAAGAGAATCAGGGAAAGGGGCAGAAGCAGGATCCTGAGCCCCAGTAATCGGGTCACAGGAAGGTGGCCCCTCTTGGTCAGGCTCAGAGATCTGGGGGGTGAGTAGGGGACCCTCAACAATGCTGGGCTCAGCCACCAGGGCAGGTGCAGCAGCCACGGCATCCGGAGATGGAAGGTCAGCAATTGGGTCCCCGTCCGGGAAGGAGTCGGTTGCCCCACACCCAAGAGGGACACCCCCTGGGATTTGGGTCCGGGCAGCGGGGCACTGGCCGTTGCCCCAATCGGCTTGGCAGCCGTCAGCGGGGTGCCACCCGCAGCCGGGCTGATGGAAGACCCCAGGGGACCCTCAGAGGTGGGAGCAGAAGCAGCAGTCAGGGGAAGGGAACCCGGGGACAGGGGGACCGAGGTGAGGTCGCTCAGATCGAGGCCCGCTAGCAAAGGGTCGTCCTCCCCCTGCGTAACTGGGGTCAGACCCAGGGCCTCGATCTCCTCATAGATGGAGGGGAGATTGCCGTCCGCCAACCCGGGGCCCTCCCTGCCAGCACCCGAAGCGACGCCCACCTCAGCGCTCGCAGGGGCTTCGGATGGCAAGGGGGAAGAGGGGCTCCCTCGGGGGCTTCCTCAGGAAGGGACCCCGGAGGAGGGGCAGCGTCTCCGTCCGGTGCTGCCACGTCATCCCCAGCCGGCACCACAAAACGGGCGTCGTCAGGGGGCAAGGCGGAAAGCTCGCCATCGGTGCCCCCCTTCCTGCTCTTCTGGGGGATCTCCGAATCTGAAAGATGTAACGGGGCCCGAGCCTTCTGCTTGCCCCGCTTCCCCTGCACTAAGGACCAGCCCTCCATGGCATCATCCGGGGGCTGGCTAACAGGGGTCGGGTCTGGGGGCAAGGGCGATGGCTCAGAGACTCGGGGAGGCAATGGAGGGGCAACAGGAATGAGGGAGGAATCTCCCTGGGGCGGGCCCTCTCCCACGCCCGGCGTTATCTCTGCCACACCCTCCTCCACAGTGGTGGACCGAGAAGGAGGAGGGGCAGCTTCAGGTGCTGGGCAGCCAGGGGCACTGGTGGTGACAGGGCCGGCGCCTTGCCGGGGCTCGGGGGTCCCGGACGCTCCTCCATGCAGGCCAAGGGGCAGTCCCATCGTGCACCAGGCCTCCCCGTCGAGTAATGCACCCGGTAGCGGGCTCCCTGGTAGGGGATCAGAAAGGACCCCTCGAGCGCCTCTCCGTCTCGCACCGCCGGCAGCAGTTGAAGCTGCACTTGCCAGCGGAACGAGAGGACGTGATGGAGGGCGGGGTCCTTGCAGCCCAACGGGAGAGGGCTGATGACGGAGATAGGGCGCCCCAGGGCAGAAAGGGCGGGCAGCAGGGCAGCATTGGGCAGGAAGCGAGGGACGGAGGTCAGATCAAGTGGACCCCCATGTCGTCCACGGGCTCCAGGAGCACGAACACCCCCGCCCCACCGCCAGACCCGTCTCTACCGCCTCCTGGGTGGCGGTCTCCGAAGCCAGGAAGGAGACCACCCTCCCGTACATTTTGGAGGCCGCCACGATGGCCGTGGGCCCCACCACCCTCGCCAATGCCCGCACGTAGGTCTCCACATGGGGCGAGGCGGGCACCAGGAGGCAACGGACGCCGTGCTTCCTGGTCAAGGTGGGGAAGGTGCCCCGGCCACTATAGATGGGAGCGGAAGTGGCAGTCGAAGGAGCAGCGGCAGACGGGAGGGCCGCCGCCACCTGGGCATATGCCCTGGGGGCCGGGGGAGGGACACCCGCGGAGCTGGTAGAGGGAACAGCGGGGAGGGATGCCGCGGCCGGTAGCGGGGCTGCAGCAGCGGGGGTAGTCCCTGCCATGGAGGGCTTGGTCTTTTTAGTGGGGCTCTTACCCTTCTTCTCACCCTGACCTTTTCCACCGGCTGTGGGGGCTCCCCCCGAATCGGAAGGGGCGAAGGACGTGGAAGCAGCGGACGCCTCCCCGGTACTTGCCGCCGCAGGTGCCCCAGCGGGGGCGGCGGCAGATAGACCGGCAGCGGCGGTCGAGGTAGTGGCTTGGGGAATGGACATGGGGGTTTCTGGAGGAGGGGCGGTGGGAGCATCGGGAGGGGTCTCCCCCACCGTGTCCCCCGCCATAACGAGAGCGGGGAGGGGGAAAACAGCGAGGGGAGGGGAGGGAAAGGAGGCGACCACCCCTCCCCGCTAGGCTGCAGGCAGGGGAGGAGGGTGCCAGAAAGGGAAGGCTAAAGGGGCGTGGGGAGCAATCAAGGACCCAGGGGCGGGAGGGTGGCAGGCCACCGACCCAGAGGGGAATTCCGGCTCCTCTAGTTGCACTAGGGGATCAGGGGGGCTAATAGCACGGGGGGTGGTGCAGTGAACAAGGGCAAACTCAAACGGGGGAAGGGCACAAGCGCATGGAAGGGGGCATGGGCGCACGAGGGGAGGGGCCAATCAGGGCTGGGGAAGCACAGGGAGGGGGGGAAAAGTTGAGCTAGGAATGAGGCAGAGGGACCAAGGGGCTAGCTGCAGGGCTGGGGCAGGACAAGCAGGGCCACAGAGGGAAATGGGTGGGGCAGACAAATGTGGCGAAGGAGAGGGGGCCAGGCCAAGGGGGTGGGGGTGCACCCACAGGAACTTGTGCAAAAAGTCAATTGTAGCTTGCTGCTTCTGCAGGCCCAAACGATAGAAATGGGCGTGGCAAGCCAGGTGAACAGCTCAGTCCCAGAGGCAGGAGATTGAGGTAGAGAGAAAACAGCCAGCGGGGGTGGTGGAGAGGGCAACGATGGTGGTGAGGGTGAAGGGGGACACGGATGGACCGGGGGCAGGCTCCACGCCACACTCCCGGTGTCCCAACAGACACAGTCCAAACCCCCACCACAAGAGCACAGTTCAAAAAAATACTCAGTCCTCAGGTGCCCCCTCCACGGTGGCCTTCAGAGTCTCTATGAGGTCCTCCAGGAGCAGGCAGCACTCTCCTTCTTCTTCTCCGCGGGGCTCCAGCAGCTCCCCAGTAGCAAACACAGCAGCTCCAGCAGCTCCAGCAGCTCCAGGTGGTGGTCTGGTGGCCAGGAAGGAGGGACCCAGCACAGAAGATGGTGGTGGTGGAGCCCTCAGCAACAAGGGCTGGAGCTGGGGTCCCACACTCCCCTCCTCTGGGGAGCAGGCCAGCCACTCCCCCCAAGGGGTTGTAGGTGGAGTAACAGCAGCAACTGGGGGGGGGGGAATCCACTAGGCAGCCAGCAAACCGATAGCAGAGAAAGGGGGTGGGTGGTGGTGTCTAGCCCAGCCAGGGGAGCAGCCGGAGTAGCAGCAGCAGCGAGGGCCCAGCAGGAACAGCAACAGCAGCAGCAGCCCTCTCCCTCCTACTCTCTACAGCAGAGAAGTAGAAGAGAGATCTTCTGGCCATTGGAGAAAGAGGTTTCTGTTCCCTGAGTGACCAGAGCAGGGGCTGCACTAGAGTAATCAGGAACCTGCTAGAACCAATTAAGGCAGCCAGGCTGATTAGAACACCTGCAGCCAATCAAGGCAGGCTAATCAGGGTGCCTGGGTTTAAAAAGGAGCTCACTCCACTCAGGGAGGGGGGAGCCAGAGGAGAGGAAGTGTGTGTGAGGAGCTGGGAGCAACAGGTGCAAGGAGCTGAGAGTGAGAGTGAGAATGAGAGGGTGTGCTGCTGGAGGACTGAGGAGTACAAGCACTATCAGACACCAGGAGGAAGGTCCTGTGGTGAGGATAAAGAAGGTGTTTGGAGGAGGCCATGGGGAAGTAGCCCAGGGAGTTGTAGCTGTCATGCAACTGGTACAGGAGACACTATAGACAGCTGCGATCCACAGGGCCGTGGGCTGGGACCCGGAGGAGAGGATGGGCCCGGGTTCCCCCCAAACCTCCCAACGCCTGATCAGACACAGGAGAAGTTGACCCAGACTGTGGGGAAGATAACTGAGGTAAGCAAATCTGCCAAATAAGCGCAGGACCCACCAAGATAGAGGAGGAACTTTGTCACAATACAAAACGATGGAGTCTGAATTAGCTATTAAACACTCAAGAAAGATCTTGGAATCATTGTGGATAGTTTTCTGAAAACATCCACTCAACGTACAGTGGCAGTCAAAAAAGCAAAGGGAATGTTGGGAATCATTAAGAAAGTGATAGATAATAAGACAGAAAATATCATATTGCCTGTATATAAATCCATGGTATGTGCACACCTTGAATACAGTGTGCAGATCTGGTCATCCCATCCCCCCCAAAAAATAGTGGAATTGGAAAAGGAACAGAGAGGGGCAACTAAAATTATTAGGGGTATGAAACAGGAGGAGAGATTAAAATGACTGAGGATTTTCAGCTTAGAACAGAGATGATTAAGAGGGGATATGATAGACGTCTATAAAATCTTGACTGATGTAAAGAAAGTGAATAAGGAAATGTTATTTAATCCTTCACATAACACAAGAACTAGCAGTCACCCAATGAAATTAATAGGCAGCAGCTTTAAAAAAACAAGAGGAAGTACTTCTTCACACAACATACAGTCAACCCGTGGAACTTTTTGCCAGGGGATGCTGTGAAGACCAAAACGATACCAGGATTTTAAAAAGAACTAGATAAATTCCTGGAGAATAGGTCCGTCAGTGGCTATTAGCCAGGATGGGGAGGGATATAACACAATGCTCTGAGTGTCCCTATCCAAACCCCTAATCATTTTAGTTGCCCTTTTCTGAACCTTTTCTAGTGCCAGTATATCTTTTTTGAGGTGAGGAGACCACATCTGTACGCAGTATTCGAGATGTGGGTGTACCATGGATTTATATAAAGGCAATAATATAGTCTCAGTCTTATTCTCTATCCCATTTTTAATAATTCCTAACATCCTGTTTGGTTTTTTGACCGCCTCTGCACACTGCGTGGCCATCTTCAGAGAACTATCCACGATGACGCCAAAATCGTTTTCCTGACTCGCTGTAGCTAAATTAGCCCCCATCATATTGTATTTATAGTTGGGGATATTTTTTCCAGTGTGCATTACTTTAAATTTATCCACATTCTATTTCATTTGCCATTTTGTTGCCCAATCATTTAGTTTTGTAAGATCTTTTTCAAGTTCTTCACAGTCTGCTTTGGTCTTAACTATCTTGAGCAGTTTCGTGTCATCTGCAAACTTTGCCACCTCACTGTTTACTCCTTTCTCCAGATCATTTATCAATAAATTGAATAGGATTCGTCCTAGGACTGGCCCTTGAGGAACACCACTAGTTACCCCTCTCCATCTGAGAATTTACCATTCATTCCTATCCTTTGTTCCCTGTCTTTTAACCAGTTCTCAGTCTATGAAAGGACCTTCCCTTTTATCCTACGACAACTTAATTTACATAACAGCCTTTGGTGAGGGACCATGTCAAAGGCTTTCTGGAAATCTAAGTACACTGCATCCACTGGATCCCCCTTGTCCACATGTTTCTTGACCCCTTCAAAGAACTCTAATAGATTAGTAAGATACGATTTCCCTTTACAGAAACCAGGTTGACTATTGCTCAACAGTTTGTTTTTCTATGTGTATGACAATTTTTATTCTTCACTATTGTTTCGACTAATTTGCCCGGTACCGACGTTAGACTTACCAGTCTGCAATTGCTGGGATCACCTCTAGAGCCCTTTTAAAATATTGGTGTTACATTAGCTAACTTCCAGTCATTGGGTACAGAAGCCGATTTAAAGGACAGGTTACAAACCTTAGTTAATAGTTCTGCAACTTCACATTTGAGTTCTTTCAGAACTCTTGGGTGAATGCCATCTGGTCCTGGTGACTTGTTAATGTTGAGTTTACCAATTAATTCCAAAACCTCCTCTAGGGACACTTCAATCTGTGACAGTTCCTCAGATTTGTCCCCTACAAAACCCGGCTCAGGTTTGGGAATCTCCCTAACATCCTCAGCCGTCAAGTCTGAAGCAAAGAATCCATTTAGTATCTCCACAATGACTTTATCGTCTTGAAGCGCTCCTTTTGTATCTCGATCGTCAAGGGGCCCCACTGGTTGTTTAGCAGGCTTCCTGCTTCTGATTTACTTAAAAACCATTTTGTTATTACCTTTGGAGTTTTTGGCTAGCCGTTCTTCAAAATCCTCTTTGGCTTTTCTTATTACACTCTTGGACTTACTATGGCAGTGTTTATGCTCTTTTCTATGCCTCATTAGGATTTGACTTCCACTTTTTAAAGGAAGTCTTTTTATCTCTCACTGCTTCTTTTACAGGGTTGTTAAGCCACGGTGGCTCCTTTTTAGTTCTTTTACTGTGTTTCTTAATTTGGGGTATACATTGAAGTTGGGCCTCTATTATGGTGTCTTTAAAAAGCGCCCATGCAGCTTGCAGGGATTTAACTTTAGTCACTGTACCTTTTAACTTTTGTTTAACTAACCCCCTCATTTTTGCATAGTTCCCCTTTATGAAATTAAATGCCACAGTGCCATCTCAACTGCTGTTGAGATGTTCTTCCCACCACAGGGATGTTGAATGCTATTGTATTATGGTCACTATTTCCAAGCGGTCCTGCTATAGTTACCTCTTGGACCAGCTCCTGAGCTCCACTCAGGATTAAATCTAGTGTTGCCTCTCCCCTTGTGGGTTCCCATACCAGCTGCTCCATGAAGCAGTCATTAAAAGTATTGAGAAATGTTATCTCTGCATTTCGTCCTGAAGTGAAATGTCCCCAGTCAATATGGGGATAATTGAAATCCCCCACTATTAATGAGTTCTTAATTTTCATAGCCTCTCTAATTTCCCTTAGCATTTTTCATCACTATCACTGTCCTGGTCAGGTGGTCGATAATAGATCTCTAATGTTATATTCTTATTAGAGCATGAAATTTCTATCCATAGAAATTCTATGGAATATGTGGATTCACTTAAGATTTTTACTTCATTTCATTCTACATTTTAGAGCCCTTTTAAAATATTGCCACACCCACCCCTGCATGACCTGTTCTGTCCTTCCGAAATATTTTGTACCCCGGAATGATTGTGTCCCATTGATTGCTCTCAGTCCACCAGGTTTCTGTGATGCCTATTATATCAATGTCCTCCTTAATCACAAGGCACTCTAGTTCACCCATCTTATTATTTAGACTACTAGCATTTGTGTACAAGCACTTTAAAACTTGTCACTGTTTATTTGCCTGCCCTTTTCTGATGTGCCAGATTCTTTTTTATGTGACTGTTTATCATCTGATCTGGCCCTTACATTATACTCTTCCATCCTCTGCTCCTGACTATAACCTGGAGATTCTCTGTCATCAGACTCTCCCCTAAGAGAAGTCTGTGTCTGATCCACATGCTCTTCTGCAGCAGTCAGCTTTCCCCCATCTCCTAGTTTAAAAACTGCTCTACAATCTTTTTAATGTTTAGAGCCAGCAGTCTGGTTCCACTTTGGTTTAGGTGGAGCCCATCTCTCCTGTATAGGCTCCCCCCATCCCAAAAGTTTTCCCAGTTCCTAATGAATGTAAACCCCTCCTCTCTACATCATCATCTCATCCACCCATTGTGCGCGTGGAACTGGTGGCATTTCTCAGAATGCCACCATAGAGGTCCTGGATTTCAGTCTCTTCCCTAGCAGCCTACATTTGGCCTCCAGGACATCTCTCCTACCCTTCCCTATGTCATGGGTACCTACATGTACCACGACCAACAGCTCCTCCCCAGCACTACACATAAGTCTGTCTAGATGCCTCGAGAGTTCCGCAACCTTCGCACCCGGCAGGCAAGTCACTATACAGTTCTCCCGGTCATCACAAACCCAGCTATCTATGTTTCTAATGATCGAATCTCCCATTACTAACACCTGCCTTTTCCTAGCAACTGGAGTTCCCTCCCCTGGAGTGGCAACCTCAGTGCGAGAGGCAACCCCAGCACCATCTGAAAGGAGGGTCCTGACCAGGGGCGGCTCTAGGATTTGCGTCGCCCCAAGCACAGCGGCACGCCGCGGGGGCGCTCAGGCAGTCGCCGGTCCCGCGGCTCCGGTGGACCTCCTGCAGATGTCCCTGCGGAGGGTCCGCTGCTCCCGCAGCTCCGGTGGACCTCCCGCATGCACGCCTGCGGATGCTCCACTGAAGCCGCGGGACCAGCGGACTCGCGGCAGGCATGCCTGCGGGAGGTCCACTGGAGCCGCCTGCCGCCCTCCCGCGGCACGCCGCCCCAAGCGCGCGATTGGCACACTGGGCTCTGGAGCCGGCCCTGGTCCCAACTATGGGAAAGTTTCCCTCTGCTCCCATTGACTGCTCTGCTTCCCTGGGCCTTTCACCCTCCTCAACAGAGCAGGGGCTGTCTGACTGGAGGTGGGACAATTCTACAGTGTCCCGGAAAGCCTCATCAAAATACCTATCTGCCTCTCTTAGCTCCTCCAGTTCCGCCACCCTGGCCTCCAAAGTCCGTACATGGTCTCTGAGGGCCAGGAGCTCCTTGCACCGACTGCACACATATGCTACCCGCCCACAGGGCAGGTAATCATACATGCTACACCCAGTGCAATAAACTGGATAGCCCCCACTCTGCAGCTGGGCTTCTGCCCACATTTTCTCCTAGTTACTGAAAGGATTCTTTAAAGCATGAAGTTTGGAATGTAGTTTGGTTTATAGGTTTTAAGAGGAATAAAGGGAAACAGATAGCACCAGCACGGGAGCCCTACTCCCTTCCCACTCCTCTTCCCAGCTCCCTTGCAAAACTCCCTGTTAGCAGCCCCTGTTCACAAAGCTCCCTGGTTGCTTTTGTGTGGCCTTATAAAGCCCTGGCCTGTGTGAATGCCCCGCCCACTGATTAAGGCTCAGCCAATTACCAGAGGCTTCTAGCTTTCAGACATTCCTTTGGAGCTGACAGCCTCCAACTGCCAGCCACAGCACACGGTCCTTCAAACAACCAACCAATCAAATAGATTGACAAACACAAGCTCAGCAAACAGCAAGTAACCGCAACCACAAGCAAACATGCATTACAGACAGTCACTTACCCCAAGGATCCTGTGTTTGCTCCTCCGTCACCTGGAGAACTCCCTTGAGAAATTCCTCGTTAGCTGCCCCTGTTCGCAAAAAAAAAAACAAAGTTCAAATGCTGAGTTCGTGGAGTATGTACATAAGCTATACTAAAGACAAACCGACAGTAACCGTCTCCAGTTTGTGAGGGACCCCATAGAGCCAGTCTCTAGGAAACAGATAGCTGCATGGAGGTTTAGTCCATTAATGACTATTAGCCAGGATGGGTAAGGAATGGAGTCCCTAGCCTCTGTCAGAGGGTGGAGATGGATGGCAGGAGAGAAATCACTTGATCATTACGGTTGTAAATTCAATCCTTGAGCGGGCCATTTGGGGATTGGTCCTGCTTTGAGCAGGGAATTGGACTAGATGAAATTCCAATATAGAGAGCTTTCTGGTTGGTGAAGTGCTGGAAAAAACAGCTTTTACTGTATTTTGGATTACAAATATTTGCACTGTAAAAATGGTAAAAGAAATAGTATTTTGCAATTCACCTCATACAAGTACTGCAGTGCAATCTCTTTATTGAGAAAGTGCAATTGACAAATGTAGAATTTTTTTGTTACATAATTGCACTCAAAAAAAAAACAACCAATGGAAAACTTAGAGCCTGCACATCCTCTCAGTCTTGCTTCTTCTTCAGCCAATCGCTCAGACAAACAAATTGGTTACATTTACGGGAGATAACGCTGCCTGCTTCTTATTTGCAGTGTCACCCGAAAGTGAGAAGAGGTGTTTGCATGGCACTTTTGTAGGTGGCAATGCAAGGTATTTACGTGCCACATATGCTAAACATTCACATGCTCCTTCATGCTTTGGCCACCATTCCAGACGATGTACTAACATATTCACGATGCTTGTTAAAAAAGCAAGGTGTTAATGTAATTTGTGACTGACATTCTTAGGAGAGAATGGTGTATCTCCTGCTATGTATTTGACCTGCATTCTGCCATATCTTTCCTGTTACAGTAGCATCGGATGATGACTCGGCAAATTTTGCTCATTTTAAGAACACCTTCACTGCAGATTTGACAAAATGCAAAGAAGGTACCTGTGACGCTCTGTACCTTGGGGGAGCACCCCCATGTTCATCCTTATAAAAGGATGGTGTGGTTTCCAATGTAAAGTTTGTCATGCTGGGTGTCTTTGCAAGGCTCATGATGCACTGAGGACTGTTCTTATAGAGATGTTATAGTAATTGTTGTTGCAGTAATGTTATAGGTTATAATTTCATGTATATAGTTATGAGGCTGAAAATGTATCCTCGTGGCTTAAAATAAGCCCAGGCAAAAACTCTCTAAGAGCAGAGGGGCAGTTCACGTCTCATCAAGGCATGCATGGGACAAACCCAGTCCAGCCTCACAGGAACAAAGGACGCTGGCCTAAGCAGCAACAAAAGGATGTGTTGGACTCTCGAGTGAGTCACCCCCCTTTCTTTGGTCAGTTTGGGACTGCGATAAGGTAATGCTCACCTGACTCTGAAGGCGGGGGTGGGGGCAAAGCAAAGAGGGAAGAAAGAACATGATAAAAGGGAGAGATGTTTGCCATCCTCTTCTTCTCTCTTCCAGCTACATCTACAGACACCACCACCAGCAAGTGACTGAAGCACTGATCAAAGGGGAGAGCCTGGCTGAAGAGCAACCAGCCGGCCTGTGGTGAGAAGCATCTAAGTTTCTAAGGGCATTGAAAATGTCCAGATCAGCTTAGAATGGGTTTTTCTTTTATTTCATTTGACCAAATCTGACTTGTTTTGCTTTGACTTATAATCACTTAAAATCTATCTTTATAGTTAATAAATTGGTTTGTTTATTCTACCTGAAGCAGTGTGTTTGGTTTGAAGCGTGTCAGAGATTCCCCTTGGGATAACAAGCCTGGTACATATCAATTTCTTTGTTAAATTGACACATTCATAAAGGTCTCAGTGTCCAGCGGGCATAACTGGACACTGCAAAATGGAGGTTCCTAGGATTGTGTCTGGGACTGGAGATATTGGCTAGTTGCACAATCCAAGGAGCAGCTTACATGCCAGAGGCTGTGCAGTTATTATTTGTAAATCATTCTACATTTGTAAGTTCAACTTTCCAGATAAAGAGCTGGCACAACAGTACTTGCATGAGGTGAATTGAAAATACTATTTCTTGTGTTTCTTTTTTACAGTGCAAATATTTGTAATAAAAAATAAATATAAAGTGAGCAATGTACACTTTGTATTCTGAATTGTATTTGAAAGCAATGTATTTCAAAATGTAGAAAACATCCCAGAAATTGAAATAAATTGTATTCTATTATTGTGTAAAGGGGTGATTACTTGTGCAATTAATCATGAACAATTTTTATCTCACAATTAATCACAATTTTTTTAATAACTTGACAGCCCTACTCCCCACCACTACCATGCAGCCACCTGTGGGGTGGAACAGAGTAGATGACAGACAGAGCACAGAAACACATGGGCTTTGTAATAAAAAAAATAATAATAAATGGAGATATACCAATCTCCTAGAACTGAAAGTGACCTTGAAAGGTCATTGAGTCCAGCCCCCTGCATTCACTAGAAGAACCAATTTTTGCCCCAGATCTTTAAGTCGCTCCCTCAAGGATTGAATTCACAACCCTGGGTTTAGCAGGGCAATGCTCAAACCACTGAGCTATCCCTGTCCCCAAAGGGGAAGAGAGTGTAGAAGAGGAAGTGAGGAAGAACCTGTCTCTAGTCACAGCAGTTGGGCATATTACAGGTTCAGGGGTAATTAGCTGAGATGTAGATCACCTGGAGTGACGAGGAAAAGAACCCCACACTTCATAAAGGATTCCCTCAGTGGCTGCAGGAACCATTCAACCCCAAATCCCACAAATGGGATCTCCAGTTACCCAGCACCCCATTGTGCTGTAGTAGGGCAGAGGGATCAGAGCGATCAGCGATAGGGAGGGTCTCTCACGTACTGATCCCTGCAGCACAGATCCTAAGTACTGTGCTGAGGCATTGCGGCCAGCCCTGACTGTGAGTGGAGATCACCCCCAAAAGAGCCCCCATCCTGCTCCCTGCAGCACAGGCCTGTACAACTGCATGGGGGAAATGGGGTCAGAACTGACACCATGAGAAGAGCAACACTTACTGTGACCCCAAACCAGCTCCCTGCAGTACAGACCCTTAGCACCAAACTGGGGTGTTCCCAAGGTCCCATTTTGCCACAGAGGAGTCTGCCCACAGATAACTAGATGCCAACTGGCAGAGGGCACAGGGATGCCTAGAGTTATATGGCGATCCCCTGGGTGAGATATATGCACAATAGCTCACCAAACGTGGCATGTGAGGTATCTACCAAGAGCCAGCAGCCTGGTCGACCTAATGGGAACAAGATGTTTCTATGGGACATAGCTGATATGAGATGCAAAATGTAGAATATGATGCTCAGCAGTGATGAAGTGAAGCTTGTCACCTGCGCCATGACAATCCCTTTGGCTGAGTCTCACAGCATCAAAGTAAGGATTGGTAAGGCAAGAGCAGCCTTCTTACAGCTCAAGAACATCTGGAGCTCCAGAGAGCTGTCTTTGGCAATAGATTCGACTGTGTCAAACAAAACGTGAAATCAGTCTTACTGTATGGAGCTGAAACCTCTGCCTCAGAAGGATTCTCCAGATCCAGTAACATCCACCTCTTGGAGAGGACCGTCAACTCCAGCAGCAGAAAAAAATTAAGGAAGAGAAGGTGGGGCTGGATGACACACACTACGCAAGCAGCCAACCAACATCACCAGACAGGCACTGCAGTGGAACCCCAAGGCAAGCGGAAAAGAGCCCCCAAGAAATACCTGGCCGACGACCTTCAGGTTGATATAAAAAAAAAATGCTATACCTACTATGGAGATCTGTGGTTGGCGGCCCATACCCCGGTTGGGGTGACGGGCATGAATGAATGAATGAATGAGTCTCACAGACAACAGATTGAAAACACAGAGAATGTTCCCCTGGGCAAAACCTTAGTTACACAAAAGAAATACCAATTTGATTATCCCTCTAATGCACAAGACAAGTCACACAAAAAAACCCCATAAACCTATTTATTTCTTCTCTAATACTCACTACCCCGGGTGATTCCTTGATCTTTTTCACTCCGGCACACAACTTTAATGGACTCTGAGACAAAGGAAAACTTCCTTCCTTCCTCTTGAAAAACCTTGTCCCCCAGAGGTTTTCTTTTTACCTTCCTTTCCTTAATTAAAAGTCTTCTTTTTAAGAACCTGATTGATTTTTTCCTTGTTTTAAGATCCAAGGGGGTTTGGATTGGTGTTCACCAGGAAATTGGTGGAGAAGACTCTCAAGGTTACCCAGGGAAGGGTTACAGTACTTGGGAGGGAGAGATTTTGGAGGGGTGGCGGGGGAGACAGAGTTTCCCAAATGACTATTTGGGTGGTGGCAGCAACCTGATCTAAGCTGGTAATTAAGCTTAGGTGTTCTCATGCAGGTCCCGACATCTGTATCCTAAAGTTCAGAGTGCGGGTGAAACCTATGACAGATGCCTACTGACACACCCCTACCTGCAGCACAGGCCCCCTTTGGGGCCAGCACTGACATCAAGGGGAGAGTGTGAGCATCTCCTACTGAGCCCCAACACTGTTCCCTGCAGCACAGGCCCAAAGAGCAACACAGGCTAATTAGGGTAAGCAGAGACAGAGAGGAGACGGCTCTCTACTTGAACCCCCATATTGCTCCTTGAAGCATAGGCCTCAAGCGCCATGCTGGGGTCAGTACTGGCTGTGAAAGGACAACGCCCCGTAATGTGCTTCCCACCCTGCTCCCTGAAACAGGCAGAGTGGTAGATGAAGGTTACCTGAGCACACAACACCGGCATCTTCTCCGTGGTTACAGTTATTCGTTCCCCAAGGCTGAGCCCCGCAATCAGAGAGGGCATTTTCTGTCCCTGCGCAGTTGACGTCATCCAGCCAGATACGGTCTGATCCTTGCCCAAATCGAGCCCCTCCTGGGGCTGATAGCGCCGTCCCACAGTCCAACTGCCTGCACACGACTCCAGCATCCTGTAAGTCCCAGCTGTCATCACACACGGTTCCCCACACCTGGTGGTAAAGCACCTCGACTCTCCCAGAACAGCGACTCAAACCATTCACCAGTCGGAGCTGAGCCACTTCTGAGATGCCAGCGTCTACAAATACCCAAGGGAAGAAACGCTCAGAGAGGTTCCTGTGCATCCCATCTCTCGTGTCGCCGCGCCTCCCGCCAAGCTCTCACCTAGATAGGCAGACTGGACGGCAGTATGACCCACTGCTCCCACTAGAGCACTTAATTAAAAAGATCACACACACTTCTGGCACTGCTGGCAGGAAGCTCCTGGGGAGAAGATTTACACCCTCACTCCTGGCGCTGGAATTCACAGATACATAGAGTTCGACAAATATCGACTTGTGACATACCCGGAAGAAGAAGACTCCCCCCACTGACATGCAGCCACTTGTGGGGTAGGACAGAGCAGCTGAGAAACAGGACATGGAATATGTAATAGGACAGGAAGTGAGGAAGAATTTCGTCTCCTGTGTCCTGCTCTTGGGGAAGTTACAACTTCAGGACTTATCCCCTGAAATGCAAATCCGCTGGAACACAGTGATTAGGAACTGGACTCTTGAGAAATTGGCCCTGGATTTTTAGTTTGAGTGAGCGGCTGCAGGCTCCGTTGACACCAAATCCAACCAGTTGAAGCTGCAGTTACCCAGGTCCCCATTGTGCCGCAGAGGAGTCTGGCCCAGATTTAAATAGACTCCAACTGGCAGAGTGCACAGGTTTGCCTAGAGTTATACCGGGATGCCCTGGGTGAGATATATGCACAATAGCTCACTAGAGGTGCTATGTGAGGTCTCTACCAAGAGACAGCAGCCCACTCGTCACCCTAATGGGAACAAGATGTTTGTATGGGACATAGTTGATGAGAGATGTAAAATGTAGAATATGAGGCTCAGAGGTGTTGAAGTGAAGCTTGTCACCTGCGCCATGGCAATCGCTTCGGTTGAGCCAATCAGCACACAGAACAAAGCACAGCCGTGGAGACAGGCAATATTCACTGTCTGGGCTCAGTCGGGACATGAGAATTTACAAAAACAAAGGACCCTCAGCACAAGTCTCTCAAGAGAGACCTCCTCTGGGAAGAGACAATGGTCTGTACCTACAAAGAAAGAGGAGAGGGGACAAGAGCTCCCTTTCACCCAGGACACGGCTGACAGTATTTGTCTCAGGAACAGGAGGTCACAGCCATGCCTGGAGTAAAACCCTGGAAGGACTGTGGGGTGAGCGGTGCTCTACCAGACAGAAAAGTATCTCGTTCAGTGAGTCTAGGCTCTAGTCAGCGTGGTATGATTTTATTGGCCAAGGAACAATTTCTTTACAACCCGTCTCCTTGCTGCCCCTCGAATCGCTACACTCTGTGAAATCACTGGTCCTTGGTGTGACTATGAAGGAATCTAGGGCTGTGCGTTGATCGGGGCAGAGATCGGAGGTGGAACGGGTCACCTTGGGACCTTGTTCCTTTCATAGCAGAAGATCTGTGACTGCTGTGAATGCCCAGCGAGACAGGGACTGGATGCCGCAAACGGACTCTCGGAGGGCCGAAGGGTGAAGTGTCCCTATTGCCAACTTGGAGAGAGATCCCCCCCACCCCACAAGGCCTAGAGTGTCGCCGAGAGAGTCAGGGAGCTGACCCCCAGTGGGCACAGACAAGGCTTCCTCATGCTAGGGGCCCATGGCACCGCACTAGGGCATTAGGGCAAGCACAACTGCAAAGGGAGAGAACCCCTGTCATATACAGACAGTTAAGGGTTAATGCCTCTTTGACCTGTAAAGGGTTAAGAAGTTCACCTAGCCTAGCTGACACCTGACCAGAGGAACCAATGGGGGGACAAGATTTTTCAAGAGGAAGGAGGGAAGTTTTCCTATGTCTCAGAGTCCATTAAAGTTCTGTGCCGGAGTGAAAAAGATCAAGGAATCACACGGGGTAGTGAGTATTAGAGAAGAAATAAATAGGTTTATGTTTTTTTTGTGTGTGTGACTTGTCTTGTGCATTAGAGGGATAATCAAATTGGGATTTCTTTTGTGTATCTAAGGTTTTGCCCAGGGGAACATTCTGTGTTTTCAATCTGTTGTCTGTGAGAGAAGCTTGTATGCTCTCTCCCAGAGGTTTTCTTTTCACCTTTTTTTCCTTAATTAAAAGTTTTCTTTTTAAGAACCTGATTGATTTTTTCCTTGTTTTAAGATCCAAGGGGTTTGGATTGGTGTTCACCAGGAAATTAGTGGAGACGTCTCTCAAGGTTACCCAGGGAAGGGTTACGGTACTTGGGAGGGAGAGATTTTGGAGGGGTGGTGGGGGAGACAGAGTTTCCCAAATGACTCATAAACAGCTGTTTTAAACTATTTGGGTGGTGGCAGCAACCAGATCTAAGCTGGTAATTAAGCTTAGGTGTTCTCATGCAGGTCCCCACATCTGTATCCTAAAGTTCAGAGTGCAGGTGAAACCTATGACAGACCCCTACTGACACACCCCTACCTGCAGCACAGGCCCTCTTTGGAGCCAGCACTGACATCAAGGGGAGAGCGTGAGCATCCGCTACTGAGCCCCCACACTGCTCCCTGCAGCACAGGCCCAAAGAGCAACACAGGCTAATTAGGGTCAGCAGAGACGGAGAGGAGACGGCTCTCTACTTGAACCCCCATATTGCTCCCTGAAGCACAGGCCTCAAGCACCATGCTGGAGTCATTACCAGCTGTGAGAGAACAATGCCCCGTAATGTGCTTCCCAGCCTGCTCCCTGAAACAGGCAGAGTGGTAGATGAAGGTTACCTGAGCACACAACACCGGCATCTTCTCCGTGGTTACAGTTATGGGTTCCCCAAGGCCGAGCCCCGCAATCAGAGAGGGCATTTTCTGTCCCTGTGCAGTTGACATCATCCAGCCAGATACAGTCAGATCCTTGCCCAAATCGAGCCCCTCCTGGGGCTGATAACGCCATCCCACAGCCCAGCTGCCTGCACACGACTCCAGCATCAGTTATGTCCCAGTCGTCATCACACACGGTTCCCCACACCTGGTTGTAAAGCACCTCGACTCTCCCAGCACAGCGACTCGGGCCGTTCACCAGTCGGAGCTTAGCCACTTCTGAGATGCCAGCGTCTGCAAACACCCAAGGGGATAAACACTCAAGGAGGTTCCTGTTCATCTGACCTCTCGTGTTGCTGGAGGATGTAGCACCTCCCGCCGACGGATCTGACCGGTCTCTGCACACAGCAACTGCCTGTCAAGGGCTCCCCATCACTGACCACGCTAATCACTTGGGCAATGTTGAAGTTTGTCCACTCCCCTCCCAGCCAGCTCTCACATAGTTAGGAAGACTGGACGGCAGTCTGTCCTACTGCTCCCACTAGAGCACTTAATTAAAAAGATGACCACCGGGACTGCTGGCAGGAAGCTCCTGGGGAGCAGATTTACACCCTCACTCCTGGCGCTGGTATTCATAGATACATAGAGTTCGACAAATATCGACTTGTGACATACCCGGAAGAAGAAGATTCCCCCCACTGACATGCAGCCACTTCTGGGATAGGACAGGGCAGCTGAGAAACAGGACAGGGAATATGTAGGCTGTGTAGGACAGGAAGTGAGGAAGAATTGCGTCTCCTGTGTCCAGCTTTTGGGGAAGTTACAACTTCAGGACTTATCTCCTGAAATGCTAATCCGCCGGAACACTGTGATTGGGAACTGGACTCTTGAGAAATTGGCCCTGGATTTTTAGTTTGAGTGAGCGGCTGCAGGCTCCAGTGACACCAAATCCAACCAGTGGGAGCTACAGTTACCCAGGTCCCCATTGTGCCTCAGAGGAGTCTAGCCCAGAGATAAATAGACTCCAACTGGTAGAGGGCACAGGTTTGCCTAGAGTTATACCGGGATCCCCTGGATGACATATATGCACAATAGCTCACTAGAGGTGCTATGTGAGGTCTCTACCAAGAGACAGCAGCCCACTCGTCACCCTAATGGGGGCAAGATGTTTGGATGGGACGTAGTTGAAGAGAGATGTAAAATGTAGAATATGAGGCTCCAGAAGTGCTGAAGTGAAACTTGTCACCTGCACCATGGCAATCTTTTCGGCTGAGCCAATCAGCACACAGAACAAAGCACAGCCGTGGAGACAGGCTGTATTCACTGTCTGGACCCAGTCGGGGCCTCAGAATTTGCAAAGACAAAGGCCAGGCTCTAGTCAGCGTGGTATGATTTTATGGGCCATGGAACCAGTCCTTTCCAACCCGTCTCCTTGCTACCCCTCGAATCTCTACACCCTGTGAAATCACTTGTCCTTGGTGTGAATATGAATGAATCTAGGGCTGTGTGTTGATCGGGGCAGAGATGGGAGGTGCAACGAGTCACCTTGAGACCCTGTTCCTTTGGGAGCAGAAGATCTGTGACTGCTGTGAATGCCCAGCGAGACAGGGACTGGATGCTACAAAGGGACTCTCGGTGGGCCGAAGGGTGAAGTGTCCCTATTGCCAATCTGGAGAGAGGTCACCCTCCACCCCACAAGGCCTAGGGGGCACATCTTTTGTGGACTGTGGCCAAGGGAGTCAGGGAGCTGCCCCCCAGTGGGCACAGACAAGGCTTCCTCATTGGAGGGGCCCATGCCACCGCACTAGGGCATTAGGGCCAGCACAACTGCAAAGGGAGAGAGCCCCCTACTGACTCACCACTACCTGCACCACGGGCCCCCTCTGGGGACAGCACTGACGTCAAGGGGAAAGTGTGAGCGTCCTCTACTGAGCCCCGACACCTCTCCCTTCAGCACAGGGCAATTAGGGTCTGCACAGACTGAGAGGAGAGGGCTCTCTACTGGACCCGCCAAATTGCTCTCTGAAGCATAGGCCCCAAGCGCCATGCTGGGGTCAGTACTGGCTGTGAGAGGACAACGCCCCGTAATGTGCTTCCCAGCCTGCTCCCTGAAACAGGCAGGGTGGTAGACGAAGGTTACCTGAGCACACAACACCGGCATCTTCTCCGTGGTTACAGTTATTGTCTCCCCAAGGCCGAGCCCTGCAATCAGAGAGGGCAACTTCTGTCCCTGTGCAGGTGACGTCATCCAGCCAGATAGGGTCAGATCCTCGCCCAAATCGAGCCCCTCCTGGGGCTGATAACGCCGTCCCACAGCCCAGCTGCCTACACACGACTCCAGCATCAGTTATGTCCCAGTCGTCATCACACACGGTTCCCCACACCTGGTTGTACAGCACCTCGACTCTCCCAGCACAGCGACTCGAACTATTCACCAGTCGGAGCTGAGCCACTTCTGAGATGCCTGAGTCTGCAAACACCCAAGGGAAGAAACACTCAGGGATGGTGCTTGTTCCGTATAGTTTGCTCTGGCTGCCATTCAGTCCCAGTGTGGCAGACTGGTTGGTTCAGGTAGGCTGGGAATGGCACACTGATGGGTTCTTCTCTGGAGGTCACCAGTTCTAATCCAGCCCCAGTCATGGGGGAATGGCTGACTCATGGGATGGAGAATGGGACACAGGGTCTTTCTCTCCAGGGAATGCTGGCTCCACACAGTCTGTGCGAGGGGGATGAACTGATGCAGTACATTGGGGGAAGGAAACCTGGGGCTGCTTACCCGGAGGGCACCATTTCCCGTTTCGTCCCAGCTCAGCCCAGTGGCTGGGGTGGGGGGACAGGCACTTGGGCTTTCACGTCTGGGGCCCTGGGTCCATGCTGGTAGTGAGTGGAAGTCGCAGCCATTGAAGCTCTCTGACGCCTGAAATGAGCTGCTGGGGTTAATCCCCCTCCATGACAGGACAGGTGTGTGTAGGCCAGGCCAGTCCTCAGTCTGAGCGGCTCCCAGCCATGGGGCAAATGGGAAAAACTGCTCAGGAGACTGAACTGCCCTTTGTCCCTGCTGGGCTCCCTCCCTGTCTGCGCCCCGATGACCCTGCCTGGCCAGAGCCAACAGCAGCAGCCTCACAGGGCTGTAGTTCTGCTTCCCAAAGACTCCCCTGGGGCTGACTCTGCTCCTCTATATTCCACAGTGTCCAGACAGACAGGGCCGCTCATATGCTAAACTGAGCACCCTCCTGTGGTGACGTCACCATGGCAGCCCATCCCCTGGTACCCCACCCCCACCTCTCACAGGCCCAGGTAGCAGCACGGTGTCAGTACACAGCATCTCCATTTGCCCTGTGCAGGGGTGGGACCACTCACCAGCCACAGCCAGATCTGAGATGATACAAGTCTAACAATAACTAAAGACAAAATATCTGTTGGGGGAGATCCTATACCAGGGTAAATCTGGGGTCACCTCAGACTGACACAGCTCAAACCGCTGCTGCCAGAGCCAAAATTTCAATCAGCCTTACTGGGCAAGGGTGAGTCCTTCGGATGCTGGATGGCTGGGGATTTCCACCGGTATCCAACAGCCAGAATGCCTTGCACTCTGCCACACAGCCCGCCTTGTTAACAATTCACTGGTGGGGAAACTAGGACACGTAGTGAGGAAGTGATGGGCTGAGACCATGGGGTGAGTTTGGTGAAGGCAGGATTTGAACCCAGGTCTGCAGTCCTACACTTGAATGACTAGATTAAATAACCTTAACTTATCCCTTCCTCACCCCAATTTATGAGAGAGCTGCACCCTGCAGCATGCACCCCACACATACAGACAGACTCCACACCCTCTGCCTATGTTTGTATTTACCTGTCATGGGGAATCCTGTCATGGAAGCTGAAAGAAAGCAAAGAGATGAGGTAAATGTCTGTCTCTATGGCTGGATATCTTTTGAATCTCCAAACATTGGCTGACGTAAGCCGTGGCGTGAGTGAGCTCTCTCCTGCCATCTCTTGATGCACTGAGAGAAAAGACTCAGCTGCATATTGTATTTCAGTGACTATCTACTGCCTCTCAAGGAGGTGGACTGACCCTCCTGCCTCTCCTGGCAGCGTCGGTCACATCTACATGGAAGTGCTACATCTGCAGAGCTGCCACTGTGCCACTGTAATGTTTCCAGTGCAGAAGAGCCCTAAGTAGCCGGCAAAACACAAGTCCTGGTGGGCGACATCAGAACCAGTGACACTGCACCAGCCCTTCCAAACTGAACCACCTACTTTCACACTGCCTGCACCTCTGAAGGACCCCCACACCCTGCTCCCCTCAGGCCTGGCTCCCCCCAAACCTGGAGTTTGACAGCTCCACAGGCTGTGTAATGGAGTGCTAAACTGTATTATACTGCTCAGCCACTAGATGGTGATGTGTGTAAAATACAGTAATTCCTCACTTAACGTTGTAGTTATGGTTCTGAAAAATGCGACTTTAAGCAAAACAATGTTAAGCGAATCCAATTTCCCCATAAGAATTAATGTAAATAGGGGGAATCAGGTTCCAGGGGAAAAAAATTGTTGCCAGACAAAAGGCATTATATACATTTTAAACAATTTTAAACAAGCAATTTAATACAGGTATTAAACAGGCTGGCAGCCCCCCATCAGCTCCCCTACTCCCCCCAGCGCCTCCCATGCGCCGGCGGCCCCCAACGATGAGCGCCTTTCCCCTACTCCCCCCGCCTCCTGCCAGTGGCAATCAGCTGTCTTGTGGTGCACAGCCTCCCCCCTTCCTCCCTCCCAGTGGTTTCCCCAGAAATTGAAATTAGGGAGTGTCATAGGTTTGTTCCCCACTTTGAACTTTAGCGTCCACAAGATGGGGACCTGCATGGAGTCCTCTAAACTAAAATCCTAGTTTAGATCTGGTACGCTGCCACCAGCCAGGTTTTTAGTGTCTGGCACACTCCCTGTTCCCCCAAACTTTCCCTGGGGAACACAGATCCAAACTCCTAGAATCTTAACACAAAGGGAAATAATCCATTCCCCCCCCACTACCTTCTTCTGCCCGCCCCTAGTCCTTGGGAAAGGTACCTTGAATCAAACAATGAGGGATTCCCTATCCCGCTTCCCTTCCCCTGAAAATCCAAACAAGGGAAGAAATCAATCAAGTTCTGAAAAGAAAAGGATTTTATTAAAAGAAAGAAAGAAAGTACTCTATCTCTGTAACACCAGGATGGAAAAATTTACAGGGTCTAACTTATAAACCTGAAGAGGCTTCCCCCCCACCCCCTGTCTCAGAATAGTCAAATTAACAGCAAACAGAAATAAAGATATTTCTCCAGCAACACACAATTCCAAATGCAGAAATTAATTCAAAGACTAAACCGCCTTTCTAATACTCACTATACTGGATAGTAGGAAATACTTCAGGAAAACTTGGAGAACTTGAAGATATGTCTGGCCTCTCTTAGATCCAAAGAGAGAACAAAGAACCAACAAAGAACACAGACAAAGACTTCCCTCCACAGAGATTTGAAATTATCTTGTCCCTTGATTGGTCCTCTGGTCAGGTGTTCCTCAGGTTACTGAGCTTGTTAACCCTTTACAGGTAAAAGAGACCTTAACCCTTAACTATCTGTTTATGACAGGGAGGGTGTTTGAATTTATGGGGGGGGTGTAAGAGCCGATGAGATATAAAAAATAGATATGAATAAAGTAAATGTTTTGTTAGGCTAATGCAAATTTAACATAAGGATAATACAAATTATACCAAAACATATAACAGGTGTAGATTTCTAACATTATATAATTTTTTTAAAAAAAATGTATTTAATTTAAATTGACTTTTGAAAAGTAAGCCATCATGGGATAAGGGGAAAGTCCTCTCATGGATAAATATCTGGTTAAAAGGTGGGAAACAAAGGGTAGGAATAAATTATCAGTTTTTCAGAATAGAGAGAGATAAATAGTGGTATCCCTGAGGGGTTGGTACTGGGACCAGTACTGTTCAACATATTCATAAATGGTCTAGAAAAATAAGTAAACAGTGAGGTGGCACAGCTCAAACAGCCACTGCCAGAGCCAAAATTTCAATCAGCCTTACTGGGCAAGGGTGAGCCCTTCAGATGCTGGATGGCTGGGGATTTCCACCGGTATCCAACAGCCAGAATGCCCTGCACTCTGCCACACAGCCTGCCTTGTTAACAATTCACTGGTGGGGAAACTAGGACATGTAGTGAGGAAGTGATGGGCTGAGACCATGGGGTGAGTCTGGTGGAGGCAGGAGTTCAACCCAGGTCTCCAGTCCTACACTTGAATGACTAGATTAAATAACCTTAACTCATCCCTTCCTCACCCCAATTTATGAGATAGCTTCACCCTGCAGCATGCACCCCACACATACAGACAGACTCCACACCCTCTGCCTATGTTTATATTTACCTGTCATGGGGAATCCTGTCATGGAAGCTGGAAGAAAGCAAAGAAATGAGGTAAGTCTCTGTATCCATGGCTGGTCACCATGGGGATCTCCAAACATTGGCTGGTGTAAGCCGTGGCCTGAGTGAGCTCTCCCCTCACATCTCTTGATACACTGAGAGAAAAGACTCAGCTGCATGTTGTATTTCAGTGACCTATCTACTGCCTCTCAGAGAGGTGGATTGACCCTCCTGCCCCTCCTGTCGGCATCGGTCGCATCTACACAGAAGTGCTGTAGCTGCAGAGCTGCCACCGTACCACTGTAATGTTTCCAGTACAGAAGAGCCCTAAGTAACCGACAAAAGACAAGACCCGGTGAGCGACGTCGGAACCAGTGACACTGCACCAGCCCTTCCAAATCGAGCAACCTCCTTTCACACTGCCTGCACCTCTGAAGGAACCCTGCTCCCCTCAGGCCTGGCTCCCCCCCAACCTGGAGTTTGACAGCGCCACATGATGTCTAATGGAGTGCTAAGCTGTAGTATACTGCTCAGCCACTAGGTGGTGATGCATGTAAAATACTGTAATTCCTCACTTAACGTTGTAGTTATGGCCCTGAAAAATGCGACTTTAAGCAAAACAATGTTTAGCGAATCCAATTTCCCCATAAGAATTAATGTAAATAGGGGGGATCAGGTTCCAGGGAAAAAATTTTTGCCAGACAAAAGGCATTATATACATTTTAAACAATTTTAAACAAGCATTTAATACAGGTATTAAACAGCCTGGCAGCCCCCCATCAGCTCTCCTGCCCCCCCAGTTCCTCCCGCCTGCCGGTGGCCCCCAGGAATCAGCGTCTTCCCCCTACTCCCCCCGCCTCCTGCCAGTGGCAATCAGCTGTCTTGCGGCACACAGCCTCCCCCCTTCCTCCCTCCCTCTCAGTGGTTTCCCAAGAAATTGAAATTGTGGGGGTATTCGAATTTACAGGGGGGGTGTCAGAGCTCGTGAGATATATAAAAGAGATAGGAATAAAGTAAAATGTTTTGTTACGATAATGCAAATTTAACAGAAGGATAATACAAGTTATACCAAAACATATAACAGATCTAGATTTCTAACAAAATATAATTTAAAAAAAATGTATTTAATTTAAATTGACTTTTGAAAAGTAAGCCATCATGGAATAAGGGGAAAGTCCTCTCATGGATCTGGTTAAAGGTGGGAAACAAAGGGTAGGAATAAATTATCAGTTTTTCAGAATGGAGAGAAATAAATAGTGGTATCCCTGAGGGGTTGGTACTGGGACCAATACTGTTCAACATACTCATAAATAATCTAGAAAAATGGGTAAACAGTGAGGTGGCAAAATTTGCAGATGATATAAATCTATTCAAGATAGTTAAGGATGGAAGAAACCCATTCACTGTTACAGACTAGGGACCTAATGTCTAGGAAGCAGTTTTGCAGAAAAGTACCTAGGAGTTCCAGTGGACAAGAATCTGCATATGAGTCAACAGTGTGCCCTTGTTGTCAAGAAAGCTAACAGCATTTTGGGCTGTATAATTAGGGGCATTGCCAGCAGAGGGACGTGGTCATTCCTCTCCATTCGACATTGGTGAGGCCTCATCTGGAGTACTGTTTCCAGTTTTGGGCCCCACACTACAAGAAGGATGTGGAAAAATTTGAAAGACTCCAGCAGAGAGCAACAAAAATGATTAGGGGGCTGGAGCACATGACTTATGAGGAGAGGCTGAGGGAACTGGTATTGTTTAGTTTGCAGAAGAGAAGAATTGGGGGGGATTTGATAGCTGCTTTCAACTACCTGAAAGCGGGTCCCAAAGAGGATGGATCTAGACTGTTCTCAGTGGTACCAGATGACAAAACAAGGAGTATTGGTCTCAAGTTGCAGTGCAGGAGGTTTAGGTTGGATATTAGGAAAAACTTTTTCACTAGGAGGGTGGTGAAGCACTGGAATGAGTTACCTAGGGCGGTGGTGGAATCTCCTTCCTTAGAGGTTTTTAAGGTCAGGCATGACAAAGACCTGGCTGGGATGGTTTCGTTGGGGATTACTCCTGCTTTGAGCAGGGGGTTGGACTAGATGACCTCCTGAGAACACTTCCAACCCTGACATTCTATAATTCTAAGTCCCAGGCAGACTGCAAAAAGTTACAAAGGGAACTCACAAAACTGAGTAACTGGGCAACAAAATGGCAGATGAAATTCAATGCTGATAAATGCAAAGTAATGCACATTGGAAAACAATGTCAACTATACATACTGTGACAGACCCAGGCCAGTGGGATACAGGAGTCTGGTAGAGCTCAAATATACTGGTCACTGGATGAGTAGTTTTCTGTTCCCTAAGTGACCAGAGCAGGTGCTTCACTAGAGTAATCAGGAACCTGCTAGAACTAATTAAGGCAGCCAGGTGGATTAGAACACCTGCAGCCAATCAAGGCTGGCTAATCAGGGCGCCTGGGTTTAAAAAGGAGCTCACTCCACTCAGGGAGGGGGGAGTGTGTGTGAGGAGCTGGGAGCAAGAGGCACAAGTAGCTGAGAGTGAGAGGCTGTGCTGCTGGAGGACTAAGGAGTACAAGTGTTATCAGACACCAGGAGGAAGGTCCTGTGGTGAGGCTAAAGAAGGTGTTTGGAGGAGGCCATGGTGAAGTAGCCCAGGGAGTTGTAGCTGTCATGCAGCTGGTACAGGAGGCACTATAGACAGCTGCAATCCACAGGGCCCTGGGCTGGGACCCGGAGTAGAGGGCGGGCCCGGGTTCCCCCGAAACCTCCCAACTCCTGATCATACACAGGAGAAGTTGACCCAGACTGTGGGGAAGATCACTGAGGTGAGCCAATCTGCCAAATAAGCACAGGACCCACCAAGATAGAGGAGGAACTTTGTCACAATCCAAAATGATGGAGTCTGAATTAGCTATTAAACACTCAAGAAAGATCTTGGAATCATTGTGGATAGTTTTCTGAAAACATCCACTCAACGTGCAGTGGCAGTCAAAAAAGCAAAGGGAATGTTGGGAATCATTAAGAAAGGGATAGATAATAAGACAGAAAATATCATATTGCCTCTATATAAATCCATGGTACGTGCACACCTTGAATACAGTGTGCAGATCTGGTCACCCCATGGGCAACTAAAATTATTAGGGGTATGAAACAGGAGGAGAGATTAAAATGACTGAGAATTTTCAGCTTAGAACAGAGATGACTAAGGGTGGGATATGATAGACGTCTATAAAATCTTGACTGGTGTAAAGAAAGTGAATAAGTTAATGCTATTAAATCCTTAACATAACACAAGAACTAGCAGTCACCCAATGAAATTAATAGGCAGCAGCTTTTAAAAAAACAAGAGGAAGTACTTCTTCACACAACATACAGTCAACCCGTGGAACTTTTTGCCAGGGGATGCTGTGAAGACCAAAACTATAACAGGATTTTAAAAAGAACTAGATAAATTCCTGGAGAATAGGTCCATCAGTGGCTATTAGTACGGATGGGAAGGGATATAACACCATGCTCTGAGTGTCCCTCTCCAAACCCCTAATCATTTTAGTTGCCCTTTTCTGAACCTTTTCTAGTGCCAGTATATATTTCTTAAGGTGAGGAGACCACATTTGTACGCAGTATTCGAGATGTGGTCGTACCATGGATTTATATAAAGGCAATAATATATTCTCAGTCTTATTCTCTATCCCATTTTTAACGATTCCTAACATCCTGTTTGCTTTTTTGACCGCCTCTGCACAATGCGTGGCCATCTTCAGAGAACTACCCACGATGACGCTAAAATCGTTTTCCTGACTCGCTGTAGCTAAATTAGCCCCCATCATATTGTATGTATAGTTGGGGTTATTTTTTTCCAATGTGCATTACTTTACATTTATCCACATTCGATTTCATTTGCCATTTTGTTGCCCAATTATTTAGTTTTGTGAGATCTTTTTGAAGTTCCTCACAGTCTGCTTTGGTCTTAAGTAACTTGGTCTTAACTAACTTTCGTGTCATCTGCAACTTTCGTGTCACCTCACTGTTTACCCCTTTCTCCAGATCATTTATGAATAAATTGAATAGGATTGGTCCTAGGACTGACCCTTGGGGAACACCACTAGTTACCCCTCTGCATTCTGAGAATTTACCATTAATTCCTATCCTTTGTTTCCTGTCTTTTAACCAGTTCTCAGTCCATGAAAGGATCTTCCCTTTTATCCTATGACAACTTAATTTACATAACAGTCTTTGGTGAGGGACCTTGTCAAAGGCTTTCTGGAAATCTAAGTACACTGCATCCACTGGATCCCCCTTGTCCACATGTTTGTTGACCCCTTCAAAGAACTCTAATAGATTAGTAAGATACGATTTCCCTTTACAGAAACCAGGTTGACTATTGCTCAACAGTTTGTTTTACTATGTGTCTGACAATTTTATTCTTAACTATTGTTTCAACTTATTTACCCGGTACCGACGATAGACTTACCGGTCTGTAATTTCCGGAATCACCTCTAGAGCCCTTTTTAAATATTGGCATTACATTAGCTAACTTCCAGTCATTGGGTACAGAAGCCGATTTAAAGGACAGGTTACAAACCTTAGTTAATAGTTCTGCAACTTCACATTTGAGTTCTTTCAGAACTCTTGGGTGAATGCCATCTGGTCCCGGTGACTTGTTAATGTTGAGTTTACCAATTAATTCCAAAACCTCCTCTAGTGACACTTCAATCTGTGACAGTTCCTCAGATTTGTCACCTACAAAAGCCAGCTCAGGTTTGGGAATCTCCCTAACATCCTCAGCCGTGAAGTCTGAAGCAAAGAATCCATTTAGTTTCTCCACAATGACTTTATCGTCTTGAAGTGCTTCTTTTGTATCTCGATCATCAAGGGGCCCCACTGGTTGTTTAGCAGGCTTCCTGCTTCTGATTTACTTAAAAACTATTCTGTTATTACCTTTGAAGTTTTTGGCTAGCCGTTCTTCAAAATCCTCTTTGGCTTTTCTTTTTACACTCTTGCACTTACTTTGGCAGTCTTTATGCTCCTTTCTATTTGCCTCGCTAGGATTTGACTTCTAATTTTTAAAGGAAGTCTTTTTATCTCTCACTGCTTCTTTTACAGGGTTATTAAGCCACGGTGGTTCCTTTTTAGTTCTTTTACTGTGTTTCTTAATTTGGGTTATACATTGAAGTTGGGCCTCTATTATGGTGTCTTTAATAAGCGCCCATGCAGTTTGCAGGGATTTCACTTTAGTCACTGTACCTTTTAACTTTTGTTTAACTAACCCCCTCATTTTTGCATAGTTCCCCCTTATGAAATTAAATGCCACAGTGCCATCTCAACTGCTGTTGAGATGTTCTTCCCACCACAGGGATGTTGAATGCTATTGTATTATGGTCACTATTTCCAAGCGGTCCTGCTATAGTTACCTCTTGGACCAGCTCCTGAGCTCCACTCACGATTAAATCTAGTGTTGCCTCTCCCCTTGTGGGTTCCCATACCAGCTGCTCCATGAAGCAGTCATTAAAAGTATTGAGAAATTTTATCTCTGCATTTCGTCCTGAAGTGAAATGTCCCCAGTCAATATGGGGATAACTGAAATCCCCCACTATTAATGAGTTCTTAATTTTGATAGCCTCTCTAATTTCCCTTAGCATTTCATCATCACTATCACTGTCCTGGTCAGGTGGTCGATAATAGATCCCTAATGTTATATTCTTATTAGAGCATGAAATTTCTATCCATAGAGATTCTATGGAACATGTGGATTCACTTAAGATTTTTACTTCATTTCATTCTACATTTTCTTTCACATATAGTGCCACACCCACCCCTGCATGACCTGTTCTGTCCTTCCAAAATATTTTGTACCCCGGAATGATTTTGTCCCATTGATTGCTCTCAGTCCACCAGGTTTCTGTGATGCCTGTTATATCAATGTCCTCCTTTATCACAAGGCACTCTAGTTTACCCATCTTATTATTTAGACTTCTAGCATTTGTGTACAAGCACTTTAAAAACTTGTCACTGTTTATTTGCCTGCCCTTTTCTGATGTGCCAGATTCTTTTTTATGTGACTGTTTATCATCTGATCTGGCCCTTACATTATACTCTTCCATCCTCTGCTCCTGACTATAACCTGGAGATTCTCTGTCATCAGACTCTCCCCTAAGAGAAGTCTGTGTCTGATCCACATGCTCCTCTGCAGCAGTCGGCTTTCCCCTATCTCCTAGTTTAAAAACTGCTCTACAATCTTTTTAATGTTTAGAGCCAGCAGTCTGGTTCCACTTTGGTTTAGGTGGAGCCCATCTCTCCTGTATAGGCTTCCCCCATCCCAAAAGTTTCCCCAGTTCCCAATGAATGTAAACCCCTCCTCTCTACATCATCATCTCATCCACCCATTGAGACTCTGAAGCTCTGCCTACCTACCTGGCCCTGCGCGTGGAACTGATGGCATTTCTCAGAATGCCACCATAGAGGTCCTGGATTTCAGTCTCTTCCCTAGCAGCCTACATTTGGCCTCCAGGACATCTCTCCTACCCTTCCCTATGTCATGGGTACCTACATGTACCACGACCAACAGCTCCTCCCCAGCACTACACATAAGTCTGTCTAGATGCCTCGAGAATTCCGCAACCTTCGCACCAGGCAGGCAAGTCACTATACAGTTCTCCCGGTCATCACAGACCCAGCTATCTATGTTTCTAATGATCGAATCTCCCATTACTAACACCTGCCTTTTCCTAGCAACTGCAGTTCCCTCCCGTGGAGTGGCAACCTCAGTGCGAGAGGCAACCCCAGCACCATCTGAAAGGAGGGTCCCAACCAGGGGCGGCTCTAGGATTGCGTTGCCCCAAGCACAGCGGCACGCCGCAGGGGGCGCTCTGGCGGTCGCCGGTCCCGCGGCTCCGGTGGACCTCCTGCAATCAATTAAAAAGATTGCACGCCTGCGGATGCTCCACCGAAGCCGCGGGACCAGCGGACCCTCCGCAGGCATGCCTGCGGGAGGTCCACCGGAGCTGCCTGCCGCCCTCCCGTGGCACGCCGCCCCAAGCGCGCGCTTGGCGCGCTGGGCTCTGGAGCCGGCCCTGGTCCCAACTATGGGAAAGTTTCCCTCTGCTCCCATTGACTGTTCTGCTTCCCTGGGCCTTTCATCCTCCTCAACAGAGCAGGGGCTGTCTGACTGGAGGTGGGACAATTCTACAGTGTCCCTGAAAGCCTCATCAACATACCTCTCTGCCTCTCTTAGCTTCTCCAGTTCCGCCACCCTGGCCTCTAAATTCCGTACGTGGTCTCTGAGGGCCAGGAGATCCTTGCACCGACTGCACACATATGCTACCCGCCCACAGGGCAGGTAATCATACATGCTACACCCAGTGCAATAAACTGGATAGCCCCCACTCTGCAGCTGGGCTTCTGCCCACATTTTCTTCTAGAGTTACTGAAAGGGTTGTTTAAAGCATGAAGTTTGGAATGTAGTTTGGTTTATAGGTTTTAAGAGGAATCAAGGGAAACAGATAGCACCAGCACGGGAGCCCCGCTCCCTTCCCACTCCCCTTCCCAGCTCCCTTGCGAAACTCCCTGTTAGCAGCCCCTGTTCACAAAGCTCCCTGGTTGCTTTTGTGTGGCTTTATAAAGCCATGGCCTGTGTGAATGCCCCACCCACGATTAAGGCTCAGCCAATTACCAGAGGCTTCTAGCTTTCAGACCTTCCTTTGAAGCTCACAGCCTCCAACTGCCAGCCACAGCGCATGGTCCTTCAAACAACCAACCAATCAAACAGACTGACAAACACAAGCTCAGCAAACAGCAAGTAACCCCCAACCACAAGCAAACATGCACTACAGACAGTCACTTACCCCAAGGATGCTGTGTTTGCTCCTCCGTCACCTGGAGAACTTCCTTGAGAAACTCCTCGTTAGCAGTCCCTGTTCGCAAAAGAAAGAAAAAAAGAAGCTCAAATGCTGAGTTCGTGGAGTATGTACATAAGCTATACTAAAGACAAACCCACAGTAACCGTCTCCAGTTTGTGAGGGACCCCATAGAGCCAGTCTCTAGGAAACAGATAGCTGCATGGAGGTTTAGTCCATTAATGACTATTAGCCAGGATGGGTAAGGAATGGAGTCCCTAGCCTCTGTCAGAGGGTGGAGATGGATGGCAGGAGAGAAATCACTTGATCATTACGGTTGTAAATTCAATCCTTGAGGGGGCCATATGGGGATTGGTCCTGCTTTGAGCAGGGAATTGGACTAGATGAAATTTCAATATATAGAGCTTTCCGGTTGGTGAAGTGCTGGAAAAAACAGCTTTTACTGTATTTTGGATTACAAATATTTGCACTGTAAAAATGGTAAAAGAAATAGTATTTTGCAATTCACCTCATACAAGTACTGCAGTGCAATCTCTTTATTGTGAAAGTGCAATTGACAAATGTAGAATTTTTTTGTTACATAATTGCACTAAAAAAAAAAAACAACCAATGGAAAAATTAGAGCCTACACATCCTCTCAGTCTTGCTTCTTGTTCAGCCAATCGCTCAGACAAACAAGTTGGTTACATTTACGGGAGATAACGCTGCCTGCTTCTTATTTGCAGTGTCGCCCAAAAGTGAGAAGAGGCGTTTGCATGGCACTTTTGTAGGTGGCAATGCAAGGTATTTACGTGCCACATATGCTAAACATTCACATGCTCCTTCATGCTTTGGCCACCATTCCAGACGATGTACTAACATATTCACGATGCTTGTTAAAAAAGCAAGGTGTTAATGTAATTTGTGACTGACATTCTTAGGAGAGAATGGTGTATCTCCTGCTATGTATTTTACCTGCATTCTGCCATATCTTTCCTGTTACAGTAGCATCGGATGATGACTCGGCAAATGTTGCTCATTTTAAGAACACCTTCACTGCAGATTTGACAAAATGCAAAGAAGGTACCTGTGACGCTCTGTACCTCGGGGGAGCACCCCCATGTTCATCCTTATAAAAGGACTGTGTGGTTTCCAATGTAAAGTTTGTCATGTTGGGTGTTTTTGGAAGCCTCATGATGCACCTAGGATTGTTGTTATAGTGATGTTATAGTAATTGTTGTTGCAGTAATGTTATTGTCATGTTATAGGTTATAATTTCATGTATATATTTACGAGGCTGAAAATGTATCCCATGGCTTAAAATAAGCCCAGGCAAAAACTCTGTAAGAGCAGAGGGGCAGTTCACACCTCATCAAGGCATGCATCGGACAAACCCAACCCAGCCTCACAGGAACAAAGGACACTGGCCTAGGTAGCAACAAAAGGATGTGTTGCACTCTCCAGTGAGTCACCCCCCTTCCTTTGGTCAGTTTGGGACTGCGACGAGGTAATGCTCACCTGACTCTGAAGGTGGGTGGGGGCGGGGCAGAGCCAAGAAGGAAGAAAGAACATGATAAAAGAGAGAGATGTTTGCCAGGCTCTTCCTCTCTCTTCCACCTACATCTACAGACACCACCACCAGCAAGCGACTGAAGCTCTGATCAAAAGGGAGAGCCTGGCTGAAGGGCAACCAGCCGGCCTGTGGTGAGAAGCATCTAAGTTTGTAAGGGCACTGAAAGTGTCCAGATCAGCTTAGAATGGGTTTTTCTTTTACTTCATTTGACCAAATCTGACTTGTTTTGCTTTGACTTATAATCACTAAAATCTATCTTTATAGTTAATAAATTGGTTTGTTTATTCTACCTGAAGCAGTGGCTTTGGTTTGAAGAGTGTCAGAGATTCCCCTAGGGATAAGAGGCCTGGTAAATATCAATTTCTTTGTTAAATTGACACACTCAAATAAGGTCCCAGTGTCCAGTGGACATAACTGGACAATGCAAGATGGAGGTTCCTAGGGTTGTGTCTGGGACCGGAGATATTGGCTAGTGTCATTCGGTTGCACAATCCAAGGAGCAACTTACATGCCAGAGGCTATGCAGTTATTATTTGTAAATCATTCTACATTTGTAAGTTCAACTTTCCAGATAAAGAGCTGGCACAACAGTACTTGTATGAGGTGAATTGAAAATACTAATTCTTGTATTTCTTTTTTACAGTGCAAATATTTGTAATAAAAAATAAATATAAAGTGAGCATTGTACACTTTGTATTCTGAATTGTATTTGAAAGCAATGTATTTGAAAATGTAGAAAACATCCCAAAAATTGAAATAAATTTTATTCTATTACTGTGTAAAGGGGTGATTACTTGTGCAATTAATCATAAATAATTTTTATTTATTACAATTAATCACAATTTTTTTAATAACTTGACAGCCCTACTCCCCACCACTACCATGCAGCCACCTGTGGGGTGGAACAGAGTAGATGAGAGACAGAGCACAGAAACTCATGGGCTCTGTAATAAAAAAATTAATAATAATTGGAGATATACCAATCTCCTAGAACTGAAAGGGACCTTGAAAGGTCATTGAGTCCAGCCCCTGTCTTCACTAGCAGGACCAATTTTTGCCCCAGATCCCTAAGTGGCCCCCTCAAGGACTGAATTCACAACCCTGGATTTAGCAGGCCAATGCTCAAACCACTGAGCTATCCCTCCCCCAAAGGGGAAGTGAGTGTAGAAGAGGAAGTGAGGAAGAACCTGTCTCTACTCACCGCAGTTAGGCATATTACAGGTTCAGGGGTAATTAGCTGAGATGTAGATCACCCGGAGTGATGGGGAAAAGAACCCCACACTTCATAAAGGGATCCCTCAGTGGCTGCAGGAACCATTCAACCCCAAATCCCACAAATGGGATCTCCAGTTACCCAGCACCCCATTGTCCTATAGTGGGGCAGAAGGATCAGAGCGATCAGCGATAGGGAGGGTCTCTCACGTACTGATCCCTGCAGCACAGATCCTAAGTACTGTGCTGAGGCACTGCGGCCAGCACTGACTGTGAGGGGAGATCACCCCCAAAAGAGCCCCCATCCTGCTCCCTGCAGCACAGGCCTGTAGAACTGCATGGGGGAAATGGGGTCAGAACTGACACCATGAGAAGAGCGACACTTACTGTGACCCCGAACCAGCTCCCTGCACTACCGACCCTTAGCACCATATTCGGGTGCTCCCAAGGTCCCATTCTGCCACAGAGGAGTCTGCCCACAGATAATTAGATGCCAACTGGCAGAGGGCACAGGGATGCCTAGAGTTATATGGCGATCCCCTGGGTGAGATATATGAACAATAGCTCACCAAACGTGGCATGTGAGGTATCTACCAAGAGCCATCAGCCTGCTGGTCGACCTAATGGGAACAAGATGTTTGTATGGGACATAGCTGATGAGAGATGTAAAATGTAGAATATGATGCTCAAAGGTGTTGAAGTGAAGCTTGTCACCTGCGCCATGACAATCCCTTTGGCTGAGTCTCACAGACAACAGATTGAAAACATAGAGAATGTTCCCCTGGGCAAAACCTTAGTTACACAAAAGAAATCCCAATTTGATTATCCCTCTAATGCACAAGACAACTCACACAAAAAAAAAAACATAAACCTATTTATTTCTTCTCTAATACTCACTACGCCGGGTGATTCCTTGATATTTTTCACTCCGGCACACAAGTTTAATGGACTCTGAGACAAAGGAAAACTTCCCTCCTTCCTCTTGAAATACCTTGTCCCCCAGAGGTTTTCTTTTTACCTTCCTTTCCTTAATTAAAAGTCTTCTTTTTAAGAACCTGATTGATTTTTTCCTTGTTTTAAGATCCAAGGGGGTTTGGATTGGTGTTCAGCAGGAAATTGGTGGAGAAGACTCTCAAGGTTACCCAGGGAAGGGTTACAGTACTTGGGAGGGAGAGATTTTGGAGGGGTGGCGGGAGAGACAGAGTTTCCCAAATGACTCCTAAACAGCTGTTTTAAACTATTTGCGTGGTGGCAGCAACCAGATCTAAGCTGGTAATTAAGCTTAGGGGTTCCCATGCAGGTCCCCACATCTGTATCCTAAAGTTCAGAGTGCGGGTGAAACCTATGACAGACCCCTACTGACACACCCCTACCTGCAGCACAGGCGCCCTTTGGGGCCAGCACTGACATCAAGGGGAGAGCGTGAGCATCCCCTACTGAGCCCCCACACTGCTCCCTGCAGCACAGGCCCAAAGAGCAACACAGGCTAATTAGGGTCAGCAGAGACGGAGAGGAGACGGCTCTCTACTTGAACCCCCATATTGCTCCCTGAAGCATAGGCCTCAAGCGCCATGCTGGGGTCAGTACTGGCTGTGAGAGGACAATGCCCCATAATGTGCTGCCCACCCTGCTCCCTGAAACAGGCAGGGGGGTAGATGAAGGTTACCTGAGCACACAACACCGGCATCTTCTACGTGGTTACAGTTATTCGTTCCCCAAGGCTGAGCCCCGCAATCAGAGAGGGCATTTTCTGTCCCTGCGCAGTTGATGTCATCCAGCCAGATACGGTCTGATCCTTGCCCAAATCGAGCCCCTCCTGGGGCTAATAGCGCCGTCCCACAGTCCAACTGCCTGCACACGACTCCAGCATCCTGTAAGTCCCAGCTGTCATCACACACGGTTCCCCACACCTGGTTGTAAAGCACCTCGACTCTCCCAGCACAGGGACTTGGGCCGTTCACCAATCGGAGCTGAGCCACTTCTGAGATGCCTGAGTCTGCAAACACCCAAGGGAATAAACACTCAGGAACGGTGCTTTTTCCCTATAGTTTGCTCTGGCTGCCATTCAGTCCCAGTGTGGCAGACTGGTTGGTTCAGGTAGGCTGGGAATGGGACACTGCGGGGTTCCTCTCTGGAGGTCACCATTTCTGATCCAGCCCCAGGCATGGGGGAATGGCTGACTCGTGGGATGGAGAATGGGACACAGGGTCTTTCTCTCCAGGTGATGCTGGCTCCGGTACAGTCTGTGCGACGGGGATGAACTCATGCAGTACTTTGGGGGAAGGAGACCTGGGGCTTCTCCCCCGGAGGGCACCATTTCCCGTTTCATCCCAGCTCAGCCCAGTGGCTGGTGTGGGGGGAACAGGCACTTGGGCTTTCACGTCTGGGGCCCTGGGTCCAAGCTGGTAGTGAGTGAAAGTCGCAGCCATTGCAGCTCTCTGATGCCCAAAATGTGAAATGAGCTGCTGGGGTTAATCCCCCTCCATGACAGGACAGGTGTGTGCAGGCCTGGCCAGCCCTCAGTCTGAGCGGCTCCCAGCCATGGGGTAAATGGGAAAAACTGGTCAGGAGACTGAACTGCCCTTTGCCCCTGCCTGGGCTCCCTCCCCGTCTGCGCCCCGATGACCCTGCCTGGCCAGAGCCAACAGCAGCAGCCTCACAGGGCTGTAGTTCTGCTGCCCAAAGACTCCCCAGGGGCTAACTCAGCTCCTCTATATTCCACAGTGTCCAGACAGACAGGGCCGCTTATATGCTGAACTGAGCACCCGCCTGTGGTGACGGCACCTCGGCAGCCCATCTCCTGGTACCCCACCCCCACCTCTCACAGGCCCAGGTAGCGTCATGGCCCCCAGTGTTAGTACACAGCACCTCCCCTGTGCAGGGGTGGGGCCACTCACCAGCCATAGACAGAGCTGAGATGATACAAGTCTAACAATAACTAAAGACAAAATATCTGTTGGGGGAGATCCTATACCAGGGTAAATCTGGGGTCACCTCAGACTGACACACCTGAAACAGCCGCTGCCAGAGCCAAAATTTCAATCAGCCTTACTGGGCAAGGGTGAGCCCTTCGGATGCTGGATGGCTGGGGATTTCCACCGGTATCCAACAGCCAGAATGCAATGCACTCTGCCACACAGCCCGCCTTGTTAACAAATCACTGGTGGGGAAACTAGGACACGTAGTGAGGAAGTGATGGGCTGAGACCATGAGGGGAGTCTGGTGGAGGCAGGATTTGAACCCAGGTCTCCAGTCCTAAATTTGAATGACTAGGTTAAATAACCTTAATTTATCCCTACCTCACCCCAATTTTTGAGAGAGCTGCACCCTGCAGCATGCACCCCACACATACAGACAGACTCCACACCCTCTGCCTATGTTTGTATTTACCTGTCATAGGGAATCCTGTCATGGAAGCTGAAAGAAAGCAAAGAGATGAGGTTAGTGTTTGTCTTTATGGCTGGACACCTTGGGAATCTCCAAACATTGGCTGACGTAAGCCGTAGCCTGAGTGAGCTCTCACCTCCCATCTCTTGATGCACTGAGAGAAAAGACTCAGCTGCATATTGTATTTCAGTGACCTATCTACTGCCTTTCAAGGAGGTGGACTGACCCTCCTGCCTCTCCTGTCATCGTCGGTCACATCTACACAGAAGTGCTGTAGCTGCAGAGCTGCCACTGTGCCACTGTAATGTTTCCAGTACAGAAGAGCCCTAAGTAGCCGGGAAAACACAAGTCCTGGTGGGCGACGTCACAACCAGTATAACCCCTTTGGGGTTTAGAGAGCATGGCCCCTTTAAATCTTTTTCCCAGGCGGGAGGGGGAGAGTAAGAAAAAAGGAGGGAAACTCCAGGGGGCAAGGGTGGAGCTCCAGGGAGAGAGGGAGAGGCAGCACGGCTGGCCCTGGAGAAGGGAGCAGGAGAACCTGCCTGAGGCCTGAGGAGGACAGGCCCGATCGGGGACAGCCTAGGACAGGAGCCAGGAGCAGCCCTGTGCCAGGGAAGAATCGCCGGAGAAGGACAGGCCAGAGCTGGATCCAGTATCACGGCTGCCCAGAGCTGCGAGTACTGGGGCTTGTGACTCTGCATTGGGAACAAGGAGGGAGGCTGCTAGCTAGTTAAGTGGGGAGATGGTCGCTCTGTGGGGCTTTGCACAGAGCGGCAGAAGAGGGCACCGGAGGGGTTTGCTGGGGAGAGTTCACTGGCGCCGAAGACGACCAGGAGCACCCAAGACTCACCACCGGACTGGAACTTTGCTCAGGCCTCCTGAACTCTGTGTGCAGATACATTGCTCAGTGTCTGCCCTTCCAGACTGTGCTATCACTGGGCCCGTGGGGTTTTGGTTTGAATGCAGCCCTGTTTTACTGCTCCCCCTACATTTCCCCTTGTTGTTTGTTATATCCATTCTACTTTTCCTGTTGGGTGGGTGTGTTCACTCTGCGGGGTTTGGAACAGGTGCCCCTGGGGTGGAGGTGATTTCTCTTGCTGCATTCCTGCACACGCTGTCTCTTGGCCAGAGCTGCCTGCAGAGCAGACTCCATCTTGGCCACGAGGGTGCTAAAGTTACACTTGGTGGCCCGAACGGGGAAATTGCAGTACACACACATATACCCACACCCCTGTGTTGTGCACCCTGGGCTCTTCTTCACAGAGCAAAGAAACTCCTGAGTGACTTTCATCTCAGTAAAAAAAAAAAATGGAGAGAGGATTATTAGAAGACCTGTGCCGAGGGGCATGAATCCCAGTAACCAAAGCTGTGCTGGTGGCGGGGTCCAAGAAGAGATGGAACCAAATGAAATTGAGGAAAGCCTAGATGCAGCTGAAATACTGGGGAGGATAAAGGTCCACACCCGTATTTACAACCGCAAAGTGCAGGGCATGGTAGCACTATGTACACACTCAAAGGAAGCAGATCTTGATAAAGTGCCCAAAGAGGTGAAAGTAGAAGGTATCTCCTGGACAATTCTCGGGGCAGAGCAGTCCCCTCCTAGTGTGCCTGTGTCACTTGAGGTAGATTCTTTAGTGCAGAAATTGCAAGCTCTGATGGTAGAGGAGAAGCGGACAAGAGAAGAATTAATTTTAGCATTAGGAGGGGCTCCAACACCTGCAGCACCCAGCCTGGTGGGATGGGCCAAAGAGCTGGGAAACGCTCTCAAAGATGCATTGAAGCCGGTATATGAAAGTGCTCCATATAAGCGGCTACGTTCATTCTCAGGGGTGTCACCTGTACCCTCAGGGGAGAATGATTATGACACCTGGAGGGATTTTACGGTGCTACTTGTCCAAGAGTGGGAATGCTCTGATGCTGAGAAGCGGAAATGTGTGCTTGAGAGTCTGAAGGGACCTGCCATGCGAATTATCCAAGCCCTGAAAGACTCACAACCAACTGCCACAGTGCAAGATTATTTAACTGCTCTTGAGAGTGTCTACGGTGCTACTGATAGCAGTGAAGACCTGTATTATCGTTTCCGCCATACCTATCAGGAGCCCCACGAACAATTGTCTGATTTCATCAGGAGACTAGAGGATTTGCTACAGCAGGTAGTGCGGAAGGCGGGCATCCCCACCAAGTGCATTGATTTCGCTAGGTTGGACCAAATCCTCCGGGGCACCCGACAAGATGGGTTGATGTTATGGCGACTGCAGCTGAGGGAGCGGGCCCAAAACCCACCCCCATTCCACAAGCTAATTCGAGAGATACGTGAGGAGGAGGAGCGATTGTTGCAAGTGGATGCAGTGGTGCAGCCGAAGATGGCAGGGAGTCACACCACCGCAGTGCTTGAAGAGATGGAAGATGCCCCATCAGTGGCAGCAGCACTGAGAGATTTGACCCGAGAAGTGGCCATGATGAAGGCTCAGGGACATACTGTGCCATCCTCAAGAGGGGAGAGTAGCAGGAGGAGTGATGGCCAGCGAGAAGGTTGCTGTTATAACTGTGGAAGAGATGGTCACTATGCCTTGGACTGTCAAAATAAGACAGATCATGCAAGGGTATCTCAGAGATTGCAGCAGACCATTAGGAGGTTTCAGGGAAACACCAACAGGGCTTGGGGAAGGAGCAACCCAAGACCCTGAAATTCCAAGGCTCCCCAGAAAAAACCACAAACACAGGCTACCCACGTGGGCTGATAGGCCCCCAAGCTATAGTACCTGTTCGTATAGAAGGACGATTGTGTGAGGCATTGCTGGACAGCGGATCACAGGTCACCATACTTTGTGAATCTTACTACAGAGAACACCTGCAGCATTTACCCGTGTGCCCCTGTCTGGCCTGACAGTCTGGGGAATTGGCTGTGACTCCTGCCCCTATCGGGGATATAGCCTGTTAAATGTTCAGTTTCCAAAAACGTTGCGGGGGTAAACCAGGAAATAGAAACTTTGGCACTGGTCTGCCCAGATCCAAAGGGAAGAGAGTATGCACCTTTAATCCTAGGGACAAATGCAAACCTGTTCCAGAGATTGGCGTGGAAATGCCGTGAGATGGCAGGGAACAACTATCTGCAGGAGCTGCCAATGCACGCTTTATGTAAAGCCGCATACCAGCGAGCAAGGGGGCCCCCATCCCAAGAGAGGACCAAGGCTAGACCTTTTGGGAGGGATAGTTTCCAGTTTGGGGATTCCCCCATTCCTGCTGAGTGGAAGGACCGCCTGTCTGAGAAGTTAGTCAAGAGGAAGGCTGTTTTCTCTATGCACGAATGGGATGTTGGGTGTGCACATGATGTGGAGCACCATATCCAAATGCAGGATGGTCGGCCTTTTCGAGAGAGGTCAAGACGATTAGCCCCCGCTGATATTGAAGATGTGAGGCAGCACCTACAGGAACTGGTTCAAGCAGGTATCATTGAGGAATCCAGGAGCCCCTACGCATCGCCGATCGTCGTAGTACGAAAGAAAAGTGGAAAGGTGCGAATGTGCGTCGACTATCGCACTCTGAACCGGCGGACGATCCCTGACCAATACACAATGCCCCGGGTGGATTACGCTTTGGATAGCCTGAATGGTAGCTGCTGGTTCTCTGTCCTTGACCTCCACAGTGGATACTATCAAGTGCCCATGGCACCCAGGGACCGGGAGAAAACAGCATTCATCTGCCCTTTAGGATTTTACCAATCGCATGCCTCAAGGAGTATCTGGAGCTCCAGCCACATTTCAGCGACTCATGGAGCGGGTGGTAAGGGACATGCACCTGTTGGAGTGTCTGGTATACCTGGATGACATTATAGTGTTCGGGCGCACTTTAGAAGAACACGAGACTCGGCTGTGCAAAGTCCTGGATCGTTTGGAACAGGCTGGCCTCAAGTTATCCTTAGACAAGTGCATCTTCTGCCAGACATCTGTGCGGTATGTGGGACACATAGGCCTGGTCTACACTACGCGTTTAAACCGGTTTTAGGAGCGTAAAACCGATTTAACGCCACAACCGTCCACACTAGGAGGCACCTTATATCGATTTTAATGGCTCTTTAAACCGGTTTCTGTACCTCCCTAACGAGAGGAGTAATGCTAGTATCGATATTACCATATCGGATTAGGGTTAGTGTGGCCGCTGATCGACGGTATTGGCCTCCGGGCGGTATCCCACAGTGCACCAGTGACCGCTCTGGACAGCATTCTGAACTCGGATGCAGTGGCCAGGTAGACAGGAAAAGCCCCGCAAACTTTTGAATATTTCCTGTTTACCCAGCGTGGAGCTCTGATCAGCACGGGTGGTGATGCAGTTAATCAGTGATCGCTGTAAGGGCAGGCAAATCTGTTCTATCAGCGCTCCGTTACAGAAGAGGACATTCAAAATCATTTTTTAAATATCTCCAGACAGATGCCATAGCAGGGACTCAGCGCACTGCTGCGTGACAAGCGTAACGGAAAGCCAAAGAATCAAATGGACGCTCATGGACTGGAGGACTCAAGCTATCCCACAGTTCCTGCAGTCTCTGAAAAGCATTTGCATTCTTGGCTGAGCTCCAAATGCTTCTAGGGTCAAAAACAGTGTCGCGGTGGGTCAGGGCATAGCTCGGCAATTTACGCACCCCCCCCACCCCCAGAAGTGAAAGGGAAAACAATCCTCTCTTGACTCTTTTACATGTCACCCTATCTTTAATGAATGCTGCAGATAGACGCGATGGTGCAGCACTCAACACCAACATCCTTGCTCCCCCCACGCTATGGCTGACTGATGGTACAATACGACTGGTATCCGTCCTCGTCATCAGCCTATTGGCACATGGGGCAGTGCAAAAGGACTGGTAACCATGATGACCAGCATCTGTTAGGTCGATCAAGGGCGCCTGGTCCTAATTTTTCATGGTAGATGGTGCAATATGGCTGATAACCATCGTCATCATAGAAACAGGGGGCTGAGCTCCATCAGCCCCCACCCTTCATGTGTAAAGAAAAGATTCAAGTGCCCCTGAACTAGCAGAGGGATGCTGGGCTCCTCTCCTACACACTCCTTACTGTCCTGTCTGGACTATCATAGCAGCTGGAGGCTGCCTTCCACTCATATCTCACTAACAAATCACTGTGTCTTATTCCTGCATTCTTTATTACTTCATCACACAAGTGGGGGGACAATGCTACGGTAGCCCAGGAAGGCTGAGGGAAGAACGGAATCAACAGGTGGGGTTGTTCCAGGAGCACCCCCTGTGAATAGAATACAGCTCATAATTTCTGCAGGATCTGACACAGAGCAGCTGTGCTCTTTGGTTCTATGATACAGTGGTTCTCTAGTACACTTGCCCATATTCTAGGCAGGACTGATTCTATTTTTAGATACCAAAAAGGAGGAATTGACTCAGGGAGTCATTCCCAATTTTAACTTTGCGCCCCTGGCTAAGAGCAGCCAGGGCACTTATGACAGCAGCAAATGGAACAGTGCAAAAGGACTGGTAGCCACAATCATCTTATTACCAATTTATGGTATGGTAGATGGTACAATATGGCTGATAACCATCCCTGCTATCATGCAAAAGCAAAAGCATGCTGCTGTGTAGCGCTGCTGAATCGCCTCTGTGAGCGGCATCTAGTACACATACGGTGACAGTCACAAAAGGCTAAACAGGCTCCATGATTGCCATGCTATGGCATCTTCCAGGGCAATCCAGGGAAAAAAGGCATGAAATGCTTGTCTGCCGTTGCTTTCCCAGCGGAAGGAGTGACTGACGACATTTACCCAGAACCACCCGCGACAATGATTTTTGCCGCATCAGGCACTGGGATCTCAACCCGGAAATTCAAAGGGGCGGGGGAGGTGGGGGAGGCTGCGGGAACTATGGGATAGCTACGGAGTAGCTACACACAGTGCAATTCTCCAGAAATCGACGCTAGCCTCGGACCGTGGACGCACACCACTGATTTAATGTGTTTAGTGTGGCCGCGCACACTCGATTTTATAAAATCTGTTTTACAAAACCGGTTTATGCAAATTCGGAATAGTCCCGTAGTGTAGACGTACCCATAGTGTCTGCAGATGGTATAGCTACAGACCCAGAGACGGTGAAGGCGGTAACTACCTGGCCGAGGCCCACAACTCTCAAGGAATTAAGGTCGTTTCTAGGATTCTGTGGCTATTACCGCAAGTTTATCAAGAATTTTTCGCACATCGTACATGCACTCACAGAGCTCACCAAGGGATACCCCCTGCCCACAAATAAGAAGAAGGGGAACTCACCTCGCCATAAATACTTCAATGTGGGTGCACCTTTTGGAAAACGGTGGACTGCTGAGTGTGAAGAAGCTTTCCATAAAATCATTCAACAGCTCACGCAAGCACCTGTTTTGGTGTACGCTGATCCCACTCAGCCGTATGAACTTCATGTTGATGCAAGCTACACTGGTTTAGGCGCTGTCCTTTATCAAGAGCGTGAGGGCAAACTCCGACCGGTAGCATTTGCAAGTCGAGGTCTCACACCGCCTGAGAGAAACTACCCTGCACATCAAGTGGAGTTCCTGGCATTGAAATGGGCCATCACAGAGAGGTTCCATGACTACCTCTATGGGGCCAAGTTCACTGTAAAAACTGATAATAATCCTTTGACATACATCAAGACCACAGCAAAATTATCCGTAGCAGGGCACCGGTGGTTAGCGGCACTCTCTGCCTATGATTTCACTCTGCAGTATCGACCCGGTCGAACAAACATGGATGCAGATGCCTTGTCTCGGCAGCCTCACTCTAAGGATTTATTACCCAATGATCAGATGAATGTGAGGACCTCTGAACTGAGAGATTTATGCCAACGGGTATCCATTGTGGAGGAAAAATCCACAGCCAATGGAGAACGAGCAATTGACTGTCGGGGTGCACCACCAGAAGCCATACCCATAGCCTACTCAAGTTTTACTAGAGTACAGGACCCACAGCTGTCCAAACTGGAGGATCGAGAGGTGGAGCATGCCCAGCGAGCTGATCCACGGATGAAGGACATCCTTTATGCATTGGAAAGGGGAAAAGATCCCAGGGCTATTCGACCGAGTCACCCAGAGGAGGCCCTTTTGCTGAAAGAATGGGATCGCTTATTGGTTCAGGATGGACGACTTTACCGAGGGCAGAAGCATCCTCAGAGGCCTCACCATAAGCAGTTGGTGCTACCACAAAAGTACCGGCAAGGTGTGTTAGAGGCCTGCCACGATTGAATGGGGCATCTGGGAATTGAGCGATTGGAGGCCCTAGTTAAGGCAAGATTCTTTTGGCCCCGAATGGGGCCTGACATCGCCCACCATATTCGCACCTGCACCAGATGTATCCAATGAAAGACTCTGCCTAAGCAAGCGGCTCACCTTGTCAGCATCACGAGTTCTGCACCCATGGAGCTTGTCTTTATGGACTTTCTGTCATTAGAGCCTGACCGCCGGGGTACTGCAAATATCTTGGTGGTCACTGACCATTTTACTCGTTATGCCCAGGCTTATCCCACCAAAGATCAAAAAGCTACCACGGTTGCCAAGATCCTGTGGGAAAAGTTCTTCGTCCACTATGGGTTGCCCGCCAGATTACACTCAGATCAGGGACGGGATTTTGAAAGTCGGTTAATAAAAGAACTTTGTAAGATCATGGGGATAAAAAAATCACGCACCACCCCTTATCATTTCCAAGGGGATCCACTACCAGAACGATTCAACCGCACACTACTGAACATGCTGGGAACTCTGGAGCCTCTGCAGAAAAAATACTGGAGCCAGCACGTGGAGCATTTGGTACATGCATATAACTGCACTCGACACGATGCAACTGGGTTCACACCATATATGTTAATGTTTGGTCGAGAGGCCCGGTTGCCGATCAGTCTCTGTTTTGGAGTGTCTTCAGATGGGGCACTCCCCAAACCATACTTGGGGTATGTGACTCGCTTAAGAGATCAACTGAAAGAGGCTTATCGAATAGCGACGCAAGCAGCTGGTCACCAGAATCAAAAGAATAAAACCCGATATGATCAGCGAGTGAGGCAACAGGAGATTCGGGTTGGTGACCGAGTTTTGGCCCGAAATCTCGGACTACAGGGGAAACACAAAATTGCAGATCGTTGGGAGTCACACCCGTACATTATAGAGAAGAAACTTGGGGATCTACCAGTGTATTGCATACGTCCTGAGGGCAGTCGCGGCCCCACCAAAACTCTCCACCGGAATCATCTCTTACCTATAGGACAAGTATTGTTTCCCTGTGAGGATATTTCCACAGATTATGAGACTCCCGGCGCTGCAAGTCAGACGCGGTCCCAACGACGGAAATATACCTGTCCTCTGCAAACACTCAGCTCCTCAGAGAGTGAGGATGAAATAGAGTTTGGTGAACATCCAGTTGGGAATGCCCCAACCCTAATGGATCCTTTTGTTGTCACGCAAAGAGATGGTGAAGGGGAAGAACCCACACTGAGCACTCCCGAGGCCTCACTGTCCCAAGCTGTGGAGACCCCCCAAGAACATGATGAGGAAGGCTCAGTGCAGGCAGAGAACCCTGTACCCCAAACAGCCACTTCAAACCTAGATGCACTCGAATTTGTGCCTCAAGGTCCCATCATCTTGCCTCCATGTCCAGTGCTGTCATCTCAGCCAACACCCGACAGCCAGCATAGACGTTCCTCTAGGGAAGGGAAGCCCAGGTGTGTGCTGACGTATGATCGTTTAGGGGAACCCAGTGACCTACAGATTTCTGGGGTGCCACGGGGGACGAGCTGCCTCATGGGAAACCTGTTCCACCCCTCGGGGGCCTGTGGGATGGATGATGGGAATGCTTCTGATGAATGGGGGCCCTTGGTCTCCTGCTGGGGATCCATGGCTTAAAGTTGCCTACCTTGATGGGGACATCAAGGATTATTTCTTTGGGGGGGGAGTGTAACCCCTTTGGGGTTTAGAGAGCATGGCCCCTTTAAATCTTTTTCCCAGGCGGGAGGGGAAGAGTAAGAAAAAAGGAGGGAAACTCCAGGGGGCAAGGGTGGAGCTCCAGGGAGAGAGGGAGAGGCAGCATGGCTGGCCCTGGAGAAGGGAGCAGGAGAACCTGCCTGAGGCCTGAGGAGGACAGGCCCGATCGGGGACAGCCCAGGACAGGAGCCAGGAGCAGCCCTGTGCCAGGGAAGAATCGCCCGAGAAGAACAGGCCAGAGCTGGATCCAGGATCACGGCTGCCCAGAGCTGCGTGGGGCTGTGAGTACTGGGGCTTGTGACTCTGCATTGGGAACAAGGAGGGAGGCTGCTAGCTAGTTAAGTGGGGAGATGGTCGCTCTGTGTGGCTGTGCAGAGAGCGGCAGAAGAGGGCACCTGAGGGGTTTGCTGGGGAGAGTTCACTGGCGCTGAAGACGACCAGGAGCACCCAAGACTCACCACCGGACTGGAACTTTGCTCAGGCCTCCTGAACTCTGTGTGCACACACATTGCTCAGTGTCTGCCCTTCCAGACTGTGCTATCACTGGGCCTGTGGGGTTTTGGTTTGAATGCAGCCCTGTTTTACTTCTCCCCCTACATTTCCCCTTGTTGTTTTTCTCCTCTCAGTCCTCTGTAAATAAATATCTCCCTTGTTATATCCATTCTACTTTTCCTGTTGGGTGTGTGTGTTCACTCTGCGGGGTTTAGAACAGGTGCCCCTGGGGTGGAGGGGATTTCTCCTGCTGCATTCCTGCGCACGCCTTCTCTTGGCCAGAGCTGCCTGCAAAGCAGACTCCATCTTGGCCACGAGGGCACTAAAGTTACACCAGTGACACTGTACCAGCCCTTCCAAACTGAGCCACCTACTTTCACACTGCCTGCACCTCTGAAGGACCCCTGCTCCCCTCAGGCCTGGCTCCCCCCGAACCTGGAGTTTGACAGCCCCACATGCTGTCTAATGCAGTGCTAAACTGTATTATACTGCTCAGCCACTAGGTGGTGATGTGTGTAAAATACAGTAATTCCTCACTTAACGTTGTCGTTATGGTCCTGAAAAATGCGACTTTAAGCAAAACAATGTTAAGCGAATCCAATTTCCCCATAAGAATTAATGTAAATAGGGGGGGATCAGGTTCCAGGGAAAAAAAATTTCGCCAGACAAAAGGCATTATATACATTATAAACAATTTTAAACAAGCAATTTAATACAGGTATTAAACAGGCTGGCAGCCCCCCCATCAGCTCCCCTACTCCCCCCAGCGCCTCCCATGCGCCGGCGGCCCCCAGGGATCAGCGCCTTTCCCCTACTCCCCCCACCTCCTGCCAGTGGCAATCAGCTGTCTTGTGGTGCACAGCCTCCCCCCTTCCTCCCTCCCAGTGGTTTCCCCAGAAATTGAAATTAGGGAGGATGTTCAAATTTATGGGGGGGTGTCAGAGCTGATGAGATATAAAAAAGATATGAATAAAGTAAATGTTTTGTTAGGCTAATGCAAATTTAACATAAGGATAATAGAAGTTATACCAAAACATATAACAGGTCTAGATTTCTAACATTATATAATTTTTTTTAAATGTATTTAATTTAAATTGACTTTTGAAAAGTAAGCCATCATGGGATAAGGGGAAAGTCCTCTCATGGATCAATATCTGGTTAAAAGGTGGGAAACAAAGGGTAGGAATAAATTATCAGTTTTTCAGAATAGAGAGAGATAAATAGTGGTATCCGTAAGGGGCTGGTACTGGGACCAGTACTGTTCAACATATTCATAAATGGTCTAGAAAAATAAGTAAACAGTGAGGTGGCACAGCTCAAACAGCCACTACCAAAGCCAAAATTTCAATCAGCCTTACTGGGCAAGGGTGAGCCCTTCAGATGCTGGATGGCTGGGGATTTCCACCGGTATCCAACAGCCAGAATGCCCTGCACTCTGCCACACAGCCCGCCTTGTTAACTATTCACTGGTGGGAAACTAGGACATGTAGTGAGGAAGTTGTGGAGGCCAGGAAATAATTAATAAGGATTTGAAGGGATCTTAAATGAATGTTAGTTAAGTTAGCATGAGTTAGGCTAGCTGTGACCCTAATGATGTGAGATTTGTAGAAGCAAGATAATGTGAGACAGAGTGAACTGTGTGAAAAGTCATTACGACCTTGCAATATGCAAAGAGGCTTATGTATAAACAAATGCAAATGTTTTCTTTTTACTGTCTCCAGGATTGCTAGCTATTGTCTGTAACAAAGGTATAAATGCTTGCTGTGATTGTTTACTAATTGTTTACTAATTGAGAGAGACTTTTCCGGGACAAGGGGCAACCCTGTTTCCTAGGACACTCTCTCCCTCTATTGTAATTACTAGAGAAAGAATAAAGTATATGATTTTGCTGCACCCAAAGAGAAAGCGAGAACTGAGTTTTTCTTCGACAATTTGGGGGCTCGTCCGGGATGGCAACGCCCACGGACACACAGACGGCTGCTACGGATCGTTCCCCTTTGAACCCCATGGCGCCACAATAGAGGTAAGAGACCTTTTGAAATCTCTATTGGGGTGTCGGAGGAGGACTGTCTGTGGGGACATCTGTCTCTGTTGGGCTCACGCCATCTGAACTTATTGACTGTGCAACAGGATCAAATGCAGAGTGGTATTGGGGAGAGGCCCCAATAAGGTTAGTTTATAGCAGTACTGGGAACTGATGAGTTGGCCAACAGGTAAATGCATAAGGTAATGCATAAGGTAATGCATAGGTAAATGCATTAGAATGCACCGGTGCTGAGGGGTTTTTACCGCCTCAAGAGGGGTTGTCATACCGCGTCATGGTATTGGTCCGGACCAGGTAAAGATGCATCGTGGTTAAAAAAAAAATTTAAAAGAGATAAAAAGGTTAAAAAAGGGTTAAAAAGAGAAAAAGAGGCCTTGGTGTGTGTGTGTGTGTGTGTGTGTGTGTGTGTGTGTGTGTGTGTGTGTGTGTACACCAGTGTGAGTGATCGTTATCGGAAGACGCCCAGAGTACCCTGTGAAGCGGAAGCTAATGATCAGGACTGCTCTAACGCAAGCCCGGTAACTAGTGGATCTTTAGGAGATCCGACCCACGGTGGGCTGACTCAGCCTGGCATAGTCCGGCGAGGAAGCTGCCTGGGTCTAGGAGTGTGTGAACCCATCTTCCCTCCCCTTTCCCTTCTGTGTGGGCTACTGACAATATGATTGTCTCACTGGATGCAATTAGAGTAAGCGGCGCCGTCTCCCGGAGACTAGCCGACGCTCTTTGCTGAAGGGAGGTGTAGGAGAGTCGTAGTCTTCCTTGTTAGTCTCTCCTGTGTGAGTACCCTGTAGGGAGAGATCCTCAGTTTATGATCCGCTAGCGCGGACAGGGCACCCCCCTGAGTTTGTGTGATTGGAACATGGGGGAGGGACAGTCTAAACTTTCCACCTTACCCCCTAAGGGTACCCCAGCATATTACATGTACGTACCTTATGGTCCTAAAACCTGCAGGTATTTAAATGATTGGAATCTGTACGACTGTCGGAGGGCCGAAGGGTGAAGTGTCCCTATTGCCAACTTGGAGAGAGATCACCCCCCACCCCACAAGGCCTAGAGTGTTGCCGAGGGAGTTGGGGAGCTGACCCCAAGTGGGCACAGACAAGGCTTCCTCATGCTAGAGGCCCATGGCACCGCACTAGGGCATTAGGACAAGAACAACTGCAAACGGAGACAGCCCCTGTCATAAACAGACAGTTAAGGGTAAATAACTCTTTTACCTGTAAAGGGTTAAGAAGTTCACCTAGCCTAGCTGACCCCTGACCAGAGGAAGCAATGGGGGGACAAGATTTTTCAAGAGGAAGGATGGAAGTTTTCCTTTGTCTCAGAGTCTATTAAAGTTCTGTGCCGGAGTGAAAAAGATCAAGGAATCACCCGGGGTAGTGAGTATTAGAGAAGAAATAAATAGGTTTATGTTTATTTTTTTGTGTGACTTGTTTTGTGCATTAGAGGGATAGTCAAATTGGGATTTCTTTTGTGTAGCTAAGGTTTTGCCCAGGGGAACATTCTCTGTGTTTTCAATCTGTTATCTGTGAGAGAAGCTTGTATGCTCTCTCTCAGAGGTTTTCTTTTCACCTTTCTTTCCTTAATTAAAAGTCTTCTTTTTAAGAACCTGATTAATTTTTTTCCTTCTTTTAAGATCCAAGGGGTTTGGATTGGTGTTCAACAGGAAATTGGTGGAGAAGACTCTCAAGGTTACCCAGGGAAGGGTTGCGGTACTTGGGAGGAAGAGATTTTGGAGTGGTGGCGGGGGAGACAGAGTTTCCCAAATGACTCATAAACAGCTGTTTTAAACTATTTGGGTGGTGGCAGCAACCAGATCTAAGCTGGTAATTAAGCTTAGGGGTTCTCATGCAGGTCCCCACATCTGTATCCTAAAGTTCAGAGAGCAGGTGAAACCTATGACAGACCCCTACTGACACACCCCAACCTGCAGCACAGGCCCCCTTTGGGGCCAGCACTGACATCAAGGGGAGAGCGTGAGCATCCCCTACTGAGCCCCCACACTGCTCCCTGCACCACAGGCCCAAAGAGCAACACAGGCTAATTAGGATCAGCAGAGACGGAGAGGAGACGGCTCTCTACTGGAACCCCCATATTGCTCCCTGAAGCACAGGTCTCAAGCACCTTGCTGGGGTCAGTACTGGCTGTGAGAGGACAACGCCCCGTAATGTGCTTCCCAGCCTGCTCCCTGAAACAGGCAGTGTGGTAGATGAAGGTTACCTGAGCACACAACACCGGCATTTTCTCCGTGGTTACAGTTATTCGTTCCCCAAGGCCGAGCCCCACAATCAGAGAGGGCATTTTCTGTCCCTGCGCAGTTGACGTCATCCAGCCAGATAAGGTCTGATCCTCGCCCAAATCGAGCCCCTCCTGGGGCTGATAGCGCCGTCCCACAGTCCAACTGCCTGCACACGACTCCAGCATCAGTTATGTCCCAGTCGTCATCACACACGGTTCCCCACACCTGGTTGTAAAGCACCTCGACTCTCCCAGCACAGCGACTCGAACCATTCACCAGTCGGAGCTGAGCCACTTCTGAGATGCCTGAGTCTGCATACACCCAAGGGGATAAACACTCAGGGAGGTTCCTGTGCATCTAATCTCTCGTATCACTGTGCCTCCCGCCAACGAATCTGACCGGTCTCTGCAAACAGCAACTGCCTGTCAAGGGCTCCCCACTACTGATCACGCTAATCACTTGGGAAATGTTGAACTTTGTTCACTCCCCTCCCAGCCAGCTCTCACCTAATTAGGCAGACTGGACGGCAGTCTGACCTACTGCTCCCACTAGAGCACTAAATTAAAAAGATCACCCTGGCACTGCTGGCAGGAACCTCCTGGGGAGCAGATTTACACCCTCACTCCTGGCGCTGGGATTCATAGATACCTAGGGTTCGACAGATATCGACTTGTGACATACCCAGAAGAAAAAGACTCCCCCCACTGACATGCAGCCACTTCTGCGGTAGAACAGGGCAGCTGAGAAACAGGACAGGGAATATGTAATACGACAGGAAGTGGGGAAGAATTGCGTCTCCTGTTTCCAGCTTTTGGGGAAGTTACAACTTCAGGACTTACCCCTGAAATGCAAATCCGCCGGAACACTGTGATTGGGAACCGGACTCTTGAGAAATTGGCCCTGGATTTTTAGTTTGAGTGAGCGGCTGCAGGCTCCGTTGACACCAAATCCAACCAGTGGGAGCTACAGTTACCCAGGTCCCCATTGTGCCGCAGAGGAGTCTGGCCCAGAGATAAATAGGCTCCAACTGGCAGAGGGCACAGGTTTGCCTAGAGTTATATGGGGATCCCCTGGGTAAGATATATGCACAATAGCTCACTAGAGGTGCTATGTGAGGGCTCTACCGGGAGACAGCAGCACAGGGCAATTAGGGTCAGCACAGACTGAGAGGAGAGGGCTCTCTACTGGACCCGCCAAATTGCTCTCTGAAGCACAGGCCCCAAGCACCGTGCTGGGGTCAGTACTGGCTGTGAGAGGACAACGCCCCGTAATGTGCTTCCCAGCCTGCTCCCTGAAACAGGCAGGGTGGTAGATGAAGGTTACCTGAGCACACAACACCGGCATCTTCTCCGTGGTTACAGTTATTGTCTCCCCAAGGCTGAGCCCCGCAACTGGAGAGGGCAACTTCTGTCCCTGTGCAGGTGACGTCATCCAGCCAGATAGGGTCTGATCCTTGCCCAAATCGAGCCCCTCCTGGGGCTGATAATGCCGTCCCACAGCCCAGCTGCCTGCACACGACTCCAGCATCAGTTATGTCCCAATCATGATCACACACGGTTCCCCACACCTGGTTGTAAAGCACCTCGACTCTCCCAGCGCAGCGACTCGAACCATTCACCAGTCGGACATGAGCCACTTCTGAGATGCCTGAGTCTGCAAACACCCAAGGGAAGAAACACTCAGGGATGGTGCTTGTTCCATGTAAGCAGAGTCAGGACGAGATCTACCCTGACATCTGGTGTTAAATTATGAGGAGTGGGCAAAGGAATTTTAGGAATGTGCATTTGCATTGGTAAACCCACTCCACTTAGCATAACACACAGCAGCATGGGATGGTTATTTTCACACTGTGGAATCCCCAATTTCTTTGTTATTGGGGGAGGAAGGAAAAAAAGGGGCTGTTACCTTAATTATGTGAATGAGGAACTATGAGACTGCTTTATGACAGAAATGACTCAACCTACATTAAATAGTACTTGCTAGACAAGAGACATGGGTTCCAAAACCCAGTGAAGGGAGAGAGGCTGGGGACTGGTGTGTGTACCTGATGGTATGGGCCCCTTTTGAGGGCCTGGAACACCAATTGCACATCCTCCTCTCTCCCCTGTTAAAGAGCAGAGCTAATTTTGAATCCTTTAGGAGTCCATCTGGAGGCTGCTGACCTGAATTCACATTGGGCCAAGGTGGCACTGGGGCTCCTTTACTACAAGAGCTGAAATCACTAAAAGAGCTAAACTTACTGAGCTGAGATCACTGAGTGGGGGAGCCTGAAGATCGATCGCTAAGCAGCTGGCAGAGCGGAGCAGTCTGCAGCACGTTGGCGCAGCCTGTGGGGTGGTTTGCGTGGACGGCTGATGCGGTTCACGGGTTGGCTGGAGGAGCGGCACAGCTGGTGGAGTGGAGCCAGTCGTGGTGAAGGCTACAGCAGAACTCCACAGAGAAGCGGGGCAGTCGGCCCTGGCCCACGTAAGGTGTCCCTTAACACCCTGCGTGTGTCCCCCCCCATTTCCACCCAGGCTGGGGGGGTAAAACTCTGCAGATAAACTTTTGAACTCTGGGGTGGCACTGACCAGAGACAGAGACTCTTGGGTTGTTGGACTTTGGGGTGATCGGACTTAAGACCCTAAGGGGGAAAGGACAGTGCCAAATGTACTTGGGGTGGGTTTTTTGCTTATGGTTTGTGTATAGTCCTGTTTGTGGTGTCTCTCCAACGTGATGCCGCATTGTTTCCCTCCTTTATTAAAAGGATTTTGCTACACTCGGACTCTGTGCTTGCGAGTGGGGAAGTATTGCCTCCTAGAGGCGCCCGGGGGGGTGGTAGATAATTGTCCCAGGTCACTCGGTGGGGGCTCGAGCCGGTTTTGCATTGTGTTATTGAAACGGAACCCCTGGATACTGAACCCGGCCCTTGTTGCTGCCAACTCAGAGGGGCAGAAGGGTTACATTTTGGGGGGCTCGTCCGGGATCCCTGGGTCAGTACCCCTCGCAAGCACCTGTTGAGTGTTCCACTGTATTGGGAAACAATTGTCTTTATATTTTGAGGGAATTACTGTTTGTATAATGGCTAATATGTCGAATTTGTTGGGCCCCAGTCCTGCAGCCCCTAGCTCAGGAGCGGCAGCCTCAGCCAATGATTGGGCACAAGCACTGGGGCATATATTGGAAAAGATTGTGTTGGCCTATGCTATGTCAAACTCTTGTCGTAAGTTAAGGTTATTTGCTGGGGAAGAGGAGTTTGAACCCTGGTTGGAGCATACCACTGAAATGCTGCGGGAGTGGGCCGTACCTGATGTAGAAAAGCGAAGATGTCTAAAGCGAAGTACATCTAATAGCCTTAGTGGCCCAGCATTAGATGTACTTCGCACCCTGAAGCTCATTGACCTTAAGGTCAGTGTGAAGGACTGCCTAGAGGCCCTTGATAATACCTTTGGGAGCGTAGCGAGCCCTGAAGACAGTTACTGTAAATTCCTTGATTCCCGACAGGAAAGGGGTGAGAAAATTTCAGCCTATATACAGAGGCTGGAGAGACTGCTTCAGAGAGCTGTTATGAGGGGAGCAGTGACTGCTGAGCAGATGGATCAGACCAGACTGGCTCAAGTTGTAAGAGGGACTCGGTATCAGAATCCGATCCTACTTCATCTCCGAGTAAGAGAACGGCAGGATCATCCCCCAAGTTACTCCCAGCTGATAAAGGAGGTCAGGGAAGAGGAAGAAAGGCAGGCTGCCAGCGAGTGTTGGGAAGCCCAAACGTTGGAACCAGCCAGCACAACGCCACTGCAAATGGCAAGTGTACTGATGGTGAGCACTACAGAGGAACTTGCCCAACAAATGCAGGTCCTGACAGAACGGATAGCTGAGCTGCAAAGCACCGTTGACTGAGCTAAGATTTCCAGGAATAAGGAGCCTCAGACTGTGACAATGGAGAAGTCAGTATCTAGAGCCACTGTCCCATCCCGGCGAAGGGGGAAAGGACAATTCTTTTGCTATCGGTGTGGTCAGGATGGGCACAGTGCTGCTAACTGCCATAAGGAAGAGAACCCCTTCTTAGTGTATGAAAAGCTGAGGAGCAGTTGGGAGAGACCCAGTAGCTGCCAGAAGGTCTGGGGACGGAGACCACCTAGGCCTACAGGATTTGAAGATTCCCCCAGAAGAGACCGTCCAGCTGGGATCCCTGCAGGACTGATAGGGCCGCGAGCAGAGGTCATGGTGAGGATTGAAGGGGTGGAGTGTAAAGCCGTGCTTGACACTGGATCTCAAGTGACTATTATATTTCAGTCATTCTACCAACAGATGCTTAGGCACCTGCCTATACAGCCACTGACTGGCATTGGTCTGTGTGGCCTCAGCATGGATGAATACCCCTACCAAGGGTATGTCATAGTGCACCTGGAATTCCCAGAGGAGGTTGCTGGGGTAACGGAAGAGGTAGACACAGCTGCCTTAATATGCCCTGACCCTAAAGGGACCTCTGATGTGTCTGTGCTGATAGGGACCAACTCCAGTCTCTTCAAGGTGCTCGCGAATTACTGCAGATGACGGGCTGGGGACAAGTACCTGAGTACCCTGATGATCCATACGCTTTGTGCTGAAGCCTATAGGAAGATTGAGAGTGCTAAAAAGGAGACATCTGAGCTACCGATTGGGGCACTGAAGTACATGGGCACAACCCCCTTAGTAGTGCCCGCAAGGACAGAGCAAGAGGTGCTTGTCATGAGTACCAGGCTGAAAGGCAGTAAAGGGGCATTAGCAATGATAGAGCAGCCAGCTGAAGGAGAGCTCCCGGAAGGAGTGCTGGTCCCCAGTGGAGTCATAACCCTACCTGCTGAAGCCCAGGAAAAGGTGACTATACTGATTGCTAATGAAACAAGTCGAGATGTTGTTGTGAAGCAAGGACAAAAGATAGCAGACCTCTTCGAGCCTGAATCAATTGTGAAACCCCAGTGCGAGACTCAAGTTCCGACAATAGACCCAGCAAAGTTTGGCTTTGGAGATTCACCATTGTCGGAGGAGTGGAAAGATCGCCTGAGGAGGAAACTTTGTGAAAGACCCAAGGTGTTCTCACTGCATGAGTGGGATGTGGGATGTGCAAAAGGAGTAGAGCACAACATCAGACTACATGACTCCCGACCTTTCCGAGAGAGATCTAGGAGGCTTGCTCTCTCCGAGATGGAAGATGTGCGACAACATCTTCAAGAGCTGGCTGCAAATGGCATCATTACAGAGTCCCACAGCTCATACGCCTCACCCATCGTGGTGGTCCGTAAAAAGAATGGGAAAATCCGGATGTGTATTGACTACCGCACCCTGAACCGCCGTACAGTGGTTGATCAGTACACAATGCCTCGAGTCCAAGATGCTTTAGACTGTTTACTGGGAAGCCAGTGGTTCTCTGTGTTGGATCTTCAGAGTGGATACTACCAGATCCCTCTGGGTGAAGAAGATAAGGAGAAGACAGCCTTCATCTGCCCATTAGGGTTTTATCAGTTCGAACGCATGCCCCAAGGGATTTCTGGAGCACCTGCCACATTTCAACGTCTTATGGAGAAAGTTGTGGGAGACATGAATTTACTGCAAGTGTTAGTTTATTTGGATGACCTGATTGTGTTTGGAAGAACTTTGGAAGAGCATGAAGAAAGACTTCTTAAAGTGCTTGATAGGTTGGAGGATTATGGTTTGAAGCTTTCAATTGACAAATGCCAGTTCTGCAGGACCTCGGTGAAGTATGTGGGCCACATCGTGTCCCAAGAGGGTGTGAGTACTGATCCTGATAAAATAGAAGCACTCACTACATGGCCACGTCCAAGCAACTACAGAGAACTCAAGACTTTCCTTGGGTTTAGTGGCTACTACCGCAGATTTGTAAAAAACTATGCTACAATTGTAAAACCCCTCAATGATCTTACCAGGGGATATCAGTCCAGCAAGAACAAATCTAAGACCAGGAATAAAAGGCCTTCCGTGCAGAGACACTATGGCCCCTTCGAACCCTTTGGGCCACGGTGGAATGAGAGATGTGAAAAGGCTTTTCAAGAAATCATTACTTGCCTAACTCATGCCCCTGTCCTAGTCTTTGCTGACCCAAGCAAGCCATTTATCCTGCATACTGATGCCAGTTTAGAGGGTCTGGGAGCAGTACTGTACCAGGAGGTGGAAGGCACGCGTAAACCTGTAGCCTTTGCCAGCCGAGGACTGTCTGATAGTGAAACACGCTATCCCACCCACAAGCTGGAGTTCTTGGCCTTGAAATGGGCCATCACTGAGAAATTTCGAGACTACTTGTATGGTGCTCAGTTCCAGGTGTGGACAGACAACAATCCACTGACTTATGTGTTAACAAGTGCTAAACTGGATGCTACAGGGCAAAGATGGGTGGCCGCTTTGGCTAGCTATGACTTCAGCATTCAATACCGATCAGGGAGAAGCAATGTAGATGCAGATGCATTGTCCAGGCGTCCACAAGCACCAGGAGTTGCTGTGATACCCACAGATGGAGTGAGAGCTATTTGCAGTGTGAGTCGTCGAGAGCCGGAGGCCCATGAGAGCCTTCATGGATGCGTTGCTGAAGCTTTGGGCCTGCCCCCTGAATGCGTGCCTTCTGCTTCAGTGAACTATATTGCTTTGGACCAATCTCCCTTGCCCGTGCTCAATGCGGCTAACTGGCAGGAAGCCCAGCTGCAAGATATTGACATTCGTGATACGCTACTTGCCAAAAGGGAGGGGCGAGGCCCAGCTCCAGTTGTCCCACCTACCCCAGAGGGCAAACTACTATTGAGAGAATGGACCAAGCTAAAACTGATTCAGGGAGTGCTACACCGCGTGACCACAGACCCTCTACAAAAGCAACGGAACCAACTAGTGCTGCCAAAAGAGTACAGAGCCCTGGCCATGAGGGCCCTGCATGATGACTTTGGACATTTAGGGATGGAGAGGACCCTGGAACTTATCCAAAGTAGGTTCTATTGGCCCCGGATGGCTGAAGATGTTCGCAGGAAATGTGAGACCTGCGCTCGATGTGTTCAAAGGAAAACTCTGCCCACGAGAGCTGCATATCTGAAGAACATTACCAGCAACAAACCTCTGGAGCTGGTTTGCATTGATTTCTTGTCTTTAGAAGTGGACAAGAGGAATATTGGGAACATTCTGGTCGTGACCGACCATCATACACGATATGCGCAGGCATATCCCACACGTGATCAGAGGGCCACCACTGTCGCTCGGGTACTTTGGGAAAAATATTTCTCAGTTTATGGATTCCCAGCCCGGATACACTCGGATCAGGGACGAGACTTTGAGAGTCACCTTCTGAAGGAGGTGCTGAGGATACCAGGAATTAAAAAGTCGAGGACAACGCCTTATCACCCGCAGGGTGACCCTCAGCCAGAGAGGGTCAACCGAACCCTGTTAGATATGTTAGGGACTTTGCGGCCAGAGCAGACGGCAACCTGGAGCCAACATGTTGCATTTCTGGTGCACGCCTACAACGCCACCAAGAATGATGCTACGGGAATCATCCCATATCTCTTGATGTTTGGGCGAGAACCAAGATTACCCATAGACCTGTGCTTTGGTGTATCAGAGGATGGCGATAGCTATGAAGCCCATCAGCAATATGTATCCCGACTACGAGAAAAGCTGCGGGATGCTTATCACTTAGCTGCATCTGCAGCTCGGAAGAATGCAGACCGCAACAAACATCGATATGATGCTAGGGTACGTCTGCAAGAGCTCCAGCCAGGGGACAGAGTCCTGCTGCGAAATTTGGGTATTGCTGGCAAACACAAGATAGCTGACAGATGGAAGGCAAAACCTTACTTGGTGATGGAAAAGCTAGGAGACCTGCCGGTCTACAAGATCAAACCTGAAGAGGGTCCAGGGCAGACAAAGACCGTGCATAGAAACCTTTTGCTCCCGGTGGGGGAATTGGTAGGCAGCCCTTATGAGATGGGCCACAACAGGGCAATTGGGCAGAACGAAGATACTGTACCAAAGCCACCTCCCAACGTGGACAGCCGGCCTCCTGCAGCTAACCTACCCCTACTCAGCACATCTGAGAGTGAGTCTGAGGAGGAAGACACAACCATGGTGTATCCTAGGATGAAGACAAGATTGCAGTCTCGATCAGCTGAATCAAAAGAGACTAGCTCCTCTTCCGCCCTAAACCCTATGGCAGAAGTATTTAGGCCCATTCCTGACACTCCTGAGCCACTGGTGGAACCCCCGTGTGATGACTTACACAGATTATTGGACCATGGCGACATACAGATGGAAGATGTCCCAAGCACCTTCGATCCTCCACGGTTAGAACTAGAAATGCAGGGGCCTATGCCAGTATCTGAGGGGAACTCACAGGAAACCTCCCCATCCATCACTCAAGAGGATGGCCCCCCTACCACAGCAACAGAGATTCTCCATAGGCGAGACAGAGTAATAAGACCAGTGAAACGGCTAACTTACGATGGACCTGGGGTGATTAGTGAGGAGCCAATACATTTAGCACACAGGTTTGTGAAAGCTAAAGTGGGCTATCTGAGGCCCTTTGGAGGGGACCAGTAAGTTGGTATAGTAGGGACTGTGATTTGTCGGGACGACAAATTCTCGGCTGGGGGGAGGATGTAAGCAGAGTCAGGATGAGATCTACCCTGACATCTGGTGGTACATTATGAGGAGTGGGCAAAGGAATTTTAGGAATGTGCATTTGCATTGGTAAACCCACTCCACTTAGCATAACACACAGCAGCATGGGATGGTTATTTTCACACTGTGGAATCCCCAATTTCTTTGTTATTGGGACAGGAAGGAAAAAAAGGGGGCTGTTACCTTAATTATGTGAATGAGGAACTATGAGACTGCTTTATGACAGAAATGACTCAACCTACATTAAATAGTACTTGCTAGACAAGGGACATGGGTTCCAAAACCCAGTGAAGGGAGAGAGGCTGGGGACTGGTGTGTGTACCTGATGGTATGGGCCCCTTTTGAGGGCCTGGAACACCAATTGCACATCCTCCTCTCTCCCCTGTTAAAGAGCAGAGCTAATTTTGAATCCTTTAGGAGTCCATCTGGAGGCTGCTGACCTGAATTCACATTGGGCCAAGGTGGTACTGGGGCTCCTTTACTACAAGAGCTGAAATCACTAAAAGAGCTAAGCTTACTGAGCTGAGATCACTGAGTGGGGGAGCCTGAAGATCGATCGCTAAGCAGCTGGCAGAGCGGAGCAGTCTGCAGCACGTTGGCGCAGCCTGTGGGGCGGTTCGCGTGGACGGCTGATGTGGTTCACGGGTTGGCTGGAGGAGCGGCACAGCTGGTGGAGTGGAGCCAGTCGTGGTGAAGGCTACAGCAGAACTCCACAGAGAAGCCCTGGCCCACGTAAGGTGTCCCTTAACACCCTGCGTGTACCCCCCCCCCCATTTCCACCCAGGCTGGGGCGGGTAAAACTCTGCAGATAAACTTTTGAACTCTGGGGTGGCACTGACCAGAGACAGAGACTCTTGGGTTGTTGGACTTTGGGGTGATTGGACTTAAGACCCTAAGGGGGAAAGGACAGTGCCAAATGTACTTGGGGTGGGTTTTTTGCTTATGGTTTGTGTATAGTCCTGTTTGTGGTGTCTCTCCAACGTGATGCCGCATTGTTTCCCTCCTTTATTAAAAGGATTTTGCTACAATTGGACTCTGTGCTTGCGAGTGGGGAAGTATTGCCTCCTAGAGGCGCCCGGGGGGGTGGTAGGTAATTGTCCCAGGTCACTGGGTGGGGGCTCGGAGCCGGTTTTGCATTGTGTTATTGAAACGGAACCCCTGGATACTGAACCCGGCCCCTGTTGCGGCCAACTCAGAGGGGCAGAAGGGTTACATCCATATAGTTTGCTCTGGCTGTCATTCAGTCCCAGTATGGCAGACTGGTTGGTTCAGATAGGCTGGGAATGGGACACTGTGGAGTTTCTCTCTGGAGGTCACCAGTTCTGATCCAGCCCCAGGCATGGGGGAATGGCTGACTCATGGGATGGAGAACGGGACACAGGGTCTTTCTCTCCAGGGAATGCTTACTCCACACAGTCTGTGGGGGGGGGGGTGAACTGATGCAGTACATTGGGGAAAGGAGACCTGGGGCTTCTCCCCCAGAGGGCACCATTTCCTGTTTCATCCCAGCTCAGCCCAGGGCCTGTTGTGTGGGGAACAGGCACTAGGCTTTCACATCTCGGGCCCTGGGTCCAAGCTGGTAGTGAGTGGAAGTCGCAGCCATAGCAGCTCTCTGATACCCAAAATGTGAAATGAGCCGCTGGGGTTAATTCCCCTCCATGACAGGCCAGGCCAGCCCTCAGTCTGAGCGGCTCCCAGCCGCGGGGCAAAGGGCAAAACTGGTCAGGAGACTAAACTGCCCTTTGCCCCTTCCTGGGCTCGCTCCCTGCCTGCGCCCCGATGATCGTGCCTGGCCAGAGCCAACAGCAGCAGCCTCACGGGGCTGTAGTTCTGCTCCCCAAAGACTCCCCTGGGGCTGACTCAGCTCCTCTATGTTCCACAGTGTCCAGACAGACAGGGCCACTCATATGCTGAACTGAGCACCCTCCTGTGGTGACGTCACCATGGCAGCCCATCCCCTGGTACCCCACCCCCACCTCTCACAGGCCCAGGTAGCATCACGGCCCCCAGTGTCAGTACACAGCATCTCCATTTGCCCTGTGCAGGGGTGGGGCCACTCACCAGCCACAGCCAGAGCTGAGATAATACAAGTCTAACAATAACTAAAGACAAAATATCTGTTGGGGCAGATCCTATCCCAGGGTAAATCTGGGGTCACCTCAGACTGACACACCTGAAACAGCCGCTGCCAGAGCCAAAATTTCAATCAGCCTTACTGGGCAAAGGTGAGCCCTTCGGATGCTGAATGGCTCGGGATTTCCACCGGTATCCAACAGCCAGAATGCTCTGCACTCTGCCACACAGCCCGCCTTGTTAACTATTCACTGGTGGGGAAACTAGGACACGTAGTGAGGAAGTGATGGGCTGAGACCATGGGGTGAGTCTGGTGGAGGCACGATTTGAACCCAGGTCTCCAGTCCTACACCTGAATGACTAGATTATGTAACCTTAACTTGTCCCTTCCTCACCCCAATTTATGAGAGAGCTGCAGCATGAACCCCACACATACAGACAGACTCCACACCCTCTGCCTATGTTTGTATTTACCTGTCATGGGGAATCCTGTCATGGAAGCTGAAAGAAAGCAAAGAGATGAGGTAAGTGTCTGTCTCTATGGCTGGACACCTTGGGAATCTCCAAACATTGGCTGACGTAAGCCGTGGCCTGAGTGAGCTCTCACCTGCCATCTCTTGATGCACTGAGAGAAAAGACTCAGCTGCATATTGTATTTCAGTGACCTATCTACTGCCTCTCCTGTCAGCGTCGGTCACATCTACACAGAAGTGCTACAGCTGCAGAGCCACCACTGTAATGTTTAGTGCAGAAGAGCCCTAAGTAGCCGGCAAAGCACAAGTCCTGGCCTCTCTTAGATCCAAAGAGAGAACAAAGAACCAACAAAGAACACAGACAAAGACTTCCCTCCACAGAGATTTGAAATTATCTTGTCCCTTGATTGGTCCTCTGGTCAGGTGTTCATCAGGTTACTGAGCTTGTTAACCCTTTACAGGTAAAAGAGAACTTAACCCTTAACTATCTGTTTATGACAGGGAGGTAGTTCGAATTTATGGGGGGGTGTCAGAGCCGATGAGATATAAAAAAGAGATATGAATAAAGTAAATGTTTTGTTAGGCTAATGCAAATTTAACATAAAGATAATACAAGTTATACCAAAATACATAGCAGGTCTAGATTTCTAACATTATATATTTTTTTTTAAATGTATTTAATTTAAATTGACTTTTGAAAAGTAAGCCATCATGGGATAAGGGGAAAGTCCTCTCATGGATCAATATCTGGTTAAAAGGTGGGAAAAAAAGGGTAGGAATAAATTATCCGTTTTTCAGAATAGAGAGAGATAAATAGTGGTATCCCTGAGGGATTGGTACTGGGACCAGTACTGTTCAACATATTCATAAATGATCTAGAAAAATAAGTAAACAGTGAGGTGGCACAGCTCAAACAGCCACTGCCAGAGCCAAAATTTCAGTCAGCCTTACTGGGCAAGGGTGAGCCCTTCGGATGCTGGATGGCTGGGGATTTCCACCGGTATCCAACAGCCAGAATGCCCTGCACTCTGCCACACAGCCCACCTTGTTAACAATTAACTTGTGGGGAAACTAGGACATGTAGTGAGGAAGTGATGGGCTGAGACCATGGGGTGAGTCTGGTGGAGGCAGGAGTTCAACCCAGGTCTCCAGTCCTACACTTGAATGACCAGATTAAATAACCTTAACTCATCCCTTCCTCACCCCAATTTATGAGATAGCTGGACCCTGCAGCATGCACCCCACACATATGGACAGACTTCACACCCTATGTCTATGTTTGTATTTACCTGTCATGGGGAATCCTGTCATGGAAGCTGGAAGAAAGCAAAGAAATGAGGTAAGTCTCTGTCTCCATGGCTGGTCACCATGGGGATCTCCAAACATTGGGTGATGTAAGCAGTGGCCTGAGTGAGCTCTCCCCTCACATCTCTTGATGCACTGAGAGAAAAGACTCAGCTGCATGTTGTATTTCAGTGATCTATCTACTGCCTCTCAGAGAGGTGGATTGACCCTCCTGCCCCTCCTGTCGGCATCAGTCGCATCTACACAGAAGTGCTGTAGCTGCAGAGCTGCCACCGTGCCACTGTAATGTTTCCAGTGCAGAAGAGCCCTAAGTAGCCGACAAAAGACAAGACCTGGTGAGCGACGTCGGAACCAGTGACACTGCACCAGCCCTTCCAAACTGAGCCACCTACTTTCACACCGCCTGCACCTCTGAAGGACCCCCACACCCTGCTCCCCTCACACCTGGCTCCCCCCAAACCTGGAGTTTGACAGCCCCACATGCTGTCTAATGGAGTGCTAAGCTGTAGTATACTGCTCAGCCACTAGGTGGCGATGTGTGTCGAATGCTGTAATTCCTCACTTAATGTTGTAGTTATGGTCCTGAAAAATGCGACTTTTAGCAAAACAATGTTAAGCGAATCCAATTTCCCCATAAGAATTAATGTAAATAGGTGGGATCAGGTTCCAGGGAAAAAAATTTTGCCAGACAAAAGGCATTATATACATTTTAAACAATTTTAAACAAGCAATTTAATACAGGTATTAAACAGGCTGGCAGCCCCCCATCAGCTCCCCTGCCCCCCCCCAGTGCCTCCCGCCTGCCGGTGGCCCCCAGGAATCAGGGTCTTCCGCCTACTCCCCCCGCCTCCTGCCCGTGGCAATCAGCTGTCTTGTGGTGCACAGCCTCCCCCCTTCCTCCCTCCAGTCAGTGGTTTCCCCAGAAATTGAAATAGGGGGGGTATTCGAATTTACGGGGGGGGGGGTGTCAGAGCCGATGAGATATATAAAAGAGATATGAATAAAGTAAAATGTTTTGTTAGGATAATGCAAATTTTACAGAAAGATAATACAAGTTAAACCAAAACATATAACAGGTCTAGATTTCTAGCAACATATAATTTAAAAAAAATGTATTTAATTTAAATTGACTTTTGAAAAGTAAGCCATCATGGGATAAGGGGAAAGTCCTCTCCTTGATCTGGTTAAAAGGTGGGAAACAAAGGGTAGGAATACATTATCAGTTTTTCGGAATGGAGAGAAATAAATAGTGGTATCCCTGAGGGGTTGGTACTGGGACCAGTACTGTTCAACATACTCATAAATGATCTAAAAAAATGGGTAAACAGTGAGGTGGCAAAATTTGCAGATGATATAAATCTATTCAAGATAGTTAAGGATGGAAGAATCCTATTCACTGTTACAGACTACGGACCGAATGTCTAGGAAGCAGTTTTGCAGAAAAGTACCTAGGAGTTCCAGTGGACAAGAAGCTGGATATGAGTCAACAGTGTGCCCTTGTTGTCAAGAAAGCTAACAGTATTTTGGCTGTATAATTAGGGGCATTGCCAGCAGATGGAGGGACGTGGTCATTCCCCTCCATTCGACATTGGTGAGGCCTTATCTGGAGTACTGTTTCCAGTTTTGGACCCCACACTACAACAAGGATGTGGAAAAATTGGAAAGAGTCCAGCAGAGGGCAACAAAAATGATTAGGGGACTGGAGCACATGACTTATGAGGAGAGGCTGAGGGAACTGGGATTGTTTAGTTTGCAGAAGAGAAGAATGAGGGGGGATTTGATAGCTGCTTTCAACCACCTGAAAGGGGGTCCCAAAGAGGATGGATCTAGACTGTTCTCAGTGGTACCAGATGACAAAACAAGGAGTATTGGTCTCAAGTTGCAGTGCAGGAGGTTTAGGTTGGATATTAGGAAAAACTTTTTCAATAGGAGGGTGGTGAATCACTGGAATGAGTTAACTAGGGCGGTGGTGGAATCTCCTTCCTTAGAGGTTTTTAAGGTCAGGCTTGACAAAGCCCTGGCTGGGATGGTTACGTTGGGGATTACTCCTGCTTTGAGCAGGGCGTTGGACTAGATACCTCCTGAGAACCCTTCCAACCCTGACATTCTATGATTCTAAGTCCCAGGCAGACTGCAAAAAGTTACAAAGGGAACTCACAAAACAGAGTAACAGGGCAACAAAATGGCAGATGAAATGCAATGTTGATAAATGCAAAGTAATGCACATTGGAAAACAATCTCAATTATACATACTGTGACAGACCCAGGCCAGTGGGGTACAGGAGTCTGGTAGAGGGCAAATATACTGGTCACTGGTGAGTAGTTCTCTGTTCCCTAAGTGACCAAAGCAGGGGCTGCACTAGAGTAATCAGGAACCTGCTTGAACCAATTAAGGCAGCCAGGCTGATTAGAACACCTGCAGCCAATCAAGGCAGGCTAATCATAATAACATAAGAACATAAGAAAGGCCGTACCGGGTCAGACCAAAGGTCCATCTAGCCCAGTATCTGTCTACCGACAGTGGCCAATGCCAGGTGCCCCTGAGGGAGTGAACCTAACAGGCAATGATCAAGTGATCTCTCTCCTGCCATCCATCTCCATCCTCTAACGAACAGAGGCTAGGGACACCATTCTTACCCATCCTGGCTAATAGCCATTTATGGACTTAGCCACCATGAATTTATCCAGTCCCCTTTTAAACACTGTTATAGTCCTAGCCTTCACAACCTCCTCAGGTAAGGAGTTCCACAAGTTGACTGTGCGCTGCATGAAGAAGAACTTCCTTTTATTTGTTTTAAACCTGCTGCCTATTAATTTCATTTGGTGACCCCTAGTTCTTGTATTATGGGAATAAGTAAATAACTTTTCCTTATCCACTTTCTCAACATCACTCATGATTTTATATACCTCTATCATGTCCCCCCTTAGTCTTCTCTTTTCCAAACTGAAGAGTCCTAGCCTCTTTAATCTTTCCTCATATGGGACCCTCTCTAAACCCCTAATCATTTTAGTTGCTCTTTTCTGAACCTTTTCTAGTGCTAGAATATCTTTTTTGAGGTGAGGAGACCACATCCGTACACAGTATTCGAGATGTGGGCGTACCATGGATTTATATAAGGGCAATAATATATTCTCAGTCTTATTCTCTATCCCCTTTTTAATGATTCCTAACATCCTGTTTGCTTTTTTGACCGCCTCTGCACACTGCGTGGACATCTTCAGAGAACTATCCACGATAACTCCAAGATCTTTTTCCTGACTCGTTGTAGTTAAATTAGCCCCCATCATGTTGTATGTATAGTTGGGGTTATTTTTTCCAATGTGCATTACTTTACATTTATCCACATTAAATTTCATTTGCCATTTTGTTGCCCAATCATTTAGTTTTGTGAGATCTTTTTCAAGTTCTTCACAGTCTGCTTTGGTCTTAACTATCTTGAGCAGTTTCGTGTCATCTGCAAACTTTGCCACCTGAATGTTTACCCCTTTTTCCAGATCATTTATGAATAAATTGAATAGGATTGGTCCTAGGACTGGCCCTTGGGTAACACCACTAGTTACCCCCTCTCCATTCTGAGAATTTACCATTAATTCCTATCCTTTGTTCCCTGTCTTTTAACCAGTTCTCAGTCTATGAAAGGACCTTCCCTTTTATCCTATGACAACTTAATTTACATAAGAGCCTTTGGTGAGGGACCTTGTCAAAGGCTTTCTGGAAATCTAAGTACACTGCATCCACTGGATCCCCCTTGTCCACATGTTTCTTGACCCCTTCAAAGAACTCTAATATATTAGTAAGATATGATTTCCCTTTACAGAAACCAGGTTGACTATTGCTCAACAGTTTGTTTTTCTATGTGTATGACAATTTTATTCTTAACTATTGTTTCGACTAATTTGCCCGGTACCGACGTTAGACTTACCGGTCTGTAATTGCCGGGATCACCTCTAGAGCACTTTTTAAATATTGGCGTTACATTAGCTAACTTCGTCATTGGGTACAGAAGCCGATTTAAAAGACAGGTTACAAACCTTAGTTAATAGTTCTGCAACTTCACATTCGAGTTCTTTCAGAACTCTTGGATGAATGCCATCTGGTCCCGGTGACTTGTTAATGTTGAGTTTATCAATTAATTCCAAAACCTCCTTTAGGGACACTTCAGTCTGTGACAGTTCCTCAGATTTGGGCCTCTATTATGGTGCTTTAAAAAGCGCTCATGCAGCTTGCAGGGTTTTCACTTTAGTCACTGTACCAGTTAACTTTTGTTTAACTAACCCCCTCATTTTTGCATAGTTCCCCCTTATGAAATTAAATGCCACAGTGCCATCTCAACTGCTGTTGAGATGTTCTTCCCACCACAGGGATGTTGAATTCTATTGTATTATGGTCACTATTTCCAAGCGGTCCTGCTATAGTTACCCCTTGGACCAGCTCCTGAGCATCACTCAGGATTAAATCTAGTGTTGCCTCTCCCCTTGTGGGTTCCCATACCAGCTGCTCCATGAAGCAATCATTAAAAGTATCAAGACATTTTATCTCTGCATTTCGTCCTGAAGTGAAATGTCCCCAGTCAATATGGGGATAATTGAAATCCCCCACTATTAATGAGTTCTTAATTTTGATAGCCTCTCTAATTTCCCTTAGCATTTCATCATCACTATCACTGTCCTGGTCAGGTGGTCGATAATAGATCCCTAATGTTATATTCTTATTAGAGCATGAAATTTCTATCCATAGAGATTCTATGGAACATGTGGATTCACTTAAGATTTTTACTTCATTTCATTCTACATTTTCTTTCACATATAGTGCCACACCCACCCCTGCATGACCTGTTCTGTCCTTCCAAAATATTTTGTACCCCGGAATGATTGTGTCCCATTGATTCCTCTCAGTCCACCAGGCTTCTGTGATGCCTGTTATATCAATGTCCTCCTTTATCACAAGGCACTCTAGTTCACCCATCTTATTATTTAGACTTCTAGCATTTGTGTACAAGCACTTTAAAAACTTGTCACTGTTTATTTGCCTGCCCTTTTCTGATGTGCCAGATTCTTTTTTATGTGACTGTTTATCATCTGATCTGGCCCTTCCATCCTCTTCCATCCTCTGCTCCTGACTATAACCTGGAGATTCTCTCTCATCAGACTCTCCCCTAAGAGAAGTCTGTGTCTGATCCACATGCTCCTCTGCAGCAGTCGGCTTTCCCCCATCTCCTAGTTTAAAAACTGCTCTACAATCTTTTTAATGTTTAGAGCCAGCAGTCTGATTCCACTTTGGTTTAGATGGAGCCCATCTCTACTGTATAGGCTCCCCCCATCCCAAAAGTTTCCCCAGTTCCTAATAAATGTAAACCCCTCCTCTACATCATCATCTCATCCACCCATTGAGACTCTGAAGCTCTGCCTGCCTACCTGGCCCTGCGCGTGGAACTGGTGGCATTTCTCAGAATGCCACCATAGAGGTCCTGGATTTCAGTCTCTTCCCTAGCAGCCTACATTTGGCCTCCAGGACATCTCTCCTACCCTTCCCTATGTCATGGGTACCTACATGTACCACGACAAACAGCTCCTCCCCAGCACTACACATAAGTCTGTCTCGATGCCTCGAGAGTTCCGCAACCTTTGCACCAGGCAGGCAAGTCACTATACAGTTCTCCCGGTCATCACAAACCCAGCTATCTACGTTTCTAATGATCGAATCTCCCATTACTAACACCTGCCTTTTCCTAGCAACTGGAGTTTCCTCCCCTGGAGTGGCAACCTCAGTGCGAGAGGCAACCCCAGCACCATCTGGAAGGAGGGTCCCAACCAGGGGCGGCTATAGGATTTGCGTCGCCCCAAGCACAGCGGCACACCGCGGGGGGCGCTCTGGCAGTTGCCGGTCCCACGGCTCCGGTGGACCTCCTGCAGATGTGCCTGCGGAGGGTCCACTGCTCCCGCGGCGCCGGTGGACCTCCCGCATGCACGCCTGCGGATGCTCCACCGAAGCCGCAGGACCAGCAGACCCTCCGCAGGCATGCCTGCGGGAGGTCCACCGGAGCCGCCTGCCGCCCTCCCGCGGCACGCTGCCCCAAGCGCGCACTTGGCGTGCTGGGGTCTGGAGCCGGCCCTGGTCCCAACTATGGGAAAGTTTCCCTCTGCTCCCATTGACTGCTCTGCTTCCCTGGGCCTTTCATCCTCCTCAACAGAGCAGGGGCTGTCTGACTGGAGGTGGGACAATTCTACAGTGTCCCTGAAAGCCTCATCAACATACCTCTCCGCCTCTCTTAGCTTCTCCAGTTCCGCCACCCTGGCTTCCAAACTCCGTACATGGTCTCTGAGGGCCAGGAGATCCTTGCACCGACTATACACATATGCTACCCGCCCACAGGGCAGGTAATCATACATGCTACACCCAGTGCAATAAACTGGATAGCCCACACTCTGCAGCTGGGCTTCTGCCCACATTTTCTCCTAGAGTTACTGAAAGGGTTGTTTAAAGCATGAAGTTTGGAATGTAGTTTGGTTTATAGGTTTTAAGAGGAATAAAGGGAAACAGATAGCACCAGCACGGGAGCCCCGCTCCCTTCCCACTCCCCTTCCCAGCTCCCTTGCGAAACTCCCTGTTAGCAGCCCCTGTTCACAAAGCTCCCTGGTTGCTTTTGTGTGGCCTTATAAAGCCCTGGCCTGTGTGAATGCCCCACCCACGATTAAGGCTCAGCCAATTACCAGAGGCTTCTAGCTTTCAGACCTTCCTTTGAAGCTCACAGCCTCCAACTGCCAGCCACAGCGCACGGTCCTTCAAACAACCAACCAATCAAACAGACTGACAAACACAAGCTCAGCAAACAGCAAGTAACCCCCAACCACAAGCAAACATGCACTACAGACAGTCACTTACCCCAAGGATGCTGTGTTTGCTCCTCCGTCACCTGGAGAACTTCCTTGAGAAACTCCTCGTTAGCAGTCCCTGTTCGCAAAAGAAAGAAAAAAAGAAGCTCAAATGCTGAGTTCGTGGAGTATGTACATAAGCTATACTAAAGACAAACCCACAGTAACCGTCTCCAGTTTGTGAGGGACCCCATAGAGCCAGTCTCTAGGAAACAGATAGCTGCATGGAGGTTTAGTCCATTAATGACTATTAGCCAGGATGGGTAAGGAATGGAGTCCCTAGCCTCTGTCAGAGGGTGGAGATGGATGGCAGGAGAGAAATCACTTGATCATTACGGTTGTAAATTCAATCCTTGAGGGGGCCATATGGGGATTGGTCCTGCTTTGAGCAGGGAATTGGACTAGATGAAATTTCAATATATAGAGCTTTCCGGTTGGTGAAGTGCTGGAAAAAACAGCTTTTACTGTATTTTGGATTACAAATAGTTGCACTGTAAAAATGGTAAAAGAAATAGTATTTTGCAATTCACCTCATACAAGTACTGCAGTGCAATCTCTTTATTGTGAAAGTGCAATTGACAAATGTAGAATTTTTTTGTTACATAATTGCACTAAAAAAAAACAACCAATGGAAAAATTAGAGCCTACACATCCTCTCAGTCTTGCTTCTTCTTCAGCCAATCGCTCAGACAAACAAGTTGGTTACATTTACGGGAGATAACGCTGCCTGCTTCTTATTTGCAGTGTCGCCCAAAAGTGAGAAGAGGCGTTTGCATGGCACTTTTGTAGGTGGCAATGCAAGGTATTTACGTGCCACATATGCTAAACATTCACATGCTCCTTCATGCTTTGGCCACCATTCCAGACGATGTATTAACATATTCACGATGCTTGTTAAAAAAGCAAGGTGTTAATGTAATTTGTGACTGACATTCTTAGGAGAGAATGGTGTATCTCCTGCTATGTATTTTACCTGCATTCTGCCATATCTTTCCTGTTACAGTAGCATCGGATGATGACTCGGCAAATGTTGCTCATTTTAAGAACACCTTCACTGCAGATTTGACAAAATGCAAAGAAGGTACCTGTGACGCTCTGTACCTCGGAGGAGCACCCCCATGTTCATCCTTATAAAAGGACTGTGTGGTTTCCAATGTAAAGTTTGTCATGTTGGGTGTTTTTGGAAGCCTCATGATGCACCTAGGATTGTTGTTATAGTGATGTTATAGTAATTGTTGTTGCAGAAATGTTATTGTCATGTTATAGGTTATAATTTCATGTATATAGTTACGAGGCTGAAAATGTATCCCATGGCTTAAAATAAGCCCAGGCAAAAACTCTGTAAGAGCAGAGGGGCAGTTCACACCTCATCAAGGCATGCATCAGACAAACCCAGCCCAGCCTCACAGGAACAAAGGACACTGGCCTAGGTAGCAACAAAAGGATGTGTTGCACTCTCCAGTGAGTCACCCCCCTTCCTTTGGTCAGTTTGGGACTGCGACGAGGTAATGCTCACCTGACTCTGAAGGTGGGTGGGGGCGGGGCAGAGCCAAGAATGAAGAAAGAACATGATAAAAGAGAGAGATGTTTGCCAGGCTCTTCCTCTCTCTTCCACCTACATCTACAGACACCACCACCAGCAAGCGACTGAAGCTCTGATCAAAAGGGAGAGCCTGGCTGAAGGGCAAACAGCCGGCCTGTGGTGAGAAGCATCTAAGTTTGTAAGGGCACTGAAAGTGTCCAGATCAGCTTAGAATGGGTTTTTCTTTTACTTCATTTGACCAAATCTGACTTGTTTTGCTTTGACTTATAATCACTAAAATCTATCTTTATAGTTAATAAATTGGTTTGTTTATTCTACCTGAAGCAGTGGCTTTGGTTTGAAGAGTGTCAGAGATTCCCCTAGGGATAAGAGGCCTGGTAAATATCAATTTCTTTGTTAAATTGACACACTCAAATAAGGTCCCAGTGTCCAGTGGACATAACTGGACAATGCAAGATGGAGGTTCCTAGGGTTGTGTCTGGGACCGGAGATATTGGCTAGTGTCATTCGGTTGCACAATCCAAGGAGCAGCTTACATGCCAGAGGCTATGCAGTTATTATTTGTAAATCATTCTACATTTGTAAGTTCAACTTTCCAGATAAAGAGCTGGCACAACAGTACTTGTATGAGGTGAATTGAAAATACTAATTCTTGTATTTCTTTTTTACAGTGCAAATATTTGTAATAAAAAATAAATATAAAGTGAGCATTGTACACTTTCTATTCTGAATTGTATTTGAAAGCAATGTATTTGAAAATGTAGAAAACATCCCAAAAATTGAAATAAATTTTATTCTATTACTGTGTAAAGGGGTGATTACTTGTGCAATTAATCATAAATAATTTTTATTTATTACAATTAATCACAATTTTTTTAATAACTTGACAGCCCTACTCCCCACCACTACCATGCAGCCCCCTGTGGCGTGGAACAGAGTAGATGAGAGACAGAGCACAGAAACTCATGGGCTCTGTAATGAAAAAATTAATAATAATTGGAGATATACCAATCTCCTAGAACTGAAAGGGACCTTGAAAGGTCATTGAGTCCAGCCCCTGTCTTCACTAGCAGGACCAATTTTTGCCCCAGATCCCTAAGTGGCCCCCTCAAGGACTGAATTCACAACCCTGGATTTAGCAGGCCAATGCTCAAACCACTGAGCTATCCCTCCCCCAAAGGGGAAGTGAGTGTAGAAGAGGAAGTGAGGAAGAACCTGTCTCTACTCACCGCAGTTAGGCATATTACAGGTTCAGGGGTAATTAGCTGAGATGTAGATCACCCGGAGTGACGGGGAAAAGAACCCCACACTTCATAAAGGGATCCCTCAGTGGCTGCAGGAACCATTCAACCCCAAATCCCACAAATGGGATCTCCAGTTACCCAGAACCCCATTGTCCTATAGTGGGGCAGAAGGATCAGAGCGATCAGCGATAGGGAGGGTCTCTCACGTACTGATCCCTGCAGCACAGATCCTAAGTACTGTGCTGAGGCACTGCGGCCAGCACTGACTGTGAGGGGAGATCACCCCCAAAAGAGCCCCCATCCTGCTCCCTGCAGCACAGGCCTGTACAACTGCATGGGGGAAATGGGGTCAGAACTGACACCATGAGAAGAGCGACACTTACTGTGACCCCGAACCAGCTCCCTGCACTACCGACCCTTAGCACCATATTCGGGTGCTCCCAAGGTCCCATTCTGCCACAGAGGAGTCTGCCCACAGATAATTAGATGCCAACTGGCAGAGGGCACAGGGATGCCTAGAGTTATATGGCGATCCCCTGGGTGAGATATATGAACAATAGCTCACCAAACGTGGCATGTGAGGTATCTACCAAGAGCCATCAGCCTGCTGGTCGACCTAATGGGAACAAGATGTTTGTATGGGACATAGCTGATGAGAGATGTAAAATGTAGAATATGATGCTCAAAGGTGTTGAAGTGAAGCTTGTCACCTGCGCCATGACAATCCCTTTGGCTGAGTCTCACAGACAACAGATTGAAAACATAGAGAATGTTCCTCTGGGCAAAACCTTAGTTACACAAAAGAAATCCCAATTTGATTATCCCTCTAATGCACAAGACAACTCACACAAAAAAAAAAACATAAACCTATTTATTTCTTCTCTAATACTCACTACGCCGGGTGATTCCTTGATATTTTTCACTCCGGCACACAAGTTTAATGGACTCTGAGACAAAGGAAAACTTCCCTCCTTCCTCTTGAAATACCTTGTCCCCCAGAGGTTTTCTTTTTACCTTCCTTTCCTTAATTAAAAGTCTTCTTTTTAAGAACCTGATTGATTTTTTCCTTGTTTTAAGATCCAAGGGGGTTTGGATTGGTGTTCAGCAGGAAATTGATGGAGAAGACTCTCAAGGTTACCCAGGGAAGGGTTACAGTACTTGGGAGGGAGAGATTTTGGAGGGGTGGCGGGAGAGACAGAGTTTCCCAAATGACTCCTAAACAGCTATTTTAAACTATTTGCGTGGTGGCAGCAACCAGATCTAAGATGGTAATTAAGCTTAGGGGTTCCCATGCAGGTCCCCACATCTGTATCCTAAAGTTCAGAGTGCGGGTGAAACCTATGACAGACCCCTACTGACACACCCCTACCTGCAGCACAGGCGCCCTTTGGGGCCAGCACTGACATCAAGGGGAGAGCGTGAGCATCCCCTACTGATCCCCCACACTGCTCCCTGCAGCACAGGCCCAAAGAGCAACACAGGCTAATTAGGGTCAGCAGAGACGGAGAGGAGACGGCTCTCTACTTGAACCCCCATATTGCTCCCTGAAGCATAGGCCTCAAGCGCCATGCTGGGGTCAGTACTGGCTGTGAGAGGACAATGCCCCGTAATGTGCTGCCCACCCTGCTCCCTGAAACAGGCAGGGGGGTAGATGAAGGTTACCTGAGCACACAACACCGGCATCTTCTCCGTGGTTACAGTTATTCGTTCCCCAAGGCTGAGCCCCGCAATCAGAGAGGGCATTTTCTGTCCCTGCGCAGTTGACGTCATCCAGCCAGATACGGTCTGATCCTTGCCCAAATCGAGCCCCTCCTGGGGCTAATAGCGCCGTCCCACAGTCCAACTGCCTGCACACGACTCCAGCATCCTGTAAGTCCCAGCTGTCATCACACACGGTTCCCCACACCTGGTTGTAAAGCACCTCGACTCTCCCAGCACAGGGACTTGGGCCGTTCACCAATCGGAGCTGAGCCACTTCTGAGATGCCTGAGTCTGCAAACACCCAAGGGAATAAACACTCAGGAACGGTGCTTGTTCCCTATAGTTTGCTCTGGCTGCCATTCAGTCCCAGTGTAGCAGACTGGTTGGTTCAGGTAGGCTGGGAATGGGACACTGCGGGGTTCCTCTCTGGAGGTCACCATTTCTGATCCAGCCCCAGGCATGGGGGAATGGCTGACTCATGGGATGGAGAATGGGACACAGGGTCTTTCTCTCCAGGTGATGCTGGCTCCGGTACAGTCTGTGCGACGGGGATGAACTCATGCAGTACTTTGGGGGAAGGAGACCTGGGGCTTCTCCCCCGGAGGGCACCATTTCCCGTTTCATCCCAGCTCAGCCCAGTGGCTGGTGTGGGGGGAACAGGCACTTGGGCTTTCACGTCTGGGGCCCTGGGTCCAAGCTGGTAGTGAGTGAAAGTCGCAGCCATTGCAGCTCTCTGATGCCCAAAATGTGAAATGAGCTGCTGGGGTTAATCCCCCTCCATGACAGGACAGGTGTGTGCAGGCCAGGCCAGCCCTCAGTCTGAGCGGCTCCCAGCCATGGGGTAAATGGGAAAAACTGGTCAGGAGACTGAACTGCCCTTTGCCCCTGCCTGGGCTCCCTCCCCGTCTGCGCCCCGATGACCCTGCCTGGCCAGAGCCAACAGCAGCAGCCTCACAGGGCTGTAGTTCTGCTGCCCAAAGACTCCCCAGGGGCTAACTCAGCTCCTCTATATTCCACAGTGTCCAGACAGACAGGGCCGCTTATATGCTGAACTGAGCACCCGCCTGTGGTGACGGCACCTCGGCAGCCCATCTCCTGGTACCCCACCCCCACCTCTCACAGGCCCAGGTAGCGTCACGGCCCCCAGTGTTAGTACACAGCACCTCCACTTGCCCTGTGCAGGGGTGGGGCCACTCACCAGCCATAGACAGAGCTGAGATGATACAAGTCTAACAATAATTAAAGGCAAAATATCTGTTGGGGCAGATCCTATCCCAGGGTAAATCTGGGGTCACCTCAGACTGACACACCTGAAACAGCCGCTGCCAGAGCCAAAATTTCAATCAGCCTTACTGGGCAAGGGTGAGCCCTTCGGATGCTGGATGGCTGGGGATTTCCACCGGTATCCAACAGCCAGAATGCAATGCACTCTGCCACACAGCCCGCCTTGTTAACAAATCACTGGTAGGGAAACTAGGACACGTAGTGAGGAAGTGATGGGCTGAGACCATGAGGGGAGTCTGGTGGAGGCAGGATTTGAACCCAGGTCTCCAGTCCTAAATTTGAATGACTAGGTTAAATAACCTTAATTTATCCCTACCTCACCCCAATTTTTGAGAGAGCTGCACCCTGCAGCATGCACCCCACACATACAGACTGACTCCACACCCTCTGCCTATGTTTGTATTTACCTGTCATAGGGAATCCTGTCATGGAAGCTGGAAGAAAGCAAAGAGATGAGGTAAGTGTTTGTCTTTATGGCTGGACACCTTGGGAATCTCCAAACATTGGCTGACGTAAGCCGTAGCCTGAGTGAGCTCTCACCTCCCATCTCTTGATGCACTGAGAGAAAAGACTCAGCTGCATATTGTATTTCAGTGACCTATCTACTGCCTTTCAAGGAGGTGGACTGACCCTCCTGCCTCTCCTGTCATCGTCGGTCACATCTACACAGAAGTGCTGTAGCTGCAGAGCTGCCACTGTGCCACTGTAATGTTTCCAGTACAGAAGAGCTCTAAGTAGCCGGGAAAACACAAGTCCTGGTGGGCGACGTCAGAACCAGTGTAACCCCTTTGGGGTTTAGAGAGCATGGCCCCTTTAAATCTTTTTCCCAGGCGGGAGGGGGAGAGTAAGAAAAAAGGAGGGAAACTCCAGGGGGCAAGGGTGGAGCTCCAGGGAGAGAGGGAGAGGCAGCACGGCTGGCCCTGGAGAAGGGAGCAGGAGAACCTGCCTGAGGCCTGAGGAGGACAGGCCCGATCGGGGACAGCCTAGGACAGGAGCCAGGAGCAGCCCTGTGCCAGGGAAGAATCGCCGGAGAAGGACAGGCCAGAGCTGGATCCAGTATCACGGCTGCCCAGAGCTGCGAGTACTGGGGCTTGTGACTCTGCATTGGGAACAAGGAGGGAGGCTGCTAGCTAGTTAAGTGGGGAGATGGTCGCTCTGTGGGGCTTTGCACAGAGCGGCAGAAGAGGGCACCGGAGGGGTTTGCTGGGGAGAGTTCACTGGCGCCGAAGACGACCAGGAGCACCCAAGACTCACCACCGGACTGGAACTTTGCTCAGGCCTCCTGAACTCTGTGTGCAGATACATTGCTCAGTGTCTGCCCTTCCAGACTGTGCTATCACTGGGCCCGTGGGGTTTTCGTTTGAATGCAGCCCTGTTTTACTGCTCCCCCTACATTTCCCCTTGTTGTTTGTTATATCCATTCTACTTTTCCTGTTGGGTGGGTGTGTTCACTCTGCGGGGTTTGGAACAGGTGCCCCTGGGGTGGAGGGGATTTCTCTTGCTGCATTCCTGCACGCGCTGTCTCTTGGCCAGAGCTGCCTGCAGAGCAGACTCCATCTTGGCCACGAGGGTGCTAAAGTTACACTTGGTGGCCCGAACGGGGAAATTGCAGTACACACACATATACCCACACCCCTGCGTTGTGCACCCTGGGCTCTTCTTCACAGAGCAAAGAAACTCCTGAGTGACTTTCATCTCAGTAAAAAAAAAAATGGAGAGAGGATTATTAGAAGACCTGTGCCGAGGGGCATGAATCCCAGTAACCAAAGCTGTGCTGGTGGCGGGGTCCAAGAAGAGATGGAACCAAATGAAATTGAGGAAAGCCTAGATGCAGCTGAAATACTGGGGAGGGTAAAGGTCCACATCCGTATTTACAACCGCAAAGTGCAGGGCATGGTAGCACTATGTACACACTCAAAGGAAGCAGATCTTGATAAAGTGCCCAAAGAGGTGAAAGTAGAAGGTATCCCCTGGACAATTCTCGGGGCAGAGCAGTCCCCTCCTAGTGTGCCTGTGTCACTTGAGGTAGATTCTTTAGTGCAGAAATTGCAAGCTCTGATGGTAGAGGAGAAGCGGACAAGAGAAGAATTAATTTTAGCATTAGGAGGGGCTCCAACACCTGCAGCACCCAGCCTGGTGGGATGGGCCAAAGAGCTGGGAAACGCTCTCAAAGATGCATTGAAGCCGGTATATGAAAGTGCTCCATATAAGCGGCTACGTTCATTCTCAGGGGTGTCACCTGTACCCTCAGGGGAGAATGATTATGACACCTGGAGGGATTTTACGGTGCTACTTGTCCAAGAGTGGGAATGCTCTGATGCTGAGAAGCGGAAATGTGTGCTTGAGAGTCTGAAGGGACCTGCCATGCGAATTATCCAAGCCCTGAAAGACTCACAACCAACTGCCACAGTGCAAGATTATTTAACTGCTCTTGAGAGTGTCTACGGTGCTACTGATAGCAGTGAAGACCTGTATTATCGTTTCCGCCATACCTATCAGGAGCCCCACGAACAATTGTCTGATTTCATCAGGAGACTAGAGGATTTGCTACAGCAGGTAGTGCGGAAGGCGGGCATCCCCACCAAGTGCATTGATTTCGCTAGGTTGGACCAAATCCTCCGGGGCACCCGACAAGATGGGTTGATGTTATGGCGACTGCAGCTGAGGGAGCGGGCCCAAAACCCACCCCCATTCCACAAGCTAATTCGAGAGATACGTGAGGAGGAGGAGCGATTGTTGCAAGTGGATGCAGTGGTGCAGCCGAAGATGGCAGGGAGTCACACCACCGCAGTGCTTGAAGAGATGGAAGATGCCCCATCAGTGGCAGCAGCACTGAGAGATTTGACCCGAGAAGTGGCCATGATGAAGGCTCAGGGACATACTGTGCCATCCTCAAGAGGGGAGAGTAGCAGGAGGAGTGATGGCCAGCGAGAAGGTTGCTGTTATAACTGTGGAAGAGATGGTCACTATGCCTTGGACTGTCAAAATAAGACAGATCATGCAAGGGTATCTCAGAGATTGCAGCAGACCATTAGGAGGTTTCAGGGAAACACCAACAGGGCTTGGGGAAGGAGCAACCCAAGACCCTGAAATTCCAAGGCTCCCCAGAAAAAACCACAAACACAGGCTACCCACGTGGGCTGATAGGCCCCCAAGCTATAGTACCTGTTCGTATAGAAGGACGATTGTGTGAGGCATTGCTGGACAGCGGATCACAGGTCACCATACTTTGTGAATCTTACTACAGAGAACACCTGCAGCATTTACCCGTGTGCCCCTGTCTGGCCTGACAGTCTGGGGAATTGGCTGTGACTCCTGCCCCTATCGGGGATATAGCCTGTTAAATGTTCAGTTTCCAAAAACGTTGCGGGGGTAAACCAGGAAATAGAAACTTTGGCACTGGTCTGCCCAGATCCAAAGGGAAGAGAGTATGCACCTTTAATCCTAGGGACAAATGCAAACCTGTTCCAGAGATTGGCGTGGAAATGCCGTGAGATGGCAGGGAACAACTATCTGCAGGAGCTGCCAATGGACACTTTATGTAAAGCCGCATACCAGCGAGCAAGGGGGCCCCCATCCCAAGAGAGGACCAAGGCTAGACCTTTTGGGAGGGATAGTTTCCAGTTTGGGGATTCCCCCATTCCTGCTGAGTGGAAGGACCGCCTGTCTGAGAAGTTAGTCAAGAGGAAGGCTGTTTTCTCTATGCACGAATGGGATGTTGGGTGTGCACATGATGTGGAGCACCATATCCAAATGCAGGATGGTCGGCCTTTTCGAGAGAGGTCAAGACGATTAGCCCCCGCTGATATTGAAGATGTGAGGCAGCACCTACAGGAACTGGTTCAAGCAGGTATCATTGAGGAATCCAGGAGCCCCTACGCATCGCCGATCGTCGTAGTACGAAAGAAAAGTGGAAAGGTGCGAATGTGCGTCGACTATCGCACTCTGAACCGGCGGACGATCCCTGACCAATACACAATGCCCCGGGTGGATTATGCTTTGGATAGCCTGAATGGTAGCTGCTGGTTCTCTGTCCTTGACCTCCGCAGTGGATACTATCAAGTGCCCATGGCACCCAGGGACCGGGAGAAAACAGCATTCATCTGCCCTTTAGGATTTTACCAATTTAATCGCATGCCTCAAGGAGTATCTGGAGCTCCAGCCACATTTCAGCGACTCATGGAGCGGGTGGTAAGGGACATGCACCTGTTGGAGTGTCTGGTATACCTGGATGACATTATAGTGTTCGGGCGCACTATAGAAGAATACGAGACTCGGCTGTGCAAAGTCCTGGATCGTTTGGAACAGGCTGGCCTCAAGTTATCCTTAGACAAGTGCATCTTCTGCCAGACATCCGTGCGGTATGTGGGACACAGTGTCTGCAGATGGTATAGCTACAGACCCAGAGAAGGTGAAGGCAGTAACTACCTGGCCGAGGCCCACAACTCTCAAGGAATTAAGGTTGTTTCTAGGATTCTGTGGCTATTACCACAAGTTTATCAAGAATTTTTCGCACATCGTACATGCACTCACAGAGCTCACCAAGGGATACCCCCTGCCCACAAATAAGAAGAAGGGGAACTCACCTCGCCATAAATACTTCAATGTGGGTGCACCTTTTGGAAAACGGTGGACTGCTGAGTGTGAAGAAGCTTTCCATAAAATCATTCAACAGCTCACGCAAGCACCTGTTTTGGTGTACGCTGATCCCACCCAGCCGTATGAACTTCATGTTGATGCAAGCTACACTGGTTTAGGCGCTGTCCTTTATCAAGAGCGTGAGGGCAAACTCCGACCGGTAGCATTTGCAAGTCGAGGTCTCACACCGCCTGAGAGAAACTACCCTGCACATCAAGTGGAGTTCCTGGCATTGAAATGGGCCATCACAGAGAGGTTCCATGACTACCTCTATGGGGCCAAGTTCACTGTAAAAACTGATAATAATCCTTTGACATACATCAAGACCACAGCAAAATTATCCGTAGCAGGGCACCGGTGGTTAGCGGCACTCTCTGCCTATGATTTCACTCTGCAGTATCGACCCGGTCGAACAAACATGGATGCAGATGCCTTGTCTCGGCAGCCTCACTCTAAGGATTTATTACCCAATGATCAGATGAATGTGAGGACCTCTGAACTGAGAGATTTATGCCAACGGGTATCCATTGTGGAGGAAAAATCCACAGCCAATGGAGAACGAGCAATTGACTGTCGGGGTGCACCACCAGAAGCCATAACCATAGCCTACTCAAGTTTTACTAGAGTACAGGACCCACAGCTGTCCAAACTGGAGGATCGAGAGGTGGAGCATGCCCAGCGAGCTGATCCACGGATGAAGGACATCCTTTATGCATTGGAAAGGGGAAAAGATCCCAGGGCTATTCGACCGAGTCACCCAGAGGAGGCCCTTTTACTGAAAGAATGGGATCGCTTATTGGTTCGGGATGGACGACTTTACCGAGGGCAGAAGCATCCTCAGAGGCCTCACCATAAGCAGTTGGTGCTACCACAAAAGTACCGGCAAGGTGTGTTAGAGGCCTGCCACGATTGAATGGGGCATCTGGGAATTGAACGATTGGAGGCCCTAGTTAAGGCAAGATTCTTTTGGCCCCGAATGGGGCCTGACATCGCCCACCATATTCTCACCTGCACCAGATGTATCCAGCGAAAGACTCTGCCTAAGCAAGCGGCTCACCTTGTCAACCTCATGAGTTCTGCACCCATGGAGCTTGTCTTTATGGACTTTCTGTCATTAGAACCTGACCGCCGGGGTACTGCAAATATCTTGGTGGTCACTGACCATTTTACTCGTTATGCCCAGGCTTATCCCACCAAAGATCAAAAAGCTTCCACGGTTGCCAAGATCCTGTGGGAAAAGTTCTTCGTCCACTATGGGTTGCCCGCCAGATTACACTCAGATCAGGGACGGGATTTTGAAAGTCGGTTAATAAAAGAACTTTGTAAGATCATGGTGATAAAAAAATCACGCACCACCCCTTATCATCCCCAAGGGGATCCACTACCAGAACGATTCAACCGCACACTACTGAACATGCTGGGAACTCTGGAGCCTCTGCAGAAAAAATACTGGAGCCAGCACGTGGAGCATTTGCTACATGCATATAACTGTACTCGACACGATGCAACTGGGTTCACACCATACATGTTAATGTTCAGTCGAGAGGCCCGGTTGCCGATCAGTCTCTGTTTTGGAGTGTCTTCAGATGGGGCACTCCCCAAACCATACTTGGGGTATGTGACTCGCTTAAGAGATCAACTGAAAGAGGCTTATCGAATAGCGACGCAAGCAGCTGGTCACCAGAATCAAAAGAATAAAACCCGATATGATCAGCGAGAGAGGCAACAGGAGATTCGGGTTGGTGACCGAGTTTTGGCCCGAAATCTCGGACTACAGGGGAAACACAAAATTGCAGATCGTTGGGAGTCACACCCGTACATTATAGAGAAGAAACATGGGGATCTACCAGTGTATCGCATACGTCCTGAGGGCAGTCGCGGCCCCACCAAAACTCTCCACCGGAATCATCTGTTACCTATAGGACAAGTATTGTTTCCCTGTGAGGATATTTCCACAGATTATGAGACTCCCGGCCCTGCAAGTCAGACGCGGTCCCAACGACGGAAATATACCTGTCCTCTGCAAACACCCAGCTCCTCAGAGAGTGAGGATGAAATAGAGTTTGGTGAACATCCAGTTGGGAATGCCCCAACCCTAATGGATCCTTTTGTTGTCACACAAAGAGATGGTGAAGGGGAAGAACCCACACTGAGCACTCCCGAGGCCTCACTGTCCCAAGCTGTGGAGACCCCCCAAGAACATGATGAGGAAGGCTCAGTGCAGGCAGAGAACCCTGTATGCCAAACAGCCACTTCAAACCTAGATGCACTCGAATTTGTGCCTCAAGGTCCCATCATCTTGCCTCCATGTCCAGTGGTGTCATCTCAGCCAACACCCGACAGCCAGCCTAGATGTTCCTCTAGGGAAGGGAAGCCCAGGTGTGTGCTGACATATGATCGTTTAGGGGAACCCAGTGACCTACAGATTTCTGGGGTGCCACGGGGGGTGAGCTGCCTCATGGGAAACCTGTTCCACCCCTCGGGGGCCTGTGGGATGGATGATGGGAATGCTTCTGATGAATGGGGGCCCTTGGTCTCCTGCTGGGGATCCATGGCTTAAAGTTGCCTACCTTGATGGGGACATCAAGGATTATTTCTTTTTGGGGGGGAGAGTGTAACCCCTTTGGGGTTTAGAGAGCATGGTCCCTTTAAATCTTTTTCCCAGGCGGGAGGGGGAGAGTAAGAAAAAAGGAGGGAAACTCCAGGGGGCAAGGGTGGAGCTCCAGGGAGAGAGGGAGAGGCAGCACGGCTGGCCCTGGAGAAGGGAGCAGGAGAACCTGCCTGAGGCCTGAAGAGGACAGGCCCGATCGGGGACAGCCCAGGACAGAAGCCAGGAGCAGCCCTGTGCCAGGGAAGAATCGCCCGAGAAGGACAGGCCAGAGCTGGATCCACTATCACGGCTGCCCAGAGCTGCCTGGGGCTGTGAGTACTGGGGCTTGTGACTCTGCATTGGGAACAAGGAGGGAGGCTGCTAGCTAGTTAAGTGGGAAGATGGTCGCTCTGTGGGGCTTTGCACAGAGCGGCAGAAGAGGGCACCGGAGGGGTTTGCTGGGGAGAGTTCACTGGTGCTGAAGACGACCAGGAGCACCCAAGACTCACCACTGGACTGGAACTTTGCTCAGACCTCCTGAACTCTGTGTGCAGACACATTGCTCAGTGTCTGCCCTTCCAGACTGTGCTATCACTGGGCCCGTGGGGTTTTGGTTTGAATGCAGCCCTGTTTTACTGCTCCCCCTATATTTCCCCTTGTTGTTTTTCTACTCTCAGTCCTCTGTAAATAAATATCTCCCTTGTTATATCCATTCTACTTTTCCTGTTAGTTGTGTGTGTTCACTCTGCGGGGTTTAGAACAGGTGCCCCTGGGGTGGAGGGGATTTCTCCTGCTGCATTCCTGCACGTGCTGTCTCTTGGCCAGAGCTGCCTGCAGAGCAGACTCCATCTTGGCCACGAGGGCACTAAAGTTACACCAGTGACACTGCACCAGCCCTTCCAAACTGAGCCACCTACTTTCACACTGCCTGCACCTCTGAAGGTCCCCTGCTCCCCTCAGGCCTGGCTCCCCCTCAACCTGGAGTTTGACAGCCCCACATGCTGTCTAATGCAGTGCTAAACTGCATTATACTGCTCAGCCACTAGGTGGCGATGTGTGTAAAATACAGTAATTCCTCACTTAACGTTGTCGTTATGGTCCTGAAAAATGCGACTTTAAGCAAAACAATGTTAAGCGAATCCAATTTCCCCATAAGAATTAATGTAAATAGGGGGGTATCAGGTTCCAGGGAAAAAAAATTTCCCCAGACAAAAGGCATTATATAAATTATAAACAATTTTAAACAAGCAATTTAATACAGGTATCAAACAGGCTGGCAGCCCCCCATCAGCTCCCCTACTCCCCCCAGCGCCTCCCATGCGCCGGCGACCCCCTGGGATCAGCACCTTTCCCCTACTCCCCCCGCCTCCTGCCAGTGGCAATCAGCTGTCTTGTGGTGCACAGCCTCCCCCCTTCCTCCCTCCCAGTGGGTTTCCCCAGAAATTGAAATTAGGGAGGGTGTTCAAATGTATGGGGGGGTGTCAGAGCTGATGAGATATAAAAAAGAGATATGAATAAAGTAAATGTTTTGTTAGGCTAATGCAAATTTAACATAAGGATAATAGAAGTTATACCAAAACATATAACAGGTCTAGATTTCTAACATTATATAATTTTTTTTAAATGTATTTAATTTAAATTGACTTTTGAAAAGTAAGCCATCATGGGATAAGGGGAAAGTCCTCTCATGGATCAATATCTGGTTAAAAGGTGGGAAACAAAGGGTAGGAATAAATTATCAGTTTTTCAGAATAGAGAGAGATAAATAGTGGTATCCCTGAGGGGTTGGTACTGGGACCAGTACTGTTCAACATATTCATAAATGGTCTAGAAAAATAAGTAAACAGTGAGGTGGCACAGCTCAAACAGCCACTACCAAATCCAAAATTTCAATCAGCCTTACTGGGCAAGGGTGAGCCCTTCAAATGCTGGATGGCTGGGGATTTCCACCGGTATCCAACAGCCAGAATGCCCTACACTCTCCCACACAGCCCGCCTTGTTAACAATTCACTGGTGGGGAAACTAGGACATGTAGTGAGGAAGTGATGGGCTGAGACCATGGGGTGAGTCTGGTGGAGGCAGGAGTTGAACCCAGGTCTCCAGTCCTACACTTGAATGACTAGATTAAATAACTTTAACTCATCCCTTCCTCACCCCACACATACAGACAGACTCCACACCCTCTGCCTATGTTTATATTTACCTGTCATGGGGAATCCTGTCATGGAAGCTGGAAGAAAGCAAAGGAATGAGGTAAGTGTCTGTCTCCATGGCTGGTCACCATGGGGATCTCCAAACATTGGCTGATGTAAGCCGTGGCCTGAGTGAGCTCTCCCCTCACATCTCTTGTGCACTGAGAGAAAAGACTCAGCTGCATGTTGTATTTCAGTGACCTATCTACTGCCTCTCAGAAAGGTGGATTGACCCTCCTGCCCCTCCTCTCGGCATCAGTCGCATCTACACAGAAGTGCTGTAGCTACAGAGCTGCCACCGTGCCACTGTAATGTTTCCAGTGCAGAAGAGCCCTAAGTAGCCGGCAAAAGACAAGACCTGGTGAGCGACGTCAGAACCAGTGACACTGCACCAGCCCTTCCAAACCAAGCCACCTTCTTTCACACTGCCTGCACCTCTGAAGGACCCCCACACCCTGCTCCCCTCACGCCTGGCTCCCCCCCAACCTGGAGTTTGACATCCCCACATGCTGTCTAATGGAGTGCTAAGCTGTAGTATACTGCTCAGCCACTAGGTGGCGATGCGTGTTGAATACTGTAATTCCTCACTTAACGTTGTAGTTATGGTCCTGAAAAATGCGACTTTAAGCAAATTGATGTTAAAAAAATCCAATTTCCCGATAAGAATTAATGTAAATAGGGGGGGATCAGGTTCCAGGAAAAAAATTTTTGCCAGACAAAAGGCATTATATACATTTTAAACAATTTTAAACAAGCAATTTAATACAGGTATTAAACAGCCTGGCAGCCCCCCATCAGCTCTCCTGCCCCCCCCCAGTGCCTCCCACCTGCCGGTGGCCCCCAGGAATAAGTGTCTTCCCCCTACTCCCCCCGCTTCCTGCCCGTGGCAATCAGCTGTCTTGTGGCGCACAGCCTCCCCCCTTCCTCCCTCCCTCTCAGTGGTTTCCCCAGAACCTGAAATTTGGGTGGTGTTTGAATTTACAGGGGGGGTGTCACAGCCGATGAGATATATAAAAGAGATATGAATAAAGTAAAATGTTTTGTTAGGATAATGCAAATTTAACAGAAGGATAATACAAGTTGTACCAAAACATATAACAGGTCTAGATTTCTAACAAAACATAATTTAAAAAAATGTATTTAATTTAAATTGACTTTTGAAAAATAAGCCATCATGGGATAAGGGGAAAGTCCTCTCATGGATCTGGTTAAAAGGTGGGAAACAAAGTGTAGGAATACATTATCAGTTTTTCGGAATGGAGAGAAATAAATAGTGGTATCCCTGAGGGGTTGGTACTGGGACCATTACTGTTCAACATACTCATAAATGATCTAGAAAAATGCGTAAACAGTGAGGTGGCAAAATCTGCAGATGATATAAAACTATTCAAGATAGTTAAGGATGGAAAAATCCCATTCACTGTTACAGACTAGGGACCGAATGTATAGGAAGCAGTTCTGCAGAAAAGGACCTAGGAGTTCCAGTGGACAAGAAGCTGGATAGGAGTCAACAGTGTGACTGTCCAGAAAGCTAACAGCATTTTGGGCTGTATAATTAGGGGCATTGCCAGCTGATCGAGGGACGTGGTCATTCCCCTCCATTCGACATTGGTGAGGCCACATCTGGAGTACTGTTTCCAGTTTTGGGCCCCATACTACAAGAAGGATGTGGAAAAATTGGAAAGAGTCCAGCAGAGGGCAACAAAAATAATTAGGGGACTGGAGCACATGACTTATGAGGAGAGGCTGAGGGAACTGGGATTGTTTATTCTGCAGAAGAGAAGAATGAGGGGGCATTTGATAGCTGCTTTCAACTACCTGAAAGGGGGTTCCAAAGAGGATGGATCTAGAGTGTTCTCAGTGGTACCAGATGACAAAACAAGGAGTATTGGTCTCAAGTTGCAGTGCAGGAGGTTTAGGTTGGATATTAGGAAAAACTTTTTCACTAGGAGGGTGGTGAAGCACTGGAATGAGTTACCTAGGACGGTGGTGGAATCTCCTTCCTTAGAGGCTTTTAAGGTCAGGCTTGACAAAGCCCTGGCTGGGATGATTTCGTTGGGGATTGCTCCTGCTTTGAGCAGGGTGTTGGACTAGATGACCTCCTGAGAACCCTTCCAACCCTGACATTCTATGATTCTAAGTCCCAGGCAGACTGCAAAAAGTTTCAAAGGGAACTCACAAAGCTGAGTAATTGGGCGACAAAATGGCAGATGAAATTCAATGTTGATAAATGCAAAGTAATGCACATTGGAAAACAATCTCAACTATACATACTGTGACAGACCCAGGCCAGTGGGCTACAGGAGCCTGGTAGAGGGCAAATATACTGGTCACTGGATGAATAGTTTTCTGTTCCCTGAGTGACCAGAGCAGGGGCTGCACTAGAGTAATCAGGAACCTGCTAGAACCAATTAAGGCAGCCAGGCTGATTAGAACACCTGCAGCCAGTCAAGGCAGGCTAATCAGGGTGCCAGGGTTTAAAAAAGAGCTCACTCCAATCAGGGAGCGGGGAGCCAGAGAAGAGGAACTGCGTGTGAGGAGCTGGGAGCAAGAGGCGCAAGGAGCTGAGAGTGAGAGGGTGTGCTGCTGGAGGACTAAGGAGTACAAGTGTTATCAGACACCAGGAGGAAGGTCCTGTGGTGAGGCTAAAGAAGGTGTTTGGAGGAGGCCATGTGGAAGTAGCCCAGGGAGTTGTAGCTGTCATGCAGCTGGTACAGGAGGCACTATAGACAGCTGCAATCCACAGGGCCCTGGGCTGGGACCCGGAGTAGAGGGCGGGCCCGGGTTCCCCCAAAACCTCCCAACTCCTGATCAGACACAGGAGGAGTTGACCCAGACTGTGGGGAAGATCACTGAGGTGAGCCAATCTGCCAAATGAGCGCAGGACCCACCAAGATAGAGGAGGAACTTTGTCACAATACAAAACGATGGAATCTGAATTAGCTATTACACACTCAAGAAAGATCTTGGAATCATTGTGGATAGTTTTCTGAAAACATCCACTCAACGTGGAGTGGCAGTCAAAAAAGCAAAGGGAATGTTGGGAATCATTAAGAAAGGGATAGATAATAAGACAGAAAATATCATATTGCCTATATATAAATCCATGGTACGTGCACACCTTGAGTACAGTGTGCAGATCTGGTCACCCCATGGGCAACTAAAATTATTAGGGGTATGAAACAGGAGGAGAGATTAAAATGACTGAGAATTTTCAGCTTAGAACAGAGATGACTAAGGGGGTATATGATAGACGTCTATAAAATCTTGACTGGTGTAAAGAAAGTGAATAAGGAAATGTTATTTAATCCTTAACATAACACAAGAACTAGCAGTCACCCAATGAAATTAATAGGAGGCAGGTTTTAAAAAAACAAGAGGAAGTACTTCTTCACACAACGTACAGTCAACCCGTGGAACTTTTTGCCAGGGGATGCTGTGAAGACCAAAACTACAACAGGGTTTTAAAAAGAACTAGATAAATTCCTGGAGAATAGGTCCATCAGTGGCTATTAGCCAGGATGGGGAGGGATAGAACACCATGATCTGAGTGTCCCTATCCAAACCCCTAATCATTTAATTGCCCTTTTCTGAACATTTTCTAGTGCCAGTATATCTTTTTTGAGGTGAGGAGACCACATCTGTACACAGTATTCGAGATGTGGGCGTACCATGGATTTATATAAAGGCAATAATATATTCTCAGTCTTATTCTCTATCCCATTTTTAATGATTCCTAACATCCTGTTTGCTTTTTTGACCGCCTCTGCACACTGCGTGGACATCTTCAGAGAACTACCCACGATGACGACAAAACAGTTTTCCTGACTCGCTGTAGCTAAATTAGCCCCCATCATATTGTATGTATAGTTGGGGTTATTTTTTCCAATGTGCATTAATTTACATTTATCCACATTCAATTTCATTTGCCATTTTGTTGCTCAATCATTTAGTTTTTTGAGATCTTTTTCAAGTTTTTCACATTCTGCTTTGCTCTTAACTATCTTGAGCAGTTTCGTGTCATCTGCAAACTTTGCCACCTCAATGTTTACCCCTTTCTCCAGATCATTTATGAATAAATTGAATAGGATTGGTCCTAGGACTGACCCTTGGGGAACACCACTAGTTACCCCTCTCCATTCTGAGAATTTACCATTAATTCCTATCCTTTGTTCCCTGTCTTTTAACCAGTTCTCAGTCCATGAAAGGACCTTCCCTTTTATCCTATGATAACTTAATTTACATAACAGCCTTTGGTGAGGTACCTTGTCAAAGGCTTTCTGGAAATCTAAGTACACTGCATCCACTGGATCCCCCTTGTCGACATGTTTGTTGACCCCTTCAAAGAACTCTAATAGATTAGTAAGACACGATTTCCCTTTACAGAAACCATGTTGACTATTGCTCAACAGTTTATGTTTTTCTATGTGTCTGACAATTTTATTCTTAACTATTGTTTCGACTAATTTGACCGGTACCGACGTTAGACTAACCGGTCTGTAATTGCCAGGATCATCTCTAGAGCCCTTTTTAAATATTTGTGTTACATTAGCTAACTTCCAGTCATTGGGTACAGAAGCCGATTTAAAGGACAGGTTACAAACCTTAGTTAATAGTTCTGCAACTTCACATTTGAGTTCTTTCAGAACTCTTGGGTGAATGCCATCTGGTCTCGGTGACTTGTTAATGTTGAGTTTATCAATTAATTCCAAACCTCCTCTAGTGACACTTCAATCTGTGACAGTTCCTCAGATTTGTCACCTAGAAAAGCCGGCTCAGGTTTGGGAAACTCCCTAACATCCTCAGCCGTGAAGACTGAAGCAAAGAATCCATTTAGTTTTTCCGCAATGACTTTATCGTCTTGAAGCGCTCCTTTTGTATCTCGATCATCAAGGGGCCCCACTGGTTGTTTAGCAGGCTTCCTGCTTCTGATTTACTTAAAAACCATTCTGTTATTACCTTTGAAGTTTTTGGCTAGCCGTTCTTCAAACTCCTCTTTGGCTTTTCTTATTACACTTTTGCACTTACTTTGGCAGTGTTTATGCTCCTTTCTATTTGCCTCGCTAGGCAAATTAAAGGAAGTCTTTTTATCTCTCACTGCTTCTTTTACAGGGTTGTTAAGCCACAGTGGCTCCTTTTTAGTTCTTTTACTGTGTTTCTTAATTTGCGGTATACATTTTTGTTGGGCCTCTGTTACGGTGTCTTTAAAAAGCGCCCGTGCAGCTTGCAGGGATTTCACTTTAGTCACTGTACCTTTTAACTTTTGTTTAACTAACTCCCTCATTTTTGCATAGTTCCCGCTTATGAAATTAAATGCCACAGTGCCATCTCAACTGCTGTTGAGATGTTCTTCCCACCACAGGGATGTTGAATGCTATTGTATTATGGTCACTATTTCCAAGCGGTCCTGCTATAGTTACCTCTTGGACCAGCTCCTGAGCTCCACTCAGTATTAAATCTAGTGTTGCCTCTCCCCTTGTGGGTTCCCATACCAGCTGCTCCATGAAGCAGTCATTAAAAGTATTGAGAAATTTTATCTCTGCATTTCGTCCTGAAGTGAAATGTCCCCAGTCAATATGGGGATAATTGAAATCCCCCACTATTAATAAGTTCTTAATTTTCATAGCATCTCTAATTTCCCTTAGCATTTCATCATCACTATCACTGTCATGGTACCCCATGCCAGAAGCTATGCAGTTATTATTTGTAAATCATTCTACATTTGTAAGTTCAACTTACCCCAAGGATGCTGTGTTTGCTCCTCCTTCACCTGGAGAACTCCTTTGCGAAACTTCTCCTTAGCAGCCCCTGTTTGCAAAAAAAAAAAAAAACAAGCTCAAATGCTGAGTTCGTGGAGTATGTACATAAGCTATACTAAAGACAAACCCACAGTAACCATCTCCAGTGGTTGTGAGGGACCCCATGGAGCCACTCTCTAGGAAACAGATAGATGCATGGAGCTTATGTCCATTAATGTCTATTAGCCAGGATGGGTAAGGAATGGAGTCCCTAGTCTCTGTCAGAGGGTGGAGATGGATGGCAGGAGAGAGATCACTTGATCATTATGGTTGTAAATTCAATCCTTGAGGGGGCCATTTGGGGATTGGCTCTGCTTTGAGCAGGGGGTTGGACTAGATGATCTCTTGAGGTCCCTTCCAACCCTCATATTCTCTGAGTCTATTACCTGTTAGATTCACTCCCTCTGGGACACTTGGCATTGGCCATTGTCAATAGACAGGATACTGGGCTGGATGGACCTTTGGTTTGACCCAGTATGTTCTGAGCTAAATGAACCCAAAGTTATGGAGACAGATATGAGTCAAGGAAGCCAGCAGAGTGTCAGAAACCTGAAAAAAATCTCTGACTGGATGAGCTCAGACGTTTGGACACAAGCTGAAGTGGTTCAAAAGTTTTGGATTTTTTTTAAGCAGAATTTTTTTATTGTTTCTTTAAACAATCAAACAAAGCAAGCAGCAAACATTTCTGAAACCCCAAACCATGTTCAGGTTTTGGCAGACTTATTTGAGCTTTTCAATTAAAAAAACCACAACAAATTTTGAAGGAAAGCAGACATTGTCCATGATTTTTTTCTGCTTTTTAAAAACCCCTAGTTTTCGAACCAAAAAAACTTTTGATGGAAAATATTTGTCCAACCCTTTTAATAAGCTTTAGTGCCTTTTAGCACTAGCTGATGCTGAGAACCAGTGATACCTTGTCAAGAAGTTTTCTCAAAACTGGGTTTGTGCCAAGATGTGGAAGGTTTATTTTTCCCAGGGCCGCCCGTGAGGGTGTGGGGGGGAGCATGTGGAGCAATTTGCCCCGGGCCCTGCAGGGGCCCCCATGAGAATATAGTATTGCCATTTTTTTCATGGAATGGGCCCCCGAAATTCCTTTGCCCCAGGCCCCCTGAATCCTCTGGGCAGCTCTGCCTGCGCCAACTGAACTATAAACCGGTATTTCATTGAAGATCAGAAATGCCAATATATAGAGCTTTCCGGTTGGTGAAGTGCTGGAAAAAACAGCTTTTACTGTATTTTGGATTACAAATACTTGCACTGTAAAAATGGTAAAAGAAATACTATTTTGCAATTCACCTCATACAAGTACTGCAGTGCAATCTCTTTATTGTGAAAGTGCAATTTACAAATGTAGAATTTTTTTGTTACATAATTGAACTCAAAAAAAACCAACCAATGGAAAACTTAGAGCCTACACATCCTCTCAGTCTTACTTCTTGTTCAGCCAATCGCTCAGACAAACCAGTTTGTTTACATTTACAGGAGATAATGCTGCCTGCTTCTTATTTGCAGTGTCACCCGAAAATGAGAAGAGGTGTTTGCATGGCACTTTTGTAGGTGGCATTGCAAGGTATTTACGTGCCAGATATGCTAAACATTCCCATGCTCCTTCATGCTTTGGCCACCATTCCAGATGACATACTAACATATTCACGATGCTCGTCAAAAAAGCAAGGTGTTAACGTAATTTGTGACTGAAATTCTTAGGGGAGAATTGTTTATCTCCTGCTATGTATTTTACCTGCATTCTGCCATATCTTTCGTGTTACAGTAGTCTCGGATGATGACTCAGCAAATGTTGCTCATTTTAAGAACACCTTCACTGCACATTTGACAAAATGCAAAGAAGGTACCTGTGACGCTCTGTACCTCGGGGGAGCACCCCCATGTTCATCCTTATAAAAGGACTGTGTGGTTTCCAATGTAAAGTTTGTCATGCTGGGTGTCTTCGGAAGGCTCATGATGCACCGAGGATTGTTCTTATAGTGATGTTATAGTAATTGTTGTTGCAGTAATGTTATAGGTTATAATTTCATGTATATCGTTATGAGGCTGAAAATGTAGCCTCATGGCTTAAAATAAGCCCAGGCAAAAACTCTCAAAGAGCAGAGGGGCAGTTCACGTCTCATCAAGGCATGCATGGGACAAACCCAGCCCAGCCTCACAGGAACAAAGGATGCTGGCCTAGGCAGCAACAAAAGGATCTGTTGGACTCTGGAGTGAGTCACCCCCCTTCCTTTGGTCAGTTTGGGACTGCGACGAGGTAATGCTCACCTGACTCTGAAGGCGGGAGAGGGGAGCAAAGCCAAGAGGGAAGAAAGAACATGATAAAAGAGAGAGATGTTTGCCATCCTCTTCTTCTCTCTTCCACTTACATCTATAGACACCATGACCGGCAAGCGACTGAAGCGCTGATCAAAGGGGAGAGCCTGGCTGAAGAGCAACCAGCCAGCCTTTGGTGAGAAGCATCTAAGTTTGTAAGGGCACTGAAAGTGTCCAGATCAGCTTAGAATGTGTTTTTCTTTTATTTCATTTGACCAAATCTGACTTGTTTTGCTTTGACTTATAATCACTTAAAATCTATCTTTATAGTTAGTAAATTGGTTTGTTTATTCTACCTGAGGCAGTGTGTTTGGTTTGAAGTGTGTCAGAGATTCCCCTTGGGATAACAAGCCTGGTACATACCAATTTCTTTGTTAAATTGACACACTCATATAAGGTCTCAGTGTCCAGTGGGCATAACTTGACACTGCAAAATGGAGGTTCCTAGGATAGTGTCTGGGACCGAAGATATTGGCTAGTGTCATTCGGTTGCACAATCCAAGGAGCAGCTTCCAGAAGCTGTGCAGTTATTATTTGTAAATCATTCTACATTTGTAAGTTCAACTTTCCAGATAAAGAGCTGGCACAGCAGTACTTGCATGAGGTGAATTGAAAATACTATTTCTTGTGTTCCTTTTTTACAGTGCAAATATTTGTAATAAAAAATAAATATAAAGTGAGCACTGTACACTTTGTATTCTGAATTGTATTTGAAATCAATGTATTTGAAAATGTAGAAAACATCCCAAAAAATGAAATAAATTGTATTCTATTATTGTGTAAAGTGGTGATAACGTGTGCAATTAATCATGAACAATTTTATCTCACAATTAATCACAGTTTTTTTTAATAACTTGACAGCCCTAATCCCCACCACTACCATGCAGCCACCTGTGGGGTGGAGCAGAGTAGATGAGAGACAGAGCACAGAAACTCATGGGCTCTGTAATAAAAAAATTAATAATAATTGGAGATATACCAATCTCCTAGAACTGAAAGGGACCTTGAAATGTCATTGAGTCCAGCCCCCTGCCTTCACTAGCAGAACCAATTTCTGCCCCAGACTCCTAAGTGGACCCCTCAAGGATTGAATTCATAATCCTGGGTTTAGCAGACCAATGCTCAAACCACTGAGCTATCCCTCCCCCCAAAGGGGAAGAGAGTGTAGAAGAGGAAGTGAGGGAGAACCTGTCTCTAGTCACAGCAGTTGGGCATATTACAGGTTCAGGGGTAATTAGCTGAGATGAAGATCACCCGGAGTGATGGGGAAAAGAACCCCACACTTCATAAAGGGATCCCTCAGTGGCTGCAGGATCCATTCAACACCAAATCCCACAAATGGGATCTCCGGTTACCCAGCATCCCATTGTGCTGTAGTGGGGCAGTTGGATCAGAGCGATCAGCGATAGGGAGGGTCTCTCACGTACTGCTCCCTGCAGCACAGATCCTAAGTACTGTGCTGAGGCACTGTGGCCAGCACTGACTGTGAGGGGAAATCACCCCCAAAAGAGCCCCCATCCTGCTCCCGTGCAGCACAGGCCTGTAGAACTGCATGGGGGAAATGGAGTCAGAACTGACACCATGAGAAGAGCGACACTTACTGTGACCCCGAACCAGCTCCCTGCAGTACAGACCCTTAGCACCATACTGGGGTGCTCCCAAGGTCTCATTCTGCCACAGAGGAGTCTGCCCACAGATAACTAGATGCCAACTGGCAGAGGGCACAGGGATGCCTAGAGTTATATGGCAATCCCCTGGGTGAGACATATGCACAATAGCTCACCAAACGTGGCATGTGAGGTCTCTACCAAGAGCCAGAAGTCCGCTGGTCGACCTAATGGGAATAAGATGTTTGTATCGGACATAGGTGATGAGAGATGTAAAATGTAGAATATGATGCTCAGAGGTGTTGAAGTGAAGCTTGTCACCTGCGCCATGGCAATCCCTTCGGCTGAGTCAATCAGCACATAGAACAAAGCACAAGAGTGGAGACAGGCTGTATTCACTGTCTGGGCCCAGTCGGGACATGAGAATTTACAAAGACAAAGGACCCTCAGCACAAGTCTCTGAAGAGAGACCTCCTCTGGGAAGAGACAATGGTCTGTACCTACAAAGAAACTGGAGAGGGGACAAGAGCTCCCTTTCACCCAGGACGCGGCTGACAGCGTTTGTCTCAGCAACAGGAGATCATAGCCAAGCCTGGAGTAAAACCCTGGAAGGACTGTGGGGTGAGCGTTGCTCTACCAGACAGAAAAGTATCTCGTTCAATGAGTCTAGGCTCTAGTCAGCGTGGTATGATTTTATTGGATGGAACCATTTCTTTCCAACATGTCTCCTTGCTGCCCCTCGAAACGCTACACTCTGGGTACGTCTACACTACGGGACTATTCCGAATTTGCATAAACCGGTTTTGTAAAACAGATTTTATAAAATCGAGTGCGCGCGGCCACACTAAACACATTAAATCGGTGGTGTGCGTCCATGGTCCGAGGCTAGCGTCGATTTCTGGAGCGTTGCACTGTGGGTAGCTATCCCGTAGCTATCCCATAGTTCCCGCAGCCTCCCCCGCCCCTTGGCATTTCCGGGTTGAGATCCCAGTGCCTGATGGGGCAAAAATCATTGTCGCGGGTGGTTCTGGGTACAGCCTCACCCCTCCCTCCCTCCCTGACAGCGGCAGACAACCGTTTCGCGCCTTTTTTGCTTTGCTTGGTGAACCGTGCAGACGCCATAGCACAGCAAGCATGGACCCTGCTCAGCTCCATACCGCAATCGTGGATGTTTTAAACACCTCGCGCACTCTCGTGCAGTATATGCTGAACCAGGACCTTCGAACCGAGGCGAGTAAGAGGCGGATACGGCAGCGCGGCGATGACAGTGATGAGGACGTGGACACAGAATTCTCTCAAACCGCGGGCCCCTGCGCTTTGGAGATCCTGATGGTAATGGGGCAGATTCTATCCATTGAACACCGATTTTGGGCCCGGGAAACAAGCACTGACTGGTGGGACCGCATTGTGTTGCAGGTGTGGGACGATTCCCAGTGGCTGCGAAACTTTCGCATGCGTAAGGGCACTTTCATGGAACTTTGTGACTTGCTTGCCCCTGCCCTGAAACGCCATAATACCAAGATGAGAGCAGCCCTCACAGTAGAGAAGCGAGTGGCGATAGCCCTGTGGAAGCTTGCAACGCCAGACAGCTACCGGTCAGTCGGGAATCAATTTGGAGTTGGAAAATCTACTGTGGGGCTGCTGTGATGCAAGTAGCCAAAGCAATCACTAAGCTGCTGCTACAAAGGTTGTGACTCTGGGAAACGTGCAGGCCATAGTGGATGGCTTTGCTGCAATGGGATTCCCTAACTGTGGGGCGATAGATGGAACCCATATCCCTATCTTGGCACCGCAGCACCAGGGCACCCAGTACGTAAACCGGAAGGGGTACTTTTCAATGGTGCTGCAAGCACTGGTGGATCACAAGGACGTTTCACAAACATCCACGTGGGATGGCCAGGAGGGTTCATGACGCTCGCGTATTCAGAAGCACTACTCTGTTTAAACGGCTGCAGCAAGGGACTTACTTCCCAGACCAGAAAATAACAGTTGGGGATGTTGAAATGCCTGTCGTTATCCTGGGGGACCCAGCCTACCCCTTGATGCCATGGCTCATGAAGCCATACACAGGCAGCCTGGACAGTGGTCAGGATCTGTTCAATTACAGGCTGAGCAAGTGCAGAATGGTGGTGGAATGTGCATTTGGCCGTTTAAAGGCTCGCTGGCGCACATTACTGACTCGCTCAGACCTCAGCCAAACCAATGTCCCCTATGTTATTGCTGCTTGCTGTATTCTCCACAATCTCTGTGAGAGTAAGGGGGAGACCTTTAGGGCGGGGTGGGAGGCTGAGGCAAATCACCTGGCCGCTGATTACGCAGCCAGACACCAGGGAGATTAGAAGAGCACACCAGGAAGCGGTGCGCATCAGAGAAGCTTTGAAAACGAGCTTCATCAATGGCCAGGGTACAGTGTGACTGCTGTGTTTGTTGATGAACACCCAACCCCCTTGATTGACTCAGTCCCTGTAAGCAACTCCCCCTCCCCCTTCGAGTACAGCTTACTTATGCAAATAAAGTCACTCTCATTTAAAAAGCATGAATTCTTTATTGATTCATTATAAAAAGAGGGAGAGAAGTAAGGGTGTGCTTTGGGAGGAGGAAAGGAGGGATGGAGAAGGCCATTAAAAAAAAATTCAGAGTAATGGCATCCTTCTGGTTGGGCTGTCCACAGGGGTGGAGTGGGCGGGTGCACGGAGCCTCCCCCCACGCGTTCTTACAAGTCTGGGTGAGGAGGCTAAGGAACATGGTGAGGGGGGAGGGTGGTTATACAGGGGCTGCAGTGGCACTCTGTGATCCTGCTGCCGTTCCTGAAGCTCCACAAGACGCTGGAGCATGTCAGTTTGATCACGCAGCAGCCCCAGAGTTGCATCCCGCCACCGCTGATCTTCCTGCCGCCACCGCTGATTTTCCTGCCGGTCTTCCTGTCACCACCTCTCATCTCGGTTGTCCCTCCTGTCCTCACGTTCATCCCTCCTGTCCTCACGTTCACTGGCCTCTTTCCTGTAATTTGAAACCACGTCCTTCCACTCATTCAGATGAGCTCTTTCATTGCGTGTAACTTCCATAATATCCGAGAACATCTCATCTCGCGTCTTCTTTTTCCTCCGTCTTATCTGTGCTAGCCTTTGGGATGGAGGAGGGACGCTTGAAAAATTTGCAGCTGCATGAGGGAGATAAATATTTAGAAAGATACATTTTACAGAACAATGGTTATACTCTTTCACAGTGAAAAGCACTATTCACCTTACATAGCACATGTGATTTCCCTACAAGGTCGCATTTTTCATCTTAATAGTGACTGCTTGCATCTCTGGGGTTACAGATCTCAGACACAGGTCCAGGCATCAGGATTCAGCTTGCATGCGGCCATGGTAAGCCACTGTCTCAGTGATTTACCCTCCCCCAACGCATGGCTAATACCACGCTAGCTCCTGCTAATCAACAACCTTCCCTCCCCCACCCACTGCTTGTCCGGTAGCTTGGGGAAGATCGCCTCGCCGGTGACCAAACAGAAAAAATCATCGGCATTTCACTCCTCCCCTCCCCCCGCTTCGCTACGTGCAGGAAAGTGTTTTTTTTAAGCTGCTGCATTCCACGAACCCAGTAGAGAAATGGCCACCCCCCTTACTTAAATTCCTGATTTTTAATCAGGTTATCCTGAACGATATCACTTTGCTGAGGATAACAGAACAAGATAAAGAGCGGATGCTTCTTGAATGCCAGCAGTCACCGGGACCATACGCTGCTATGTTTTGCCACGCAATGATACCTGATTACTTGCTACATGCATGGCATGGTAAAGTGTCCTACCATGGTGGGCGGAACAAGGATGCCTTGCCCAGAAACCTTCTGCAAAGGCTTCTGGAGTACCTACAGGAGCGCTTCATCGAGATGTCCCTGGAGGATTTCCTCTCAATCCCCGGACATGTTAACAAACTTTTCTAAGTAACTATACTGTCTGCGAATGCATCCCAAGTCCTCTGGGCAAATCAATCATTAAAAAAGGCTTGCTTAAAAAACACTGTTTGCTATTTGCAAAGGTACACTCACCAGAGCTCCCTTCCAGGGCGTCATTCTCTGGAATAGTTGCTTGTGAGGGCTGGGAGCAGGGTAATTCCATCAGGGTGATAAAACGCTCCTGGCTGCTGGGGGTCACGGAGTGCTGTGTGCTCTCTGCGAGGTCTTCCTCTTCTTCTTCCTCTTCATCTTCCCCGTCTGCATAATCCTCAGACATGGCAGAGATTACAACCCCCACCTCGGAATCCACGGTCAGGGGTGGGGTACTTGTGGCGCAGCCCCCTAAAATTCCATGCAGCTCATCATAGAAGCGGCATGTTTTTCGACCTGCCCCGGACCTTCCGTTTGCTTCTTTGGATTTCTGGTAGGCTTGTCTGAGCTCCTTAACTTTCACTCTGCACTGCACGGAGTCCCTGCTGTGGCCTTTAGCCGTCATAGCCTTAGAAATTCTTTCAAATACTTTTTCATTTCGTCTTTTGGAACGCAGTTCTGTTAGCACTGAATCCTCTCCCCATATAGCGATCAGATCCATTACCTCCTGAGCGGTCCATGCTGGGGCTCTTTTTCGATTCTCAGGAGACAGCATTGTTAACTGTGCTGATGAGCTGTGCGTGGTCACCTGTGATGATGAGCTCTCCACGCTGTCGAAGCAGGAAATGAATTTCAAAAGTTCGCGGGGCTTTTCCTGTCTACCTGGCCAGTGCATCCGAGTTGAGAATGCTGTCCAGAGCGGTCAGTGGTGCACTGTGGGATAGCTCCCGGAGGCCAATACCGTCAATTGCAGCCACACTAACCCTATTCCGATATGTTAATACCGATATTAGCGCTACTCCTCTCGTCGGGCAGGAGTACAGAAACCGATTTAAAGAGCCATTAAAATCGATATAAGGTGCCTCCTAGTGTGGACGGTTGTGGCGTTAAATCGGTTTTACGCTCCTAAAACCGATTTAAACGCCTAGTGTAGACCAGGCCTCTGTGAAATCACTTGTCCTTGGTGTGACTATGAAGGAATCTAGGGCTGTGCATTTATTGGGGCAGAGATCGGAGTTGGAACGGGTCACCTTGGGACCCTGTTCCTTTCGGAGCAGAAGATCTGTGACTGCTGTGAATGCCCAGCGAGACAGGGACTGGATGCTGCAAAGGGACTGTCGGAGGGCTGAAGGGTGAAGTGTCCCTATTGCCAACTTGGAGAGAGATCACCCCCCACCCCACAAGGCCTAGAGTGTCGCCAAGGGAATCGGGGAGCTGACCCCCAGTGGGCACAGACAAGGCTTCCTCATGCTAGGGGCCCATGGCACCGCACTAGGGCATTAGGGCAAGAACAACTGCAAAGGGAGAGAGCCCCTGTCATAAACAGACAGTTAAGGGTAAATACCTCTTTTACCTGTAAAGGGTTAAGAAGTTCACCTAGCCTAGCTGACACCTGACCAGAGGAAGCAATGGGGGGACAAGATTTTTCAAGATGAAGGAGGGAAGTTTTCCTTTGTCTCAGAGTCTATTAAAGTTCTGTGCCGGAGTGAAAAAGATCAAGGAATCACCTGGGGTAGTGAGTATTAGAGAAGAAATAAATAGGTTTATGTTTATTTTTTTGTGTGACTTGTCTTGTGCATTAGAGGGTGTAGCAGGGTGGACCCTGCTCCTGCCCAGAGAGGCTTGAAAAGCTGCCTGCCAGGGCTTGAGAGGGGTGGCTCTGGAAGCTGGGCTGAGTAAGGAAGTGGCCACAGCTGGGGCCACGCCCCAAACTGAAGCCCTGGGGCTTATAAGAAGGCAGGGAAGCCAGAGCCCAGACACTCTCTCTCTCTGCCTCCAGAGAGGGATGGGCCTGGCTGCTTATGAGCAGAGCTAATGTACCTGGGTGAAGCAGGGCTGGGAACAGGCTAGGGAGCTGGGGAGCCCGAGCCAGAAAAACCCCAGGCTGCAGCCTAGCGATAGGCCACAGGTACTGGGGGTTGCAAGGGGCGACCCAGGGGTAGGAAGAGCACCAGGTCCAAACCTTTGCCTGTGATGAGAAGGCGGATACTGCAGTCTGTCCCAGGAACTGGGGCTAGAGCACGACTGGGCAGTAGCCATTCTGAGGCGAAGCGGGGAAACCAGGGTGGGGGTTCCCCGGGGAGGGGGAAACCCAGTTAAAGGGGCACCGGGGTCCTGGGAGGGACACGGGGCCGATAAGAAAACAGGCGGATCACCGGCCAGCAGAGGGCGCTCCGGGCTGAAAAAGAGCTAATTCCGCGGAAAAACCAGCGGGAGGCGCCACGGCGGTGAGTAGCCCGTTTACATATGGTGGAGAATGCAGGCATAGCGGTCCGCCCCTGATACAAGAGGCCTGGGCAAGGACTATGGGACAGTTGCCCAGAAGAAGACGGCCCTAGATAGAAAATGGAGACAGAGACCCTTATTAAATTCCTGGCCGAAAGCCAGCAGCAGCAGCAGCAGCAGCAGCTCGTACAGCAGCTGGGGGCCCACCAGCAGCAGCTACTTCAAACCTTGGGGGTCCAGCATCGGGAGCAACAGACCCAATGCTTCCAGCAACTCGCCACCCTGTGGCCGAGTCCTGGGGGCGCTCCACCCGGGGGGGCCGCTTCGCCTACCCCCCCTGCGCCACTAGTACGTCTGACCAAGATGGGGCCCGAGGATGACCCGGAGGCTTATCTGGTAACCTTCGAAAGGGTGGCGGCAGTAGCCGGGTGGGCACCGGACCAGTGGGCGACCCTCCTCGCCCCCTATCTGACGATGAGGCCCGGGTTTACACTCGAGTGAAGGCGGCCATCTTGGATGCCTTCGAGGTCACCCCGGAGACCTTTCAACGACGGTTTCGAGGAAAGTTTTACCCTCCGGGTGTCCGGCCCCGGGCAGTGGCCCAGGAGTTAAGGGATGCAGTGAGTCGATGGCTACAGCCTGAGCGTAGAACCTCCGCTGACATCACGGAGCAGATCGTCCTCGAGCAGTTCGTGCACATCCTCCCGACTCCCGGGAGGGCGTGGGTGTTGCGGCACCGTACTCAAACGCTGAGCACGGCCGTTAGGCTTATGGAGGATTTTCTCGAGGCCGAGGCCCCTATAGGCCCGGCCGCCCGGGCCCCGAGTCCGGGACCGGGCACTCAGAGACTAGCTGAACACAAAATGGTGGAGAGACGGTATAGAGACTACTATTGGAGAGCCTGTCGGGCCCGGATCGCCGAGCAGCAAGCGGGGCTGCTTCAGCTGTGGCAGGGGAGGGCACACGGACCTCATTGGAGCCCAGGCACCTGGGGCAGGAGGCCGGTGCCAAGGCCAAGGAACTGTTGGGCCTGTGGGAAACCAGGGCACTTGAAGCGGGAGTGCCCCCACGGAACTCGCAGGGCCCAGCCAAGCCCAGAAAGAAGGGCTGACAAAACTGGGGCCGAGGCAGGGGGGAGGCCTCGAGGGTGCTTCCACTGCCACCCCAAGGGCCACATCACGAGGCAATACCCCCTGGGGCAGAAAGGGGACGTACCTGTAACTGAGGCTCGGTCTGGGACCCCCCGCCAGGAAGGGGTAGTCCCGACCGAGGCCCCTAAGCAGAAAGGGGCTGGGGCAAAACGGCTGCACCGTAATCAGGGCACCCACACCAGGGCCAGGGGGGCTGAAGTGGGAACCCAAACTGAAGGGGGAACCCACAGAGGACCAGGGAGGTCTATGGTGGGGACCCGGAACCAGGGGGAAGTCAGCAGGCTGCTCCAAGCAATGGAGGGCCTGCGGCAAGAAAGAGATTCCCTGCGGGCCCAGCTGAGAAGAATGCTGGGCCGGTACAACACCCCGCCTGCCCCCCCCCGGAGGGGTTCTTGAGGGGGAGGGTGTGTAGCAGGGTGGACCCTGCTCCTGCCCAGAGGGGCTTGAAAAGCTGCCTGCCAGGGCTTGAGAGGGGTGGCTCTGGAAGCTGGGCTGAGTAAGGAAGTGGCCACAGCTGGGGCCACGCCCCAAACTGAAGCCCTGGGGCTTATAAGAAGGCAGGGAAGCCAGGGCCCAGACACTCTCTGCCTCCAGAGAGGGATGGGCCTGGCTGCTTATGAGCAGAGCTAAAGTACCTGGGTGAAGCAGGGCTGGGAACAGGCTAGGGAGCTGGGGAGCCCGAGCCAGAAAAACCCCAGGCTGCAGCCTAGCGATAGGCCACAGGTACTGGGGGTTGCAAGGGGTGACCCAGGGGTAGGAAGAGCACCAGATCCAAGCCCCTTTGCCTGTGATGAGAAGGCGCCACTGTGACGGAGCGATTCTGGCGGGACCCAACTGAGAGTGCCAAATCAGGACCAATTGCTCAAACAGGGCAGTTACAGCCCCAGGCTGGGGTTTTTCCACCTCTAAGGCAAACCAAACCAGCCAGACAAAAGGGACTTTGGTCTCACCCCACTGGCTAACCACAAGTCACGCAAGCAATTTCCTTAGACACTCCAGTCTCCCAGTATCACCACCAGTGCACTCGTCCTGGGGATAAATGGTTATGAAAACCAACACCCCAATAAAAGAAAAAGGTTCTCTCAATCCCAAAGGACCAAGCCCCAGACCCAGGTCAATATACACATCAGATCTTACCCACAAATCACGCTGTTGCCAATCCTTTAGAATCTAAAATCTAAAGGTTTATTTACAAAGGGAAAAAGGTAGAGAAGAGAGGTAGAATTGGTTAAATGGAATCAATTACATACAGTAATGGCAAAGTTCTTAGTTCAGGCTTGCAGCAGTGCTGGAGTAAACTGCAGGTTCAAATTGAGTCTCTGGAATACATCCCCCGCTGGGATGGGTCCTCAGTCCCTTGTGTAGAGCTTCAGTTTGTAGCAAAGTCCCTCCAGAGGTCAGAAGCAGGATTGAAGACAAGATGGAGATGAGGCATTAGCCTTATATAGACTTTTCCAGGTGTAAGAATCCCTTTGTCTTCCTTGTGGAAATTTACAGCAAAATGGAGCCTGGAGTCACATGGGCCAGTCCCTGCATACTTTGCTGAGTCACAAGGCATGTCTGCCTTCGCTCCATGGGTCAATTGTGTAGCCGATGGCCCTTTAATGGGCCATCAAGCCAGCTATGCCGGGCTAACATCAGCTTTGTCTGGGACACTTCCCAGAGGCAGAGCATAATACAGAATACAGACATTACAGAGCCAATACTTATAACTTCAACTACAAAATGATACACAGACATACAGACAGCATAATCATAACCAGCAACCCAGAACCTGGTCTTAGACACCTTAGATGACCCCCTTTACCCAAGGTTTGGTGCCACTACAGGACCTTGGTTGCAACCCATGTTCTATATGGTCCCCATTTATATCAATAACGTCACACCCCCAACGCAAAATTGATGCAGGAAGGGATGACAAAACATCGCTGACTGCATCCCAAGAGCCCCCTTTCCTTGGGTCTGTCTCACTACAGCTAGTGTTGGGCTAGAGGCCGTACCAGTGTATAACCGAAATGGTTTATCAAAGTCATGTTCAATAACATGAATGAATCTCTTTACAAACTTAAGGTATAGCTTGGTTAGCTTTTGCAGCATGGTTCCTGTATGTTTCATGTGATCTTGCCAAGAGCTAAAGAAAACAGCTACTTTATCCATACCAGCCTTGGCCAATGTTTTGAACCCAATTAACATTAAACCAATGTAGATATTGATGTTGTTCATAGTACAGGACTCTTGGCATTTAGCCATGAAAGCAATACGGTAGTGTGCCTCAGTTTCCGCTTTCATACAGCACATCAGGTCTGGAATGTATTTTCCCCTGTGAAAAGTTCCAACACTGTTTACAGGCATTAACTGTGAAACATTAGTATAGCAAGGCCCTTTAACATAAAGTGTGTTTTCATGTATTCCTTTCAACATGTTTAAGGGATTTTCCAAAAGATTAGGCACATTATACATTGTTACAGTTAGCATTAGCAATAACAACAAATTGATTGCAAGTGTCCATCTACAAACATGTTTGTCATGCCACACCCTTGGCTCAATACCATTGGAGTTTGGGCCTTTTAGGGTTAACCTGTGGGTTCCCTTTGCAAAATTCAGTCTTCTCTTTCCTTCTTGTCCTTCAGGATTAAACCCTGATTTTTCTTGCTTAACAGAGATCACTGGCTGATGGGGTGGGCCCTCTGTGCTAACAGCTATTAGCAAGTCTTTCTTCTCCCTGCTAGCCAAGTAATTCGCATCAACACAGACACTAGCTTTTAACTTCTTAGCTGCTATGGATTCCACGGCTGGACTTTGTCTTACAGAGATACCCCACAAATCCAAAGAGTCTTAGGGTGAGAGCTGGCTTGCTCTCCCCTGCCTCCTCAAGCATTCAGCCATAAAACTGTTCTGCTTTGAAACACCAGTAACTGAATCTGTCCTTAGATCCTGAAGCACAGACTGCTCACTTACAGATTCAGCATGGAGACATTCCTGTCCCACCACCATTGTCTCCCCAACAAGCTGGCTACACACAGCCAGGTGATTATAGGGCTGCTCCACTTCCTTAACAGCTTCTACTCCACCTGAGACCTTTTCAAAGCTGCCCACACTGGATCTCTCAAAAGGAAAGTCAGTGGATCCATTCACAACAGAAAATTTCTGGCTGTTAGGAACTGAAACTTCCTTGATTAAATCACTTTTACACCCTTCAGTTGCAGTAAACTGCTTGCACAGGCTACCATGAGGATTCCTTTCCCTAGGAGCTTCTCTAAGCAGCAATTCACTCCTCTCAGAAATTCTGCCCTTCCCCTCTCCGCCTAGGGCTTGCTCTACAGGAACACTTCCCTGAGCAACCACAGCCGCTTTCTGGGTCTCACTTACACTTAGACTCACTTCAGGCCCCACAGGCGGATTTCTACACAATCCCCTTTTAGGCACACCTACAGACTTTCTAGATAACAGGTCCAAAGCAGTCTCCTTCCCTTGGCCATGAACAAGTTCAGGAATCTTTTCCTTCTTGCTACAAGTTGTCAAACTGTCAGTAGGTAACACACTTAAATCACCTTCAAGCTCTCCTTGTGCCCTGGCTAGGGTATCACCCTGATAAGACAGAGTTGCTGCACCCTTTTCCAACCACACATTAGCAACTGGCAAACTACAAGCACCAGAACTGTCTGGTCTCTGGGATTTTGCTAAGACACTAACTGGATGCCACCTAGTCACAGTGCCATTCTCCCCAGCAGACACAAACTCAGGACTATTCCCTTCCTGGGTTTTAGCTGTATTTACAACCAACTCCGAGACAACTGAATCACCCTCAACCATCACAGGCTGACAGGCACCTTCTGTCTGCTGCACAGACACAGAAGAGCCGGAGACACATTCTCCTTTACCAGACACACAGCTTGGGATCTCATTTCCCTTGTCCCAGCACACAGGGCTGTTCACAGACAACTGCTTGGAGACCGAGGTAGCTCCCTTCATAGGCAAGTCAATACCCCTGACCGACATAGGCACATTTCCTCCACTGTCACATTTCTCCACACAGGAAACAGGTAAGGGATATGGACACTTATCTTCCACTATCCCTCCCTTCCCAAACTGCTGATTAGACAAAGCCATCAGCTCACAAGGCTGCCTAGGCTCCTCCAAACTTTCCCTACCAGGCACATTGCCTCTCCCAACAGATAAGCTGCTGCTCTTTTTACTACACTGAGCTACTTTTAGCAAATCACAGTTACCCATTCCAGGTTTACTTCTACAAGCTGCACTAGCCACCAATCCATTACCCATTACAAATTTACCCTTTCCTTCCTCAGTTAGGGCTTTAACCTGACCATTTACTTTAATCTGCTCCTGAGAAACCTTTTCCTTACCAATGAGATCTTACTGCTCTTGATCTAACTCCAGATTTCCTTCTGAGACATCAGACAGACATTCAGAAACTTCATTCCCGGACACACTGCTTTTTTGCACAGACAAACCTTTGGAGCAACCCTCTTCAGGCAAATCATTGCCCACAATAGACACAGGTTTAAGATCATTCCTCTCCTGTGACTGGCTACCTGGATTGAACAAAGCTTTAACATTTTCCCCAATTAAAAGATCTTTAGGCAATAACTTCCTGACGCCAGCTATCACTGCATGCTGAGCCCCATTCCACTCAAGGTGGATTCTGGCTAAAGGCACACGGACAGTAAACTCACAGAGGATCACAACATTCACACTCTGATTTGTTAAATAATCTTCCTCTTTGACCAGATCTGCTTTAACAAGAGTGATGTTAGAAGCCATAATTTGCCCTAAACAGCTTTTACCATTGACTTTTACACACTCTATGAATTTTCCATTACCATTCCCATCCATAGCACTGGCACAATTTATGGGGCCACCCCCTACTGAACACACAGTAACAGCATTGACATAAAAGGTGGCATTGTTGGGGTACATTTGGTTACCCCCAGACAACTGCTCAGAGTTATACAACATACCAACATTGCTACAAACTGGACTTTCAAGAGGATACAGTCTCTGCTGTTCTTCCCTTGCTTTTTTGACTTGGAGTTGGAGTCTAGCTGTCTCCTGTTGCATCTGTCGAGTTTTCTCCTCAGCAGCCAGCAGCTCCAGACGCCTCTTACGAGCTTTTTCTTCTCTCTTAGCAACTTCTTTCTTTCTCTCATCAGCCTCTTTCTCCATTCGAATTTCTGCCAGTTCTTGCTCATAATCAAACTGCAGGCTGTCTCTCAAGGCTTGCAGTTTCCTTGCTTTTCCTGATGCTTTCTGTCTCATGGTCACTGATCTTTAACCAACCAAACTCTCAATCCCAAAGTTAAAATTTGGACAGCATGGGGTTCTGACCCAAAGCTTAATTGACCTGGTTCTGTGGATCCTAGCACGACTACGCCACTGTGACGGAGCGATTCTGGCGGGACCCAACTGAGAGTGCCAAATCAGGACCAATTGCTCAAACAGGGCAGTTACAGCCCCAGGCTGGGGTTTTTCCACCTCTAAGGCAAACCAAACCAGCCAGACAAAAGGGACTTTGGTCTCACCCCACTGGCTAACCACAAGTCACACAAGCAATTTCCTTAGACACTCCAGTCTCCCAGTATCACCACCAGTGCACTCGTCCTGGGGATAAATGGTTATGAAAACCAACACCCCAATAAAAGAAAAAGGTTCTCTCAATCCCAAAGGACCAAGCCCCAGACCCAGGTCAATATACACATCAGATCTTACCCACAAATCACGCTGTTGCCAATCCTTTAGAATCTAAAATCTAAAGGTTTATTTACAAAGGGAAAAAGGTAGAGAAGAGAGGTAGAATTGGTTAAATGGAATCAATTACATACAGTAATGGCAAAGTTCTTAGTTCAGGCTTGCAGCAGTGCTGGAGTAAACTGCAGGTTCAAATTGAGTCTCTGGAATACATCCCCCGCTGGGATGGGTCCTCAGTCCCTTGTGTAAAGCTTCAGTTTGTAGCAAAGTCCCTCCAGAGGTCAGAAGCAGGATTGAAGACAAGATGGAGATGAGGCATTAGCCTTATATAGACTTTTCCAGGTGTAAGAATCCCTTTGTCTTCCTTGTGGAAATTTACAGCAAAATGGAGCCTGGAGTCACATGGGCCAGTCCCTGCATACTTTGCTGAGTCACAAGGCGTGTCTGCCTTCGCTCCATGGGTCAATTGTGTAGCCGATGGCCCTTTAATGGGCCATCAAGCCAGCTATGCCGGGTTAACATCAGCTTTGTCTGGGACACTTCCCAGAGGCAGAGCATAATACAGAATACAGACATTACAGAGCCAATACTTATAACTTCAACTACAAAATGATACACAGACATACAGACAGCATAATCATAACCAGCAACCCAGAACCTGGTCTTAGACACCTTAGATGACCCCCTTTACCCAAGGTTTGGTGCCACTACAGGACCTTGGTTGCAACCCATGTTCTATATGGTCCCCATTTATATCAATAACGTCACATGCAGTCTGTCCCAGGAGCTGGGGCTAGAGCACGACTGGGCAGTAGCCATTCTGAGGCGAAGCAGGGAAACCAGGGTGGGGGTTCCCCGGGGAGGGGGAAACCCAGTTAAAGGGGCACCGGGGTCCTGGGAGGGACACGGGGACGATAAGAAAACAGGCAGATCACCGGCCAGCAGAGGGCGCTTCGGGCAGAAAAAGAGCTAATTCCACAGAAAAACCAGCGGGAGGCGCCGCGGCGATGAGTAGCCCGTTTACAGAGGGATAGTCAAATTGGGATTTCTTTTGTGTAACTAAGGTTTTGCCCAGGGGAACATTCTCTGTGTTTTCAATCTATTGTCTGTGAGAGAAGCTTGTATGCTCTCTCCCAGAGGTTTTCTTTTCACCTTTCTTTCCTTAATTAAAAGTCTTCTTTTTAAGAACCTGATTGATTTTTTTCCTTCTTTTAAGATCCAAGGGGTTTGGATGGGTGTTCACCAGGAAATTGGTGGAGAAGACTCTCAAGGTTACCCAGGGAAGGGTTATGGTACTTGGGAGGAAGAGATATTGGAGGGGTGGCGGGGGAGACAGAGTTTCCCAAATGACTCATAAACAGCTGTTTTAAACTATTTGGGTGGTGGCAGCAACCAGATCTAAGCTGGTAATTAAGCTTAGGTGTTCTCATGCAGGTCCCCACATCTGTATCCTAAAGTTCAGAGTGCGGGTGAAACCTATGACAGACCCCTACTGACACACCCCTACCTGCAGCACAGGCCCCCTTTGGGGCCAGCACTGACATCAAGGGGAGAGCGTGAGCATCCCCTACTGAGCCCCCACACTGCTCCCTGCACCACAGGCCCAAAGAGCAACACAGGCTAATTAGGGTCAGCAGAGACGGAGAGGAGACGGCTCTCTACTGGAACCCCCATATTGCTCCCTGGAGCACAGGCCTCAAGCACCATGCTGGGGTCAGTACTGACTGTGAAAGGACAATGCCCTGTAATGTGCTTCCCAGCCTGCTCCCTGAAACAGGCAGTGTGGTAGATGAAGGTTACCTGAGCACACAACACCGGCATCTTCTCCGTGGTTACAGTTATTCGTTCCCCAAGGCCGAGCCCCGCAATCAGAGAGGGCATTTTCTGTCCCTGCGCAGTTGACGTCATCGAACCAGATAGGGTCTGATCCTCGCCCAAATCGAGCCCCTCCTGGGGCTGATAGCGCCGTCCCACAGTCCAACTGCCTGCACACGACTCCAGCATCCTGTAAGTCCCAGTCGTCATCACACACGGTTCCCCACACCTGGTCGTACAGCACCTCGACTCTCCCAGCACAGCGACTCGAACCATTCACCAGTCGGAGATGAGCCACTTCTGAGATGCCTGAGTCTGCAAACACCAAAGGGAAGAAATGCTCAGAGAGGTTCCTGTGCATCTGATCTCTCGTATCGCTGTGCCTCCCGCCAACGAATCTGACCGGTCTCTGCAAACAGCAACTGCCTGTCAAGGGCTCCCCACTACTGGTCACACTAATCACTTGGGCAATGTTGAAGTTTGTTCACTCCCCTCCCAGCCAGCTCTCATCTAATTAGGCAGACTGGACGGCAGTCTGACGCACTGCTCCCACTAGAGCACTTAATTAAAAATATCACCCTGGCACTGCTGGCAGAAACCTCCTGGGGAGCAGATTTACACGCTCACTCCTGGCGCTGGGATTCATAGATACATAGGGTTCGACAGATATCGACTTGTGACATACCCGGAAGAAGAAGACTCCCCCCACTGATATGCAGCCACTTCTGCGGTAGGACAGGGCAGATGAGAAACAGGACAGGGAATATGTAATAGGACAGGAAGTGGGGAAGAATTGCGTCTCCTGTGTCCAGCTTTTGGGGAAGTTACAACTTCAGGACTTATCCCCTGAAATGCAAAACTGCCGGAACCCAGTGATTGGGAACCGGACTCTTGAGAAATTGGCCCTGGATTTTTAGATTGAGTGAGCGGCTGCAGGCTCCATTGACACCAAATCCAACCAGTGGGAGCTACAGTTACCCAGGTCCCCATTGTGCCGCAGAGGAGTCTGGCCCAGAGATAAATAGACTCCAACTGGCAGAGGGCACAGGTTTGCCTAGAGTTATACCGGGATCCCCTGAATGACATATATGCACAATAGCTCACTAGAGGTGCTATGTGAGGTCTCTACCAGGAAACAGCAGCCCACTCGTCACCCTAATGAGGGCAAAATGTTTGGATGGGACGTAGTTGAAGAGAGCTATAAAATGTAGAATATGAGGCTCCAGAAGTGCTGAAATGAAACTTGTCACCTGCACCATGGCAATCTTTTCGGCTGAGCCAATCAGCACATAAAACAAAGGACAGCCGTGGAGACAGGCTATATTCACTGTCTGGGCCCAGTCGGGGCCTAAGAATTTGAAAAGACAAAGGCCAGGCTCTAGTCAGCGTGGTATGCTTTTATGGGCCATGGAACCTTTTCTTTCCAACCCGTCTCCTTGCTACCCCTTGAATCGCTACACTCTGTGAAATCACTTGTCCTTGGTGTGAATATGAAGGAATCTAGGGCTGTGTGTTGATCGGGGCAGAGATGGGAGGTGGAACGGGTCACCTTGAGACCCTGTTCCTTTGGGAGCAGAAGATCTGTGACTGCTGTGAATGCCCAGCGAGACAGGGACTGGATGCTACAAAGGGACTCTCGGTGGGACGAATGGTGAATGTCCCTATTGCCAATCTGCAGAGAGGTCACCCCCCACCCCACAAGGCCTAGAGGGCACATTTTGTGTGGCCTATGGCCAAGGGAGTCGGGGAGCTGACCCCCAGAGGGCACAGACAAGGCTTCCTCTTTGGAGGGGCGCATGGCACCGCACCAGGGCATTAGGGCCAGCACAACTGCAAAGGGAGAGAGCCCCTTACTGACTCACCCCTACCTGCACCACGGGCCCCCTTTGGGGCCAGCACTGACATCAGTAGAGTGTCTCCTACTGAGCCCCGACACCGCTCCCTTCAGCACGGGGCAGTTAGGGTCAGCACAGACTGAGAGGAGAGGGATCTCTACTGGACACGCCAAATTGCTCTCTGAAGCACAGGCCCCAAACACCGTGCAGGGGTCAGTACTGGCTGTGAGAGGACAACGCCCCGTAATGTGCTTCCCAGCCTGCTCCCTGAAACAGGCAGGGTGGTAGATGAAGGTTACCTGAGCACACAACACCGGCATCTTCTCCGTGGTTACAGTTATTGTCTCCCCACGGCTGAGCCCCGCAACTGGAGAGGGCAACTTCTGTCCCTGTGCAGGTGACGTCATCCAGCCAGATAGGGTCTGATCCTTGCCCAAATCGAGCCCCTCCTGGGGCTGATAACACCGTCCCACAGCCCAGCTGCCTGCACACGACTCCAGCATCAGTTATGTCCCAATCATGATCACAAACGGTTCCCCACACCTGGTTGTAAAGCACCTCGACTCTCCCAGCGCAGCGACTCGAACCATTCACCAGTCGGACATGAGCCACTTCTGAGATACCTGAGTCTACAAACACCCAAGGGAAGAAACACTCAGGGATGGTGCTTGTTCCATATAGTTTGCTCTGGCTGTCATTCAGTCCCAGTATGGCAGACTGGTTGGTTCAGGTAGGCTGGGAACGGGACACTGCGGGGTTCCTCTCTGGAGGTCACCAGTTCTGATCCAGCCCCAGGCATGGGGGAATGGCTGACTCATGGGATGGAGAATGGGACACAGGGTCTTTCTCTCCAAGGAATGCTTACTCCACACAGTCTGTGTGGGGGGCATGAACTGATGCAGTACATTGGGGGAAGGAGAGCTGGGGCTTCTCCCCCGGAGGGCACCATTTCCCGTTTCGTCCCAGCTCAGCCCAGGGCCTGTTGTGTGGGGAACAGGCACTTGGCGTTCACGTCTGGGGCCCTGGGTCCAAGCTGGTAGTGAGTGGAAGTCGCAGCCATAGCAGCTCTCTGATACCCAAAATGTGAAATGAGCCGCTGGGGTTAATTCCCCTCCATGACAGGCCAGGCCAGCCCTCAGTCTGAGCGGCTCCCAGCCGCGGGGCAAAGGGCAAAACTGGTCAGGAGACTAAACTGCCCTTTGCCCCTTTCTGGGCTCCCTCCCTGTCTGCACCCCGATGATCATGCCTGGCCAGAGCCAACAGCAGCAGCCTCATGGGGCTGTAGTTCGACTCCCCTGGGCCTGACTCAGCTCCTCTATATTCCACAGTGTCCAGACAGACAGGGCCCCTCATATGCTGAACTGAGCACCCTCCTGTGGTGACGTCACCATGGCAGCCCCTCCCCTGGTACCCCACCCCCACCTCTCACAGGCCCAGGTAGCATCACGGCCCCCAGTGTCAGTACACAGCATCTCCATTTGCCCTGTGCAGGGGTGGGGCCACTCACCAGCCACAGCCAGAGCTGAGATAATACAAGTCTAACAATAACTAAAGACAAAATATCTGTTGGGGCAGATCCTATCCCAGGGTAAATCTGGGGTCACCTCAGACTGACACAGCTCAAACCGCCGCTGCCAGAGCCAAAATTTCAATCAGCCTTACTGGGCAAAGGTGAGCCCTTCGGATGCTGGATGGCTGGGGATTTCCACCGGTATCCAACAGCCAGAATGCCCTGCACTCTGCCACACAGCCCGCCTTGTTAACTATTCACTGGTGGGGAAACTAGGACACGTAGTGAGGAAGTGATGGGCTGAGACCATGGGGTGTGTCTGGTGGAGGCAGGATTTGAACCCAGGTCTCCAGTCCTACACTTGAATGACTCGATTATATAACCTTAACTTGTCCCTTCCTCACCCCAATTTATGAGAGAGCTGCACCCTGCAGCATGAACCCCACACATACAGACAGACTCCACACCCTCTGCCTATGTTTGTATTTACCTGTCATGGGGAATCCTGTCATGGAAGCTGAAAGAAACCAAAGAGATGAGGTAAGTGTCTGTCTATATGGCTGGACACCTTGGGAATCTCCAAACATTGGCTGACGTAAGCCGTGGCCTGAGTGAGCTCTCACCTGCCATCTCTTGATGCACTGAGAGAAAAGACTCAGCTGCATATTGTATTTCAGTGACCTGTCTACTGCCTCTCCTGTCAGCGTCGGTCACATCTACACAGAAGTACTACAGCTGCAGAGCTGCCACTGTAATGTTTAGTGCAGAAGAGCCCTAAGTAGCCGGCAAAGCACAAGTCCTGGCCTCTCTAAGATCCAAAGAGAGAACAAAGAACCAACAAAGAACACAGACAAAGACTTCCCTCCACAGAGATTTGAAATTATCTTGTCCCTTGATTGGTCCTCTGGTCAGGTGTTCATCAGGTTACTGAGCTTGTTAACCCTTTACAGGTAAAAGAGACCTTAACCCTTAACTATCTGTTTATGACAGGGACGGTGTTCGAATTTATGGGGGGGTGTCAGAACCGATGAGATATAAAAAAGAGATATGAATAAAGTAAATGTTTTGTTAGGCTAATGCAAATTTAACATAAGGATAATACAAGTTATACCAAAACATATAACAGGTCTAGATTTCTAACATTATATAATTTTTTAAAAAAAAATGTATTTAATTTAAATTAACTTTTGAAAAGTAAGCCATCATGGGATAAGGGGAAAGTCCTCTCATGGATCAATATCTGGTTAAAAGGTGGGAAACAAAGGGTAGGAATAAATGATCAGTATTTCAGAATAGAGAGAGATAAATAGTGGTATCCCTGAGGGGTTGGTACTGGGACCAGTACTGTTCAACATATTCATAAATGATCTAGAAAAATGGGTAAACAGTGAGGTGGCACAGCTCAAACAGCCACTGCCAGAGCCAAAATTTCAATCAGCCTTACTGGGCAAGGGTGAGCCCTTCAGATGCTGGATGGCTGGGGATTTCCACCGGTATCCAACAGCCAGAATGCCCTGCACTCTGCCACACAGCCCATCTTGTTTACAATTCACTTGTGGGGAAACTAGGACATGTAGTGAGGAAGTGATGGGCTGAGACCATGGGGTGAGTCTGGTGGAGGCAGGAGTTGAACCCAGGTCTCCAGTCCTACACTTGAATGACTACATTAAATAACCTTAACTCATCTCTTCCTCGCCCCAATTTATGAGATAGCTGCACCCTGCAGCATGCACCCCACACATATGGACACACTTCACACCCTATGCCTATGTTTATATTTACCTGTCATGGGGAATCCTGTCATGGAAGCTGGAATAAAGCAAAGAAATGAGGTAAGTCTCTGTCTGCATGGCTGGTCCCCATGGGGGTCTCCAAACATTGGCTGATGTAAGCTGTGGCCTGAGTGAGCTCTCCCCTCACATCTCTTGATGCACTGAGAGAAAAGACTCAGCTGCATGTTGTATTTCAGTTACCTATCTACTGCCTCTCATAGAGGTGGATTGACCCTCCTGCCCCTCCTCTCGGCATCGGTTGCATCTACACAGTAGTGCTGTAGTTGCAGAGCTGCCACCGTGCCACTGTAATGTTTCCAGTGCAGAAGAGCCCTAAGTAGCCGGCAAAAGACAAGACCTGGTGAGCGACGTCAGAACCAGTGACACTGCACCAGCCCTTCCAAACTGAGTCACCTCCTTTCACACTGCCTGCACCTCTGAAGGACCCCCACACCCTGCTCCCCTCACGCCTGGCTCCCCCCCAACCTGGAGTTTGACAGCCCCACATGCTGTGTAATGGAGTGCTAAGCTGTAGTATACTGCTCAGCCACTAGGTGGCGATGAGTGTCGAATACTGTAATTCCTCACTTAACGTTGTAGTTATGGTCCTGAAAAATGCGACTTTAAGCAAAACAATGTTAAGCGAATCCAATTTCCCCATAAGAATTAATGTAAATAGGCGGGATCAGATTCCAGGGAAAAAAATTTTGTCAGACAAAAGGCATTATATACATTTTAAACAATTTTAAACAAGCAATTTAATACAAGTATTAAACAGGCTGGCAGCCCCCCATCAGCTCCCCTACTCCCCCCCCCCAGTGCCTCCCGCCTGCCAGTGGCCCCCAGGAATCAGCGTCTTCCCCCTACTCCCCCTGCCTCCTGCCCGTGGCAATCAGCTGTCTTGTGGTGCAAAGCCTCCCCCCTTCCTCCCTCCCTCTCAGTGGTTTCCCCAGAAATTGAAATAGGGGGGGTATTCGAATTTACAGCTGGGGTGTCAGAGCCGATGAGATATATAAAAGAGATATGAATAAAGTAAAATGTTTTGTTAGGATAATGCAAATTTTACAGAAAGATAATGCAAGTTAAACCAAAACATATAACAGGTCTAGATTTCTAAGAACATATAATTTAAAAAAAATGTATTTAATTTAAATTGACTTTTGAAAAGTAAGCCATCATGGGATAATGGGAAAATACTCTCATGGATCTGGTTAAACGGTGGGAAACAAAGGGTAGGAATACATTATCAGTTTTTCGGAATGGAGAGAAATAAATAGTGGTATCCCTGAGGGGTTGGTACTGGGACCATTACTGTTCAACATACTCATAAATGATCTAGAAAAATGGGTAAACAGTGAGGTGGCAAAATTTGCAGATGATATAAATCTATTCAAGATAGTTAAGGATGGAAGAATCCCATTCACTGTTACAGACTACGGACCGAATGTCTAGGAAGCAGTTTTGCAGAAAAGGACCTAGGAGTTCCAGTGGACAGGAAGCTGGATATGAGTCAACAGTGTGCCCTTGTTGTCAAGAAAGCTAACAGCATTTTGGGCTGTATAATTAGGGGCATTGCCAACAGATGGAGGGACGTGGTCATTCCCCTCCATTCGACATTGGTGAGGCCTCATCTGGAGTACTGTTTCCAGTTTTGGGCCCCACACTACAAGAAGGATGTGGAAAAATTGGAAAGAGTCCAGCAGAGAGCAACAAAAATGATTAGGGGGCTGGAGCACATGACTTATGAGGAGAGGCTGAGGGAACTGGGATTGTTTAGTCTGCAGAAGAGAAGAATGAGGGGGGATTTGATAGCTGCTTTCAACTACCTGAAAGGGGGTCCCAAAGAGGATGGATCTAGACTGTTCTCAGTGGTACCAGATGACAAAACAAGGAGTATTGGTCTCAAGTTGCAGTGCAGGAGGTTTAGGTTGGATATTAGGAAAAACTTTTTCAATAGGAGGGTGGTGAAGCACTGGAATGAGTTACCTAGGGCAGTGGTGGAATCTCCTTCCTTAGAAGTTTTTAAGGTCAGGCTTGACAAAGCCCTGGCTGGGATGGTTTCGTTGGGGATTACTCCTGCTTTGAGCAGGGCGTTGGACTAGATACCTCCTGAGAACCCTTCCAACCCTGACATTCTTAGAATCCTAAGTCCCAGGCAGACTGCAAAAAGTTACAAAGGGAACTCACAAAACTGAGTAACAGGGCAACAAAATGGCAGATGAAATTCAATGCTGATAATACAAAGTAATGCACATTGGAAAACAATCTCAACTATACATACTGTGACAGACCCAGGCCAGTGCGGTACAGGAGTCTGGTAGAGGGCAAATATACTGGTCACTGGTGAGTAGTTTTCTGTTCCCTAAGTGACCAAAGCAGGGGCTGCACTAAAGTAATCAGGAACCTGCTAGAACCAATTAAGGCAGCCAGGCTGATTAGAACACCTGCAGCCAGTCAAGGCAGGCTAATCAGGGCGCCTGGGTTTAAAAAGGAGCTCACTCCACTCATGGAGGGGGAAGTGTGTGTGTCGAGCTGGGAGCAAGAGGCGCAAGGAGCTGAGAGTGAGAGGGTGTGCTGCTGGAGGACTAAGGAGTACAAGTGTTATCAGACACCAGGAGGAAGGTCCTGTGGTGAGGATAAAGAAGGTGTTTGGAGGAGGCCATGGGGAAGTAGCCCAGGGGGTTGTAGCTGTCATGCAGCTGGTGCAGGAGGCACTATAGACAGCTGCAATCCACGGGACCCTGGGCTGGGACCCCCCAAACCTCCCAACTCCTGATCAGACACAGGAAGAGTTGACCCAGACTGTGGGGAAGATCACTGAGGTGAGCAAAACTGCCAAATGAGCGCAGGACCCACCAAGATAGAGGAGGAACTTTGTCACAATACAAAACGATGGAATCTGAATTAGCTATTACACACTCAAGAAAGATCTTGGAATCATTGTGGATAGTTTTCTGAAAACATCCACTCAACGTGGAGTGGCAGTCAAAAAAGCAAAGGGAATGTTGGGAATCATTAAGAAAGGGATAGATAATAAGACAGAAAATATCATATTGCCTATATATAAATCCATGGTACGTGCACACCTTGAGTACAGTGTGCAGATCTGGTCACCCCATGGGCAACTAAAATTATTAGGGGTATGAAACAGGAGGAGAGATTAAAATGACTGAGAATTTTCAGCTTAGAACAGAGATGACTAAGGGGGGATATGATAGACGTCTATAAAATCTTGACTGGTGTAAAGAAAGTGAATAAGGAAATGTTATTTAATCCTTAACTTAACACAAGAACTAGCAGTCACCCAATGAAATTAATAGGCAGCAGGTTTTAAAAAAACGAGAGGAAGTATTTCTTCACACAACATACAGTCAACCCGTGGAACTTTTTGCCAGGGGATGCTGTGAAGACCAAAACTAGAACAGGATTTTAAAAAGAACTAGATAAATTCCTGGAGAATAGGTCCATCAGTGGCTATTAGCCAGGATGGGGAGGGATACAACACCATGCTCTGAGTGTCCCTCTCCAAACCCCTAATCATTTTAGTTGCCCTTTTCTGAACATTTTCTAGTGCCAGTATATCTCTTTTTAAGGTGAGGAGACCACATTTGTACGCAGTATTCGAGATGTGGGCATACCATGGATTTATATAAAGGCAATAATATATTCTCAGTCTTATTCTCTATCCCATTTTTAACGATTCCTAACATCCTGTTTTCTTTTTTGACCGCATCTGCACAATGCGTGGCCATCTTCAGAGAACTATCCACGATGACGCCAAAATCGTTTTCCTGACTCGCTGTAGCTAAATTAGCCCCCATCATATTGTATGTATAGTTGGGGTTATTTTTTCCAATGTGCATTACTTTACATTTATCCACATTCAATTTCATTTGCCATTTTGTTGCCCAATAATTTACTTTTGTGAGATCTTTTTGAAGTTCCTCACAGTCTGCTTTGGTCTTAAGTATCTTGGCCTTAACTAACTTTCGTGTCATCTGCAAACTTTGCCAGCTCACTGTTTACCCCTTTCTCCAGATCATTTATGAATAAATTGAATAGGATTGATCCTAGGACTGGCCCTTGGGGAACACCACTAGTTACCCCTCTCCATTCTGAGAATTTACCATTAATTCCTATCCTTTGTTCCCTGTCTTTTAACCAGTTCTCAGTCCATGAAAGGACCTTCCCTTTTATCCTATGACAACTTAATTTACATAACAGCCTTTGGTGAGGGACCTTGTCAAAGGCTTTCTGGAAATCTAAGTACACTGCATCCACTGGATCCCCCTTGTCCACATGTTTGTTGACCCCTTCATAGAACTCTAGTAGATTAGCAAAACACAATTTCCCTTTACAGAAACCATGTTGACTATTGCTCAACAGTTTATGTTTTTCTATGTGTCTGACAATTTTATTCTTAACTATTGTTTCGACTAATTTGCCCAATACCGACGATAGACTTACTGGTCTGTAATTGCTGGGATCACCTCTAGAGCCCTTTTTAAATATTGGCGTTACATTAGCTAACTTCCAGTCATTGGGTACAGAAGCCGATTTAAAGGACAGGTTACAAACCTTAGTTAATAGTTCTGCAACTTCACATTTGAGTTCTTTCAGAACTCTTGGGTGAATGCCATCTGGTCTCGGTGACTTGTTAATGTTGAGTTTATCAATTAATTCCAAACCTCCTCTAGTGACACTTCAATCTGTGACAGTTCCTCAGATTTGTCACCTACAAAAGCCGGCTCAGGTTTGGGAATCTCTCTAACATCCTCAGCTGTGAAGTCTGAAGCAAAGAATATATTTAGTTTCTCCGCAATGACTTTATCGTCTTGAAGTGCTCCTTTTGTATCTCGATCATCAAGGGGCCCCACTGGTTGTTTAGCAGGCTTCCTGCTTCTGATTTACTTAAAAACCATTTTGTTATTACATTTGAAGTTTTTGGCTAGCCGTTCTTAAAACTCCTCTTTGACTTTTCTTATTACACTCTTGCACTTACTTTGGCAGTCTTTATGCTCCTTTCTATTTGCCTCGCTAGGATTTGACTTCCAATTTTTAAAGGAAGCCTTTTTATCTCTCACTGCTTCTTTTACAGGGTTGTTAAGCCATGGTGGATCCTTTTTAGTTCTTTTACTGTGTTTCTTAATTTGGGGTATACATTGAAGTTGGGCCTCTATTATGGTGTGTTTAATAAGCAGCCATGCAGCTTGCAGGGATTTCACTTTAGTCACTGTACCTTTTAACTTTTGTTTAACTAACCCCCTCATTTTTGCATAGTTCCCCCTAATGAAATTAAATGCCACAGTGCCATCTCAACTGCTGTTGAGATGTTCTTCCCACCACAGGGATGTTGAATGCTATTGTATTATGGTCACTATTTCCAAGCGGTCCTGCTATAGTTACCTCTTGGACCAGCTCCTGAGCTCCACTCAGGATTAAATCTAGTGTTGCCTCTCCCCTTGTGGGTTCCCATACCAGCTGCTCCATGAAGCAGTCATTAAAAGTATTGAGAAATTTTATCTCTGCATTTTGTCCTGAAGTGAAATGTCCCCAGTCAATATGGGGATAATTGAAATACCCCACTATTAATAAGTTCTTAATTTTCATAGCCTCTCTAATTTCCCTTAGCATTTCATCATCACTATGATTGTCCTGGTCAGTTGGTCGATAATAGATCCCTAATGTTATACCCCATGCCAGAAGCCGTGCAGTTATTATTTGTAAATCATTCTACATTTGTAAGTTCAGCTTACCCCAAGGATGCTGTGTTTGCTCCTCCTTCACCTGGAGAAGTCTCTTGCGAAACTTCTCCTTAGCAGCCCCTGTTTGCAAAAAAAAAAAAAAAAAAAAACAAGCTCAAATGCTGAGTTCGTGGAGCATGTACATAAGCTATACTAACAACAAACCCACAGTAACCGTCTCCAGTTTGTGAGGGACCCCATGGAGCCAGTCTCTAAGAAACAGATAGATGCATGGAGCTTATGTCCATTAATGACTATTAGCCAGGATGGGTAAGAATGGAGTCCCTAGCCTCTGTCAGAGGGTGGAGATGGATGGCAGGAGAGAGATCACTTGATCATTACGGTTGTAAATTCAATTCTTGAGGGGGCCATTTGGGGATTGGCCCTGCTTTGAGCAGGGGGTTGGACTAGATGATCTCTTGAGGTCCCTTCCAACCCTAATATTCTCTGAGTCTATTACCTGTTAGATTCACTCCCTCTGGGACATTTGGCAGTGGCCATTGTCAATAGACAGGATACTGGGCTGGATGGACCTTTGGTTTGACCCAGTATGTTCTGAGCTAAATGAACCCAAAGTTATGGAGACAGATATGAGTCAAGGAAGCCAGCAGAGTATCAGAAACCTGAAAAAAATCTCTGACTGGATGAGCTCAGGTGTTTGGGCACAAGCTGAGGTGGTTCAAAAGTTTTGGATTTTTTTTAAGCACAATTTTTTTATTGTTTCTTTAAACAATCAAACAAAGCAAGCAGCAAACATTTCTGAAACCCCAAACCATGTTCAGGTTTTGGCAAACTAATTTCAGCTTTTCAATTAAAAAAAAAACACAACAAATTTTGAAGGAAAGCAGACATTGTCTGTGATTTTTTTCTGCTTTTTTTCGAACCAAAAAAACTTTTGATGGAAAATATTTGTCCAACCCTTTTAATAAGCTTTAGTGCCTTTTAGCACTAGCTGATGCTGAGAACCAGTGATACCTTGTCAAGAAGTTTTCTCAAAACTGGGTTTGTGCCAAGATGTGGAATTTTTATTTTTGCCACGGCCGCCTGTGGCGGGGGGGAGGGGGGGAGCAAGTGGAGCAATTTGCCCCGGGCCCCGCAGGGGCCCCCATGAGAATATAGTATTGCCATTTTTTTAATGGAAGGGGCCCCCGAAATTGCTTTGCTCCAGGCCCCCTGAATCCTCTGGGCGGCCCTGCCTGTGCCAACTGAACTATAAACCGGTATTTCATTGAAGATCAGAAATGCCAATATATAGAGCGTTCCGGTTGGTGAAGTGCTGGAAAAAACAGCTTTTACTGTATTTTGGATTACAAATATTTGCACTGTAAAAATGGTAAAAGAAATAGCATTTTGCAATTCACCTCATACAAGTACTGCAGTGCAATCCCTTTATTGTGAAAGTGCAATTTACAAATGTAGAATTTTTTTTCTTACATAATTGCACTCAAAAAAACCCCAACCAATGGAAAACTTAGAGCCTACACATCCTCTCAGTCTTACTTCTTGTTCAGCCAATCACTCAGACAAACCAGTTTGTTTACATTTATGGGAGATAATGCTGCCTGCTTCTTATTTGCAGTGTCACCCGAAAGTGAGAAGAGGCGTTTGCATGGCACTTTTGTAGGTGGCAATGCAAGGTATTTACGTGCCAGATATGCTAAACATTCCCATGCTCCTTCATGCTTTGGCCACCATTCCAGACGATGTACTAACATATTCATGATGCTCGTTAAAAAAGCAAGGTGTTAATGTAATTTGTGACTGAAATTCTTAGGGGAGAATTGTGTATCTCCTGCTATGTATTTTACCTGCATTCTGCCATATCTTTTGTGTTACAGTAGCATCGGATGATGACTCAGCAAATGTTGCTCATTTTAAGAACACCTTCACTGCAGATTTGACAAAATGCAAAGAAGGTACCTGTGACGCTCTGTACCTCGGGGGAGCACCCCCATGTTCATCCTTATAAAAGGATGGTGTGGTTTCCAATGTAAAGTTTGTCATGCTGGGTGTCTTCGGAAGGCTCGTGATGCACCGAGGATTGTTCTTATAGTGATGTTATAGTAATTGTTGTTGCAGTAATGTTATAGGTTATAATTTCATGTATATAGTTATGAGGCTGAAAATGTATCCTCATGGCTTAAAATAAGCCCAGGCAAAAACTCTCTAAGAGCAGAGGGGCAGTTCACACCTCATCAAGGCATGCATGGGAGAAACCCAGCCCAGCCTCACAGGAACAAAGGACACTGGCCTAAGCAGCAAGAAAAGGATCTGTTGGACTCTGGAGTGAGTCACCCCCTTTCCTTTGGTCAGGTTGGGACTGCGACGAGGTAATGCTCACCTGACTCTGAAGGCGGGGGAGGGGAGCAAAGCCAAGAGGGAAGAAAGAACATGATAAAAGAGAGAGATGTTTGCCATCCTCTTCTTCTCTCTTCCACTTACATCTATAGACACCATGACCGGCAAGCGACTGAAGCGCTGATCAAAGGGGAGAGCCTGGCTGAAGAGCAACCAGCCAGCCTTTGGTGAGAAGCATCTAAGTTTGTAAGGGCATTGAAAGTGTCCAGATCAGCTTAGAATGTGTTTTTCTTTTATTTCATTTGACCAAATCTGACTTGTTTTGCTTTGACTTATAATCACTTAAAATCTATCTTTATAGTTAGTAAATTGGTTTGTTTATTCTACCTGAGGCAGTGTGTTTGGTTTGAAGCATGTCAGAGATTCCCCTTGGGATAACAAGCCTGGTACATACCAATTTCTTTGTTAAATTGACACACTCATATAAGGTCTCAGTGTCCAGTGGGCATAACTTGACACTGCAAAATGGAGGTTCCTAGGATAGTGTCTGGGACCGAAGATATTGGCTAGTGTCATTCGGTTGCACAATCCAAGGAGCAGCTTCCAGAAGCTGTGCAGTTATTATTTGTAAATCATTCTACATTTGTAAGTTCAACTTTCCTGATAAAGAGATGGCACTGCAGTACTTGTGTGAGGTGAATTGAAAATACTATTTCTTGTGTTTCTTTTTTACAGTGCAAATATTTGTAATAAAAAATAAATATAAACAGGGCACTGTACATATTGTATCCTGTATTGTAATTGAAATCAATGTATTTGAAAATGTAGAAAACATCCCCAAAAATGGAAATAAATGCTATTCTCTTATTATGCAAAGGGGCGATTACTTGTGCAATTAATCATGATTATTTTTTATCTCACAATTAATCACAATTATTTGTTTTAATAACTTGGCAGCCCTACTCCCCACCACTACCATGCAGCCACCTCTGTGGTGGAACAGGGTAGATGAGAGACAGGGCACAGAAACTCATGGGCTGTGTAGGAGAGGAAGTGAGGAAGAACCTGTCTCCAGTCACAGCAGTGGGGCATATTACAGGTTCCAGGGTAATTAGCTGAGATGGAAATCACCCAGAGTGGCTGCAGGATCCATTCAACCCCAAATCCCACAAACGGGATCTACGGTTACCCAGTCTCCATTGTTCAGTAGTAGGGCAGGGAGATCAGAGCGACCAGCAACACGGAGGGTCTCTCACAGAAGCGCACGTACTGCTCCCTGCAGCACAGGTCCTAAGTGCTGTGCTGGGGCACTGGGCTCAGCACTGACTGCGAGGGGAGAGCGCCCCCTACTGAGCCCCCATCCCGCTCCCTGCAGCACAGGAATGTAGAACTGCGTGGGGAAAATGGGGTCAGCACTGACACCATGGGAAGAGCGACACTTATTGTGACCCCAAACCGGCTCCCTGCAGTACAGGCCCTTAGCACCATGCTGGGGTGCTCCCCAGGTCCCTTGAGAAATTGGCCCTGGAGTTTTAGTTTGAGTGAGCGGCTGCAGGTTCCGTTGACACCAAATCCAACCAGTGGAAGCTGCAGTTACCCAGGTCCCCATTGTGCCGCAGAGGAGTCTGGCCCAGGGATAAGTAGACGCCAACTGGCAGAGGGCACAGGTTTGCTTAGAGTTCTACCGGGATCCCCTGGATAACATATATGCACAATAGCTCACCAGAAGTGCTATGTGAGGTCTCTACCAAGACACAGCAGCCCACTCGTCACCCTAATGGGGGCAAGATATTTGGATGGGACATAGTTGAAGAGAGATATAAAATGTAGAATATGAGGCTCCAGAAGTGCTGAAGTGAAGCTTGTCACCTGCGCCATGGCAATCCCTTCGGCTGAGCCAATCAGCACATAGAACAAAGCACAGCTATGGAGACAGGCTGTATTCACTGTCTGGGCCCAGTCAGGGCCTGAGAATTTACAAAGACAAAGGACCCTCAGCACAAGTCTCTGAAGAGAGACCTTCTCTGGGAAGAGACAATGGTCTGTACCTACAAAGGAAGAGGAGAGGGGACAAGAGCTCCCTTTCACCCAGGAGGTGGCTGACAGCATTTGTCTCAGGAACAGGAGATCACAGCCAGGCCTGGAGTAAAACCCTGGACGGACTGTGGGGTGAGTGTTGCTCTACCAGACAGAAATGTATCTCGTTCAATGAGTCCAGGCTCTAGTCAGCGTGGTATGATTTTATTGGCCATGGAACCATTTCTTTCCAACCCATCTCCTTGCTACCTCTCGAATCTCTACACTCTGTGAAATCACTTCTCCTTGGTGTGACTATGAAGAAATCTAGGGCTGTGCGTTGATCGGGGCACAGATTGGACGTGGAACTGGTCACCTTGGAACCCTGTTCCTTTGGGAGCAGAAAATCTGTGACTGCTGTGAATGCCCAGCGGGACAGGGACTGGATGCTGCAAAAGAACTCTCAGAGGGCTGAGGGGTGAATTATGCCTATTGCCAACCTGGAGAGATGTCACTCCACACCCTACAAGGCCTAGAGGACATGCCTTGTGTGGCCTGTGGCCGAGGGAGTCGGGGAGCTGCCCCCAGCGGCCACAGGCAAGGCGTCCTCATGCTAGGGCCCATGGCACCACACAAGGGCATTAGGGCCAGCACAACTGCAAAGGGAGAGAGCCCCCTTCTACCTGCAACACAGGCCCCCTTTGGGGCCAGCACTGACATCAAGGGGAGACCGTGAGTGTCCTCTACTGAGCCCCCACACCGCTCCCTGCAGGGCCCATAGAACCGCAGAGGGGAATTGGGATCAGCACAGAGAGGAGAGCGCTCCCTACAGGAACCATCATATTGCTCCCTGAAGCACAGGCCCCAAGCACCGTGCTGGGGTCAGCAGTGGCTGTGAGGGGACAATGTCACGTAATGAGCTTCCCAGCCTGCTCCCTGAAACAGGCAGGGTGGTGGATGAAGGTTACCTGAGCACACAACACCGGTATCTTCTCCGTGGTGACAGTTATGGGATCCCCAAGGCCGAGCCCTGCAATCGGAGAGGGCAGCTTCTGTCCCTGTGCAGTTGACGTCATCCAGCCAGATGGGGTCAGATCCTCGCCCAAAGTGAGCCCCGCCTGGGCCTGATAACGCCGTCCCACAGCCCAGCTGCCTGCACACGACTCTGGCCTCAGCTAAATCCCAGCTGTCATCACACACGGTTCCCCACTGCTGGTTGTAAAGCACCTCGACTCTCCCAGCGCAGCGACTCAAACCGTTCACCAGTCGGAGCTGAGTTAGTTCTGGGATGCCTGAGTCTGCAAACACCCCAAGGAGATAAACATTCAGAGATGGGCTAGAGGAAAGGAGTATGGGGCTTGTTTCCTATAGTTTGCTCTGGCTCCCATTCAGTCCCAGTGTGGCAGACAGGCTGGCTCAGGGGGCCTGTGAATGGGACACTGCGGGGTTCCTCTCTGGAGGTCACCAGCTCTGATCCAGCCCCAGGCATGGGGGAATAGGTGACTTGTGGGATGGTGAATGGGACACAAGGTCTTTCTCTCCAGGGGACGCTGGCTCCTGTACAGTCTGTGCGAGGGGAATGAGCTGATGCAGTACATTGGGGGAAGGAGAGCTGGGGCTTTTCTCTCGGAGGGCACCGGTTCCAATTTGTCCCCAGCTGAGGCAGTGGTAGTGGGGGAAACAGGCACGGGGCTTTCACATCTGGGGCCCTGGGTCCAAGCTGGTAGTGGGTGGAAGTCGCAGCCCTCTGATGCTCAAAATGAGCTGTTGGGGTTAATTCCTGTCTATGACAAGACAGGTGAATGACTGGGGCATTTCCACAGGTACCCAACAGCCAGGATGCCCTGCACCCTGCCATACAGCCTGCCTTGTTAACAATTCACTGGTGAGGAAACTGAGGCACGTAGTGAGGAAGTGATGGGGTGAGTTTGGAAGAGACAGGATTTGAACCCAGGTCTCCAGCTCTACACTTGAACGACTAGATTAAATAATCTTAACTCTGCCCTTCCTCACCCCAGTTTATGAGATAGCTGCACACTGCAGCATGCACCCCACACATATGGACAGACCCCTGCACCCTCTTTCTATGTTTGTATTTACCTGTCATGGGGAATCCTGTCATGGAAGCTGAAAGAAAGCAAAGAGATGAGGTAAGTCTCTGTCTCTATGGCTGGTCACCTTGGGGATCTCCAAACACTGGCTGATGTAAGTGAGCTCTCCCCTGCCATCTCTTGATGCACTGGGGGAAAAGGTCTGAGCTGCATGTGACTTATTTCCTGCCTCTCAAGGAGGTGGATTGACCCTCCTTCCCCTCCTGTCGGCGTCGGTCGCATCTACACAGAAGTGCTGTAGCTGCAGAGCTGCCACTGTAATGTTTCCAGTGCAGAAGAGCCCTAAGTAGCCAGCAAAAGACAAGACCTGGTGAGCGACGTCAGAACCAGTGACACTGCACCAACCTTTCCAAACCAAGCCACCTGCTTCCACACTGCCTGCACCTCCGAAGGACCCCCACACCCTGCTCCCCTCAGGCCTGGCTTCCCTGCACCTGGGGTGTGAAAGCCCCACACGCTGTGTAATGGAGTGCTAAACTGTATTATACTGCTTTGCCACTAGGTGGTGATGTGTGTAAAATACAGTAACTCCTCACTTAAGATTGTAGTTATGGTCCTGAAAAATGCAACTTTAAGCAAAACAATGTTAAGCGAATCCAATTTCCCCATAAGAATTAATGTAAATAGGGTGGATCAGGTCCCAGGGAAAAAAATTTTTGCCAGACAAAAGGCATTATATACATTTTAAACAATTTTAAAAACAATTTAATACAGGTATTAAACAGGCTGGCAGCCCCCTATCAGCTCCCCTCCCGCACCCCAGCGCCTCCCTCCCGTCAGTGGCCCCCAGGGATCAGCACCTTCCCCCTGCTCCCCCCACCTCCTGCCTGTGGCAATCAGCTGTCTCGCAGCATTCAGGAGGCTGGGGGGAGGAGCAAAGATGCGGTGCACAGCCTCCTCCCTCCCTCCCTCCCTATCTTCCCCGTCTCCTGCCTGCAGCAGTCAGCTGGTTTGCGGCATTCAGGAGGCAGGGGAGGGAGCAGAGAGGTTGCAAGCCTTCCCCCCAGCATCCTGAATGCTGCAAACCAGCTGATTGCCGTGGGCAGGAGACAGAGGGAGCGAGGGGAAGGTGCTGATCCGTGGGGTTTGCTGGTTGGTGGGAGGCGCTGCGGCGGGCGTAGGGGAGCTGATAACAGGACAAAGCAGGTGGCCAAACGACGTTATAGCGGAGCATTGCACAACTTTAAACTAGCATGTTCTGTAATGGAGCAGGGACGTAAGATCGAAACAACGTTAAGCGAGAGGACGTTAAATGGGGAGTTACTGTACCTTTTTTACAGCTAACCACAGCCATATCTGGCAGAGCATTAAAGGATTGTGGTCTATAAAAGCAAACTCTGTGACCAGTCCATGTCTGGTACAGAAGAACACTGCAGTGTCTGGAGTAAACTAAGAACAGAAATAGAAGGAACAAAGCTACAAACGTTGCAGGATCTCATCACCAGGCCACTGTTCAGTGCCCCAGAGAACTTCAGCTTTCACAAACTTCACCATGGACACACTGGAAACAAGATTTCACAAGATTTCACATTGCTGTCAAGCTGCACAAAGACACTGGAAAGATGCAGGTATCTTCTTTAATGTAGGATACAGGAAGCCAGCAAAGCATATCTTTAAATCCTTTGACTTTATTGAAGACAATCGCAAAGGTGACTATGAAATGGGTCTGGCTATGTTTGATGCATACTTTATATCTCAGAGAAATGTGGCTTATGGAAGAGCTTGTTTTCACCAGAGAACTCAAGACCCAGGGGAAAGTTTTGAATGTTTTATAAGAGGTCTGCATAGATAGGCTGAAAACTGTGATTTTGGAAATGCAAAACTTGAAAATATCACAGACAAGTTGGTTATTGGGTTAACAGATAAAATCTTTTCACAGCAGCTACAACTGAAGAGAGATTTAACTCTAGCCCCAGCTGTTCAAATAGCAAACCAGTCTGAATTAGTCAAACAACAGAACCAAAGGCAGGAGCAACTTGAAAAACATGAAATTAGCTTAGGCAATGTCTACACTAGCACTTGCTGCAGTATAACTAGTGTCAATCGGGGACTGAAAAAGCCCCCTCGAGCAATGTAAGTTACACCGACCTAAGCACTGGTGTGGACAGCACTATGTGGGCAGAAGAAGCTCTCCCAACGATGTAGCTACCGCCGCTCACGGGGCTGGAGTAGTTAAGCCGATGGGAGAGCTCTCCCGTCAGCTCAAAGTGGTCACATTAGAGAGCTTACAGCAGCACCACTGCATCACTGCAGCTCCACCACTGTAAACTCCCTAGTGTAGCTGTAGTCTTAGAAGGTTTAAACAGATGCTAGAGTGTTAAAGTTTATTATCATAATACCCCTGAACAGGGGTGGCTCTAGACATTTCGCCGCCCCAAGCACGGCGTCATGCCATGGGGGGCACTCTGCCAATTGCTGGTCCCGCGGCTCCGGTGGACCTCCCGCAGGGGTGCTTGCGGAGGGTCCTCTGGTCCCGCGGCTCTGGTGGAAGCTGCGGGACCAGTGGACCCTCCGCAGGCACGCCTGCGGGAGGTCCACCGAAGCCGCAGGACCAGCGGACCATCCGCAGGCATACCGCCAAAGGCCGCCTGCCTGCCGCCCCCCAGTGGCCAGCAGAGCGCCCCCCACAGCATGCCGCCCCAAGCACGCGCTTGGCGTGCTGGGGCCTGGAGCCGCCCCTGCCCCTGAAGCCAGGAGAGAGAACACCCAGGCTAAGAGGGATAAATCCCAGCCTACATGCACAATGACTTAACCCCTGAGGGAGAGTGGACTCCCAGGAAGGGCTGTCGCACTGAAGGGGGTTCCTCCTAGGGACCATACAGAGCCGAGAGAGAGCACAAGTCCTGGGAGTCCGTGACATCCTCCCTCTTGCGGGACCTCACAGCGGCTCATAAGACCCCAGAACTGAACCTGAACACTGGAGACAATGGCAAAGGGGCTTCCACATTGCCTTGTCCCCTCACCACAGTACCTCCTCCCCAGCTTCTCCTCTTATTCACACTGGCTCTGTCTGCGAGCTGGAGTGCTCCCGCGTGGCTACAAGATAGATTCCCAATGAGTAACATTCCCCTAACTGGGGTAGTAGCTTTATCCACATCTAAGCTGTTTAAAAAGGCACACACACAAAAACCCCAGTCCAAATACAACAGATTTATCTCTCTCAGGAACAGCCCAAAACTGGGAGAAAACTTGTTAGCAGGCTACAGAATACACTAAGCAGCTGAAAGGTTTTAAAATATACTAAACAAATTGTCACACCGCGGCCTACACCCGGATGGGAAGCACACTGAACTATTTACTCTGTGTGTACACATACAAACCAACACACTTTCAGCAGTAACAGTCTCTTCTCGGGGTGCTGAAATATGGCTCTTCGATTTGCTAGCCCCAGAACGGGGTGTGATGAGAGCGATATCCCATCCCCCGGGTTATGGCTTCCCTCAACGTTCCACACAAATGATTGCAGCAGTGAACAGACCCTACTTTTTTCTCTTTTCGTGCTAGCCCCATGTCTTCTTCCCCAAGAGAGAGCGCGGTGTGGGTCACTAGATATTGTTCCCCAGTAGCTTTTGTGAGTGACGAAGACCCACCTCCCACACTGGTGAATGCCCTGGCCGAGTACTCACCGGGGCAGCAGGCTGCTCATCCCCTGTAGCCAAGGGTCAACTGAAAAGGAGAGAAATCAAGCCCTGGACTCCCTGGCCTGCTGCGAGGTGGGTCATAATGCAGGGGCCTTGCCTCAGGACCAGATCAGACAAGTCTGTGCAGAGCTGGCTGCAGTCATCTGCCTGGCTCAGGGCCTGCTGGAAACGCCCCAGGTCGGGGTAGTCACAGCTCCCTGCATGGCTCAGGGCAGTGTGTGTGGGGGGGGCTGTTTCTGGGCCCTCCCGGCTGCCCACTCACTCCCCCTCGCTGGTCTCTGCCTGTCTCTTGCTCCCTCACAGCGAGGTCCTGAACCCCCAAGTCCCTTCTGCAGCCCCGGTCTCTGCTGCTGGGTTCGCTCCCCTCCGTGGGGCTCTGCCAGGCTAGGCCTGTCACCGTCTCACGGCAGGGTCCCACCCCCTTCACACACCCTCATCCCACCCCCCTCAGAAACCCTCGTCCTACCCCTCACCCTCCTCACTGAACCTCGCCCCACTCACCACTCCTCACCCCGCCTCCTGACTGATCCTGGCCCTGCCACCCCGCTACCTCTCACCCCACTCACCAGCACTTACCCCACTCACAGGCCCTGCCCCCATCACCAACCCTCACCCTGCCCTCCCCACGGACCCTGGCCCCAGCCCCTTACTGACCCTCGTCCCACTTGCTGGCCCCAGCCCTGCCCCCCTCACCAGCCCCCATATATGTGGCTGGGTCTTTACTCAGCCCCTCCCACCCTCTCACACGGCTTTTCTCCCCCTGTCTCCGCCCCAGCTCCTCCCCTGGGGCTGCTCTCGCTGTCTCCTTCCCCAGCATGCACAGAGGCTGGGACCTGAGCTGGGCTCCCTGAGTGGCCCGGCTGCCTGGTCAATCAAACTGACCTGGGGCACTGGCTACTATCCATTGGCCCTAGTCTGGAGTTCTCTGATTGGCCAGAGGCCCTCTCAGTCCCAGGGTCCCAACTGTTCCTTGACCCCTCCCCTCTCTCCTGGCATGGGGCGAGGGCAGCCAAACAACCCATCCAGTGCCAGTGGGGGCAGCCGGCCCCTACACAACAGACATGTTTATAAGAGTCATCACTCAGTTAAGACCTGCCGGGTATAGAACTGTGTTCAACAGAAACCATCCACGGAGCAAACCCAACAGACGGCGGATGCCGAATGAGAAGACGACTCAAGGATTCCAGAACAACCCCAGTCAGTCGCTGTAACTAGCAGCCAGCCAGATGGCCAAGCTGCTACACGTTGGCATTTTTCAGTTAGGAGCCCAGGGTGGTTCAGAAACACTGGACAGACTGATCCGTCCTGAACTCTACAGCCAGCCTGATAGTGTGAATAAATGGCAGGAACATGGAACTTGCATGGGGGAGATGGACTGGGATGTTAACCTGTAGTGCTCTGCTCAGCCACTGGGTGGCGCTGTGTGTAACATCCGTTATAGAGCCGAACCTCAACCGTCCCTGGCAGGGCATTAAAGGATCTAAGGATGAACACAGCTGGGGTGGATGAGCAAATTCTGTAGCCAGACCACACCTGGGACAGGAGCATGATACACTCTGCTCCCGCCACGTCTGGCCAGGGCTAGCACTCTCCTCAGTTTTGGGGGGGAGGAACAGTTACGGTGTGTGACCTCCCCCTGCCTCCCCAGTGTGTGTGTGTATGGGGGGACAGTTACAGTGTGTGAACTCCCCCTACCCGCCCAGGGTATGGGGGGGGGTTGTTACCATAGTTACCCTAGTCCTATTTCACAGGGCGTTAACTCAAATTAGGAACCTTCAGTTCATGCCAGCAGCATCCACACAGATCAGTCTGAATGCAGCTCTTTGGTGCACTCTGCAATTCACACCCCTGCAGCTGGCTCTGTGCGCCTTGTAGACATGGCCCCTGGCTGGTGAGTGTGCGTCCTTCCAAAAATGGGGGAAATTGGGTTTGAAAATAGGAGCACTGGAATTCGAGCAAGAAGCCAGGATCGTGGGTGAGCTGATAATCAGTTTGGATTTCATTGCAGCTAATAAGCACACAATGAATCAATGGAATACGTTCATTCCAGTGAATGAATTCTTCACCAGACTCAGGGGCCCAGCAGTGCTGCTCTCAGATCAAGGGAGAAACTTTGAATACAAAGTGTTTCTGCAGCTTTGTGAGATTCCAGGGGCTCCGCAAACCTGCCCCAGCCCCGCACACCCAGCACAGTCTGATAGGATGATAGAAAGTTTCAGTCTGACTCGGGGGTTTTACAGATTCATAGATTCCTAGGTCAAAAGGGACCACTGAGGTCATCTAGTCTGAGTCCTGTATAGCACAGGCCAGAGACCTGCCCTGAAATAACTCCTAGAATGTTTAGAAAAACATCCAATCTTGCGTTAAAAGTTGTCAAAAATGATGAAGAATCCACCACAACCCTTGGTAAATGCCTCATTTCAGCCTGAATTTGTCTGGCTTCAGCTCCAGCCACTGGAACCTGTTCCCCCTTTCTCTGCTAGACTGAAGAACCCATTATGAAATACTTGTTCCCCAGGCCCATGTAGTTACTTACAGACTGTGATCAAGTCACCCCTTAACCTTCTCTTTGTTAAGCTAAACAGATTAAATAGGTTTTCTAGTCCCTTACTCGTTCTCACGGCTCTTCTCTGAGCCCTCTCCAACTCATCAACATCTTTCTTGAATTGGGGACACCAGAAGTGGACACAGGATTCCAGCATTGATCACACCAGTGCCAAATGAGGAAGTAAAATAAACTATCTGCTCCTACTAGAGATTCCCATTTGTGCATCACAGGATCACAGCAGCTCTTTTGGCCACAGTTTCTCACTAGCTTGTGTCCTTCAGATTATCCACTGTACCCTCAAATTTTTTTCAAGGGGCACTGCTTCCCAGGAGAGAGTTCACCATGTAAGTATGGCCCATGTTCTTGGTCCCTAGATGTATACATTTGCATGTTGCTGTATTAAAATGCATATTGTTTGCTTGCACCCAGTTTACCAAGCATCCAGATTTCTCAACCCGTCCTCTTCATCATTTACACCCCCACAACTGTACCATCTGCAAACTTTCTCAGTGATGAGCTCTTCTTTTAGTGTCCAGCGACAGAGCCATCATCTCTGTATTTGGGCTTACAAAGTGGATTGCTGGCCCTCTGGAAATGCTGGTGGGTACTGAGAGGGAGCTGAGATTTAACTGTTAACTTGTCTTTGTTCTCCAGCCTCTGTCAGTGCCTACCTGAGTCTGAGACTAGCTGTGTCTGGGGACAGCACATTTCATGGCTGACTGTGAGCCCAGTGGCTGTCTCTGGTTGTGCATTGTACAGCACCAAGCACAGCGGCAGAGCCGAGGGGCACCGGGCTGGGAGTGATGAGACCAGGGCTCCATTCCCAACAGCTGCTATCACATCCCCTCTGTGTACCCCTGTTGCCCCTCTCTATCCTCTCCATTTAGACTGAGCTCTTGGGTGCAGAGACTGCCTGTCGCCCTGCCAGTGCAGAGCCCAGCACCACAGGGCCCTGAGCTCGGCCTACAGTGCTGCCGTAACATGAATTCTTGTGTTTGCACAATAAATAATGGTTAATATTTAATAATTTAATATTTAACATATTTAATAGTTAATAATAATAGTTAAGAAATGGAGCCTCAAACACTGAACAAACACAGTAAGAGCAGGACAGGAGTTAGGTCATTCAGGGAATCCTGTGTGCAGTTCTGGCCATCCACATGCAGGACAGATGGATTCAGACGGGACCAGGTGCAGAGAAGGGCTGCTAGGGTGGTTGGGGGATGGAGGCTGGTCGTACGAGAGGAGCCTGGAAGAGCTTGGCTGGTTTGTCTGGCACGGCAGAGGCTGAGCAGGGATCTGGTTGCTCAGTATGAATCGATTTGGGGAACGCCGGGGAGGGAGAAGAGCTACTGGAGCCAAAGGACAGTGTTGGCCCAAGAAGAAATGGGGATAAACTGTCCAGGAGTCACGTTAGGCTGGAAATGAGAAGAAGGTTCCGGAACAGCCTCCGAATGGGTGAGGGGAGAACGCGCTAACTCACGTGAAGATGGCTCTGGATAAGTGTGTGACTGGGATTCTATAACACGCCCTTCCAGCCCTGTGTCCCGTGTTCCTAAAGAGACCAGCCGAGGGCAGCTGGGAAACACCTCCAGGAGTCAGAGACATGCCAGTTTCTTTTTACTCTTTTAATATTTAACAAAAGTTTAACTAATTTTATTGTAAAATCATACGTTCAGCTAGATAGATCCTGGTACCACCCCTTGCTCTAACTGCTAGACTCCACTCCCCTTCCCAAGGCAGCAATAGACCCCAGAACTCTTGACTCCCAGCCTCTCTGCTCTAACCACAAGCCCCCACTCCTCTTCCCAGGAATAGACCCCAGGAGTCCTGGCTCCCAGGACACAGCTATGCCGTGTCTGATGGGTGGGGCTGGAGAATCACAGATTGCCCCCAGGGCTTTTCAAAGCCAGAGCAAAGGGAGAAGGCCACTCACCCCAAAGCCAGACCAGGAGGATGGGGATCCTTGTGTTCCCGGCTCCAGCGCAGGCAGCCGAGCTCCTGCCAAGGGGGTGCCCCGCTGGGAGCAGGAGGCACCCAGGAAACCCCATGTTCATAGCAGTCCTTGAGTGCAGTGTGGCCAGCGGTTAGGGCAGGCGATCGTCCTTGTGAGAGAGGCAGGCTGAGCTCCGTGTGATGGTCACAGGCTGGGAGGCTGGGGTGATGGGGCAGGCACCCAAGGGGGCAGGGACCAAAGGGGGCAGGAGGTGTGACAGGCCACTCACTGCAGAGACCCCTCCCTGCGTGCCCCCCTGCCGTGACCCAGGGAGTGTGTGTAACTGAGCCCACAGAGAAGAAGTGACCCTCATGCCCTGCGCTGTGGCTTTAATTATATCATTGGATTGTGAAATACGTGTTCCCGAAACATGCTGAGCAAACAAACCTCTCTTGGAACAGCTGATTCTGGAACACATGGGGCGGAGGGGCTGGTCCTGGAGCAGGTTCACAGGGAGTCAGCAGAACTGATCCACGGAGGCCTGGTGGACATGGGACAGGCGCACGGGTGTGACTGCGCCTGTGGGTGCGAGGATCAGTCCATGCAGTTAAAGCGATGCTGAGGGCCGTGTGGACGCCCTTACTCCAGTTGAACGAGGCTGAGGCTTGACCTGATCTGCACCTAAAACTTAGGTCAACCCAGCTACATCGCTCAGGGGTGTGAAAAATTCAGACCCCTGGAGATGTGACACCGGAAGGTGGAACAAAGAATTCTCCCATTGGCCTGGCTACCGCCGCTTGGAGGAGTGGATTAACTACGGCGACGGCAAAGCCCCTTCCATTGCTGTAGTGTCTGCATCATCACACCACAACGGCGTAGCCACAGCTCTGAACTGTGCAATTGCTGCGGTTGTGGTGTACACACAGCCCTTGTCTTCCCAGGGAAGGAACATCACTGCACTGGCCTCACTCCACCACCCCTGTGTACCTAGAGCAGGTCCATTCACACCTGAGTTTATGCCCAAGCCACGTTCCCATGTTATCATCTCGGCAAATCCCAAAAGGATTGCAGATTGCGGCTTAGTCTCTGGCTAGCTCCTGAAGGCGCTCGGGGTGAATATTTGGTCTATGCCCCTCCGTGGCGATCTCAGTGGAACAGGGAAGTGTTTGTTACTTATGTGATCACTGTCTGCCTAGCAGCTTTCGTTGGTAAACACGCTTCCTAATTCACTGGTCTCCTGTCCCAAGAGAGCTGCCGAAACTGAACCGAGAGCTGATGGAGGTGAGCGCTGGGTTTGGCTACCGAGGTCGTCACTGCTGATATGGTTTTACCCCTGCACACGGAGCAGCTGACAAAAGTGACAAGAACTGAGACCGTTCCCATGGGGACAAAGGTTAATATAAGCTTTACCCCAATCTGAATGGAGCCGGTGCCCGTCTGTGTAGCTGAGGCGTGCGGCTGCCACGGCGTGTGGCTGTTCAGAGGTGTTCGCTCTGACACCCCACCAGGGGCGGCTCTAGGATTTCCACCACCCCAAGCAGGGCAGGACGCTGCGGGGGGGCGCTCTGGCAGTCACCGGTCCCGCGGCTCCGGTGGACCTCCTGCAGACGTGCCTGCGGAGGGTCCGCTGCTCCCGCGGCTCCGGTGCCGCCTGCCGCCCTCCCGCGGGACGCTTGGCGCGCTGGGGTCTGGAGCCGGACCTGCACCCCACCCAGCCCGTTCCAAAGCCTGGTGCAGGCAGCGCTCTGACAACTCACCCTGCACCGCGTGTGCTGCCCCCGGGCCTGGCCACGCCCAGCTCACACACATTTAAAGGGCTCTGGGCGGCCTGCACGAGGGTTTACAGCCAGGCTAGTTAATGTCTTAGCTGCCCAGCCTCCAACCGCGGCTACTGGCCTGGTGTGAACAGGGCCAAAGAGGAGCCCCCAGTGGTGACTCTGCCCCTGGCAGCAGGGAGATACGGGCTGGGCCCGTCCTGGGGTGGGTGTTTCACACATTTATTCCCCCGCTGGGAGCAGGGTGAGCAGGGGAAGGGGAGACCGGTGCAGATGACACAGAGCTACCGAGGGAGTCCAGGGACAGGAGCAGGCTGGGGGATGGGCAGCACAATGGCAGGGAGCCAGGAGGCTGGTAAATGGTCAGGTGCCCTGAGGCTGGGGGGAGCCGTGTGAACCCCTCACCCTCATCCCCTGAGTCTGCACGAACTGCCACAGCACAGGGACAGGCCCATGGGCAGCTCCATGGAAACCAGGGCTCAGTGTGTAGCAGGGTCACTGGCACAGCGCTGGGTGCACGAGGCCAGGCTGGGGCCCAGTGAGAACCTGCCCTGCCTTTGGATAGAGCCATGGGGCGCCCCCTCTCCCCATAGTGCTGAGCTCCCATCTGCAATAGTCTCCAGCAGAGCTGAGGGGTCAGGGCCAGGGGGTGAGGATGGTTAGAGCTGGGGCAGGGAGGGGGCTCCTCTGTGGGGGGACTGAACATCTGGGGCTCATTACTGTAGAGAAGAGGAATATGGGGGATGGGAAAGAGGGACCCACAACATTGACTGAGACAGAAATGGGAGATCAGGTGCTTCTCATGGGGCAGGAACCAGGGAGACAAGCCATGAGAAAAAGAAGGGAAAATCCACACTGACCCCAGGAAATCCCTCCCCACAGTGTTATGGGGCTGGGGAACTCATTGCCACAAGGCAGCGCTGGGCCAGGGTTGGGGAGGGCTCATAGCAGGGTTAGGTGTTTGTCTGAATAACAAGAACACCCAGAGTCAGAACTGTGAACATCAAAAATCACTCCAAGTGTGGGGGGCTCCGACACCCCCCTCCAGTGCAGGAGCTGAGCTCTTACTGATGGGGCAGGAGGAGACTCTCCTGGAGTTGCCAACTTTCTACTTGCACAAAACCAAACACCTTTGCCCCACCCCCTTCCTGTCCCTCCTCTGAGGCCCCGCCCCTTCCCCGCCCCATCTCTGAGGCCCCGCCCCCACTCACTCCATCCCCCGTCCCTCTGTCACTCACTCTCCCCACCATCACTCACTCTCTCTCTCGTTTTCACCAGGCTGGGGGTTGGGGTGGGTCAGAGTTCCAGCTGAGGGTGCGGGCTCTGAAAGAGAGGGGGAGGATGGGAGGAAGATAGCGAGGGTGGAAAGGAGCACAGGAGGGAAGGGAAGACAGGGCAGGATCTCATGTGCATGAGGCTGGGTCCTTGATGGTCCAGCGCTGATGGCCAGGTGCCCTCACTGACATGCTGGCCTGGACATCCCAGTGACTGAAGCTCACCAACAAAGACAGAGTCTCTGAAGCGAAGCAGAAGCTGTCAACCTTTCCCCAGGGAATCCCAGGGCTCTGCTCTGCCAGTTTAGTTCCCAAAGTCTCCTTTTGAAAGCTCCAAACAGGCAGAGGTAGGTAGCGGGTGGAATCGCCCTGTCACAATTCAGGGCAACTGCACCTTATTCCCCTCTCTACTGTCCAACAAGGGCACCCAGTCGAGGCTCCAGCTCCCCAGCTGTCATCTCCCTTGTCTCCCTCCCTCAGGACTGGGGTGTTTCCAGGCTACCTTTGCTGCTTTTTGCCTTCTCTTCAGAGACAAACAGCAGTGTCATTGCACACTGATAAGTTAGCACCCAGCTCTTTCTAAGCAAGCACATTAACTCACAGGGTAAAAGCATTACAGAGAAAACATGTTAAACCAATAACAGAACCTACACGCATGCTAGTAATCTTCCCTGAGATCACCCCAACTCCAGAGTGGGCTCCAGCTGGTGATTAGTCCTTCAAACCCACCAAGGAATCGCTTCTGTGGTCACAAGTTCCTAACAGCCTCAGCTAGATTTGTCCATCCTTTGTACAGTTCAGGGGTCTTGGCTCTGGGGTTCCAGGTGCAGGTAATCAGCAGAGAAGGGCTTTTCTCCCCAGGGCATAGCTTCAGAAGGCCTCCCATATGCCCATGGGTGGCAGGTAGCATAGGGAGGGGAAGGCTGTGTCTCCCCAAACCGCCTGGCATGGCCCCACCCATGCTCCACCCCCAGCCCCCCTCCTGCCTGCTTCCTGTTCCCTTCCCACTCTTCTGTGGCCAAGAGGCTGGGGCAGGCAGGCTGGGATCAGTGTGCACAAGACCCTGGGGCTGGGGCCATGCCATGCCGCCCGACGCTGGGGGCACTGGTACCAGGGCTGGGGCTGAGGGTGTGCGGGGGGGGGCCGGCAGCCTCTGGGGGGTCATGTGTATGCTCCAGGCTCTGGCAGGGGAGTGGGGGAAGAAGGGGCAGGGTGGAGCCTTGGGCAGGGGGGTGGGGCCGGGGGTTAGCCTCCCCCAAGGACATGTTCACCCACCGCCCCTGCATGTGCCTCCCAGGAAACCCACTTCACATGTATTGTCCCAGCCAGTTCTTTGAAGTGCTTAACATTCCCTCAAGGTTTACATTAGTCACAGCTCCTCGAAAAGTTGTTCAGTTCTACACCAACACACAACAATTGCATTGGAATACAATGGACCCCAAAGGTATTCAAATTCTTTCAATAAAGTTTAACTTACTTCAGGCAGGTTTATCCAGAATAATGTCCTTTATTACAAGCCCATCTAGTCATTATTTTGTTCACCAATTAGGCCTAGTTTCTTACACACCAATTTTGGTCCATTGATTTCCAGTCCCTACCTTTCCCTTATTCATCAGTGACGCTGCTAACATAGTTCTTCAGTGGCATCTGTAGCCCTTTTGTTTGAACTAATCCCGTCTTTGTCTCCTTTTCATACCCCTTCTATCAACTTTCATTGTTACAGGTTATTGTAACAGTTTAGGAACATTCACCTACTTCCCACAGTTACGCTCACAAGCAGGGTAAATCTGTAGTTCCCAATGTGACAGATAAGGTAAATCCCTGCAATATATTTAAGACCACAGGAACGGCCATACTGGGTCAGACCAATGTTCCGTCTAGCCCAGTATCCTGTCTTCTGACAGTGGCTCATGCCAGGTACTTCAGAGGGAATGAACAGAACAGGGCAATTTATTGAGTGATCCATCCCCTGTTGTTCAGTCCCAGCTTCTGGCAGACAGCGGTTTAGGGAACCCAGAGCATGGGGTTGCATCCTGGACCATCTTGGCCAAATCGCGGGCTTCTGTGAGTTGCTGCAACAGCTGAGGAAGCTCTTAGAAGCAAGAAATTATGGAAGGTGAGCATTCAGCTGTTGTAACCTGCACAGGTTGTGCCATGTTTGTTTTTCTTCCACAGGACAGAAGCGACTTTGTCTGTACAAAGTGCAAGCTGGTCTCCATATTGGAAGAGAAGGTTTGAGGTCTGGAGCAACAAGTATCGGCTCTCCGTTGCATATGTGAAAATGAAGATTTCCTGGACAGATGTCCTGAAGAATCGGAGCAGGCTGTGCAGAGGAGAGAGAGGGATGGTGAAGAAATTTGGCAACATGTGACCTCCAGAAAAAGAAAGAGGAGCATCCATGTACCAGCAATGGAGATACAGATGAGCAACCATTTTCATGTTCTCTCCACAGGTACTAATGCGGAGAATGGACTAGATGGTACATCTGAGAGAAGGGAGCAGAAGGAGAGTCCACCAATTGGAAGGCATGAGATGCACTGTCCTAGGGATGGGGGTTCCATGACCACCGCTCCCAAGAGAAGGAGGAGGGTGGTGGTGGTAGGGGACTCCCTCCTCAGGGGGATTGAGTCATCTATCTGCTGCCCAGACTGAGAAAACCAAGAGGTCTGCTGCTTTCCAGGAGCTAGGATTCACAATGTGACAGAGAGACTGCCGAGACTCATCAAGCCCTCAGATCGCTACCCCTTCCTGCTTCTCCACGTGGGCACCAATGATACTGCCAAGAATGCCCTTGAGCGGATCACTGCAGACTACGTGGCTCTGGGAAGAAGGATAAAGGAGTTTGAGGAGCAAGTGGTGTTCTCATCAGGGGCAGCTCCAGGCCCCAGCACGCCAATTGCGTGCTTGGGGCGGCATGCCCGGGGGAGGCTCTGCCGGTCGCCAGGAGGGCGGCAGGCGGCTCTGGTGGACCTCCCACAGACGTGCCTGCGGAGGGTGCGCTGGTCCCGCGGCTTCGGTGGAGCATCCGCAGGCACGCCTGCGGGAGGTCCACCGGAGCCGCAGGACCGGCGAGCGGCAGAGCACCCCCTGCGGCGTGCTGCCGTGCTTGAGGCGGCAAAATCGCTAGAGCTGCCCCTGGTTCTCGTCCATCCTCCCTGTGCAGGGAAAAGGCCTGCGTAGGGATCGTCGAATTGTGGAAGTCAATGAATGGCTATGCAGGTGGTGTCGGAGAGAAGGCTTTGGATTCTTCGACCATGGGATGGTGTTCCAAGAAGGAGGAGTGCTAGGCAGAGACGGGCTCCACCTCACGAAGAGAGGGAAGAGCATCTTTGCAAGCAGGCTGGCTAACCTAGTGAGGAGGGCTTTAAACTAGGTTCACCGGGGGAAGGAGACCAAAGCCCTGAGGTAAGTTGAGAAATCGGATACCGGGAGGAAGCACAAGCAGGAGAGCACAAAAGGGGAGGACTCCTGTCTCAAACCAAGAAAGCGGGACGATCAGCGAGTTATCTGAAGTGCCTATACACAAATGCAAGAAGCCTGGGAAACAAGCAGGGAGAACTGGAAGTTCTGGCACAGTCAAGGAACTATGATGTGATTGGAATAATAGAGACTTGGTGGGATAACTCACATGACTGGAGTACTGTCATGGATGGATACAAACTGTTCAGGAAGGACAGGCAGGGCAGAAAAGGTGGGGGAGTTGCATTGTATGTAAGAGAGCAGTATGACTGCTCAGAGCTCCAGTATGAAACTGCAGAAAAACCTGAGAGTCTCTGGATTAAGTTTAGAAGTGTGAGCAACAAGGGTGATGTCATGGTGGGAGTCTGTTATAGACCACCAGACCAGGGGGGATGAGGTAGACGAGACTTTCTTCTGGCAACTAACAGAAGTTACTAGGTCGCAGGCTGTGGTTCTCATGGGAGACTAATCACCCTGATATCTGCTGGGAGAGCAATACAATGGTGCACAGACAATCCAGGAAGTTTTTGGAAAGTGTAGGGGACAATTTCCTGGTGCAAGTGCTGGAGGAACCAACTAGGGGCACAGCTCTTCTTGACCTGCTGCTCACAAACAGAGAAGAGTTAGTAGGGGAAGCAAAAGTGGATGGGAACCTGGGAGGCAGTGACCATGGTCGAGTTCAGGATCCTGACACAAAGAAGAAAGGAGAGCAGCAGAATACAGACCCTGGACTTCAGAAAAGCAGACTTTGACTCCCTCAGGGAGCTGATGGGCAGGATTCCCTGGGAAAATAACATGAAGGGGAAAGGAGTCCAGGAGAGCTGGCTGTATTTTAAAGAATCCTTATTGAGGTTGCAGGAAAAAACCATCCCGATGTGTAGGAAGAATAGTAAATATGGCAGGCGACCAGCTTGGCTTAACAGTGTAATCCTTGCTGATCTTAAACACAAAAAAGAAGCTTACAAGAAGTGGAAGCTTGGACAAATGACCAGGGAGGAGTATAAAAATATTGCTCAGGCATGCAGGACTGAAATCAGGAAGGCCAAATCACACTTGGAGTTGCAGCTAGCAAGAGATGTTAAGAGTAACAAAAAGGGTTTCTTCAGGTATGTTAGCAACAAGAAGAAAGTCAAGGAAAGTGTGGGCCCCTTACTGAATGAGGGAGGCAACCTAGTGACAGAGGATATGGAAAAAGCTAATGTACTCTATGCTTTTTTTGCCTCAGTCTTCACAAACAAGGTCAGCTCCCAGACTGCTGCACTGGGCAGCACAGTATGGGGAGAAGGTGACCAGCCCTCTGTGGAGAAAGAAGTGGTTCGAGACTATTTAGAAAAACTGGACGAGCACAAGTTCATGGGGCCGGATGCGCTGCATCCGAGGGTGCTAAATTAGTTGGTGGATGTGATTGCAGAGCCATTGGACATTATCTTTGAAAACTCATGGCAAATGGGAGAGGTCCTGGATGACTGGAAAAAGGCTACTGTAGTACCCATCTTTAAAAAGGGGAAGAAGGAGGATCCGGGGAAGCAGGGCCGGCTCCAGACCCCAGCGCGCCAAGCAGGCGCGTGGGGCGGCATTGTTCTGGCAGGGCGGCATTTGGCTCCGGCGGACCTTCCGCAGTCATGCCTGCGGGAGGTCCACCGGAGCCCCGGGACGAGCGGACCTGCCACAGGCACGACTGCAGAGGATCCCCTCTTCCCGCGGCTCCGCTTGAGCTCCTGCAGGCATGACTGCTGCGGGTGAGCTTGTCCTGCGGCTCGGACGGAGCTCCGGCAGGCATGCCTGCGGATGCTCCACCGGAGCCGCGGGACCACGGGACCGTCCGCAGGCACTTCTGCCCCAGCCGCGGGACCGGGGAAGGGCGGCGCGAGCGGCGCGGCGCGCCACCCTGCTTGGGGCGGCGGAATTTCTAGAGCCGCCCCTGCGGGGAAGTACAGGCCAGTGAGCCTCACCTCAGTCCCTGGAAAAATCATGGAGCAGGTCCTCAAGGAATCAATTCTGAAGCACTTAGAGGAGAGAAAAGTGATCAGGAACAGTGAGCATGGATTCACCAAGGGCAAGTCATGCCTGACTAAGCTAATTGCCTTCTATGAGGAGATAACTGGCTCTGTGGATGAGGGGAAAGCAGTGGATGTGTTATTCCTTGACTTTAGCAAAGCTTTTGACACGGTCTCCCACAGTATTCTTGCCAGCAAGTTAAAGAAGTATGGTCTGGATGATTGGACTATAAGGTGGATAGAAAGCTGGCCAGATGGTTGGGCTCAATGGGTAGTGATCAATGGTTCCATGTCTAGTTGGCAGCCGGTATCAAGTGGAGTGCCCCAAAGATCGGTGCTGGGGCCGGTTTTGTTCAATATCGTCATTAATGATCTGGAGGATGGTGTGGACTGCACTCTCAGTAAGTTTGCAGATGACACTAAACTTGGAGGAGTAGTAGAAACGCTGGAGGGTAGGGCTAGGATACAGAGGGACCTAGACAAATTAGAGGACTGGGCCAAAAGAAACCTGATGAGGTTCAATAAGGACAAGTGCAGAGTCCTGCACTTAAGAAGGAAGAATCCTATGCACTGTTACAGACTAGGGACTGAATGGCTAGGAAGCAGTTCTGCAGAAAAGGACCTAGGGGTTACAGTGAACGAGAAGCTGGATATGAGTCAACAGTGTGTCCTTGTTGTCAAGAAGGCTAATGGCATTTGGGGCTGTATAAGTAGGGGCATTGCCAGCAGATCGAGGGATGTGATCATTCCCCTCTATTCAACATTGGTGAGGCCTCATCTGGAGTATTGTGTCCAGTTTTGGGCCCCACACTACAAGAAGGATGTGGAAAAATTGGAAAGAGTCCAGCGGAGGGCAACAAAAATGATTAGGGGGCTGGAGCACATGACTTATGAAGAGAGGCTGAGAGAAGAGGGATTGTTTAGTCTGCAGAAGAGAAGGATGAGGGCGGATTTGATAGCTGCTTTCAACTACCTGAAAGGGGGTTCCAAAGAGGATGGATCTAGACTGTTCTCAGTGGTACCCGATGACAGAACAAGGAGTAATGGTCTCAAGTTGCAGAGGGGGAGGTTTAGGTTGGATATTAGGAAAAACTTTTTCACTCAGAGAGTGGTGAACCACTGGAATGGGTTACCTAGGGAGGTGGTGGAATCTCCTTCCTTAGAGGTTTTTAAGGTCAGGCTTGACAAAGCCCTAGCTGGGATAATTTAGTTGGGGATTGGTCCTGCTTTGAGCAGGGGGTTGGACTAGATACCTCCTGAGGTCCCTTCCAACCCTGATATTCTATGATTCTATGACTAGCCATCTATGGACCTATCCTCCATGAACTCATCTAATTCTTTTTTAACGCACTTATACTTTTGGCCTTCACAGCATCTCCTGGAAATGAGTTCCACAGGTTGACTGTAGATTGTGTGAAGAAGTATTTCCTTTTGTTTGTTTTAAACCTGCTGCCTATTAATTTCATTGGGTAACCCCCTTGATTTTTGTATTATGCAAAGGGGTAAATAACAATTCCTTACTCACTTTCTCCACACCAATCATGATTTTATAGACCTTTATCATATCCCCCCTTGGCTGTCTTTTTTCTAAGCAGAACAGTCCCAGCCTTTTTAATCTCTCTTCATATGGAAGCTGTTCCATGCCCCTAATCATTTTTGTTGCCCTTCTCTGTACCTTTTCCAATTCTAATATATCTTTTTGAGATGGGGCAACTAGGACTGCACACAGTATTCAAGGTGTGGGCGTACCATGGATTTCTATAGTGGCATTATGATATTTTCTGTCTTATTATTAATCCCTTTCCTAATGGTTCCTAACATCGTCCAGTACTTGCAGTGTTTGTTTGGCAGGCTTCCCGCTTCTGATGTACTTAAAAAAAATTGCTGTTACATGTACAACCACCGACTGCTCCCCAGTGCTGCACATAAGTCTACCTGGATGTCTTGAGAGATCCGCTACCTTCGCACCCAGTCAGCAATTCACCATCCGGATCTCTCAATCATCTCAAACCCAACACATCTGCATCCGTATTTCTAATAATCTCTAATAAGTGAATCTCCCATCACTACTACCTGTCTCTTTCTAATAACTGGGGTCCCCACCCCCAGAGTGGTAACCTTAGTGCAGGAAGGCACCTTAACTTCATCTGGAAGGAGGGTCCCAACTCTGGGATTGTTTCCCTCTGCTCCAGTTTGATGTTCTCCTTCCCTGAGACTTTCATCCTCCTCAACAGCAGAGTGTCAGACTGGGCATGGGACCATTCTACTGTGTCCCTCAAAGTCTCCTCTGTGTGCCTCTCTGTCTCCCTTATCTCTGCCAGTTCAGCCAGTCTGGGTCTCAAGATCCCATTTGCTCCCCCAGGTTTTAATCACTTACTCTGGGTATATTAATAAACAAAAGTGATTTTATGAAGTATAAAAAGTAGAATTTAAGTGGTTTCAAGTAATAACAGACAGAACAAAGTAAGTCAGCAAACTAAATAAAGCAAAAACACACAAGTCTAAGCATAATACATTAAGAGATTGATTACAGGTAATATCTCACCCTCAGAGATGTTCCAATAAGCTTCTTTCACAAACTAGACCCTTTCTACTCTGGGCCCAATCCTTTCCCATGGCACAGTCCTTGTTAGTTCCAGCAGACATCGTAGGTCATAAACAGGGGCTCTCTCATAACTGGGACCTCCCTTGTCCTGCTCCACCCCCTTTTACAGCTTTGGCAAAGGCAGGAATCCTTTGTCTCTCCGGGTCCCCACCCCTCCTTCTAAATGGAAAAGCACCAGGTTTCAGATGGATTCCAGTATCAGGTGACATGTTCACATGTCCTGTGAGACCCCAGCCTCCATTCTTCCAGGACCGATTTGCAAGTAAACAGAGCCATTTATAGATCATTGATTCTGAAGCTTCCACTTAATATGTTTACATCATTAATACAAGTTTATATCTTATTCTCCTAACTCCAGACCTAGAAATAATACATGCAAACAAATATGATGAACACATTGAGTAGATCATAAGCTCTGTAATGATACCTTACAAGAGACCTTTTCCATAAAGCATATTCCAGTTACACCATATTAACATTCATAAGCATGTTTTTATAAAGCATATGGAGTGCAACGTCACAAGAGGAAAAGGGGGAAATACACAGAAAGAAGGGTTCCCTCTGTGGCCAGGAGTGAGATGTCTGCTGGGACATGGGTATCAGTGCAGAATCTGTGGCCATCTGTCTGTTTGTGTAAGGGTAATAATCCAGAGCGTTCTGTGACGGGTTGGATCACAGAAACCCCCTTGGGAGCTACCAACTGATGTGCCAAGACTACCCCTGCTCCTATTTTCCCTGCCAGCTCGGGACCCCAGCACCCTGTCTTGCTGAGCCAGACACTCCCGTCTGCTCCAACAAAGACCCAGGGTCTGAATTACTTGCCCCAAAGCTGCAGGTTTACCTGAAAGCAGCTCACAGACGTGTGCTTGTCTTTAACACCCAGATGCCCAACTCCCAATGGGGTCTAAACCCAAATAAATCTGTTTTACCCTGTATAAAGCTTATTCAGGGTAAACTCATAAATTGTTCGCCCTCTATAACACTGACAGAGAGAGATGCACAGTTGTTTGCTCCCCCAGGCATTTATACACACTCTGAGTTAATTAATAATGAAAAAGTTATTTTATTAACTACAGAAAGTAGGATTTAAGTGGATCCAAGTAGTGACAGACAGAACAAAGTAAGTCACCAAGCAAAATAAAATAAAATGCGCAAATCTATGTCTAATCAAACTAAATACAGATAATCTCACCCTTAGAGATGACTCAGTACATTCTTTTCCTCAGACTGGATAAGTTTCAGGCCTGGGCACAATTCTTTCCCCTGGTACAGCTCTTGTTCCAGCTCAGGTGGTAGCTAGGGGATTCTTCATGATGGCTCCTCTCTTCCTTTGTTCTCTTCCACCCCTTTATGTATCTTTTGCGTAAGGCGGGAATCCTTTATCTCTCTCTGGGTTCCCACCCCCTCCGTCTCAATGGAAAGACACCAGGTTAAAGATGGATTCCAGTTCAGGTGACATGATCACATGTCACTGCAAGACTTCATTGACCACTTGCCAGCACACAGGGATACAGGAAGACTTACAGGTAAAACAGCCATTTGCAGACAATGGTTCTAATTAATGGGAGTCATCAAGATTCCAAACCACCATTAATGGCCCACACTTTGCATAATTACAATAGGCCCTCAGAGTTATATTTCATATTTCTAGTTTCAGATACAAGAGTGGTACATTTATGCATATAGGATGATTACACTCAGGGCCGGCTTTAGACCAATTCTACCAATTCCCCCGAATCGGGCCCCACGCCTAAGAGGGCCCCGCCCCCAGTGGCAGGGCTGCCAAGGGGGGGCAAGTGGCAGAGAATCCCTTCCCTGGCTAGAGGCTCCTTTTTAATTTTTACTCACCCGGTGGCACTTCGGGTCTCCGGCAGCACTTCGGTGGCGGGTCCTTCACTCGCTTCAGGTCTTCAGTAGCACTTCAGCAGCAGGTCCTTCAGTGCTGTTGAAGACCTGGAGTGAGTGAAGGACCCGCTGCCAAAGACTACAAGCGCCGCCCGGTGAGTACATGCCCCACGTGTTTTTTTATGTGAGTTTCTTTTTTTTCAGTCATCCCTGCTGGGACCCTGTTGAAACTGTTGGAATCGGGTCCCGCACTTGCTAAAGATGGACCTAGTTAGGGTTCCTAAGGGTACGGCACTAGGAGCTAGGGTTAGGGTTCTTAAGGGTAGGGCTTCCAGCCCTAGGGATAGAGTTCTTAAGGGTAGGGCATTTGGAGCTAGGGTTAGGGTTCCTATGGATAGGACACCCCGCCCTAGGGTTAGGGATCTTATGGGTAGGGCACTTGGAGCTAGGGTTAAGGTTCCTATGGGTAGGGCACCCTGCCATAGAGTTAGGGTTCCTATGGGTAGGGCATTTGGAACTAGGGTTAGGGCTCCTATGGGTAAGGCACCTGGAGATAGGGTTAGGGTTCCTATGGGTAGGGCTTCCCACCCTAGGGTTAGGGTTCCTATTGGTAGGGCTTCCTGCCCTAGGATTAGGGTTCCTAATTGTAGGGCACTTGGAGCTGGGGTTAGGGTTCCTGTGGGTAGGGCACCCCGCCCTAGGTTTAGTGTTCCTAAGGGCAGGGCACTTGGAGCTAGGGTAAGGGTTCCTATGGTTAGGGCACTTGAAGATAGGTTTAGGGTTCCTATGGGTAGGGCTTCCTGCCCTAGGGTTAGGGTTCCTATGGGTAGGGCTTCCTACCCTAGGGTTAGGGTTTCTAAGGGTAGGGCATTTGGAGCTAGGGTTAGGGTTCCTATGGATAGGGCACCCCGCCCTAGGGTTAGGGATTTTATGGGTAAGGCACTTGGAGCTAGGGTTAAGGTTCCTATGGGTAGGGCATTTGGAGCTAGGGTTAGGGTTCCTATGGGTAGGACGCCCCACCCTAGGGTTAGGGTTCCTGTGGGTAGGGCACTTGAAGCTAGGGTTAGGGTTCCTGTGGGTAGGGCACTTGAAGCTAGGGTTAGGGTTCCTATGGGTAAAGCGCCCCGCCGTAGGGTTAGGGTTCCTGTGGGTAGGGTACTTGGAGCTAGGGTTAGGGTTCCTATGGGTAGGGCACCTGGAGATAGGGTTAGGGTTCCTATGGGTAGGGCTCCCCGTCCTAGGGTTAGGGTTCCTAAGGGTAGGGCACTTGGAGCTGGGGTTAGGGTTCCTATGTGTAGGGCACTTGGAGCTAGGGTTAGGGTTCCTATGGGTAGGGCTTCATGCCCTTTGGTTAGGGTTCCTAAGGGTAGGGCACCTGGAGATAAGGTTAGGGTTCCTATGGGTAGGGCTCCCCATCCTAGGGTTAGGGTTCCTCTGGGTCGAGAACTTGGAGCTAGGGTTAGGGTTTTTATTGGTAGGGATTCCCACCCTAGGGTTAAGGTTCCTAAGGGTTGGGCACTTGGAGCTGGGGTTAGGGTTCCTGTGGGTAGGGCACCCCGCCCTAGGTTTAGGGTTCCTAAGGGCAGGGCACATGGACCTAGGGTTAGGCTTCCTATGGGTAGGGTACTTGAAGATAGGCTTAGGGTTCCTATTGGTAGGGCTTCCTGCCCTAGGGTTAGGGTCCCTAAGGGTAGGGCACTTGGAGCTAGGGTTAGGGTTCCTATGGGTACAGCTTCCCGCCCTAGGGTTAGGATTCCTATGGGTAGGGCACTTGGAGCTAGGAATAGGGTTACTATGGGTAGGGCTTCCTGCCCTAGGGTTAGGGTTACTAAGGGTACGGCATTTGGAGCTAGGGTTAGGTTCCTATGGGTAGGGCACTTGGAGCTAGGGTTAGTGTTCCTATGGGTATGTCTTCCCACCGTAGGGTTAGGGTTTCTAAGGGTAGAGCACTTGGAGCCAGGGTTAGGGTTCCTATGGATAGGGCTTCCCACCCTAGGGTTAGGGTTCCTATGGGTAGGGCACTTGGAACTAGGATTAGGGTTTTTATGGGTAGGGGTTCTCGCGCTAGGGTTAGTGTTCTTAAGGGTAGGGTAGTTGGAGCTAGGGTTAGGGTTCCTAAGAGTAGGGCACTTGGAGCTAGGGTTTGGGTTCCTATGGGTAGGACTTCCTGCCCTAGGGTTACAGTTCCTATGGGTAGGGCACTTGGAGCTAGGGTTGGGGATCCTATGCATAGGGAATCCCGCCCTAGGGTTAGGGTTCCTATATGTAGGGCACTTGGAGCTAGGGTTAGTGTCAGGGCCTCCAGGGGGGTCAAGTGGCCGAGAATCTCTTCCCTGTCTAGAGGCTCCTTTTTAATTTTTACTCACCTGGCAGCGCTCTGGGTCTTCGGTAGCACTTCAGCGGCAGGTCCTTCAGTGCTGTCGAAAACCCAAAGCGAATGAAGGACCTGCCTCTAAAGACTAGGAGCACCACCCGTTGAGTACATGCCCCACGTGTTTTTTTATGTGTTTTTTTTTTCAGTAATCCCTCCTGGGGCCTCGTTGAAACTGTTCAAATCGGGCCTCGCACTTGCTAAAGCCAGCCCTGATTACACTCAGTAGATTATAAGCTTTGTAATGATACCTTACAAGAGACCTTTTGCATGAAGCATATTCCAGTTACATTATATTCACTTATTATTAAATTTTTATAAAACCATATAGACTGCACAACGTCACACGTTCGTGTAGTGGGGAGGCTGTGGGTCAGGATTGAGGGACATCATCAGAGCTATGGGCAGGGGCCCAGGGGTGGAATAGCAGGGGGCTGAGTCAGGATTGAGGGACATCAGTAGAATTATAGCAGGGAAGCCCAAGGCTGAGGGGACAGACAGTCCTGCACTCCAGAGCCCTCTGAGGCAGAGACAGCATCAGGATCAGGATCAGCCCCACATACTGTGTGAGCCCATCTTGGGGCCCATCTCTGCCCCAACACACCCTCAGGCCCAGGCTGACTGCCCATCGGCTGCTCTTCGGCTGCTCTGCCCTGCTCCTCCCCTTGTGCTGCAGGGTGCTGGGGGGCTCAGTAAGGGGCGCTCTGACCTCACAGTCAGTGCTCACCCCCAATGCTCCATCCCCCACTGCCCCCCATCCTGAACTTTCTCGGGGGCAAAGACCCCATCCGCTGCCCCCCCATATCGGTGTCTGGGAGCCCCTCCCCCATTTCCAGCACAGCCATATAGACCCCCACCCCCTGCCCATCCCTTCTGGCTTGAGGGAGGATGGGATGGGGGGAGCTGAGCCCTAGGCCTGTGAACCCTGTGGTCCTGCACCCCACAGGAGCTTGCGCCGTAACAGCTCCCACACAGGCAGACATGCCCCTGCCTCCCTGTCCCAGCCCCATCAGCCTTTGAGCTCTCAGGTAGCAGGAGCCACCCATGGGCTAGAGGCTGCCCAGGGATCAGACCCCTCCTGCCATGTTGAGCTCCAGGGGGATGGTGTCCCATTCAGGGGCCAGCTGACTGCTCTGCCCCCAGGAACTCCCTGCCGTAGGGTCACTCACACCACACCCACCAGCTCAGCCAGAGGAGGAACCAAAACCAACTGTGGAGACTCCAGCCAGAATCTGAAGGGGAAGGAGCCAGGGAACTGGGCTGGCGCCTTGGGGCTGGGGACAAAGTCATGGGATGATGAGCTGCCTCTAAGGTCACCCTGGCTATTAGCCCCTTCCACCCCACCCGCCCCCAACCACTAGATGCCACTTCCCTTGGAAACTTCAATTTCCAAGTTTTGTTGGTCTGGTTTTTGTACTCTGGTCAAGTCATTTGGGCAAAACTCTGACAAGCAAACTAGCACGTTTTGCAGGAACTCCTTTAAACGTGTCTTTTTATGTTTTATTTTATTATTGAAAAACCCTTTCCTTGCTGGGACAAGGGTTGTGGAATCTTCGTCACTGGAGATTTTTAAGAGCAGGTTAGAGAGTGTCAGGGATGGTCTAGATAATATTTCGTGCTGCCCTGAGTGCAGGGGACTGGACTAGCTGACCTCTCAATGCACCTTCCAGTGCTACGATTCTGTGATTCGGAGCAGGAGCCGTTTCCTTGCAGCGACTGGGGCCGAGCTGGGTGACTGCTGTGCAGTCCACGAGACCGGAGTGAGAGGTGGAGACTGCCGGGACTCCTGCTTCAGATCGCAGCACTTCCCTTTGCTGGTGGTCATGCACCAGAGCTCCCCCCGGTTGGTGCGTCCCTCCGTGGAGCATGACCAGTTTGATCTTCCCTTGTAAATAAAGGGGAAGTGATTCAGCCTGAAAATGAAACAGGGCGAGAAGGAGGAACAGAGAGGTTATTACACACAGTGCTGGGTTTACAATGGTGCCAGTGGAGCCATGGAGCTGGACCCATGCACCGAATTGGCCCCGGCCTGCTCCACTTGCACTTCGCCCCAAGACCCTGCCAGCCCACTGGCTCCCCCATGCCCACCACTTGCTCCACTCCCCCTGCCCACCAGCTGGCTAAGGGATACTCTCTGCCCCCTGGCCCACTCACCGGCTCCTCTCTTCCACCTGGCCAGACCCCAGTGCACCACCAGTCTCTGCTTCCCTCTACCAGTGGGGTCCTGCCTGTCTCCCCGAGCTGAGCCACATGGGACTGGTTCAGAAGATTGGCCAGTCTTGGGCAATCGGGGTGGATGCAGGACAGTGTGGGGGGCTTGGCTGGGCCCCTCCAGGCAAGTGGGTCCTGAGGGAGCCCAGCCGGGACAGGCCTAGGATGGCTGATCGCACCTCTCCCAAGGGGCTGGAGTGATTCCCCACCGGCTCATTCCAGCAGAGACAGTCACCTCCCAGCAGGGCTGGTGAGTGCGGCCGGGAGGCAGGGGGTGAGGAGTGGGTCTCAGGGAATGGTTACACTTGCAGATATAGAGCACTGTGAGTTAAACCCTCGGAGACCATAGCAGGGAAAGTTCTGCCGTGTGTTCACACTGTCAGCTGTAAGCACAGTGGCAAGGCCACATCTGCGGCACTTGCAATGGTATTGGGAGTGGTGCATTATGGGCAGCTATCCCACAGAGCACCTCTTCCCATTCTGTGGCTTGTGGGAAGGGGCAGGGAGTGCAGGGCATTCTGGGTGCTTTTCCAATGCCCCATGATGCATCGGTTCGCATCCCAGCAATCCCTTTGCTTCCGTCCACATTTGGCGCCATCTTTCAATTTTTTTTGTACTGCTCACTCTGTCTTCCTTTCGCTCTGAGGGAATGGATCCTGAACTTGTGAGGAATACGCTGATGGGTCTTACCAGCATGTCACGAATTGCAGTCGAGTTACTCCTTAAGCTACAAACTGACAGTGAGGAGTGCCGTGTAATGCATACGACACGAGATTGCTTATGGCATTCATGGACATGCTCACCACAGTGGAACACCACTTTTGGGCTCGGGAAACAAGCACTGAGTGGTGGGATCACATCGTCATGGAAGTCTGGGATGACGAGCAGTTGCTGCAGAACTTTCAGATGAGAAAAGCCACTTTCATGGGACTGTGTGAGGAGCTCACCCCCATCCTGCGGCACAAGGACACGAGATTGAGAGCTGCCCTGCCAGTGGAGAAGCATGTGGCTATTGCAATCTGGAAGCTGGCAACTCCAGACAGCTACCGATCGGTCGCTAACCAATTTGGAGTGGGAAAGTCGACCGTTGGACTCATGTTGATGCAAGTTTGCAGGGCCATTAATTGCATCCTGCTCAGAAGAACTGTGACTCTGGGCAACGTGCGTGACATTGTGGCTGGCTTTGCACAAATGGGTTTCCCTAACTGCGGAGGAGCGATAGATGGCACACATATTCCAATCCTGGCACCAGACCTCCTAGCCTCTGAGTACATAAATCGAAAGGGATATTTCTCCATGGTTCTCCAGGCGCGTGAGGATCGCCACGGGTGTTTCATGGACATTAATGCAGGCTGGCCCGGAAAGGTGCATGACGCACGCATCTTTCAGAACACAGGCCTGTTCAGGAAGCTGCAAGCTGGGACTTTCTTCCCAGACCAGGAGATCACCGTAGGGGAAGTCGAAATGCCCATTGTGATCCTTGGAGACCCCGCCTACCCTTTAATGCCGCGGCTCATGAAACCTTACACAGGAAGCCTTGACAGCAGCAAGGAGTGGTTCAACAACAGGCTGAGCCAGTGCAGAATGACTGTGGAGTGTGCTTTTGATAACAAGGACGGCTGAGATCTCAGGGTTGCATCTGTAAAGCCAAAATGCAACACTTAACAGAGGCAGCATTGTTCACACCAGACAGAGCAATGATTTTGGTGCCGCGCCTGGCGCCATGGGCCCTGGGCAATGACTGAGGCTCCTAGGCATGCCCATAATACGTGCCGTACAGCGTCTAGCATCATGGGGCCTGGGCCATGACTGGGGCTCCTGGGCTCTCCCATAATACGTGCTGTGCAGCGCCTAGCACCAGGGGTCCTGGGCCATGAGTGGGGCTCCTAAGCACTGCCGTAATACACCTAATAAATTATGTGCAGAGCCGAGCACCATGGGGTCCCAGACCATGAGTGGGCTCCTAGGCACTAGTGCAATGCAAACAACAATAACAGAATAACTTTGCAGCCCCAAGTGCTGAGAGTGAGTCGTTCCCAAACGCGCCGGCTGACAGCTGCTGCAAGGCACTGCTCTCTGAGCTCTGCAGGGGGGTGCAGCCCCTGGAGCAGTTGCCCAGTGGTCACTTACACGCAAGGCAGGAGGGTCCGGATAAATTGGACTGGTTGGGAATAGGACATGGAGCCTTTCTCCTGGAGAGTCAAGTGGTTAGAGAAGGGGGCTGGGAGTCAGGACTCTTGGGTTCTATCCCTGTCTCTCTCATTGTAGGACCCTAGCAGATGTCTCTAAGCTTTGCTGACTTCTGGAACATTATGCTCAAAACAAAGTAAGAAACTGTAAAAAACTGGTGTGTGAAGGTCCATCAGCTGTAAACAACTCGTATATAGACACAGTTAGGTTTGAATGCACACTTCAGGAGCAGCCGTGCAATGTAACGCTGCAAAACTGTATCAAAAGCTTTGCTAAAGTCCAGAAATAGCAGTGGATGTGCTATTTCTGGACTTTAGCAAAGCTTTTGATACAGTCTCCCACAGTATCTTGCCAGCAAGTTAAAGAAGTCTGGGCTGGATGAATGGACGGTAAGGTGGATAGAAAACTGGCTAGATGGTCGGGCTCAACGGGTAGTGATCAATGGTTCCATGTCTAGTTGGCAGCCGGTATCAAGTGAAGTGCCCTGGGCCAGAAGGGACCATTGTGATCATCTCTTCTGACCCCCTTGTATTAATTCTAATGAACAATGCCACATTATGCAGGATTCATTTCTGAAAGTTTATAATAAGCGATGCCCCGGGGGCGCAAGGTGGAAGTTTCGCCTAGGGCGCAAAATATCCTTGCATTGGCCCTGAGTGACAGAGAGAAATGGAATCACCAGAAACATACATAGCTTCAAATTTCTGTGTGGCTTAGTGGTGCGGCATGACATACTGTTTGAAAAAAATGTTGTAAGCAAGAGACTCCAAGGTGTTGACCTTGATATATCTGAAGCAATGGAACAACTGGACCTACAGTCTTACTGGTCGGATGAGGGATTTCAAAACGTTCTGAAGAGTGCACAGAAGTTAGAAGAGGAACCTCACACTGAAGCTATTTTCCCACCCTTTCAAGAATAAAAGAGTCACTGAAGAAGAAAACATTTTGATTACGAGGCACGGGATAATCCCATAAAACACTCCAAAAAACAATTCAAAGTTGAATTCTTTAACCAGGTGCTAGATTGTGCAATACAGTCAGTTGAAGAATGTTTCATGCAGCTCAAGGAACACAGCAGTATATTTGGGATGTTGTATGATATTCCAAAACTCTTCACTATGCCTGAAGAAGACCTACACCAGCAATGCAGGGCACTAGAGACAGTGTTGACAAATGATGACATGCGCGATATTGATGCGAGTGATTTAGGTGATGAACTGAAAGCCCTTTCAAGATACGTTTCAGCAGGATCAACTCCAAAGGCAGTTCTGGAATACATGAGCATAAATACGATGACCACCCTCTTTCCAAATGCTTTCGTTGCTCTGTGCATACTTCTAACACTTCCTGTAACAGTTGCCAGTGGAGAATGCAGCTTCTCCAAGCTGAAGTTAATAAAAACACATCTACGCTCCACAATGACACAGGAGAGGCTTGTCGGCCTTGCAGCCATCTCAACAGAGCATGAGCTGGCGCAGACTGTGGATCTTCAGGAAGCAGTTTAAATCTTTGCAACCAAGAAGGCACGGAAAGCACCACTTTGATTATTCAAACAGATAAAAATGCCAGAGTTTACTATGCAGACAAGACAAGTTACATTTGCTGTTCAGGTGTTTGAAAGTTAAGTGTTACTTAACATTTTTGAACAAGGCACTTTAAGTTGTTAGTTCTCCTTTATTGGGGTAGGTAGCAGAGCAGTACCATGAGAGGAGTAGAACAGGAAGAAGGCAGAACTGAGACCTTTCAAAGTTTTAGCCCAAGTGAGGGGGAATAGGGGCGTCATTTGAGCTCCCCACCTCAGGTGCCAAAATGTTGTGGGCAGGCCCTGTCTGTGAAGTCATTTCTCCAGCATCACACAGTGCATGGCAGTTTGTAACGTGTAGCATCACATCTATATTAGCCCAAAGAGAGCAGCCTCCTTCAAAGAAGGAAAGTGGCCAAATCATCAACTCTGGAGTATGTATGAAGGGACATGAAAGCACGTTTGCAAGCTACTGTGTACTGGAGAGAGAGACTATAGGGTGGATGGTTCAGCCATTATTTACATGGGATGAAATTCACCGCTTCCCACAAGGCTTATGCACTGCGTATGTGCCTCTTACCCCCTGTATAAGTGAAATATAGGCCTTGAGCTGCAGAGGAGTGAATGTCACCCATTTCATAGCATCTTATCTGAAGAAGTCCCACTGATTTCAAGGCAACCACTCATGGAGTAGGGAACTACTCGTTAGTAGTGAGGAGGCAGCATCCGGCCATCAGTAGTAAAAATAGTTGGCTTGTACCCAGTGCTTTTCCTCCTTAGATCACCAAGTGCTTTACAAAGGAGGTCCATGTCATCCTCCACAGCTTACAGATGGGGAAACCGAGTCACAGAGTGGGACCGTGACTTGTCCAAGGTCACCCCGACTGCACAGCCAGAATTAGAGCCCAGCTCCAAGTCCAGGCTCCACTGCATTAAATAGTTTGATATAATGTTAAATATGAAATATGGACATTCTCATCTGCCTTAAATTCTGTGTTTTTCGTGTGCCATTTACTCCAAAAAAGTCATAACTATTGCTTGACTGACATGAGTTACTGGATGCTAGGGAGCAGATATCTGTTCTTTGGGGAGCTGAGCTGCTGGTCTTCTGAAGCAGATCAGTCACTCGGGCTGTAATATGTTCCCAAAGGGGAAAAAAAAGCTGATGCACAAAAAGGAAAACAAATCGAAAGAGTTTGCAAGAGCTGAGCCCTGTGCCAGTGTTCTCAGAGAAGCCACATTAGAGACCAAAACCTGCAAAGGGTGTGAGAAAGAAACATCATAAAAATGAACATTCACAGCAACTCGACTGCACAATCCGACTTGGGGCCTGGATTGGATCTGTAGAGTCCTGATTTTCAAAAGTCCTGAGCACACAGGGCTTGAAATGAAATCCTTGGGATCTGCAGGGGCTCAGTGCTAGACCTGAGCGAGTCATTGATTTTTGGTTTTGAGGGGAAAACTGAAAAATCGGGGGCGGGGGGGGGAATGGTTCAGTTTGAACCAAAGCTGAATTTTCTTTTTACTTTTTTCCCTCTTAAACAAACAAACAAAAACAAAGAAACAAACAAATTCATTTTGGGTCAAATCAAGCATTTTTTTTCATTTTTTGTTTCATTATGGGGTGGGTTTTTTTGGTATTTTAAACTCCCCCCTTTTTTTTCTTAAACTAGCTAACTTTTGAAACAAAAGGCTATTTCAAAATAAAAAGATGACATGAACCATTTCAACTTTTAATTTTTTTTTGGCTAAAACTATTCACTGAGTTCAACCCACATTTGCAGACAGATTCTGTGCCCCAGTGAATTTGCTGATCGCTGAAGAAAATTCACCCAATTCTATTCAGCACCTTGGACAATGAGCCTCTGCAGAGCGAATGAACTGCATTTAGAGTTGTGGACACTCAGCCCATTTGAAAAACAGAGTTTCATTAGTGTGATGATCAGAAAAGGGACTTACAAACTATGGGGAGGAGAATGGTATAATAACCTATAAAGACTAGACTGGAATAGCTGGTCAAGACTGCACAATTACCATTGTGAAATTTACAAAAGCTGAGATTCTTTTTTGTGATTTTCCGAGACAACCCAGTTAACATTGTTTAAATCTGCTGTAGCTCAGCTGAAGTAAGTTCTCCATTTCCAAGTCTCTCATATAGCTATTCACACAAGTACAGTGTAGGTATGAAGCTCTATCAGATCAGAAAGGCAGAATTTTACAATCACTTTTCTCAGAGTTAAACTATGACACAAGATGCCAGGTAGTGGAGAAGCAGGGCCAGTGGCTGTCATTGGGCCACTCTACAATTACACAGATGTAGCTGTGGTCAGAAAAGGATGGCACGAATACAAGAGGCAGCCCTGTTTTCATAGTCAACTCAAGTCAGTGCTCACCTGATGAGGAAATGCAGTTGGAGGCCGGCTGCTGCTGGGATGTAAAACTCAAAGCTTCGGGAGAAAAAATAAAGATACTTTAGGGAAAAACAGCATCATTTTCCCTTTCATCTGAAAAATGATTCATAGCTGCAGAATTTCCATAAGGTGCCAATTCAGTTAGGTTGGTGGATGAGGCTGGAGAATTCTTGCTGGGGCATTCCAGGAACTGTCTCCCTGGGGACAACACTTAGATGTGATGGGAAAGCTTGTGTGTCCTGTTTCATGACACACAAACAGAGAAACTAGATATAGGCATAATACTCTTGTTGGAAGGTTGCAATGTTATACCATTTATTTCTTAGGGTACGTCCATACCACCCGCCGGATCGGCGGGTAGCAATCGACTTCTCGGAGTTCGATATATCGCGTCTCATGTAGACGCGATATATCGAACTCCAAACGCGCTCCCGTCGACTCCGGAACTCCACCACCATGAACGGCGGTGGCGGAGTCGATGGGGCAGCCGCGGACTTCGATCCCGCGCAGTGAGGACAGGTAAGTAGTTCGAACTAAGGTAGTTCGACTTCAGCTACGCTATTCGTGTAGCTGAAGTTGCGTACCTTAGTTCAACACCCGCCCCTAGTGTAGACCAGGCCTCAGAATCCAGAGCCTTAATATACAAAAACCAAAAACAGAGAGAGAAAAAGCAGGCTGCTCCCTGAGGCGAAAAGGCCCAACTCATCCCACCTTGCTCTAGGCTGCCTCTTTGAAGACTGATTGCTGCTGGACCCAGATTGCACACTTCCCTACAGATCCCCCTGCCTGCAATCAGGACCAGGAAAAACCCCTGACATTTTAATGACAGCCACAATTTTAGCAGAATTTTCAATATGTCACACTAGGAACCAGACGAACAGTAGTGCACTGGTTCTCCACCTTGGTGGTTGAGCAAGAAGCCAACCTAGCCTCATAAAAGAGTTAAGCTACAGAAACACAAGATAGCCATCCCAGCACACAGCATGATAGATAAGGAGAGCAGGGCCTTGTTCGTGCCTTAATGGCACAGAACAGTTTTTGAGGCAAGCTCTCAGCTCTGCAATAGCATATAACAGCTCTGCCTACTACAGGACAATTTTACTCATACTTTTCTTAAGGGGGAAACAAAGCCCGGTACTCACAAACAAGCCAAAGGTACAGTGCGAGAATCATTGGTGGGATCAGCATTTATTCAACTGCCTTCAAATTCTGCAGTGGCTTCTGCTCCCCAAGAACAAAGGGATCTTCTCTGAATCTCCTCCAAGTCCTTGGGTCTCAGACAAAGGACTAGCTCTGTTCTCCAGTCTCCACTGTCTGCTGCTCCTCACAGCCCAGGAATGCAGTGACTTGGTGCTGTGGGTCACCTTCTTGTCTGCAGGATTCAGGCCGACGGGAAGCCACAGCTGGTCGCTGCTGTGTTCTGCTTTGCTCCTTGAGGTTTAGATGCTCTCTCCAGTGATAGGGACGAGCTGCAGTGGCTCTCCGGGTCTGAATCGTTGTTGCCCTGCACCTGCTGCGGTATTTGCATCAGGGCAAAGGGCTGCTAAAAGAGGATGGTAATGTTTCACACTCACTTTGTACTGGTGCAAATGACGGTACAAGGATCAGGATATCAGAAAATCGGGCTCCCTGTTCCCAGACCATCTCTGCTCATTCTGTTCTCAGTAAAAGGGAAGCTGCAGTCCCCATCTGCTCTCTCTGTTCTCTTGCTGTGGTCAAGCAGCAGATAAGTGGTGGCTGCTCTCAGCTGAGTGGTTGTTTCTGTTCCTTTGCGCTAAAATAGACAGAAAGCCACAGTTGCTGTGCTCTAGCGTCTCCGCTTCTCTGCTGTCTGTGTGAGCCAGAAAGGGATGCCGCTGTCTTGGGATGAGACTAGAAAAGAGCTTTTCACCATCAGAGACTGAGACAGGGTCCATGCACTAGGGGTCAAATTCCCCCAACCCCAAGCCCAGGCACCACTTAGATGCCGTGCCCATGACCTGCCGGCCTGGGGCACAGCTGTCGAGGTGGGGGAAACTCATTGGTTCATAGTGACACTCTAATATTCTCACCATTCTCTTCTAGCATCTTACTTACACAATGTAACATTTGCTTCTGTTTTGTGAGTGCACGTTGAACAGGGGCTTCGCCCAGGGCTCTGGTATCAGCGAATCTAGCTCCCTGCAAGGGTATAAGTGGGTCCAGCTATTCCCTCCAATGTGCGCTGCCGTGTTTCCCCTCAAGCATTGCTGGGCACAACCTCAACACGGAATTTATTTCCCATTGAGCCGCCCATTCCCTCAGCTCTGACACAATCTTCTCTGGGCTTGGCTATTCTGAGAAGAGTCACAGAGGTTCAGGCCAAACGGTGTCACCAGATTATCCAGTTTGACCTCCTGTATATCACAGGCCACCAGCTCCACCCAGCACCAGCACACTAAACCCAACAAACAAAATCAGGCAACAGTATTACAGTCTGCAAGAGACTTAGAAAATTGTGTGCCACAGGCAGAGAATAGGAAGGATAGGAGTGCATTAGCGCCCAAGTCTCCTGCAATGGCTGGGAATTTATTAGGTGAGAAATACCCAGATAATCTCAGCAAGCAACACTCACCCCACACTGCAGAGGAATGCAAAAAACAAAGTATCAGAGGGGTAGCCGTGTTAGTCTGGATCTGTAAAAGCAACAAAGAATCCTGTGGCACCTTATAGACTAACAGACGTTTTGCAGCATGAGCTTTCGTGGGTGAATGCCCACTTGCATCCGAAGAAGTGGGTATTCACCCACGAAAGCTCATGCTGCAAAACATCTGTTAGTCTATAAGGTGCCACAGGATTCTTTGTTGCTTTTGCAAAAAACAAAAAACATCGAAAAACCCACCCCCAAATCCCTGGCAATCTGACCCAGGGAAAATTCCTTCCTGACCCCATACATGGCAACCTGCTAGACCCTGAGCATATTGTGCCATCTGCAGATTTTGCTACTTCACTCTTCACTTCCCTTACCAGACAATTAATAAACATATGAAACAACAGAGGGCCCAGCACAGACCCTTTAGGCACCCTCCATTCTCCTTAATTGATCATTTATTCCTATTCTTTCTATCTTTGAGCCAATTTCTGCCCCATGACAGAACTTTGATTCTTACCCAATGATTACTTAGTTTTAGGGCTGTCAAGAGATTAAAAAGAATAATCAAGATTAATTGTGCGATTAAAAAAACATAATCATGATTAAGCGCACGAATAATTGCACTGTTAAAAAACAATAGAATACCATTTATTTAAATATTTTTGGATGTTTTCTACATTTTCAAATATATTGATTTAAGTTACAACACAGAATAAAAAGTGTACAGTACTCACTTTATATTTATTTTCATTAGAAGTATTTTCACTGTAAAAAATCCAAAAGAAATAGTATTTTTCAATTCACCGAATACAAGTATTGTAGTGCAATTTCTTTAGCATGAAAGTTGAACTTACAAGTGTAGAATAATGTACAAAAATGCATTCAAAAATAAAACAATGTAAAATTTTAGAGCCTGCAAGTCCACTCAGTCCTACTTCTTATTCAGCCAATTGCTAAGACAAACAAATTAGTTTACATTTGCAGGAGATAATGCTGCCTGATTCTTGTTTACAATGTCACCTGAAAGTGAGAACAAGTGTTCGCATGGCACTGATGTAGCCGGTGTCACAAGATATTTACATGATAGATGCGCTAAAGATTCATATGTCCCTTCATGCTTCGACCACCATTACAGCGGATATGAGTCCATGCTGATGATGAGTCCTGCTCAATAACAATCCAAAGCAGTGCAGACCAATGCATTTTCATTTTCATCATCTGAGTCAGATCCCAACAGCAGATGGTTGATTTTCTTTTTTGGTGGTTCAGGTTCTGTAGTTTCTACATCGGAGTGTTGCTCTTTTAAGACTTCTGAAAGCATGTTCCACACCTCGTCCCTCTCAGATTTTGGAAGGTACTTCAGATTCTTAAACCTTGGGTTGGTTAGAAATCTCACATTGGTACCTTCTTTGTGTTTTGTGAAATCTACAATGAAAGTATTCTTAAAACGAACACATGCTTGGTCATCATCTGAGACTGCTATAACATGAAATATATGGCAGCATGCAGGTAAAACAGAGCAGGGGACATACAATTCTTCCCCAAGGAGTTCAGTCACAAGTTTAATTAATGCATTATTTTTTTAAAGAGCATCATCAGCATGGAAGCATGTCCTCTGGAATGGTGGCCGAAGCATAAAGCTCCATATGATTGTTTTGCATATCTGACATGTAAATACCATGCAATGCCAGCTACAAAGGTGCCATGCAAATGCTTGTTATCACTTTCTGGTGACATTGTAAATAAGAAGAGAGCAGCATTATCTCCTGTAAATGTAAACAAACGTGTTTGTCTAAATGATTGAACAAGAAGTAAGACTGAATGGATTTGTAAGCTCTGAAGTTTTACATTGTTTTGTTTTTGAGTACAGTTATGTAACAAAAAAAATCTGCATTTGTAAGCTGCACTTTCACGACAAAGCGATTGCACTACAGTACTTGTATGAAGTGACTTGAAAAATATGCTTATCATTTTTACTGTGAAAATATTTGTAGTAAAAATAATATACACTTTGATTTCAATTTCAACACACAATACAATGTATATGAAAATGTAGAAAATCATTCAAAATACTGGTATTTAATACATTTCAATTGGTATTCTATTTTTAACAGTGCAATTAAAACTGCAATTAATCGCGATTAATTTTTTTAACTGAGATTGAATTTTTTAAATTAATCACATGCGTTAACTGCGATTAATAGATAGCCCTACTTAGTTTCTTTACTAACCACCTAAAAGGGACTTTGTCGAAGGCTACTGAAAGGCCAAATAAATTATATTAATTTTGTTCTCCTTTATCCACTACCTAGTGCAGGGGTAGGCAACCTATGGCACAGGTGCCAAAGGCGGCACACAAGCTGATTTTCAGTGGCACTCACACTGCCTGGGTCCTGGCCACTGGTCCGAGGGGCTCTGCATTTTAATTTAATTTTAAATGAGCTGCTTAAACATTTTAAAAACCTTATTTACTTTACATACAACAATAGTTTAGTTATAAATTATAGACTTATAGAAAGAGACCTTCTAAAAATGTTAAAATGTATTACTGGAACGTGAAACCTTAAATTAGAGTGAATAAATGAAGACTTGGCACAGCACTTCTGAAAGGTTGCCGACCCCTGATCTAGGGATTAGAGAAACATGCTTTTCCATTGCAGAAGCCGTGCTGGCTAATCCCTAGCATGTCATGATCATGAAGGTGACCTATAATTCTATTTATAATTATAATTTCTGCCTGTGTAACCGGGTAAGAAAGTAAGGCTCACTGGCCTATTACACCCAGATCATCTAAATATAAATGTCTACATCTAGGAACAAAGAATGTCTGCCATACTTATAGGATGTAGGGGGCTCCTTCCTGGGAAGCAGTGACAAAAAAAGATTTCAGGATCATGGTGGATAATCATAGAATCATAGAAGATTAGGGTTGGGAGAGACCTCAGGAGGTATCTAGTCCAATCCTCGGCTCAAAGCAGGACCAACACCAACACCAGCAGGACAAATAATCAACTGAACATGAGCTCCCAGTGCAATGCTATGGCCAATAGGGCTAATGTGAACCTTGGATGCATAAAAAGGGGAATCTTGAATAGAAACAGAGAGGTTAATATACCTCTATATTTGGTGGCAGTGCGACTGCTGCTGGAATATTGTGCCCAATTTTGGTATCCACAATTTAAGAATGTTGATAAATTGGAGAGGGGTCAGAGAAGAGTTCTGAGAATGATTAAAGGATTAGAAAACATGCCTGATATTGAGAGACTCGAGGAGCTCAGTCTCTTTAGTTTAACAAAGAGAAGGTTAAGGGGTGACTCGATTACAATTGATAAGTACTTGCCTGGGGAACAAATATTTACTAATGGGCTCTTCAATCTAGCAGAGAACTAACACAATCCAATGGCTGGGAGTTAAAGCTAGACTAATTCAGACAGGAAATAAGGTGAAAGTAATTAACCATTGAAACAATTTACCAAGGTTTGTGGTGGATTTTTAAATCCAGATTGGATACTTTTCTGAAAGATCTGCTCTCAGAATTATTGTGGGAAAGTTCTCTGGCCTGTGTTCTACGGGAGGTCACACTAGATGAACACAGTGGCCCCTTCAGGCCTTGGAATCTAGGAATCTATGATCACAATGCTCCTTTCAGGTCTGACGCTGCCTCGTCTTCACTGTGGTACCTGAAATGAGTGGGTGTCTTCCCAGTGCTGAGCAGTATAACCCCCCGCCCCTCCCCCCAGCAGAAGGGTGCATGTTTTGTCACAGCAGAAGGGAGTGCAATCTAAGAATTAATCTAGTGTTTTACCCTCTAAGGGCCACATGCTCAAATGGAAGAAATTGGTGAAGGGGAAAATACTCAAAAGGCCAAAGTATTGACGCGCCAGTTAAATCAATAGAACTATATGTTTTTTACATAGCAGAGGAACTATGAATATGCAAAGGTGTTCAGAGCTGGGTGAAAGTTTTTTGGGGGGGAATAGTACATAACCTAAAAAAATGCATTGGGGGGGCACTGAAACTATTCATGAATTTGGATTGAATCAGTGATGAGCTGCCAAAATCTTAACAACGGGTTCCCTATAAAAAGTTCTGATTTAACAACGGGTTCCCTATAAAAAGTTCTGATTTAAGGGATGTGCGACAGCATGTATTTTTTGTACCAATAGGGTTACCATACGTCCATATTTTCCCAGGAGGTGATTAAGAACCGAAAAGCCTGACATGTCCAGGAAAATACAGATGTATTTTAACCCTACCTAAAGTTCTTTTTTAAAAAGATGGGGCTGAACTAGAAATGAGCTCCGTTTCACATGTGTGGGTGGTGATCAGGGACAGTCTCAATTTTTGGGTCTTTTTCTTATATAGGCTCCTATTACCCTCACCCCCGTCCCGATTTTTCACACTTGCTGTCTGGTCACTCTAGGGTGTGCACATGTGTGGGTCCCAGCTGCTCCCTGCCCCCCCCCTCATTGAAGCAGGTGTGCAGGGTTACTGCCCTGGGAACTGCAGGGCACCAGTGGATGTGGGGCTGGCTGCAGATAGGGGCGTGGGGCAGGGCTAGCTGGAGGCAGGGAGTGACATGGGCTGGCTGTGGGCAGGTGATGCAGACGGGCGGGCTGCAGGTGGCTGTGGGCAGGGGGTGGCTGCAGGCGGCTGTGGGCAGGGGGTGGCTGCAGGCAGGGGGTGGCTGTGGCAGGGGCTGCAGGCAGAGGCTGGCTGCGGGCAGAGGGTGGCTGTGGCAAGGGCTGGCTGCGGGCAGAGGGCGGCTGTGGGCAGGGGCTGGCTGCGGGTGGCGGTGGGCAGGGGCTGGCTGGGGGCAGGGGCTGGCTGCGGGTTGCTCGGGGCCGGGGGTGGGGCAGGGGGCAGCTGTGGGCAGGGGCTGGCTGCTGGCAGGGGTTGGCGGGGGGCAGGGACTGGCTGCGGGCAGGGGGGTGGCTGTGGGCAGAGGGCGGCTGCGGGCATGGGCTGGCTGGGGGCAGGGGCGGGCAGGGGCTGGCTGTGGGCAGGGGCTGGCTGTGGGCAGGGGCTGGCTGGGGCAGGGGCGGGCAGGGGCTGGCTGGGGGCAGGGGGCTGGCTGGGGCAGGGGCGGCTGGGGCTGGCTGGGGGTGGCTGGGGCAGGGGCTGGCTGGGGGCAGAGGGTGGCTGGGGCTGGCTGGGGGTGGCTGCGGGTAGCTGCGGGCAGGGGTGGGGCAGGGGCTGGCTGGGGCAGGGGTGGCTGCGGGCAGGGGTGGGGCAGGGGCTGGCTGGGGGCAGGGGTGGCTGGGGCAGGGGTGGCTGGGGCTGGCAGGGGCGGCTGGGGGCAGGGGCAGGGGTGGGTGTGGCAGGGAAGGCGGGGGAGGGGCGCAGATACTCACGGGGGGGGGGGGCTGGGAGCAGCAGGATGCAGCCGGGGACTCACCAGGCAGCAGCAGGAGCCCCAGGGCCAGAGGTCCAAAGAGCAGGAGCAGCAACAGGGCCAGGAGGCAGCTCACATGGCTCCCGCAGCGCAGCGCCCCCCGGCGGCCGGGTGGAGGAATTACAGGCTTCCCAGGCAGAGCCCATCAAAGCTTCCCTGGCAGGGAAGCTAGTTAACAAGCGGTTCTAAAACCGCTTCTAAATTTAACAACGGGTTCGCGCGAACCGGTGCGAACCGGCTCCAGCTCACCCCTGGATTGAATGTGGAAAATACTTTTGGCTGAAAAAATGGATTTTTTTTTAAAAGTCAAAACAGTTTGTTTCAATCATTTCAAAATGAAACATTGTGTCTTTTCATTTCAAAATGATGTTTTAATTTTGAACTTTAGGTATATTTATTTTTAAGGAGTGGAAAAAACCACTTGAAAACTAAATTAATTGAAAAACCAAAAAAAAGTTTCATCTCCAATAAAAAACACTTCAGAATTAAAACAAAAACAACCCTCCCCCCAAATAACCCTCACCCAAGTTAATTTAGTTTCAGATTTTTCATTTCATATAGTTTTGGGTATTTTCTATCCAAAATGGAAAAAAACCAAATCCAACAACTTTTTTTTTTTTTACTTTGGTGAAAAAAAATCAGTTTTGGTTCGAAATAACTAAATTTTTAGTTTGGTTCCTGAGCCGAAAAAAATCAATTATTTACTCAGTTATATACACATTACTGCACAATACTTGTTTTTCATTTTTAAATTTTATTTTATTTTGAATATATAAAAAAAGTAAATTGAAATTAATAGTTGTATAAAGATAACAAAAAGAAAATTCTGACTCATATGATGAAATAGAAAGTGAGCCCTCTCATACATTACAGCCCAGCATACATGTAACAGAAATAAAATTATAATTTATAATAAAGCATCATCTATTTACATCAAACTCACATTTTCCCTTTGCACAGGAGGAACTAGTCTGAAATTGACACACATCCTCATTCCCAGTTAAGAAATCAGGTAGGTTAAACTCATGTTGCTCTTTATTTCTCTCTTCAAAAACCAAAAATTCTTCATATTTCCAAATTTCTGAAATGTTCCTTCAGTGCCTGAGTGTCCTCTTCTTCCCTCTTCTGCTGGCTCTGACACATTGAAATCAATCTTTGAAAAAGCTAAACTGAGATGCTTATCTTCCAACATCCTGCACCTCTCATGGCCTGTACACGCCTACAGAAAAATGAGAAGGAAACATGGAAAACATATTAGCCACCCGCAGATCTCATACCATTGATCCCCAGGGAATTTCACCCTATCCCAAACAAAACAAGCTGTTGATTTAAGTGAAGGTTGCTGAGAGAGAGATGATTTGTACAACCTGTATTCCGGAGACAGAATGTAAATGTTACAGGCTAAATTGTGACTTGGACTAGACACTGGAATGGGGACGAGATGGACTCTCAGACCCCTGCAATGGCTATCTGGACACTGGTTCCAGCCATGCAAAAATGAGAAAGAGAGAGATGGTGCCACCCATCTGCCTCACTGGGTGGAAAACTTGATGGGGCCAGGGGTGACTGTGACAGCCCCAGTAGAAAGCAGGAGGAAAGCACTCACTTCAGAGGTTCTATCTACCTCTTGGCCAGCCAGGGACAGAGGAAAGTTGACTGGTCCCTGGCTGTTGCCCGTAGTTAATTTAAGCCCTAGCCTGGGCCATGTGGAGCCTCTTTTTACTCCATATCAGCAGCCCCAGCCCCACCCCAGTAATGGTAGTTTCGGAGCTGTGTCTTGCCAGAGCTGTGGGTCTGACCGATGGCCTGTTTGGGGGTCAGGAAGGAATTTTTCTTCCCATCAGGCCAAATTAGCAGAGGCCTGGTGGGATTGTTGCCTTCCTCTCAGCACCGGGGAGGCACCGTTAGGTTAATTAGGAATGGGATTTAGTAATTTGTGTTAGTATTTGTCAGGGATATTAGTTCATTGCAACTTGAAGCCCGTTTCCAGTGGGGTTAACAGGCTACAAGGGAAGGTTCCTAGAAGTAAAAGACCTGGGAATTTGCTGAGGGGCCTTGGGTTCATGAGAGAGGATTTTTTGGCCTTTGTGGACCCTCTGTCCCCCTCACCAGGGTGGTGGTGGTGGTATGACTCGGAGGAGAAACCTGAATCTTAGGGATCAGCTGGGGAGAGTCTACCCCGAGTTATGGGTTACATGGTAGGAGCCTGTAACCATTGCACTGTAACCCCTTAAAATGCCTGGTGGGTGAGACATGGCAAATAACACAGGTTTAATAAAGTTGCAGCCTGCCATGCAAAATCCATCCCCATGTCTGTCCTTATTCACCCCATGTGCACATCAAATCAGCCACCTCTGCAATCAGTTCTGGTCTAGGAGCCAAACCCCAGTGTTTGCAAATTTTAGTGTGGCAATTGGTTTATTGAGGTGAATGTAAAATTGGTGCATGGTGCAGTCCCTCAAGAATGAAATTCCCTCTGTGCATAAGAAACACAGAAGCAATGCAATTTCCTTTACAAACCCACTATCTATTAATCTGTCTATCTATCTTCAACCTTCCCCCACAGAGGCCACCAGCTGAGATAGATAGATATAGATATAGAAGATATAGATTAAATCTCAGGAACAACTTCCTAATGGTAAAAACAGTAGGACACTGGAACAGGCTGCCTAGGGAAGTTGTGGCATCTCCTTCACTGGAGGTTTTCAAAACGAGGCTGAGTAGCCATCTGTCTTGGATGATTTAGACATAACAAATCCTGCATCTTGGCAGGGGTTAGATTAGGTGACCCCTGCAGTCCCTTCTGACCCCATGGTTCTATGATTCTCTGAGATTACAGGCCTGGTTCTGCCACTCTTAGTCACTTTGAAAAGTACCTTGCTCTACTAGTCAGTGATGTGCATAGCACACGAGTGCGCCCCATAAGTAAAAGGGCAGAATCTAGCCCTGTTTCAGTGCATTTGCCCGTTCCAAGTGTGAACTCTCTGTTGAGACTACGAACGGTCATGCCAAATGTGGAGGTGGGACTCCTGATTTATGACTAAATCTTGGGCAGGTATTTATAGAACATTGGGCCTAATTTTTCAGAAGTGACTAGTGATTTTAGAAGCACACGTTAAGACACCTTAAAAGGGCCTGATTTTGTGACAATCAGATTTTTCTAAGATGCATTTTGTCCTGTAGGTTCCCAAAATCGTAATCCACTTTTAAAAAATTAGTCTTAACTTGTTAGACATTTTTTTTCTCTTTACAAATTGGCTAAACAGATTGTGATTATCTCAAATTTATTAATAACTAAACAATTTCAACAACATATTCTTGGTGCGTAGCCCATTTACATTAAGTTAATTGCATTTGATAACATACATCTAACGGGTTATTTTAATCTCTTCAGTGGTTGGCTGAGGGTAACAGTCAGGTTTGCAGTGTGAACACTCATAGCTGAATTAAAAATTCTCTCTCTGTGACTCTTGATCTAACATTTATTTCTGATTTTCTGACTCCATGACCGTACTGAAGCAAACTGATCGATGGAGTGGTGCAAGAAACCAACGTATGATGGATGAAAACGCCATCAAGGAAAATCCAGAGTTTCTTTCTGAGCAAATATTTGGGAAAAAACCCCCACCATTTTCAGATATTTGCTCAGGTCTTATTTTGCCACTTACCCACCCCTAAAAAAGGCGTGGGAATCCCAGCCAGTTTCACAAAGGCAAGAGAACAAACTTTATGATATTAGAGTAATTACAGTTTCATATCTGTGATCTCGAGGCTGGTTTTTGTATTATGAAATTCCAGGGTATCCATAATTCAGCTTAATCTGAAATTGCAACACTTTTAGTGGTAACGGGTCAGACCAAAGGTCCATCTAGCCCAGTATCCTGTCTACCGACAGTGGTCAATACCGGGTGCGCCAGAGGGAGTAAACCTAACAGGCAATGATCAAATGATCTCTCTTCTGCCATCCACCTCCACCCTCTGACAAACAGAGGCTAGGGACACCATTCCTTACCCAGCCTGGTGAATAGCCATTTATGGACTTAACCACCATGAATTTATCCAGTTCTCTTTTAAACGCTGTTATAGTCCTCGCCTTCACAAACTCCTCAGGTAAGGAGTTCCACAAGTTGACTGTGCGCTGCGTGAAGAAGAACTTCCTTTAATTTGTTTTAAACCTGCTGCCTATTAATTTCATTTGGTGACCCCTAGTTCTTGTATTATGGGAATAAGTAAATAACTTTTCCTTATCCACTTTCTCCACATCACTCATGATTTTATATACCTCTATCATGTCCCCCCTTAGTCTCCTCTTTTCCAAGCTGAAGAGTCCTAGCCTCTTTAATCTTTCCTCATATGGGACCCTCTCCAAACCCCTAATCATTTTAGTTGCCCTTTTCTGAACCTTTTCTAGTGCCAGTATATATTTTTTGAGATGAGGAGACCACATCTGTACGCAGTATTCGAGATGTGGGCGTACCATGGATTTATATAAGGGCAATAATATATTCTCAGTCTTATTCTCTATCCCATTTTTAATGATTCCTAACATCCTGTTTGCTTTTTTGACCGCATCTGCACACTGCGTGGCCATCTTCAGAGAACTATCCACGATGACGCCAAAATCTTTTTCCTGACTCGCTGTAGCTAAATTAGCCCCCATCATATTGTATGTATAGTTGGGGTTATTTTTTCCAATGTGCATTACTTTACATTTATCCACATTCAATTTCATTTGCCATTTTGTTGATCAATCATTTAGTTTTGTGAGATCTTTTTCAAGTTCTTCACAGTCTGCTTTGGTCTTAACTATCTTGAGCAGTTTTGTGTCATCTGCAAACTTTGCCACCTCACTGTTTACCCCTTTTTCCAGATCATTTATGAATAAACTGAATAGGATTGGTCCTAGGACTGACCCTTGGGGAACACCACTAGTTACCCCTCTCCATTCTGAGAATTTACCATTAATTCCTATCCTTTGTTCCCTGTCTTTTAACCAGTTCTCAGTCCATGAAAGGACCTTCCCTTTTATCCCATGACAACTTAATTTACATAACAGCCTTTGGTGAGGGACCTTGTCAAAGGCTTTCTGGAAATCTAAGTACACTGCATCCACTGGATCCCCCTTGTCCACATGTTTGTTGACCCCTTCAAAGAACTCTAATAGATTAGTAAGACACGATTTCCCTTTACAGAAACCATGTTGACTATTACTCAACAGTTTATGTATCAGAGGGGTAGCCATGTTAGTCTGGATCTGTAAAAGCAGAAAAGAATCCTGTGGCACCTTATAGACTAACAGACGTTTTGCAGCGTGAGCTTTCGTGGGTGAACTCTTGCATCCAATGAAGTGGGTATTCACCCACGAAAGCTCATGCTGCAAAACGTCTGTTAGTCTATAAGGTGCCACAGGATTCTTTGCTGCTTCAGCAGTTTATGTTTTTCTATGTGTCTTACAATTTTATTCTTAACTATTGTTTCGACTAATTTGCCCGTACTGACGTTAGACTTACCGGTCTGTAATTGCCGGGATCACCTCTAGAGCCCTTTTTAAATATTAGTGTTACATTAGCTAACTTCCAGTCACTGGGCACCGAACCGATTTAAAGGACAGGTTACAAACCTTAGTTAATAGTTCTGCAACTTCACATTTGAGTTCTTTCAGAACTATTGGGTGAATGCCATTGGGTGAATGCCATTTTGTCCTGGTGGTTCCCAAAATCAATTGTCAATTGTTTATCAATTAATTCCAAAACCTCCTCTAGTGACACTTCAAACTGTGACAGTTCCTCAGATTTGTTACCTACAAAAGCCGGCTCAGGTTTGGGAATCTCCCTAACATTCTCAGTCGAGAAGTCTGAAGCAAAGAATCCATTTAGTTTCTCCGCAATGACTTTATCGTCTTTAAGCGCTCCTTTTGTATTTCGATCATCAAGGGGCCCCACTGGTTGTTTAGCAGGCTTCCTGCTTCTGATGTACTTAAAAAACATTTTGTTATTACCTTTGGAGTTTTTGGCTAGCCGTTCTTCAAACTCCTCTTTGGCGTTTCTTATTACACTCTTGCACTTAAGTTGGCAGTCTTTATGCTCCTTTCTATTTGCCTTGCTAGGATTTGACTTCCGCTTTTTAAAGGAAGTCTTTTTATCTCTCACTGCTTCTTTTACAGGGTTGTTAAGCCACAGTGGCTCCTTTTTAGTTCTTTTACTGTTTTTCTTAATTAGAGGTGTACACTGAAGGTGGGCCTCTATTACGGTGTCTTTAAAAAGCGCCATGCAGCTTGCAGGGATGTCACTTTAGTCACTGTACTTTTAACTTTTGTTTAACTAACCCCGTCATTTTCGCATAGTTCCCCCTTTTGAAATTAAATGCCACAGTGTTGGGCTGTTGAGATGTTCTTCCCACCACAGGGATGTTGAATGCTATTGTATTATGGTAACTATTTCCAAGCGGTCCTGTTATAGTTACCTCTTGGACCAGCTCCTGCGCTCCACTCAGAATTAAATCTAGAGTTGCCTCTCCCCTTGTGGGTTCCCGTACCAGCTGCTCCATGAAGCAGTCATTTAAAGTGTCAAGAAATTTTATCTCTGCATTTTGTCCTGAAGTGGAATATTCCCAGTCAATATGGGGATAATTGAAATCCTCCACTATTATTTGGTTCTTAATTTTGATAGCCTCTCTAATTTCCCTTAGCATTTCATCATCACTATTACTGTCCTGGTCAGGTGGTTAATAATAGATCCCTAATGTTATATTATTTTATTACCCAGAACTCATTCAAATTATTGCTAGGCTTTCCATTGATCAGGACCAAAAGACTTCAAGTGCCTAGAAGCAAAACCCATTCAGTCTGACATTTATAGTCTCTCTTCTGTTTCTTGGAACAACGTTTCCTTGATTCACAGAGTTTAAGGCCAGAAGGAACCATTAGATCATCTGATCTGACCTTCTGTATAGCACAGACCCATGAATTTCACCGTTACCTCTCAGTTGAGCCCAATAACTTTCATTTGCTAAAGCATCTTCCAGAGAGGTGTCCGGTCTTGATCTGAAGATATCAAGTGACGGAGAATCCACCACTTCCCTGGGAAGTTTGTTCTAAGGGTGAGTCATTCTCACTGCCACAATGAGAACCTTATTTCCAGCTTGCATTTAATCAGAGATTTCAAAATCTCTCATTGGTCGGAGTCAGCCTACAGGAAACATTTTCCCCACTAGTTTACCCTTCTGAATGTTACAATGCAATGAATGGGCCAGGGAGCGAGACCTGGATCTGCCTCTGATTGTTCTTGTTCTATTTCCTGCCCCACTTCTATGGAAAATCAGATTCCTCAAGCTTAGGACAGAAGGGGTCAAGTTCACCCCAGTTCTCCTGGTGGAGAAAGCTCTACATCAGTATGAATACGTGACAAGGATCCAGGCCCTGGTAATTAAGCACATGCATAATTTGAAGCACATGAACAATCCCACTAATTACATACCTGGCAAAATAATACAAAAGTTTAAGACCCTTGCTGAGTCTGGGACGAGGCCATGAGTGGAGTGGATCACTTACCGTTCACATATAGTGGAAAGGCAGATTCACACTTCTGTTCGGAGTGATGTGTAGAACAAGGCACATCCTCTAGAACAAAATTTTCATAGATCGGCTCCGGGGCTTCTTCGCCCTTTAAATCAATGGGGGAATGTTAAACTGGGTGCTATTTTCTGGCTGAAATGCTGTCAGAAAGCTGAGATTTAAAGGTACAGCCAAAGTAGCCTTTCAGAGAATGATCAAACATATCCATTATTAAATGCAAAAGGGGAATTTTGTTCATTGATAATAACTAAATAATGAACATACTGGGTGAAATTCTGGTTCCACTGAAGTCAATGACAAAACCGCATTGTGACTTTCACTTGAGGATCTCAGAATACTGTACAAACTATAGCTAATCAGCATCAACATCCCCATGTGTACTTTATAACTAGTCAAATCTGATACTGGCAGCAGATGCTTCAGAGGGAAATGGCTATCACGCAGTCTGCAAAGATGAATGTATTGTTTTACATTAGACATTGCAAGCATCTCCATTGAGTTCAACAGCACTACATACACAGCATTAAGTTAGGCATGTGCATAAGAATTTTCAGAATGGAGGCCTTAGAGTGTAAGCTCCTCAGTTCAGTGGCCATCTGTTTGTTATGTTCAGGGGCGGCTCCAGGCCCCAGCATGTCAAGCGCGTGCTTGGGGTGGCAAGCCACTGGGGGCGCTCTGAGGTCACCGCAAGCGCAGCAGGCAGGCTGCCTTTGGCGGCTTGCCTGAGGAGGGTCCGCTGGTCCCGCGGCTTTGGCGGACCTCCCACAGGCATGCCTGCGGGAGATCTGCCAAAGCCGCGGGACCAGCCCAGAGGACCCTCCACAGGCAAGCCGCCGAAGGCAGCCTGCCTGCTGTGCTTGGGGCGGCAAAATGCCTAGAGCCGCCCCGGGTTATGTGTGTGTGTGTGTGTGTGTACAGAGTGTAGTGCAATAGGATGTTGAGCAAGGCCCAGAGATTCCAGGCATTACTGCATCACTGAACTGGCCAGAAAACTGGATTTCTGTTCCTTGGCAAATCGAGACATTTTGAAATTTCTTTTTGTTCGAAATTGGAATGAAAAGTCAAAATGGGAAAATTGACCAAGACACTAAATATCTAAATTTTTTATTCCAGAAATACTGAAATGGCCTTATCAAAATGGTTCATTTCTGACAGGCTGGAAAGATTCATTGTGACTTTATCATTTTGACTCTTACATATAATATAATATAATATAATATAATATAATATAATATAATATAATATAATATAATATAATATAATATAATACGTCTAAATGCCTAGACTATTCTATTCTAACATAAAAGTTGAAACCATAAAGTTGAAGCACATTTTTGACTATATTGAAATGAAACGTTTTGATAGCATTCTGTCAAAAAATTCAAGAAAATCTATTCATTCCCATGAAATATTTTTATTTGATTGAATCAGCAGTTTCTGACGGGAAAACTGTCCTGTCACAAAATTTTCAACCAGCTACAATAATAATAACAATGAAATCCTGCAAGAAGGAGCTAGGAAATAATCTACCCATAGGGAAAGTCTCTTCTAACCCCCAGTTATTCCAGGATGGTTGATGCTCTGAAGCAGGCAGTTATATTTCTTCCAAAAGTTTTGGTGATTTGTAAACCTGACTACTGTAATTCTAGGTTAATCCCTCGTTAAACAGCTAAATAGCCATCCTTTGATGAATCCAGCTGAATTCAGCACAAAAGGAGATGCTTCTCTGTACAGATTGTAGCTTTCTGGCTTGAAAAATGAAATAAGAATATATAGCCCTGCCATGGAGTGTAAGTGAAAAAATCTCTGTGGATAAGTACTAGTTATTGGAGAGAAGGAAATTCAATCTCACCTAACCTGTTATCTTCATACATGTTTGAAAATACCATCACTAAGATCATAGAATATCAAGCCTGACCTTAAAAACCTCTAAGGAAGGAGATTCCACCACCTCCCTAGGTAACCCATTCCAGTGCTTCACCGCCCTCCTAGTGAAAAAGTTTTTCCTAATATCCAACCTAAACCTCCCGCACTGCAACTTGAGACCATTACTCCTTGTTCTGTCATCTGACTGAACTGAGAACAGTCTAGATCCATCCTCTTTGGAACCCCCTTTCAGATAGTTGAAAGCAGCTATCAAATCCCCTGTCATTCTTCTCTTCTGCAGACTGAACAATCCTATTTCCCTCAGCCTCTCCTCATAAGTCACGTGCTCCAGCCCCCTAATCATTTCTGTTGCCCTCCGCTGGACTCTTTCCAATTTTTAGATGTATTCATTAGTAAATTAACATTTCCATCTATGAAGCATTGGCCACAACATGGATATCAATGTTAATACTTTTTGTATTAGTTATGGAAACCCGGGTAATAGACTAATACATTTATTGGTAGCTTGAGGAATTATAGCAGAGTGCCATTTTCTTGCTATTACAGTAGGATCATTTTTACATATCTAAATACCAAGAGATATAACTCTAAACTGCTTAATTCCTCTGAACACATGATATCTCAGTGGAACTGACTCCCCCCAGATATGAAAACCTTACTGGTAAATAGAGCTGACCAGAAAACAGGTTTTCTGTCCTATGGAAAAATTTGAGACTTCAATTTTTTTTCATACAGAATCAAGACGAAAAACAAAAGTTTTGCAGTTTTTTTGGGACACACAAACCTGGGAAAACATTGGTTTGGGGCAAACAAAATGTTCTCTTTCAATAAATTTGAAACACTTTGTTTCAATTTTGACCATTTTTATATTTTTAATTTTGTGTATAATTTCTCAAATGAAAAAGCTGTTTCACAAACTTACTGTTTGTAATTATATATCTGTGCAGTGCCTAATGGCTTTGATCGCAGCTGGGACCTTGAAGCATTATCATAATAGAAATCATAATTTATTATAATGTTTAAAGGAAAATACATCTAAACAGGAAATCGTTGCTGTGGAATATATCAGACTTTCAGTGTATTATTATGGCTTAACAGCACCGCATAACCACTCACCATGCCATGGGAATATGCAACCCCTTTGTTATCTGTAAAGAAAAAGTCACATTTATAACAATTTTTTTAATAACACGGTTTCTGGTAGGATTTTGCTGTAAGGAGCTTTACAAAGTGAATTTGTCCCCTTACAATGTGTTTACCTGGTGTCTCAGCAAATGTAATAGGCAGAACATAGTTCCCAAAAAGATTTTTTTAAATATTTAAACTCAGTGCTGATTATTGAAATCAACCTGTTGATCTATACATCCGGAAGAGGTAATTTGGGATGGATTTGTACTCCAGACCTGATTTGTGCCAGATGCACATTCATGCAGAGCTGCTTCTGAAATCAGTTATAATCAACATAGCTTTAAAATGACAATGTGGCCCAGAGAACTGGTCACTGCAGTTAAAGTCAAGAGACCTGGGATTATTTCTAGTTCCTCCACTCAGCTGCTAATAGAGAGCAAAATAGGATGTTATGTTTTCTAATCACTGAGGAAGGCATTAGGTACCATGCTAATAAATTAAGGACCAAGATAGACAGAACCATTGGTAGTTAAAAATTGCTGCTGGTAGAAATAATTTCTGCACTTATTCCAATATGTGGCCTTAACTAACTTTTCAGAGATCCTGGCCACTGAATTACTACATAAACTTCACTATTCCTTCAAAAACCAAACAGCAAATGCACCTGTAGCTCAGAGCAATAAGTGATTAATGTGTCTGATTTTCATACCTGTGTACTGATCTTCAGTGGGATTATTGTTCTTCCCATAGAGGTTTTGCACCCTAATAAAAACAAGAGAAAAGTTGCACAAGTGAACAGGGGATGTGAGTCATATTTATAGTCTAAAATAAGAGATGGACCTGGCTCAAAATCCTGAAATTCATGCAGACTGAACATAGAGGCTGTGGAGAGTTAGAATCCAAAGCTGCATCCACATCTGAACTGCACAAGTAGTCCCTGTCTCATCAGGATGCTGAATGAAACCCTGCATCCAAGCAGTCCAAGCACCACAGTCCCAAACAATGGAGTCTTTCAGCTGCACATCTGAATTTTGAAGTTAAAGGCCTCTCTCTTTACGAAGTATATGCAAGAAAAGTGACACAGACTGCTATGGAGCCACACACAGCCTTAGCAATTAGTTGGTTGGAAAATTCAGTTATGTTGAACTAGAAAGGGTTTCATGGGAACATGTGGATTTGACAAAATTTTTGACTGGAGGAAGTCAAAATGAATTACTCCAACTTTCTCATAGTATTTCAATACTGTTAAAACTTTTTGTTTCAATAACTTCAAAAGTTTCGCTTCAATAACGCCAACATGTTTCATTTCAACATTGTTTCGATTCATTTCATTGTGACGTTTAGATTGTTAAAATGTTAAGTTTAATGGTATTTTATATATGCTATATTTACAAATCATACAGTTAATATGTCATAGCATAGTATAATGTTTCGATGTTATGAAAACAAAACCTTTTGATGTTTCCAAAAAGATTTTGGGGGAATTTTTGTTTTGCAGCAAACGTCAACATTTTGATTTTTCATTCCTATTTGGCATGAAAAAAATGTTGAAATATTGGATTTTCCTGTGCATGGAAATTCTGTTTTCTGATGAGTGGTTTGCAACCCAGTATTGCTGGATTAGGAGAAAGCATCTTATCTTGTTCCCTCTGACCAGAAGGGGGGTTGGAGTGGGAGGAAGCTCATAGCCACATCATCCTGGGGCCATGCCTCTGCTGGAAACTGATATTTTAACCCTGCCCTGACAACCTGCACGTAACAACTAGTGCAGAACTGCATGGGCAAAGCTTTCCACTTGACAGTGGATTTTGCCCCAGGCTAGCTGGAGTTTTCTTGGTGGGGAAAGACTCTCACAGATGGACACAGCCACCAGATCACTAATGGAGCTAATCTCCGTCTTTGTTCACACCCCTTTTAAACTGCAACTCTTAGAGTTGGGGACTGTCATATTCTGTGTTTGTACAGCACCAAGCACAATGGGGCCGAGTCTGTTTGTGGCCTCTAGACACTGTTGCAATAGCAATGATTAATCATAACAATAGCAAGAACAACCATATAATTAATGATTAATAATAATATGTAGACTTTTAACTGTCTGGAGCAGGGATAGTCTTCTCTGTTACCTGTGTGTTCAGTGACCAACACAAAGGGACCCTGATTTCATGAATGAAGTCACTAGCTATCAAGCATCATCATTACCTCGGATACTATAGTGATGACGGGGAGCCATAACATAATCCAGGTAGACAGCTGAAGTACCTCATATATCCCACAACAGCATCACCATTTAGAGGGGGCTGCTGTAGGTACCAAACCTTCTGACTTGGACACAAGTTGATATATTACATGGGAGTGATCTCCTTCTGTCTGTAACGTGAGAGGTATGATGGAATTACCCCATTCTTACCTTTCTTTTCTCCTATTAGTTACAACTGGAAAAAAAACAAATTAGAAAAGTTTAGAGAAAAATTCTGTGCCTCTCCCCAGAATATCAATGAGAGGGAGAAGAAGTTAAACAAAATATTTAAGGGATAAGGAGCCAGGGGGTTGTTTCTGCAGTTCTGTTAAGATTTAGGGTAGGGTTGGGGCTAGGCGAAGAGTTCATCAGAGCTTATGACAAAAAAGTGGAGAACAATCCACAAACTCTTTTAGATTTTTTCCTGATTTTTTGAAATATCAAATTTTGAAATTCATATACTTTCATCTGGCCTTAGAGTTGATTAAAAAAACAAGACAAAAGTTTTGTGAATGTTTTTCTAGTTTATGTTTCAAATATCAAAAGTTGGATTTTCATCCAATTTTTGAAATTTGAAAAATATTGACCAGCTCCTAAGTTCAGACTCAAGGTCAGTCCTGGGCTAGTGTATTGGCTCAGGGTCAGTGGTGAAATATGACAAGCTGTGGGTCATATGATTTTGGTCTCAAATCGTGCAAGTCACACACAATCAGCTGTTCTTGCAAGATGTCTTCCATGTCAAGCCAAATCCAAATCAGATCCAGAAAATACATCTCAAAGCAAAACTGTAGGTGCAAGTTATGAAGAGGGGGTGATAAATTGTTCTCTAGGTCTGTTAAGCAAAACATGAAGTAATGTTCTTAATCTGCAGCAAGGGCAGTCTAAGGTTAGGTATTAGGAAAACTTTCTAACTCTAAGGATAGTCAAGCATTGGAATAGGTTACCTAGGTAAGTAGCGGAAGCCCCTTCATTGGAGGATTTTAAGAAGAGGTTAGATAAACATCTGCCAGGGATCCTCTAGGTTTACGTGGTCCCGCATGGATGGACTAGATGATCTTTTGAGGTCCTCTCCAGACCTTTGATTCTAAGTTCAGAGCTGGGGTTTAACCCCCATTTTGCTCTCTTTACTCTCAATATCTGAAAGGCTTCACATTTCAGGTTCAGATTTTCTAAATGGCAAATTTTTAAATGTTATTCTCTTCAGGTTTCCCATGTCTGAGAACACCATGTGAAGTGGGAATCTCTTTTTTATGTCCCTTGTTTGCCTCCTGTACCTGTTCATTTGTGACTAATGTGAGGTTTCCATGTTTACATACCTTTCTTCTTCTTCTTAAGGTAACACACCAGGGGCAGAACAAGAGCCAAAATCACACCCACCGAAACAGGAATTGTAATTGCCAATATTGTATTATTTTCCAGTCCTAGGAAATGAAAAGAACATGGATACTCACATTCCATTAGACAACAAGGGAGAAAAAGGGCAGGAAAAACTTGATCAAGAGGTGCACATTTTTAACAGTCAGAGTAATTAACCACTGGAACAATTTGCCAAGGATTGTGGTGGATTGTCCATCACTGGCAGTTCTTAGGTCAGGATTGGACACTTCCCTAAAAGATTTGCTCTAGTTGAAACAGGAATGATTTCAGGGAGGTCCTATGGCCTGTGTTAAACAGGTCAGATGAGATGATCACAATGGTCCTTTCTGGCCTTCTATAATTTATAAGATGGGGGGAAGGTTGGTTTTGTGGGTAACCAGTGGCTATGGCTTTAGGAGATGTGTTTTTCCTGCCCTGGTCTCTCTGTCCCAGAGAGAATAACAAAGAGAGCACAAAACAAAACCTCTCCCCACAGATTTGAAAGGATCTTCTTCCCTTATTGGTCCTTTTGGTCAGGTGTGAACCGGGTTATTTGAGCTTCTTAACCCCTTAAAGGCACAGGAGGGATTTTATGCTACCCTTAGCTGTATGTTTATGATAAATATCCCACCCGTACCATGATCTGACGTGATCTTGGACCAAGCACGGTAGAAGCGGGAGAAATGATTCACAAATGGAGGGTAAGGATCCGAGTTCGATACTGATGCTCCGACCTCAGGTGCATCTTCAAAAGTTTGGCTTTGGGCCTGGGGGCTGTTAGGCCGAACACTGGCCTTGGCCTGAGGAGGACTGTGGCGGGCGCCTCCTATTATTCTTGCCCTGTCTCCTGGACGGGTCTCACCTCGGAGGACCAGAGTAGAAGTGAGATGGGGGCCGAGGCTTAAATGACTTTTTTTGAGGTGCAGGGGTGTGGCCACTCAAAGACTTTAAAGTCGCCCATGATTCCTTAAGGCCGTGCAGGCGAGAGTCCGTATTTTGGGCGAACAGGCCTGCTTGGTCAAAGGGGAAGTCCTGGATCATGTTCTGGACGTCAGTGGTATCCCTGACACCTGCAGCCACGTCCTGTGCCTCATTGTAATGGCGGTGGCCATAGTCCAAGCTGCCGAGTGTGCCGCTTCTAACACAACCTGGATGGAGGTTCTCGAGACCACTTTGCCCTCCTCAAGGAGCGCACTAAACTCCTTGCCAGGAGCAACTCCTGTAATTTTGCTAACAAGCTCCAGGAACTGAAAGCGGCTGAGTAGCACTTGCTGGTCTGCCACTCGAAGCTGGAGTCCCCCGGTCGAGTAGAGTTTTCGGACGAAATGTTCCAGCTTCTTAGCATCCTGTGACTTTGGGGCGGGACCTTGCTGCCCCTGTCGCTCCTTATGATTTGCCGTGTCGAGCACCAGAGTCCCCGGTTGGGGGTGGGTGAAAAGGTGTTCGTACTCTTTCTGCGGCAAAAAATAGCTTCTCTCCACCCCTTTAGTGCTAGCTAGTATTGAGGCCGGAGTCTGCCAGAGCACCCTAGGAGAGTTCTGGATCGTTCTTATCAGGGGTAAGGCCATCCTAGATGGACTCTCCGGGGCAAGGATGTCCACTGTTGGGTCCGACTCCTCCGTGACCTCCTCTGCCTGGAGATTCAGGTTTAGGGCCACCCTCCCGAGAAGGTTCTGGTGTCCCCCGGTGTCCATCGCTGGAAGGGTGATGGTGGTGCCCGCCACTGCCTCATCCAGTGAGGAGGAGGCCCATGGGACTGGGTCTTCTTGCCTTTCTCGCTCTCCGGAGGCTGGATTGGGTGCCTTGGTCCCCCCGTGACCAGTATAACTGGTGGCTTCAGTACAACTAGTGGCACTTATTCCGGTGCTGTGCCTGAGCGTGATGGCCCAGAGTCCCTGTATCACTGGCGGTCCTCAGGAGCCCTGCAGGTGTGGCGAGCCACCAACATTTCTGGGGGAGGCAATGGGGTGCAGACGCCACCAGTGCGGCCCTGGAGCCCTAACCCTGAGTCTGATGATAGGTTGAAGGAGTCCAAAAGGGCCACTGTACTCGCGTGGCCAAGAGACTGCCGGTACCGATGAGTCCACAGCTTTGTGGTGCCAGGGGGTTGGATAAGGGGCCGGGAGTCCCGGGGACAGTCAAGGGATGGGGGGGCAGAGGTGGGGGGAAGTCAGGGGACAGGGAATGGGGGGGTTGGATTCTGGGCGTTCCGAGGGGTCTTTCAGGATTCAGCAGGGGGGTGGATATGGGTCAGGGGACAGGGAGCAGGGGTGGGGTCCCTGGGTGGTGGTTGGGGGGAATTCTGGGGGATGGTGAGGTGGCAAGGAGCAGGATAGGTTGGGGATTCTGAGGGGGGCAGGCAGTCAGGGGGCAGGAAGTGGGTGGCTGTCGGATAGGGAGCAGGGCCAGGCTGTCTGGGGGGCACAGCATTCCCTACCCTAAAGCTCGTTCAGCAGTTTGAGGCTTGCAGAAGAGCCAAGCTGCTAGCTTTTCCATTAGGGCTACCATCCCTTTCACTTCTCAAATGCCAAATTATAGTCTATATTTAATTTCAGTGCCCTAGGGAGATTCATGTCAGGGGAGGGTAGCTTCATTGAAAATTAGCCACTGGGGGAGGGATCACATGAGAAGAGCAATATCATAAACAACCTACCTCCTTCCCAACCCTACCAAGGGAGATCCGCCCCCACTCCCCTGCATTCCCTGAGGCTTCAAAGGGGTTAATTCACTGGTTCTCAAACTTTTGTACTTGTGACCCCTTTCACATAGCAAACCTCTGAGTGCGACACCCCCTCCCCATAATTTGAAAACACTTTTTTATATATTTAACACTATTATAAATGCTGGAGGCAAAGCGGGGTTTGAGGTGGAGGCTGAGAGCTCACGACCCCCAGTAATAACCTTGTGACCCCTGAGGGGTCCTGACCCCCACTTTGAGAACCCCTGGGTTAATTTAATTTTAGCACCCTTTGTCCATTCACATGCATGTGCTATTTTGAGCATTTCAGTTTTCACAACATAGGCTCATCCCAGATTAACATAAGGACATGAGAACGGCTGTACCAGGTCAGACCAAAGGTCCATCTAGCCCAGCATCCTGTCTACCAACAGTGGCCAATGCCAGGTGCCCCAGAGGGAGTAAACCTAACAGGTAATGATCAAATGATCTCTCTCCTGTCATTCATCTCCACCCTCTGACAAACAGAGGCTAGGGACACCATTCCTTACCCATCCTGGCTAATAGTCATTTATGGACTTAACCACCATGAGTTTATCCAGTTCTCTTTTAAACACTGTTATAGTCCTAGCCTTCACAACCTCCTCAGGTAAGGAGTTCCACAAGTTGACTGTGTGCTGCGTGAAGAAGAACTTCCTTTTATTTGTTTTAAACCTGATGCCTATTAATTTCATTTGGTGACCCCTAGTTCTTGTATTATGGGAATAAGTAAATAACTTTTCCTTACCCACTTTCTCCACATCACTCATAATTTTATATACCTCTATCATATCCCCCCATAGTCTCCTCTTTTCCAAGCTGAAGCGTCCTAGCCTCTTTAATCTTTCCTCATATGGGTCCATCTCCAAACTCCTAATCATTTTAATTGCCCTTTTCTAAACCTTTTCTAGTGCCAGTATATCTTTTTTGAGATGAGGAGACCACATCTGTATGCAGTATTCGAGATGTGGGTGTACCATCGATTTATATATTCACAGTCTTATTCTCTATCCCCTTTTTAATGATTCCTAATATCCTGTTTGCTTTTTTGACCGCCTCTGCACACAGCGTGGACATCTTCAGAGAACTATCCACGATGACTCCAAGATCTTTTTCCTGACTTGTTGTAGCTAAGTTAGCCCCCATCATATTGTATGTCTAGTTGGGGTTATTTTTGCAATGTGTATTATTTTACATTTATCCACATTAAATTTCATTTGCCATTTTGTTGCCCAGTCTCTTAGTTTTGTGAGATCTTTTTGAAGTTCTTCACAGTCTGCTTTGGTCTTAACTATCTTGAGAAGTTTCGTATCATCTGCAAACTTTGCCACCTCACTGTTTACCCCTTTCTCCAGATCATTTATGAATAAATTGAATAGGATTGGTCCGAGGACTGACCCTTGGAGAACACCACTAGTTACCCCTCTCCATTCTGAAAATTAACCATTAATTCCTACCCTTTGTTCTCTGTCTTTTAACCAGTTCTCAATCCATGAAAGGACCTTCCCTTTTATCCCATGACAACTTAATTTACGTAACAACCTTTGGTGAGGGACCTTGTCAAATGCTTTCTGGAAATCTAAGTCCACTGGATCCCCCTTGTTCACGTTTGTTGACCCCTTCAAAGAATTCTAATAGATTAGTAAGACACGATTTCCCCTTACAGAAACCAGGTTGACTATTGCTGAACAGTTTATGTTTTTCTATGTGTCTGACAATTTTATTCTTAACTATTGTTTCAACTAATTTGCCCGTACCAATGTTAGACTTACCGGTCTGTAATTACCGGGATAACCTCTAGAGCCCTTTTTAAATATTGGTGTTACATTAGCTAACTTCCAGTCATTGGGTACAGAAGTCGATTTAAAGGACAGGTTACAAACCTTAGTTAATAGTTCTGCAACTTCACATTTGAGTTCTTTCAGAATTCTTGGGTGAATGCCATCTGGTCCTGGTGACTTGTTAATGTTAAGTTTATCAATTAATTCCAAAACCTCTTCTAGTGACACTTCAAACTGTGACAGTTCCTCAGATTTGTCACCTACAAAAGCCGGCTCAGGTTTGGGAATCTCCCTAACATCCTCAGCCGTGAAGTCTGAAGCAAAGAATCCATTTAGTTTCTCCGCAATGACTTTATCGTCTTGAAGTGCTCCGTTTGTATCTCAATCATCAAGGTGCCCCACTGGTTGTTTAGCAGGCTTCCTGCTTCTGATGTACTTAAAAAACATTTTGTTATTGCCTTTGGAGTTTTTGGCTAGCCGTTCTTCAAACTGCTCTATTGCTTTTCTTATTACACTCTTGCACTTACTTTGGCAGTCTTTATGCTCCTTTCTATTTGCCTTCCTAGGATTTGACTTCCACTTTTTAAAGGAAGTCTTTTTATCTCTCACTGTTTCTTTTACAGGGTTGTTAAGCCACAGTGGCTCCTTTTTAGTTCTTTTACTGTTTTTCTTAATTTGAGGTATACATTGAAGTTCGGACTCTATTATGGTGTCTTTAAAAAGGGCCCACGCAACTTGCAGGGATTTCACTTTAGTCACTGTACCTTTTAACTTCTGTTTAACTAACCCCCTCAATTTTGCATAGTTCCCCCTTTTGAAATTAAATGCCACAGTGTTGGGCTGTTGAGATGTTCTTCCTACCACAGGGATGTTGAATGCTATTGTATTATGGTCACTATTTCCAATTAGTCCTGCTATAGTTACCTCTTGGACCAGCTCCTGCACTCCACTCAGGATTAAATCTACTGTTTCCTCTCCCCTTATGGGTTCCCATACCAGCTGCTCCATGAAGCAGTCATTTAAAGTATCGAGAAAATTTTATCTCTGCATTTCGTCCTGAAGTGAAATGCCCCAGTCAATATGGGGATAATTGAAATCCCCCACTATTAATGAGTTCTTAATTTTGATAGCCTCTCTAATTTCCCTTAGCATTTCATCATCACTATCACTGTCCTGGTCAGGTGGTCGATAATAGATCCCTAATGTTATATTCTTATTAGAGCATGAAATTTCTATCCATAGAGATTCTATGGAACATGTGGATTCACTTAAGATTTTTACTTCATTTGATTCTACATTTTCTTTCACGTATAGTGCCAGTCCCACCTCTGCATGACCTGTTCTGTCCTTCCAATATATTTTGTACCCCAGAATGATTGTGTCCCATTGATTGCTCTCAGTCCACCAGGTTTCTGTGATGCCTATTATATCAATATCCTCCTTTATCACAAGGCACTCTACTTCACCCATCTTATTATTTAGACTTCTAGCATTTGTGTACAAGCACTTTAAAAACTTGTCACTGTTTATTTGCCTGCCCTTTTCTGATGTGCCAGATTCTTTTTTATGTGACTGTTTATCATCTGATCTGGCCCTTACATTATCCTCTTCCATCCTCTGCTCCTGACTATAACCTGGAGATTTTCTATCAATAGACTCTCCTCTAAGAGAAGTCTGTGTCTGATCCACGTGCTCTTCTGCAGCAGCCGGCTTTCTCCCATCTCCTAGTTTAAAAACTGCTCTACAACCTTTTTAATGTTTAATGCCAGCAGTCTGGTTCCACTTTGGTTTAGGTGGAGCCCATCTCTCCTGTATAGGCTCCCCCCATCCCAAAAGTTTTCCCAGGTCCTAATGAATGTAAACCTCTCCTGTCTACATCATCATCTCAGCCACGCATTGAGACTCTGAAGCTCTAACTGCCTACCTGGCCCTGCGTGTGGAACTGGGAGCATTTCTGAGAATGCCACCATAGAGGTCCTGGATTTCAGTCTCTTCCCTAGCAGCCTAAATTTGGCCTCCAGGACATCTCTCCTACCCTTCCCTATGTCACAGGTACCTACATGTACCACGACCACTGGCTCCTCCCCAGCACTACACATAAATCTGTCTAGATGCCTCGAGAGATCCGCAACCTTCGCACCAGGCAGGCAAGTCACCATACGGTTCTCCCGGTCATCCCAAACCCAGCTATCTACGTTTCTAATGATCGAATCTCCCATTACTAACACCTGCCTTTTCCTAGCAACTGGAGTTCCCTCCCCTGGAGTGGCAACCTCAGTGCGAGAGGCAACCCCAGCACCATCTGGAAGGAGGGTCCCAACTATGGGAAGGTTTCCCTCTGCTCCCATTGACTGCTCTGCTTTCCTGGGCCTTTCATCCTCCTCAACAGAGCAGGGGCTGTCTGACCGGAGGTGGGACAATTCTACAGTGTCCCGGAAAGCCTCATCAACATACCTATCTGCCTCTCTTAGCTCCTCCAGTTCCGCCACCCTGGCCTCCAAACTCCGTACATGGTCTCTGAGGGCAGGAGCTCCTTGCACCGACTGCACACACACGCCACCTGCCCACAGGGCAGGTAATCATACGTGCTACATTCAGTGCAATAAACTGGATAGCCCCCACTCTGCAGCTGGGCTTCTGCCCACATTTTCTCCTAGTTACTGAAAGGGTTGTTTAAAGCATGAAGTTTGGAATGTAGTTTGGTTTATAGGTTTTAAGAGGAATAAAGGGAAACAGATTGCACCAGCACAGGAGCCCTGCTCCCTTCCCACTCCTCTTCCCAGCTCCCTTGTGAAACTCCCTGTTAGAAGCCCCTGTTCACAAAGCTCCCTAGTTGCTTTTGTGTGGCCTTATAAAGCCCTGGCCTGTGTGACTGCCCCGCCCACTGATTAAGGCTCAGCCAATTACCAGAGGCTTCTAGCTTTCAGACCTTCCTTTGAAGCTCACAGCCTCCAACTGCCAGCCACAGCGCACGGTCCTTCAAACAACCAACCAATCAAACAGACTGACAAACACAAGCTCAGCAAACAGCAAGTAACCCCCAAACACAAGCAAACATGCACGACAGACAGTCACTTACCCCAAGGATGCTGTGTTTGCTTCTCTGTCACCTGGAGAACTCCCTTGCGAATCTCCTCGTTAGCAGCCCCTGTTCGCAACAACAGCAAAAAAAAACCAAGCTCAAATGCTGAGTTCGTGGAGTATGTACATAAGCTATACTAATGACAAACCCACAGTAACCGTCTCCAGTTTGTGAGGGACCCCATGGAAATAGATAGATACATGGAGGTTAAGTCCATTAATGACTATTAGCCAGGATGGGTAAGGAATGGAGTACCCAGTCTCTGTCAGAGGGTGGAGATGGATGGCAGGAGAGAGATCACTTGATCATTACCTGTTAGATTCACTCCCTCTGGGACACTTGGCATTGGCCATTGTGAATAGACAGGATACTGGGCTGGATGGACCTTTGGTTTGAACCAGTATGGCCATTCTTATGTTCTAAGCTAAATGAACCCAAAGTTATGGAGACAGATATGAGTCAAGGAAGCCAGCAGAGTATCAGAAACCTGAACAAAATCTCTGACTGGATGAGCTCAGGCGTTTGGTCACAAGCTGAGGTGGTTCAAAAAAAATTTTAAGCAGAATTTTTTTATTGTTTCTTTAAACAATCAAACAAAGCAAGCAGCAAATATTTGGCCACACATTTCTGAAACCCCAAACCATGTTCAGGTTTTGGCAGAATAATTTCAGCTTTTCAATTAAAAAAACCACAACAAATTATGAAGGAAAGCAGACATTGTCCGTGATTTTTTTCTGCTTTTTAAAAAACCCCTAGTTTTCGAACCAAAAAAAGTTTTGATGGAAAATATTTGTCCAACCCTTTTAATGAGCTTTAGTGCCTTTTAGCACTAGCTGATGCTGAGAACCAGTGATACCTTGTCAAGAAGTTTTCTCAAAACTGGGTTTGTGCCAAGATGTGGAAGGTTTATTTTTCCCAAGGCCGCCAGTGGGGAGGGGGTGAGGAAGCAAGTGGAGCAATTTGCCCCGGGCCCCGCAGGGGCCCTATCAGACTATAGTATTGTATAGTATTGCCATTTTTTTATGGATGGGGCCCTCGAAATTGCTTTACCCCAGGCCCCCTGAATCCTCTGGGTGGCCCTGCCTGCGCCAACCAAACTATAAACCGGTATTTCAATGAAGATCAGAAATGCCAATATATAGAGCTTTCCGGTTGGTGTAGTGCTGGAAAAAACAGCTTTTACTGTATTTTGGATTACAAATATTTGCACTGTAAAAATGATAGAAGAAATAGTATTTTGCAATTCACCTCATACAACTAATGCAGTGCCAGCTCTTTATTGTGAAAGTGCAATTTACAAATATAGAATTTTTTTTGTTACATAATTGCACTCAAAGAAAACAACAACCAATGGAAAACTTAGAGCCTACACATCCTCTCAGTCTTGCTTCTTGTTCAGCCAATCGCTCAGACAAACAAGTTTGTTATATTTACGGGAGATAATGCTGCCTGCTTCTTATTTGCAGTGTCACCCGAAAGGGAGAAGTGCATGGCACTTTTGTAGGTGGCAATGCAAGGTATTTGCGTGCCAGATATGCTAAACATTCACATGCCCCTGTATGCTTCAGCCACCATTCCAGACGACTTACTAACATATTCATGATGCTCATAAAAAAAGCAAGGTGTTAATGTAATTTGTCACTGAAATTCTTAGGGGAGAATTGTGTATCTCCTGCTATGTATTTTACCTGCATTCTGCCATATCTTTCATGTTAAAGTAGTCTCGGATGATGACTCAGCAAATGTTGCTCATTTTAAGAACACCTTCACTGCAGATTTGACAAAACGCAAAGAAGGTACCTGTGACGCTCTGTACCTCGGGGGAGCACCCCCATGTTCATCCTTATAAAAGGATGGTGTGGTATCCAATGCAAAGTTTGTCATGTTGGGTGTCTTCGGAAGGCTCATGATGCACCGAGGATTGTTGTTACAGTGTTGTTATAGTAATTGTTGTTGCAGTAATGTTACAGCAATGTTATAGGTTATAATTTCATGTATATAGTTATGGGGCTGAAAATGTGTTCTCATGGCTTAAAATAAGCCCAGGCAAAAACTCTCTAAGAGCAGAGGGGCAGTTCACACCTCATCAAGGCATGCATGGGACAAACCCAGCCCAGCCTCACAGGAACAAAGGATGCTGGCCTAGGCAGCAACAAAAGGATGTGTTGGACTCTTGAATGAGTCACCCTCCTTCCTTTGGTTAGTTTGGGACTGCAATGAGGTAATGCTCACCTGACTCTGAAGGCGGGGGTGGGGGCAAAGCCAAGAGGGAAGAAAGAACATGATAAAAGGGAGAGATGTTTGCCAGGCTCTTCCTCTCTCTTCCACCTACATCTATATACACCACCAGCAGCAAGTGACTGAAGATCCACTTGCCCTGTGCAGGGGTGGGGCCACTCACCAGCCACAGCCAGGCAAAATATCTGTTGTGGCAGATCCTATCCCAGGATAAATCTGGGGTCACCTCAGACAGCCACTGCCAGAGCCAAAATTTCAATCTGCCTTACTGGGCAAGGGTGAGCCCTTCAGATGCTGGATGGCTGGGGATTTCCACTAGTATCCAACAGCCAGGATGCCCTGCACTCTGCCACACAGCCCGCCTTGTTAACAATTCACTGGTGGGGAAATTAGGACACGTAGTGAGGAAGTGATGGGCTGAGACCATGGAGTGAATCTGGCAGAGGCAGGATTTGAATTCAGGTCTCCAGTCCTACACTTGAATGACTAGATTAAATAACCTTAACTTGTCCCTTCCTAACCCCAATTTATGAGATAGCTGCACACTGCAGCATGCACCCCACACATACGGACAGACCCCTGCACCCTCTGCCTATGTTTGTATTTACCTGTCATGGGGAATCCTGTCATGGAAGCTGAAAGAAAGCAAAGAAATGAGGTAAGTCTCTGTATCCATGGCTAGACACCTTGGGAATCTCCAAACATTGGCTCATGTAAGCAGTGGCCTGAGTGAGCTCTCCCCTCACATCTCTTGATGCACCGAGAGAAAAGACTCAGCTGCATGTTGTATTTCAGTGACCTATCTACTGCCTCTCAGAGAGGTGGATTGACCCTCCTGCCCCTCCTGTCGGCATCGGTCGCATCTACACAGAAGTGCTGTAGCTGCAGAGCTGCCACCATGCCACTGTAATGTTTCCAGTGCAGAAGAGCCCTAAGGAGCCAGCAAAAGACAAGACCTGGTGAGCGACGTCAGAACCAGTGACACTGCACCAGCCCTTCCAAACCAAGCCACCT